>NC_140511.1:7932420-8534920 GCF_964339955.1 Pipistrellus hanaki | reverse complement strand
GGCCGCCCGCCCGCCCGGCCTCCGGGGGCTGCACCGCGGACCCTCCAAGCATGCGATGCGCGATGTGCAAGCGGACTTACCCAGAGAGAAAAGGAGACTGAGCCCCGTGAGGCCGAAGGCAGGGCGAGGGAGCCAGGCATCTCGGAGCATCTCCAGAGCCTGGGGTCGCTGGGAGGTGGGAGAGGGCGCTGAGGGCTGTGGGGAGGAGTGTTAGTGCCAGAAAATAGAGTGGGACACACGGTGCGCTTCAGGGACACATACGGCAGAAAGGAAGCTTTATTTCCATCTCTCTAATATGGCTGGCCTGTATGTTGCTGCTAAAAAGAACGAGGGAGTGTGTGAGGGAGAGAGATAAAGGGGGATGGAGTAAATCTTGTGGTTGTTGGATTTCAAAAAGCAGGTGGGAGGGCGTAAAAGAGTCTCTCTGAAAAGAAGTTCCCTGGAAATGTTTACCCTCGAAAACAAGAACTAAAGCAGAGCCTGCCTTGTTTCTTAACCTGGATCAGTGTTGGGTTTTGAAAGCTATTAGAGGAACCCCTTTATTTCAAAGCTGCTGTAAGGGTGAGGAGACTCCTTTTGTCATTTAAAAACACCCCAAAAAAGGAAATACTGGTTCCTGTGGTTTGGAAAGCATTGGGGGAAGTGAGCCAGGAGCCAGGAGACTTTGGGGAAGTAGGGACTTCCTCATTATTCCCCCATTTTCACTGAAATCGGAATCCGTCTGGTGCGAAGCACCGAATCCAGCTCACAGGGGGATGAGGGGTCGAAGGGGCCTTGCCACCCTGCCCGCTCGGAGGCCTGTGTGGAGGCCTTGCCACCTGCAGATCCAGAACAAAAATGTCTGAAATGAAACCTTAGCTAAAAGCCGTTCATGGCAGGTGGTCATGTCCTAGGCTAGAACCTCCCCGATGAAGGTCGGTCTTTTACTGGTGAGAGAACACACGTGTTCCCCGTCTTCCTCCCCTGAGCCCCTCTGCTGCTCCCGCCCCCAGGCCTTCACGCACCGATGTCTGTGTCCGTGGCCATTTCTGTGTGCATGGACGGCCTTGGTTAATCTCTCACACCCACCTCCCTCTGCGCGGTCAGTCTGCTCCAGGCTTCCGTGCCTCTGGGGCTATTTGTCAGTGTCTTTATTCATTAGATTCCACATACGAGGGAGATCACATGATGCTTGTCTTTCTTTGACTGACTTACTTCCCTTAGCATGGGACTCTCTAGGTCCGAGATCCTTCATTTTTACTGCTCCATAGTATTCTGTTGCATAGATGTACCGCGGCTTTTTTATCCACTCATCTGCTAATGGGCACTTAGGCTGTTTCCAGATCTCAGCTGTGGTAAATTGTGCCGCTATGAACGCAGGGGTGCATATATCCTTTCTGATTGGTATTTCGGGTCTCTTGGGGTATGTTCCTAGAAGTGGGATCACTGGGTCAAAGGGGAGCTCCATTTTTAACTTTTTAAGGAAACTCCACACTGTTCTCCACAGTGGCTGCACCGGTCTGCATTCCCTCCAGCAGTGTCGAGGGTTCCTTGCCAGCACTTGTCGTTTGTAGATTTATTGATGGTAGCCATCAACAGGTGTGAGATGGTACCTCACTGTGGTTTTAATTTGCATCTCTCTGTTGATCAGTGACATTGAGCATTTTTTTCACGTTCTGTACGTTCTCGTTGGAGAAGTGTCTATTCAGGTTTTCTTAGTTGGGTTATTTGTCCTCCTTTTGTTGAGCTGTATCAGTCCTTCATGTATTTTGGAAATTGACCCTGTCAGATATGACAGTTCTCCCACGCAGTGGCTGTCTGTCCGCTTTGCGGACCGTGTGCTTGTTTGCTGTGCAGAAGCTTAAATTTCGTTCTCCCTTTGTTTCTCTCGCCCAGGAGCTGTGTCGGCAGCATTTGTGTAAGCTGGAGGAAGGGGGATAGCCAGGGAGCAGGCCGTGTTCGGAGTGGAAAGGGAACGGACTCCCCACAGCCTCCGTAAGGAACGCAGCTCTGCCTCTGCCCTGCGTCCAGCCTCCTGGCCACAGAGCAGCAAGATGACACATTTGTTGTAAAAAACAAACAGCGCAGCCAGCGTGGCTCAGTGTTTGAGCATCAACCCATGAACCTGGAGATCATGGTTCCATTCCTGGGCAGGGCCCATGCCTGGGTTTTGAACTCAATCCCCAATAGGGGCATGCGGGAGGCAATGGACCCATTATCCTCTCCCACCATTGATGTTACTCTTTCTCCCTCTCCCTTCCTCTCTCGGAAATTAAAACAAAAAACAAAACAAAAAACACTCCCCAATGGTTTCCATGCTCAAAAAAAGTCACCTTCACCTTACTGAGCCGTCTATTACATTTTGCATCTAAGATAACATGCCTTTGGAATGTCAGATAACTGCCTTTCTCAGGCCTTTCTCAGGCCCCTCCAGACACAGCCACTGCACACAGAGTGGAGACTGCGAATCCCCTGGCTGTTATTTTATGCTGCTAACTGCTAACTACTATCCTGTACCAACTGTTAGCCCCGAGCGAGGGCGAAGGGTCAGGCGCAGGTCACCAGGGCAGAAAGCTCCAGATGCCCAGCCAGGGGCGGAGCTGGGAAAACAGCCTCGCCCCAGGGCCACTCTCCTCCCGAGCACAGCACGGGTCCTGCGGTTCAGACCCAGGTCATCAGAGCCTGCTGAGGCGGTGTAGACCCCTGACCTTTCCTCCCTAGAGATGGCATCGAGGCCCAGGAAAGCAGCGAAACCAGACAAGTGACACCGTGGCCGCCTCGGGACCAGCTAAACTGACCAATGGCCCCTGGCCCTGGTGCCCACCCATCAGCGGAGACCAGGGCCCTGGGAGAGCTCACCGGGAAAGCTGGTGAATATTCTATAAGGCCCTCCCCTGAGACCGCCCCCAGATCCCACCTGCAGGAGAGAGAAACAGCTCGGAGCAAAGGGCCCCGTGGGCACTCTCCCTCCAAGGAGTGCACCCGCCATTCCCCCCTCCTCCTTCCCCCACAGGCACGTATCCCCAACCTCTAAGGGCCCCATGAGCCTGCAACCAGGGGAGCAGTGGGCAGTGGTCACTAGTCCCGGGCTAAACCCCTGACCCTGCCTCCAGCCCTTCCCTCTGGATATCCCCATTCCCCATCCCCTTTTCCTTAAATAAACTCAATTTTCTTCGGTCACCGTCTGAGATGGCTGTGTAGCCCGCCCGCGCACCACCAACTTTAACCTTTTACCCTGTGTAAGAGAAGAACGTGTCCGTCTGTCATTTACTTTTATCCAATCCCAGAGACCCCCTCTCCTCCCGCTTTGCTTCCTCCCGCTCCCTAACTTGTCACCAATGGATCTCTGCAACCCACTGTGTCTCCTCTTCGGATTGTGACGCATAAATAGGTGGGGCCTGCCTTTCCCTGGGCACCAGCTCCATGAGGCGGGATTCTGCTTCCCTGTCGACAATTTGGCTCGGATAAACTCCAAGTTCTCCGCGGGTTTGAATGTGTCTTCCCTGGGCAGTAAGGAGACATTTCTGAGACAATTGGGAGAATGCACATGGACTGTGTAATAGTTACATTAATGTACGTTTATTAGTTTTGTTAGGTATGAAAGAAGTTGTGGCGATGTGCTCTAAGAGCTGTATCTGCCACACCCAGAGTGTTTACAGGAAAATGAGATGCTGGCCGGAATTTGTTTGAAAACACTCCAGGGGAGCAGGCAGGGGGCGGAGGTGGTGCTGAAACTGGTGGTGGGTGCGATGGGTTCATGGCACAGCTCTCTCCTGTTGCGTACGCTGGACATTTTCTTTAAAAAGAAAGGAAAACAGGCCAATTCCAAAGAGTAGGAGAACTTGGGCCCCTCAGCAGAGAAGGTCACCCACTTCCTGGGAGACTGAAGCAGGTTCTCAGGGGCGGCCACCTGCGGCCTGAGGGCTGCCCCCGCGGGAGCACTGCATCAGGAGCATCAGCGCTGCACCCGCTCCCCCTGCCGCTCCTCAGCTCGTAACCAAAGGTGGCTTCTTCTTCGTTTTTTTGCTTGTTTGTTTGTTTGTTTTTGTTTTTATCCGCCAATGAGGAAACAGCGGTTGGCCACCGGGTGTGTGTGTGTGTGTGTGTGTGTGTGTGTGTTACTTTTTTTTTTTTAAATTTCAGAGAGTAAGGGAGAGAGAGAGAGATAGAAACATCAATGATGAGAGGATCATTGATCACCTGCCTCCTGCATGCCCCACCCTGGGGATCGAGCCCACAACCAGGGCACATGCCCTGACCTGGAATTGAACCAGTGACCTCCTGGTTTACAGGTCGATGCTTAACCACTGAGCCATGCCAGCCGGTCCTAGCCACCGATGTGACATGTGTACAGTGGTCAGGAAGGGTCAGAGCTGGGTGCATGGGCACCTCCGCGGAGCACTGGCCCTTCCCAGCATGCCGCACTGCCCATCAGGAGGGGGCCTTGCCCCGGGCTGGCTGGGGCCACAGAGAGGCCCGTGCTGAAGAGGGGGTGCCAGGGCAGGGCCTGCAGGAACAGGGCTGGCTCAGGGCCCCCGATGAGTGACTGAATGGATCTGGAGAGGGAGTGAGGGAAGAAGCCATCATGGTGAGGGTGGGGCTCACCTCGGCCTCTGGGGCTGCGCTGGGCGGAAGGGAGGGCAGGAGGCAGGTGTGGGTGGCAGGTGCTGGAGCCAGAGGGCTGACAAGGAAATGCTGGGCCTCCCCCCACCACCACCGAAGGGTGTCCGTGCCTGGACCTTATACAGACTCTGTCCTCAAGGTACCCCGTCAATACGCTAGCTACGGCCCCCACTGGCTCATCTCAGGACGCACAGTCCACAGGGATGAAAATCAGGGAGGAGAAAGGGGCAGCCCAGGGAGAAAAGTCCCCCGTCCCCACCCCGTGGCCACCGCAGGCTCCTCCCGGTGCCCCCCTCCCAGGAGCTGGGCTGCAGGTGGGGGGTGGGAGCCTGGCACAAGCAGGGCCTTGCTGAGGCTCAGCCTCCTTCAGGCCCCAGGCTGCACCCAGCCACCCAGGCTGCCGCAGGCACATGTCAGCCGGAGAGTTTTGGTTTGACGTGGCCGGCCTCCTCCTTTTTCGAAGTGCAGCTGAGGGTGCCTGCTTCTCCAGCTCCCTGGGTCTCACACTGGGCCCGGGGCCTCCGCTGGGGGACATTTGCAATAAGGTCAGGCTGTGGCCCAGTTTGGTTGAGCATCATCCTGTGCACCAAAATGTTGCCGGTTCCATCCCTGGTCAGGCCACATGCCCAGGTTGCAGGCTTGATGCCCAGTAGGGAGCATACAGGAGGCTGCCAATTGATGTTGCTCTCTCCCTCTCCCTTCCTCTCTCTCTAAAATCAATTTTTTTTAATTTAAAAAAGAAGAAAGAAGTGGATCCAGAAGTTCCCTCTGCTTCCATTCCGTGCTGGACCAAGAGGAACCAGGTATGGGACGTAAGCAGAAGGGTCAGAGGTGCTGAGTGGGGGCGAGGTCCCTCGCAGTGGGGCACAGGCGGAGGGCTCCCCAGCCCCCCATCCCCCACCCCGTCACCCCCCGCCCCTAGTCCCCCGCCCCCAGCCCCCGCTCACTGAGCCTCCGGAGGCAGAGGCCCGTTTGCCGGGAAGAGTGGGTGTTCCAGGGAGGCAGTGACTCCGGGAGGCAGGAAGTGAGGTCACTCTGCAGAGTGAGACGCCACCAAAATGGGCTGTTGGGGAGTGAGGCCTTACTTTTGGATTTCTACCAAGTGCCACACGTCCTGCAGCTTTTCCAGATGGCGCTCCGGCACCTGCTCTGCGGGGGAAGCAGTCTCACCGTAACGCAGAGGAAGGGGCTGTGCGGCCTCCGAATGCCTGCTGAGGCCGCAGGGAGCCTTCCTCGCTGCACCGGCCTCGGCCTCACCCCTCAGGGCGCGGCCCAGACGGCACTGCCAGCAGCACTGGAGGCTCAGACCCAGCCAGCAGGACCTCCGTTTCTGACAAGAGTCTAGGTGGTGCCTGTAGCCGTCAGCCGCTATGGAAAGTTGGCCCCGGAGAAGGGCCCGGTGTGGGGTGGAGAGGGACTGGTGGGCAGGAGCAAGCTGCGGGTGGAGTGCTGGTGGGGGCGTGCAGACGCCGTGCTGGCTCCTGGCTCGCTCCCCTCCTCTCCGTCCCCGCCGGTCCCAAGCCACCCCAGTCGGGGATGTTCTCACCACAGGGCTCACCCCTGGTGTCTGCGTCTGGGCGGCTCCCTCCGGGGCACCCCTCCTCTCAACAGGGGGACCTATAACTGAATTAATCATATTATCGATGTTTAGATCTTAGAGCACATATTCTTATGTGACTAGGGCTTATGTTTCTTATGTATGAACTAGAGGCCGATGCATGAAATTCACAGCCTCGGCTGCAGCCCCGCCCACTGGTCGTTCCACCGTCCAGTCTAATTAGCATGTTAGCTCTTTAGCATATAGGAGAGGGGTTAAGTTTCTCTTAGAGTTTCCTTTTTAAGGGAAGCAATTGGGGAGGTGGCTCAGCTGTGAATCCAGCAAGCAGAACAAATAGGCAGGGGCAGGAGCAGGAGACAAACCATCATCTCATCCACATCCTCTCGTCGCCTGATGACCAATCACAGTGGCTGGCGTCTGCGGGGGGCGGGCCCCAGGCCCGCACGTAGCTGCACCCTCACCGCGGCCCCTCCCCCTGTATAAGCCGTCCCCCGCACCTGCTGGAAGGCGGGATCCGATGCTTGTTAGCGCCCGGCCCTCTCGGTGGGCTGGCCTCAGTGAATGCCTCCTGTGTTCAGCCCTGCCTTCGGATTGGACACAGCCACAGGCAGCCGGGGCCCAGCGGGGTCCCGGTGACTCCTCGCCTCTCAGCCAAGGCCTAGTCGTTCTTTAAATTCCTGCTACGGAGTCACCAGCGTCCCATCTTCCACTTCCCTCTCCTCTCCGCTCCTGAGACGCTGGGCTCACTCACTCACTTGCTTACGGAGCCCCTCATTCACAAACTCCAGTGTCTGTTTAATGCCCCGTCTGTGCCAGGCTCCCCGCTGGGAACGGGAGACCCAGCAACGCATGAGCCGCAGCTCCCCGAGAGCCCAGCCCAGGGGAGACCAAGGCCTAGGCTCCACAGAGCACGAGGAGAAGGTCCCGTCGCCGAGGGACGGAGCACAGGCGCCCGCCCGGCGTCTCTGAGGCCGTGCCGGCCAGCGGAGAGCACTGTCCTCACTGGCACTCCCACCGCAGGCACTGCCCCTGGGTGAGCGCAGGGCGTGTCTGATGGGCCTGGCCTGGGCCCCGCAGACGCGCATGAGCGAACGCCGGTTTGACATCGGAGACAGGGAGACCCCCCAGCCTGGCCGCACGCAGCCTCGCCCAGGTGGGCAGGTGGGGGTGGTGCGGCTCCGGGCACGGGGCCTCTCCAGCCCTGGGGACTGCTCAAGGATGGATTGTGCCCCACCGGGCCCCGGCAGATCCGACACAAGGTCTCTAAGGCTCAGGAGCTCTGCGAGAAAGCAAAGCCTCGCACCATAAAAACAGCCAGAGAGCCTCAGGAGACACCACCTGGGAAGCAGAGACATCCAGGAGATGCGGGAAGCAGGAGCTGGGCCGGCAGGCAGGGCCCCGCACCTGAAGGCAGCTGACGGCCGCGGGAGGGGAGGGAATCAGGCAGGGGCAGGAAAGACATGAGGTGTTGGTAGCAGAAGGTCCTGCCATGGCCCTGGCCGGGGTTGCTCAGTGGATAGAGCACCAGCCTGTGGACTGAAGGGTCCCGGGTTTGATTCCTGTCAAGGGCACATACCCGGGTTGCAGGCTTGATTCCCAATAGGGGGCATGCAGGAGGCAGCCAATCAATGATTCTCTCTCATCATCTATGTTTCTTTCTCTCCCTTCCCTCTCCCTTCCTCTCCGAAATCAATAAAAACATATTTTTTTTAAAAAGAAGATTCTGCCATGAAAACAGAGGGACAGCTGGGTTGGCAGAGGGCACCTGCCTCCAGGGGGCGCAGCTCAGGCAGGCGCTTCAAAGGTACCCAGAGGGCATGCCACTGTGGCTCTCACACGGAAGTCCCAGCTTTCTGAGAAAATGCAGAGTTCCCTCGTTTCTTAAGAGAGAAGCGTCGTCTGGAGAGCTGTTTACAGAAGTGGTAACGATTGCCTGACCCCCTGCGGAAGACTGACCACATTTGCAAACCCCCTGGCCAGACGGGCGGGTCCTCTTGGGAAACTGGGTTTATCTCGGTGAGAGCCGCTGGTCTGCGTGCGGAGAGAACTGCAACCCGAAGGGCTTCGGGCCTAAGTCACTGAGCTGTTTCAACAGCTGCCTGGCCCCTGCCTGACACACACACACCACACACACCACACACACACACCACACACACACACACACACCACACACACACACCACACACCACACACACACACCACACACCACACACACACACCACACACCACCCACACCACACACACACACACCACACACACACACCACACACCACACACACACACCACACACCACACACACACACCACACACCACCCACACCACACACACACACACCACACACACACACCACACACACACACATGCCACACACACACACGCTCACACGCACACACCACACACACACACACACACACACACACCACACACACCACACACACCACACACACCACACACACACACACACCACACACACACACATGCCACACACACACCACACACACACACACACCACACACCACACACACACACACACACCACACACACCACACACCACACACACACACATGCCACACACACACACACCACACACACACACACGCCACACACACACATACACACGCTCACACGCACACACACACACACACACACCACACCACACACACACACACACACACACACACACACACACGCTCACACAGTGGTGTGTGTGTGAGGGGGTGTTAAAGGCTAATGTAGCCCTAGCTGGCGTGGCTCAGTGGGTAGAGCATCGGCCCTCGGACTGAGGGGTCCCAGGTTCGATTCTGGTCAAGGGCACGTACCTTGGTTGCAGGTTCCCCGGCCCAGGAGGCAACCAATTGATGTGGAGTCTCTCTCACATCAGTGTCTCCCTCCTGTCTCTCCCTCTCCCTTCCACTCTCTCTAGAAATCAACAGAAAATGCCAAAACCGGGTTGGCTCAATGGATAGAGCGTCGGTCTACGGACTGAGGGGTCCCAGGTTCGATTCCGGTCAAGGGCATGTACCTTGGCTGCGGGCATGTCCCCGGTGGGGGGTGTGCGGGAGGCAGCTGGTCGATGTTTCTCTCTCATCGACGTTTCTAGCTCTCTATCCCTCTCCCTTCCTCTCTGTGGAAAATCAATAAAATATATTTCAAAAAAGAAATCAACAGAAAACATCCTTGGTGAGAATTAACCACAAAAAGCAGGGATGGAACTGGAGAGCTTTATGCTAAGTGAAATACGCCAGTCAGAGGAAGATAAATATTACATGATCTCACTCATTTATGGAAAATAATGAACAACATAAACTGATGAACAAAAACAGATCCAGAGACGGAGAAGCAGCCATCAGACCGTCAAACCTCAGAGGGAAGGTAGGGGAGGGTGGGGGTGAGGGGCAGAGATCAGCCAGAGGACTTGTGTGCATACATATGAGCCTAACCAATGGACACAGACAGACACCAGAGGGGTGAGGCATGGGGGGGGGGGTCGTGGGGGGCAATGGAGTGGGGATAAGGACACATACGTAATATCTTAATCAATAAAGAAATTAAAGATTGAAAAAAATAAAATAAAAACGATTTTTATAAAGGCGAATGTAGACGTGTCAGCACTGACAGGCGAAGGGAGGAAGCCTGGGGTGGCAGAGAGCCACGAAGGCCTGAAGGGCTGGCGGCGCGGCAGGCCGAACTCTGGTGCTACTAGATCTTCGTTATTCTCTGTAATCCTCCCCCGAGGATTCCCTTTGGCTTTTAGAGAGAGTGGAAGACGGAGGGGGGGGGGGGAGAACATGGATGTGAGAGAGATGCATCGACTGGCTGCCTCCTGCACGGCCCCCAACCGGTGCTGGGGATCAAACCTGCAACCCAGGTACGTGCCCTGGACCAGAATCAAAGCCACAAGTCAACCCTCCAACCACTGAGCCACACTGCGAGGGCTGGATTCTTCGTTATTTATGGGCGGCCCCGCCCTCTCCAGCTTTAGGCTGCTTCCTATTGGCAGAGACCTGTGTGCTCCCAGGAACTTAAAATGCAGCAAATTCATGTGGAAAGCCGCTGCCGAAGGTCCTCCCACCGGAGGTCCAGCGGCCGCAGCGCCCGCGGCCTCCTGCCCTTCGCAAGGTCACGCTGAGTGTGCAGAGCGCTCTGAGCTCAGCTCCTAACTGTCTCTCCGGATGGGGAGAGGGACTTGGTTTTGTTTTTGTTTTTTCCCCCCGGCTAAAGAGCTTCCTGCACAAAGAATAAACAATGGCTGAACGCCCAGCCAGCCGGGCACTGTGATTGAGCATCAACTTGTGCACCAGGAGGTCACAGTTCGGTTCCGGTCAGGGCACAGGCCTGTGATGTGGCTCCATGCCCAGTGTGGCGCGTGCAGGAGGCAGCTGATTGGTGACTCTCTCTCATCATTGATCCTTCTATCTCTCTCTCCCTTCCCCTTCCTCTTTGAAATCAATTAAAAAAATATATTTTAATTAAAAATAAAAAGATGAATGAGAGCTGGGGACGGAGTCAGCAGAAGCACCCTCCGGGGGAACCACACCAGGCGGGGGAGGCTCAGACCAGCACTGACCCTAAGGAGCTCGGTAGCCCCCCAAGACGCCGAGCCCCCGCTGCTGTGCAGGGGAACAGCTCTGCAGCGCTGCAGAGAGAGCAGGGCTGGAACCAGGCTCGCTGGACCACAAGCCCATGCCCTGCGCCTCGGCCTCCCGCTCCTGCGGGCGCTGGGCGGTCCCTGGAGAAGGCGGGGGGGGGGGGGGGGGGGGCGCGCGCGTTCCGTGGCCCCTGGGGCAGTTCGGGTTTAGGCAGGCTCATTGCTGAGAGCTGTGGGCTTCCTCTGTCCTGGAACAAGAGGGAGGCAGGATGGGGGAGGGGGCTTGCTCCTCCTCCTCTTCCTCCTCCTCCTCCCGGACAGCTGCTGAGCCCAGAATAAAAGCCAGACTGCGAGTTAATCGAATTCAAATCTGGGCAATCAGACCCCAGAGGGCATGCTCATGGGGCGGCGCCTGCGGGTAGCTGCTCACCACTTTCCCCCACCCCGCCAGCTCTCTCCCAGTTATTCTCTTTGACCCAGAGCAGCAGTTGTGAAACCTCTGTCCCCCAGCTAACCCTAAGCACCAGGGTTTGAGGAAGCAGAAAAGGGCCACCTCGCCAGGACAACACATTGCTTAACGGCCAGAAAGCAAGTCACTTCCTCCTGGCACCCAGTGTCCCCTCGGGCACTGCCTTCAAGGCCCACAGTGAAATCATCGACACTGTCCTCATTTAGAGGTAAAGGGAAGAAGACAATATTTTTTATCTTTTGTAATCCTCACCCGAGGATATTTGTCCATTGATTTTTAGAGAGGGAAAGACAGGGAGAAACATCGATGTGAGGGTAACACATCCATCGATTGGTTGCCTCCTACAGGAGACCTGACCAGGAACCCGCAACTGAGGTACGCGCCCTTGACCGGTCAGAATCCAGCCTGGGACCCTGCGGTCGGCAGGCCAGCGCTCTAGGCAGAGCCAAACTGGCCGGGGCAAGAAGACAATATTTGATGACCCTTCTCCATGGCTGAGCAAGGACAACAGGAGGCCACAGGCCTCCAAGGGGAGGCCCCAGAGCAGCCGGGAGAGAGAGGCGTCACTAGTGGGTGGTCCTGATGGTGAGTTAGAGGAAGCTCTGAACAATGCAGCTCCACTCCAACTGTAGAGCAGGGAGAGGCACGCACGCCTCCGCCTGCCCTGATAGCCCAAGGGGAGGACGGATACAGAGGATGAGGAGGACGGGATACATCTCGAGGGGCCGTGAGCTGAGCCCAGGCTAGAAATCAGAGCCCAGAACCAGGGATTTAAAAATGAACCGTAGTGAGCCTCCTAATGGTAACCACAAGGTATAGGTACCTCACATTTCAGACCAAGAGGTAAGTGATGGCTAATTAATTACCTTGGCAACCTGTTCGCGTCGCTTCTGAAAAAGACAAAGAAACGCTCACGCTCCACCCGGGACTTTCGGGAGCCTCTGCGGGGCTCCAGAGCCACAGTCACTCTGAGCCCAGCCAGTGAGAAAGCACCAGAAGGTCAGGGTTCAATTTCCAGGCCGGGCACATGCCTGCTGTGGGCTTGATCCCCAGTGTGGGCCTACAGGAGACAGCCCATCAATGATTCTCTCTCTCCATCTCACTTCCTCAGTGGCCAAATTATTATGATCTCTGAACCCATAGTAATCTGGCCACTCAGAGTGTGTGTGTAAAAGAGTAATATGCAAATTGACCACACCCATAAGCCACACCCACTAGCCAATCAGGAGCAAGTATGCAAATTAACCCAACCAAGATGGCTGCAGCCATAGAGTGAGCAAGAGGCTTGGGTTTCCCCAGCAATGGAGGAAACCAAGCTTCCCACACACCCTGGCCAGCCCCAGCCTCTGCTCAAGGCTACAAAGTTTTAATTGTAGAAGGTAAATAAATCCCAGATACCAGGGCCTCCACTTGGGTCACCAGGGGGTGTGGCCGGCCTGCAAACCACCACAGGCCCCTCACTCAGGCCACCCCACACCCCAAGGGACCCCCCACCCTGATCCGGGACACTCTTCAGGGCAAACCAGCTGGCCCCCTCCCATGCACCAGGCCTCTATTCTATCTAATAAAGAGTAATATGGAAATTGACCATCACTCCAACACACAAGATGGATGCCCCTATGTGGTCAAAGATGGTTTTCCCCATGTGAACACAAGATGGACAACAGGGGAGGGCAGTTGGGAGGCACCAGATCTGCAAGGGAAGGCAATTGTGGGCAATCAGGCCAGCAGGGGAGCACTTGGGCATCAATCAGGCTGGCAAGGGGGTGATCAGACTGATAGGCAGAAGCAGTAGGGGCAATCAGGAAGGCAGGCAGGTGAGCAATTGGGAGCCAGCAGTCCTGGATTGTGAGAGGGATGTCCCAGATTGAAGAGGGTGCAGGCTGGGCTGAGGGACTCCACCCCCCCCCCCCACCTCTACCCTCCCCCCATGCACGAATTTCATGCACTGGGCCTCTAGTATACACACACACACACACACACACACACACACACACACACACACATGCACTAGAGGCTTGGTGCATGAATCAGTGCATGGGTGGGTCCGGCCAGCCTGGTCAGGGGGAGGGGTCATGGGCAGTTGGCTGGCCTGCCTGCTGATTGAACTCCTGGTAGAGGGGACAATTTGCATATTAGCCTTTTATTATATAGGATATACACTGAGTGCCCAGACTATTAGGCATTCAGAGATAATAATAATCTGGCCACTCAGTGTATGTGTGTGTATGTGTATAATTTTTTTTAAAGCAGCGCTGGCTCAAATCCTAGAGGTATATTCATACCCCACTTTCAACCCTCCAAAACTTTCTCAGTCCCCTCGGCTGTCCAGAGTTCCACTCCTCTCGCCCCCAGCCAGAGTAAGACAGAGGAGACATCCACAGATCACATTTATTTAGGGACGATGTGCCGAAGGAAACATTCGGGTTGGTTTTTACTGCGATTCTTCCCAGGGTCACATCCGCAAAGACGCCATCAACCCGAGGGACTGACCGGACGGGGTGCTCGGTGCAGAGGGGCAGCTCAGCCAGGCTCCCAGGGCCAGTCCTGCTCCAGAGGGCCATGTCTGTGCTTCCCCATCGGGGCCTGGTCCAGAGGGGCCCATCCTCCTGGCAGACTCTGAACCCCCATCTCAGCCTCTGTCCATCCAGGCAGGCAGGGCAGCTGGGAGGGGTCTGCATGGCTGGCACGGGGACCGGCCACACAGGGGCTCCTCTGCCTCCTGAAGGTGAGGGGACTGTCTTCTTAAAAGGCTTGCCCAGGTGGGTTTCTTGGCACGGAAGGCCACACTGGGCGCTGCGGGAAGGGAAAAAAGCGGCACAAAGCACGTTTGTGAGACGTGTTTCCCTCTGAACAGTCACCACGCTGAGCTCTTTCCGCCCACTGGCCCCGTTCCGAATGTCACGTGTACCGTCTCTTTTGAGCCTCACCACCCGGGAAGTATTCCCATTTTAAGGATGAGGAAACTGAGGCTCAGAGGTGCTAAGTTACCTGCCCAAGGTCACCTCGCTTCTAAGTCAGAGTCAGGACTTAGACTCATGGGTCAGCCAGCTCCAAAGCTGTGACTTAGCCACTTTGCTGTACAAGCTGAGAAAGGGGCACAGTATGCGGCCCTTCGTCTGAATCAGCTCAACGCCAAAGCCAAAGGTGCTGTGCCGCCTGCTCCCGCCCCAGGCCCCCACAGCTTGCTGTTTGGGTGCAGAGGCGCACAGCACCCTGCCAGCTCGAGGCCTGGGGGCTGGGGCCCGTTTTAAGAGGACAGAGGTGCTATTTCCTCAGAGTTTAACTTATAAGCCACCACTCTAGCCGGTGTGGCTCAGTGGATAGAACATCGGCCTGTGGACTGAAGGGTCCCGGGTTCGATTCCCGTCAAGGGCACACACGGTGGTCACAGGCTCCCGGCCCGGCTCAGGGGCATCGGGAGGCAACCAATCCTTCAGTGTTCTTCTCTGACTCTCCTCCTCTCTTCCATCCACTCCTTCTAAAAATCAATGGGAAAAACCCTCAGGTGATAAAAGTAAAAATAAAAAAGTAAAATGAAAATAAAAAATAAGAGAGTGAATTTGAAGCACCTAAACTGAACCTGGGCAAGGAGCTTTAAAGACAATTCACAGCCCCACCCCCCACCCCCCAACCTCACTGGCCTCTGAGAACCCGGCCCCGGGGCAGGAGCAGGGCGCTGCGTCAGCAGGTCTCAGGGCAGCCGGCCGGAGGTCCCTGCAGACCACACGGCCGGTCACACGGCAGTGAGGGCCGAGGGGGTGACTACATCCGACTCCAGCTCAGAGAGGGGTCCTGTGCCAGCGGCGGCACCCGGCCAGGCTCCGGCTGTGTCCTCGGCCCCGGGTCACAGGAAGCGCACGAGCCTCACCCGCCGCCCAGCGGAACCCGCTCTGGGGCCGGGCCTGCCTGCCTGCCGGCACCCAGGGGCTTCCTCCAGCTGCTGTGCTCCGGGGGGCTGAGCCCAGAGCGATGTGCCAGAGTGAGGTCAGGTCAGGCCAGCCGTGAGAAGTCGCTCTCGGAATAAAGGAATGTAGGGGCTGGGGGGACCCTCTGGAAAGCATCTGTTTTCATCGCCATTCATCCCCTCTGCCTCCTCCATCTCCACCACCCTCCCCGCAGCCACACTGCCCCATGGCCACGAGTCCTCTCCTTCTCTCTCAGTCCCGCCCCCCAGGACCCTCTGCCTCCCGGGCCAACAGCGCTGTGTGCCTGCCCGCTATCTGCCATCTGCCCTGGCAACAGCTCCCCCTTATTAAGTGAGTAACCTCACACAGGGCCTAAGCGAGGACCTGGGGCAGAGGCACCCTGTCATCCACAGTGAAGGCCCCTCTTCACTCCGGCCCTCTGCCCCTAGTACTCGAGGCTGGGGGTGAGGCACCTCGGAATGAGTCTTCTTCCCGGCAGAGCTCAGCATCTGACTTCCCTGCCCTCAGCAGCTCCCCCCAGTCCCGCTGTATCCCACCCCTCCAGCCCTGGCCATCTCCTCCCCCGTCTCCTCCCCCGCCACCCAGGCCCTGGGCCATCTCCTCTCCCCACCCTCCCCCCAGGCCCGCCCCCTCCGACACCTGCCCTCCTCACCATGGTCATGTAGGTGGCCTCTGACCTGTCACGTGGCTCTTCCTCCTTGGGCACCTCCCGCATGGTGATTGAGGAGTAAACATGCTTCTATGGGGAAAAGGTAAAACACACCTGAAAATCAGCAGTTCTGCTTTTTAATATATATTTGTATCGATTTCAGAGAGGAAGGGAGAGGGAGAGAGAGAGAAACATCAATGATGAGAGAGAATCACGGATCGGCTGCCTCAGGCACACCCACACTGGGGATCGAGCCTGCAACCGGGGCCTGTGCCCTTGGCTGGAATTGAACCCTGACCTCCTGGTTCCTGGGCTGATACTCAATTGCTGAGCCACCCCCATGGGCTCAGTGGTCCTATGACAGAGAAAAGGCCTCCTGCTACGATTCTCATGGCATCAGCCACCCACACGGGCAGGCACAGAGGTTACTGAAAGTTAGGGAATTATCAATACGATAATTCCATCATCAATGTTCCAGAGAATTAACTCCTCAGAGCCCTATCTTAGGAACCAAATCCTTCCCAAGCAGCCTTTGTTTGGTGGCATTAGGGAGCAGCCCCAATCCTTCTCTCGCCAAATCCGATCTGCTCCGTGGTTACCTCCTCCTCGGCCTGGGGAGGCGGCACCAGCCAGCCACCGACCTGCCGCCAGCCTCCCAGGCCTGGGGCCGGGCGCCTCCGGAGCCTCTCTCGAGAGGCTGGGCGCACCCGGCGAAGCCCATGCCCACCTCTCCTGGGGATGCAGCGTCACCCCGTGGGGGACTCCGGGCACCCGAGGCCCCTGCACCGTGAGGAAGCCCACTCTGGCCCAGACAGACCAGAGAGGAGGCCCACATCCCAAAGGGGGGTTAAAAGTTTAAAAGAGAAAGAAAGGAAAAGGAGCCAAAAGGAACGAGTCCATTTCTCAGCCCCTGGCCGAGCCACCACAGCCGTTCCAGCGAACACGGAGGAGAGGGCCGAGGGTCCTCTCGGCTCACGGGCCTGCATCGCCCCGTAGCCTGGCTCCCCAGACACTCCCCAGGCGCCCCGCTCCGCCTCCTGTCACCCCGAGACCTGAGCCCACGCAGGTGGGTCCGGGCCCTGGTCCTGCTTTTACTGACGAGCAAACAGGCTCAGGGAGGGCGCAAGGCTGGGCCCACATCGGACTGTCTGGCCCGAGTCCAGTGCTCCCTGCTCGGCCCCCAGACACGCTCACACACTGGCGGCCCAGCTGCCCACACGCACCCCCTCCGGGGGCGTCAGTCCAGCGGGGAGAGGCCGAGCCGGGCTCTGCGCCAGCCGTGCCACGTGCTGAGACCCAGGCCGAGTGAGGACCCGCCGCCCTGAGAGGCACAGCCACGCGCAGAGCCCCCTCTTACCTCGGGCCGAGCCCTGTCCCTGACCTCCAGGCTCTTCTCCAGGGCCCTGGACGTCCCGGAGCTGCAAGGCAGGAGATGCAGGCGGTTAGCGGCCAGGATGGCCAGTCCAGGTGCCCTCGGCGCTCGGGAAGAGGCACCGAGCCGGGCTGTTCTCCCTGGACTCTCCCAGCTCACCCGAAGCCCGCGGCGCCTCCCGGCGAGCAGAGAGCACCGGAGACCTGAGGGCTGGGCAGCAGCCCCCGGCCCCGGCCCCCGGCTTTCTGTCTGTGACGGGGCAGTGGGTGCACGGAGCTAGGCCCCGGGCTACCTGCTCACCTCCCGGACCAGGCAGTGCTGTTGGGCCGGCAGGTCAAAGGCCTAGTGGAATCACCCAGCAGCACCCACTGTGTGCTCTGCACCCCACAAGCACCCACTGTGTGCTCTGGCCGCTTCCCACTCCTTGGCCTGTGATGTCTTGGCCATTTGCCTTCTGCATTTGCCATTGAAGACACTTTTTTTCTATTTTGGCCTATTTTCTATTTTCACTCTCTCTCTCCCTCTTTCTCTCTAAAAATCAATTTAAAAAAATTTTTTTAAATAGTTTATCTCAGGCATTGAATGGCACCATTACAGTTTGTGCTTAAGATTTACAAAGTTTTTTTTAAGTATGTTTTTATTAATTTCAGAGAGGAAGGGAGAGGGAGAGAGAAATAGAAACATCAATGAGAGGGAATCGATGGGCTGCCTCCTGCACGCCCCCTACTAGGCATTGAGCCCACAACCCTGGCCTGTGCCTGACTGGGAACTGAACTATGACCTCCTGGTGCCTAGGTCGGTGCTCAGCCCCTGAGCCTCGCTGGCCGGGCTAGGTTAGACTCTTACTGAGCTGCACCTGGACCACCGTTTGTCCAGGAGCTGCCCGTCCACAGCGGAGGGGTGGGGGTGCACACGGCCTGGGAGCAGGGGCATCTGGTGCCACATGGTGCACAGAGGCCGTTCCCCTCGGAAACAGCCCTTCTGGGGAGAGGGCTCCGCTCAGCCGGTCTCCCCTCCCCCTCGGCAGAAGCAGCCTGGCGCCAGCAGCCCGTCTCCGGCGGAGCGCGTACCTCTGACTCCCCTGGATCCTCCTCGCGGTCAGGATGAGCACCGGAAGCAGCAGGACAGTGATGCAGACGATGCCCACGATGATCAGCAGCTGGGTCCCGCCCAGCACCTCGGGTCTGGGGGCCGCAGCGGTCACCAGCGCTGGGGGAGGGAGCAATGGGCTCAGTGTCACAGGAGAGGGCTGAGCCCCGGTGATGGCACAGCAGCCACAGCCAGGCAGGGAGTGGGCGCAGCCCGCTCCACCCGCGTGGAAGCACTCGGACCCCTGCGGGCCCTTAGCTTGAGAGCCGAAGCCGGTGCCCTGCGTACGGGCAGGAGAGGCGGCCTCGCCAGGAGTCCCCTCTGGCGCCAACAATTCTCTTAACACTTGGGTCACAGATGACGCTGACACAACACACTCCTAGAGGCTACGGATGTTTCTACGGGAAAGTGATGGTTTTTTAAATATATTTTATTGATTTCAGAGCGGGAGAGAGAGAGGAACATCAATGATCAGAGAGCCATGGATCGGTTGCCTCCTGCATGCCTCTCACTGGGGATCAAGCCCCTGGCCTGAGCACGTGCCCTTGATCGGGAATCACACTGTGACCTGGTTCACAGGTCGGTGCTCACCCGCTGAGCCGCGGCGGCCGAGGGCAGTGACTCTTCCGAAGGCTCTCTGCCACGAAGCCCGGCCTGCGGTCAGGGCGCCCGGGAGGCCTCGGGGGCACATTCCCACACAGGGTGCCCTTTGCACGTTTCCTGGGTTCGTTCCAAACACACACAAACACGATCTGGCTTTTGTCCCGGAGGCAGGGGCGCGCTGAGAGGCCATCGAGATGGGCCTGAGTGCGGGGACTGTGGCTGAGGAAGGCGGGCCGGCTGCTGCAGGAAGAGGGAGCCCTTGGCCGAAGCCAAGCTTGAGAGCAGAGACCAGGCAGAGGCCTGAGCTCAGGACAGAGATGAGGACGCCGCAGGAAGGCGGTGGGTGGGCGGGGAAGAAGGCAGATCCGGAGTCAGGCGCAGAAACCACTGGACCATCATCAGTTAGACGGGGCCCTGGGAGCGGGCAGCGGCGAGCACAACGGGCAGGGGCGCCGTTCGCTGGGGGCGGGGTGCGAGTGGAGGCGATGGCGGGAGTGAGGGGATGGGAGTGGAGGAGGGGGGCTGGGAAGGTGTCCGCGGCTGGGTGTCTTGCATTGGGGGGCACGGGGTGGACCGCATACAGCTCGACCGAGACGGACAGACTGTCCCACGCAGAGCGTGTGGCCCCCCATCCGCTCGGAAAGGAGGCGGGTGTGCCAGTGCCGTCGGGATGGAAAGCAAGCGAGGCAGCAGCGGCCGCCAGAAGACGGTGCATGGAGGAACGAGACGGCGGAGGTGAGAGGAGAGACGCCGCCCGCGCCCTGCAGCCAGCATCTGGCCATCAAACCTGGTGTGGTCAGGCTGCACAGCTCCGCTCACACCAGCACCCTGGGCTGTGCGCCTAAGCAGGTGCGCTGTTTTCCTAGCTCAATAAAGCTGCTTTAGGAAAAAGAAACGGCCCTGGCCAGTGTGGCTCAGTGGATAGAGCGGCATCCTGCGCACCAAAGGGTCCCAGGTTCAATTCCGGTGAAGGGCACATAACTCAGTTGCAGTTCCTCCCCGGCCCAGGCCCTGGTTGGGGGTTTGCAGGAGGCAACCAATCGACGTGTTTCTCTCACCTCGATATTTCTCTCTTCCTCTCTCTCTGAAAAGCAATGGGAAAATATTCTCGGGTGAGATTAAGAAAAAAAAAGCCATAGGATGAGAGCTAAGCAGAGAGGAACGTGAGGTAAGAGGAGAGGAGCATGTTTATGTCCTGAGCGGGAGGAGCCACTGCCAGTGCCAGGGAGGGAGCGGGGCAGGCACCTGCAGGGCTGGATGGAGGGCAGGGCGGCGGGGAGGAGGGGCCACTACCAAGCCGCTGTGGGGGACCGGGTGCGGGGGGGACCGGGTGCGGGGGGGGACCGGGCGCTGGGGGGGACCCGGCTTGGGGGGGACCGGGCGCCGGAGGGGACTGGGCCCTGGGGAGACCGGGCGCCGTGAGGGACCGGCGCCATGGCCAGGCTTTGGTCTGTGCGGCTGGGATAAGACTTCGGAGGGTGAGGAGAGCCTCTGTCCTGCCCCTCTGCAGCCGGGACTCTGCTACAGACAAGAAGGGGCCTCCACAGACGAAGTCCCAGGCCAGGGCATGGAGGTAAGCTCCATCCTGCCCCAGCCCCCTCCAGCCAACCACAGCCAAGCCCCGAGGCCCTGGTGCAAGACAGACTCCACAGCCACATCCTGGCTGCTAACTGGGTTAAGGTTTACCTCTAACCCTCACTTAGCAACCTCCAGTCAACACAGCCAGCCTCTGCCCCTCCACGCCACCTCCCTGTTTCGCAGAACACAGCGCCTTTGCTCAGAACCCTCACCCACTTCTGTCCCTGCCTTCCTGTCTGTTCTCTGCCCCCCAGCGCAGGGGCCGTCCCCTCCCCCCAGAGCACCGCCAGGCGTCTGAGCTGCGGCTCCAGGCTCCGCGTCCCGGGCTGTGGAGCCAGCGGCCGCGCTGCCCGGGAGGGTTGGCCGAGGCCGGTCCCCGAACGTACCAGCTCCTCGTCCCTGACCCGCCCGCAAGGCAGGGACCAGGGTGAGGCCACTGCGCTGCCCAGGGCCACACACTGAAAGAGGCACCAGCCTCAGGGCCGGGCCAGCATGGGGTCAGCCCCCGGGGGGCGCCTCCTGGCCTTTCCCACCACAGGCCACCGGGCCTCGCTAGTGCTGGCCACGCTAACCGCCGGGTCCCGCCGCCCAGCCCCGGTCACACACCTGCGGGCTCTCTCCGCCTCACGAGCAGCGCGAAGGTCTTCCTGAAGGCCAGCTCCCCCAGCTGGATCCTGCAGGTGTAGCTGCCCGCGTCGGACTCCCGCGCTCCCTGGAGCCGGACGGAGCCGTCGTATGCCGTGACCCCCACCAGCGCCACGCGGTTCCGGAAGCGGCCCCCGCTCTGGGGGGGCCCCGGGGGTCCTCTGCGTCCGGCGGAATAGTGCAGCACCGCCTCCTCCTGGAGGGAGGCAAAGGCGTGAGCGAGGGGGGCGGGGGGGGGCCCCAATGTGAACCAGCACAGGTGCTGTCGGCAAGGACGGCGCAGACACACACGCGTGTGCAGGCATGTGCTGCTCCTGCATTAGCACCCGTGGCTCCTCCCCCGACGTGGGTCCCCGTCAGGGTGGGCTTTCACTGCGCAGCGGACGCCCCAAAAATACGCATAAAGGAGCACAGGTTGACATTTCAAAGTAAGGAGCATAAACTGTCGCATTTTTAAAAGCTTTCATGGAAAGAAGCGGGATGGCCGTTCGGGCTCAAAGACAAGTAAAAGGGGCTCCAGCGTGGCGCCCCTCCCGCCTGCGCCGGGCCTCCCGGGCACTGACGCGCGGATGGACCCTCCGCGGCGGCCTGAGACCGCAGGGCTCCCCTGTCCGGGGTGCCGCCCCGGCGCCGAAGCGGAGAGGAGCAGTGATGGCATGGCTGTTCACAGGACGGCCTCTGTCTTGGTTATACAACCTGCACCTCGCACAAAGCTCCCACTTCTCTTACATTAGCAGTGAGCCCCCTGGGGGCCCAGCCCACGGCGCAGCCTGAGGCCTCTCCCCAGTGACATCCCGGTCTCAGGAATGAGCATGCCGCCTTACACCTTCCCAGCTGCAGTCCAGCCTCTGAAGCCCCTGCGACAGGGCTGTCTCCACCCGTGAGAGGGGCGAGGGGCGAAGAGAAAACTCACAAATGTAACCCACGTAAGAGCACAGCTGCCACTGTGCTTCTCTCCGGCCCAGAGCGCTCCGGCCCGGCCCGGAACCTGCCTGCTCTCCCAGGAGCTCCGGAGAGAAAGGGAGGAGGGCTGTATGCAGAGGCCGAGCCATACAGGTGCCCATACAAGGCTCCACTGCCACACAATCAGGCATCTCCTCCCCCCTCCTCCTCCTCCTCCTCTTCCTCCTCCTCCTCTTCCTCTTCCTCCTCCTCCCCCTCCTCCTCCTCCTCCTCTTCCTCCTCCTCCTCCTCCTCTTCCTCCTTCTCACCCTCCTCCTCCCCCTCCTCCTTCTCCTCACCCTCCCCCTCCTCCCTTACTTCCCCCTCCTCCCCCTCCTCCTTCTTCTCTTCCTTCTCCTCACCCTCCCCCTCCTCCCTCACTTCCCCCTCCTCCCCCTCCTCCTTCTTCTCTTCCTTCTCCTCACCCTCCCCCTCCTCCTTCACTTCCCCCTCCTCTCCCTCCTCATCCTTCTCTTCCTTCTCCTCCCGCTCCTCCTCCTCCTTTTCCTCCTCCTCCCCCTCCTCCTCATCCTCCTTCTTCTTCCTCATGATCTTTTTTTTTTTTTAATCCTCACCCAAAGAAATTTTTCCAGTGATTTTTAGACAGAGTGGAAGGGAGAGGGAGAGACAGAGAGAAACATCGATGTGAGAGAGACACATTGAATGGTTGCCTCTTGCACGCACCATGACCAGGGCCCAGGCTGGGGAGAAGCCTTGGTCCACAGGCTGGTGCTCTATCTACTGAGCCACCACACCAGACAGGGCTCCTTCTTCCTTACCTTATCGTATTCATTAGAGTTATTTTCCCACCAAAAAGCTGAGGCGTCCCAGCCAGGTGGCCCAGCGGCCGCCACACGGCACCGGACGCCCGGACGCCCCTCTCCTGCTCCTGCCACCGCGGCTCCGCCCGGAGGCGGTCCCTCCCCGTTACCTTGGCGTGCTGCCCTGGGGAGAACGTCCAGTCCACCGTGGTCATGAGCTGCTCTTCCGTGCTCTGGAAAGCACAGCCCATTGAAACCGTGTCCCCCACATGGACCGTGAGCTCTGGGAGAAGAGGATAAATCCAGTCAAACCCAAGACATATCCAATAGAGGCCAAAGAGCCTCCGGAGAGAAGATATCAGCTGCAGACCCTCGCAGTACGATCAGCGTTACAACCCCCACAACACACCCTCTCCACGGCAGCCCCGAAGGGGAAGGGCCGTGGGGACCCGGTTCGGGAGCTCCCTCACACCTCACCTGCTCCAAGGACCAGCCCTCCAGCCGCCACGCACACCCAGGCGGGAGTCCTGCTGTCTTCGTACAACAAACGCCTCCTGGTCCTCAGGCCCTCTCCCTCCACGGCCCGCTCCACCCCAGTTCACAGAGAAGGCAGCGCGAACCCTGACGCCCACCCGCTGTGCCCCCCCCCCCGCGCCCCCCCCCCCCCCCCCCCCGAGGGCCCCGCCTCTGCTCCGCGTAAACAGGAAGTGGAAGGCACGGCACTCTCCTCATTGCTCCTTCCTCAAGGTCGCCTGGTGAGCGTCGCCCGGTGAGCTTCGGGAGGAGCTGTGTCCAGCGAAGACCCGCTCCTGCCCCCCTGAACAGCCCTCCCCGCCCTCTCTGCACTGGCCCTGCGCTGGTCTGTGCAGAGCAGCGTCGAAAAGTCAGACGCCTCTTCCTCGTCGTGTTCTCTTCCAAGGCCTCTCGCCGTGGCTCACGCAGTCCACACGCGAGGGTCAGCTGCTCACAGAAGGAGCAGGAGGGAGCCCAGGACTTGCAAAGCCAGAAGCAGGGGGAGGGGGAGCAGGTTGGGGTTTGGGGCGGGAAGTGAAACAGAAACAACATCCAGAGGAAAATGACCTAATTAGTAAGGAGCCCTGTGACCTGCTCTGTAGCCCGAACTGTCCTAAGCAGGTCCTAAGGCAACTCGTAGAAAGGAAGGACAGCCACCTGCAACTCAGTTCTTCAGCGGGGCCCGGGGGTTGTCCTATGTAATAAAAGGCTAATATGCAAATTGTCCCCGGACCGACTTCAACCGGAAGTTCAACCAGGGGGTGGGGCCACTTGCCATCTGCCTGCAGGCCCCGCCCCTCCCCCCCAGCCTGGCCCAATGGGCCCTGATGGGGGCGGGCTGGCCGGACCCTGCCTGTGCATGGATTCGTGCACCAGGCCTCTAGTGTGGTTACAGAGCAGGTCACAGGGCTCCTTACTAATTAGGTCATTTTCCTCTGGATGTTGTTTCCGTTTCACTCCCTGCCCCAAACCCCAACCTGCTCCCCCTCCCCCTGCTTCTGGCTGCCCAGAGGATGAACTCTGACCCTCCCCGTGCCCTGGGCTCCCTCCTGCTCCTTCTGTGAGCAGCTGACCCCTCGCGTGTGGACTGCGTGAGCCACGGCGAGAGGCCTTGGAAGAGAACACGACGAGGAAGAGGCGTCTGACTTTTCGACGCTGCTCTGCACAGACCAGCGCAGGGCCAGCGCAGAGAGGGCAGGGAGGGCTGTTCAGGGAGGCAGGAGCGGGTCTTCGCTGGACACAGCTCCTCCCGAAGCTCACCGGGCGACGTTCAGGAAGGAGCAAACAGCGCACAGGCCCACCTTTCCCCCGTTTCCCGGAGCGAGCTTCCCGCCCAGCAGGACGAATGCAGAACGGGAGGGAAGCAAAGAAAATACTATGAACTTGAAGTCATAAGAATTCACGCCGGGGGAGGCGGGAACGCCCTCGAATTCCAGCAACGCATCACAGACTGAACTCCAGCCCGGCCGGCGTGGCTCCACGGCTCAGCCCACCTCGGAACCAGGAGGCCGCAGCTCGGTTCCCGGTCAGGGCACAGGCCAGGGGTGTGGGCTCGATCCCCAGTGTGGGGCGTGCAGGAGGCGGCCTATCCATGATCCTCTCTGATCATTAATGTTTCTCTCTCTCTCTCCCTCTCCCTTCCTCTATGAAATCAATAATAAAAATGTTTATATTATTTAAAACTGAACTCTGCTTTTTAAAGGCGACATAATAATGAGCCCTCTGAGCCCTCCCAGTGCGGCAGGCATGTGGGCGGCACCCTGCAGAGCCTGTGACTGGGCATTGCAGTGCTTGGAGCTGCCCACTCTGACCCTTCCCACGCGCAGAGGATGAACTCTGACCCTCCCCACGTGCAGAGGATGAACTCTGACCCTCCCCGTGCCCAGAGGATGAACTCTGACCCTCCCCACGTGCAGAGGATGAACTCTGACCCTCCCCATGCACAGAGGATGAACTCTGACCCTTCCCACGCGCAGAGGATGAACTCTGACCCTCCCCACGTGCAGAGGATGAACTCTGACCCTCCCCGTGCCCAGAGGATGAACTCTGACCCTCCCCACGTGCAGAGGATGACCTCTGACCCTCCCTGTGCCCAGAGGATGAACGTGGAGACAGAGCCAGGAGCACCAGCAGCTGAGAGCCCTGAGTGGGCCCACGCCCGGCTTCCCACTCCCTCACTCCACACCTCAGAGCGGACGGACGGCCACCCGAGAGCAGCCAAACAGGAAGTGGTGTTGCTTTATTTGTGAGAACATGGTCTGTGGTGTTTAAGTGGAAATGTGGGGAAAGAACTAAAGAACTGGAATCGGGAAAATCGTCAGCTGAAGGTGCCTGGGCAGAGAGACAGCCTGCAGAGCGGCACTGTCACAGGGCGAGGGGGCCTCCCCGGAGCTGGTCACCTCCACGCGGCGAGAGGGAAGGCAGCCACAGCTCTGGGGGCACCGAACTGCCGACAATTGTCCCGGCTGCGTGGACGGGTTCAACGCCCGAAACCCGCTCCTTCTGGCCGCTCCCTCCTTGTTCCGTGGGCCCCGCCGTGCGGACACGCGATGGCGTGGCATCAGAGGACAGCAGAGAGCGCGGCCCGCGGCCCGGGAGCATGGGTGCCGATTGCTGCCCTCTTCCCGAGGGCACAGCGTGGGCGTCGGGGGAAAATGACAATTGAAGAAAAGTAAAGAAAATAAATAAGTAAATTAGGAGAGAGGCCAGAAGCTACTGCCTACAACTCCAGTTTTCAGATGACAAACTCGTGAGGGGCACATTCAAGAATCCCATTCATTCATAAGCATGTGTTGATCACTCCCTCTGTGCCGGTCAGGCGACCAAGCACACAGACCCAGGTGACCGGGCAGGGAGGAGTGTCCCCGGGCAGACGGCTGAGCAGGGAGGAGTGTCACCGGGCAGACGGCTGAGCAGGGAGGAGTGTCACCGGGCAGACGGCTGAGCAGGGAGGAGTGTCACCGGGCAGAGACAGCTGAGCAGGGGGGAGTGTCACCGGGCAGACGGCTGAGCAGGGAGGAGTGTCACCGGGCAGAGACAGCTGAGCAGGGGGGAGTGTCATCGGGCAGAGACAGCTGAGCAGGGGGGAGTGTCCCCGGGCAGAGACAGCTGAGCAGGGGGGAGTGTCACGGGGCAGACGGCTGAGCAGGGAGGAGTGTCACCAGCAGAGACGGCTGAGCAGGGAGGAGTGTCCCCGGGCAGAGGGCTGAGCAGGGAGGAGTGTCACTGGGCAGAGGGCTGAGCAGGGAGGAGTGTCCCCGGGCAAAGGGCTGAGCAGGGAGGAGTGTCACCGGGCAGAGGGCTGAGCAGGGAGGAGTGTCACTGGGCAGAGGGCTGAGCAGGGAGGAGTGTCACCAGGCAGACAGCTGAGCAGGGAGGAGTGTCCCCGGGCAGAGGGCTGAGCAGGGAGGAGTGTCCCCGGGCAGAGGGCTGAGCAGGGAGGAGTGTCCCCGGGCAAAGGGCTGAGCAGGGAGGAGTGTCCCCGGGCAGAGGGCTGAGCAGGGAGGAGTGGCAGTGGCAGAGGGCTGAGCAGGGAGGAGTGTCAGTGGCAGAGGGCTGAGCAGGGAGGAGTGGCAGTGGCAGAGGGCTGAGCAGGGAGGAGTGGCAGTGGCAGAGGGCTGAGCAGGGAGGAGTGTCACGGGCAGACAGCTGAGCAGGGAGGAGTGTCACGGGGCAGACAGCTGAGCAGGGAGGAGTGTCACGGGGCAGACAGCTGAGCAGGGAGGAGTGTCACTGGCAGAGACGGCTGAGCAGGGAGGAGTGTCCCCGGGCAGAGGGCTGAGCAGGGAGGAGTGTCACCGGGCAAAGGGCTGAGCAGGGAGGAGTGTCAGTGGCAGACAGCTGAGCAGGGAGGAGTGTCACTGGCAGAGACGGCTGAGCAGGGAGGAGTGTCACGGGGCAGACAGCTGAGCAGGGAGGAGTGTCACGGGGCAGACGGCTGAGCAGGGAGGAGTGTCCCCGGGCAGAGGGCTGAGCAGGGAGGAGTGTCACCGGGCAGACAGCTGAGCAGGGAGGAGTGTCACCGGGCAGAGGGCTGAGCAGGGAGGAGTGTCACCGGGCAGAGGGCTGAGCAGGGAGGAGTGTCACCGGGCAAAGGGCTGAGCAGGGAGGAGTGTCAGTGGCAGACAGCTGAGCAGGGAGGAGTGTCAGCAGCGGGAGGCGGCTGAGCCGGGAGCAGTGTCACAGGGCAGACAGCTGAGCAGGGAGGAGTGTCCCCGGGCAGAGGGCTGAGCAGGGAGGAGTGTCAGTGGCAGAGGGCTGAGCAGGGAGGAGTGTCCCCGGGCAGAGGGCTGAGCAGGGAGGAGTGTCAGTGGCAGAGGGCTGAGCAGGGAGGAGTGTCACCGGGCAGAGGGCTGAGCAGGGAGGAGTGTCACCGGGCAGACAGCTGAGCAGGGAGGAGTGTCAGTGGCAGAGGGCTGAGCAGGGAGGAGTGTCCCGGGCAGAGGGCTGAGCAGGGAGGAGTGTCCCCGGGCAGAGGGCTGAGCAGGGAGGAGTGTCAGTGGCAGAGGGCTGAGCAGGGAGGAGTGTCAGGGCGGGAGGCGGGGTACCCAGAGGAGCTCTCTAAAGGAGGGGCCCAAACCAGCCGGATGGGGGGAGGGGAGCACACTCCAGCGCCCCAACTAGACCGGCCCTGAGGCCACAGACTGTTCCTTCTGTCTCCCACTCTCAAAAAACACGTAGAGATCTGGGGTTTCCAAACCTGTTACAAGGCAGCAGAATCCTTTCTTCAAACAAAATCTCACCTGGCAGCCCCACAACGAGTCAGGAAGAAGATAAAGGCTGAGTGTGCAGGGGAGTTGGGAGCCTGAGGTCCTGCCAGGCCCTGCATCCACCCTCCCTGCTCCCATCCTTCCAGCGCCCCCAGGTTCCCTGGATCTGGGGCCCCACAGAGCGGTTCTCACACCGCCTTCTGCCGAAGCCACGCCCTCCGTTTACAAATGGAAACTGGAAACCAAGAAGCTGGGGACATCCGTGCGGGCCCTTCATGCCCCAGAGCGCTGACTGCAGGCCCTACGGCACACGTGTGGCAGCGCGTGGGCGCCGCGGGAAGCCGGGCACAGTGACAAGGACGTGTGGTCAGAGGCCTCGGGATCAGGCACGGGCCTGACACCTAACAAACACGGGCCTGGCGCGTCACTGCCCTCTCCGGCCTGCACCTCCTCTCAGCACTCCCCGGAGCATGAAAGCTGTCTGAAGTGATAATATCGTCATCCGCATTTTATTCGTTTGTTAAATATATTCTTATTGATGTCAGAGAGGAAGGGAGAGGGAGAGAGAGAAACATCAATGATGAGAGAGAATCATGGACTGGCTGCCTCCTGCACGCCCCCGTCTCGGGATGGAGCACCCAGCTGGAATCGAACTCGGGACCCTACAGTCCGCAGGGCCACGCTCCGTCCACTGAGCCACGCTGGCTAGGGGACTCCTCCCTTTACCTGGAGAGCACTGCTGCCTGCAGCTCGTGCAATGGAGCCCGGGGCTGGCATTGACACAAAATCCGTCCCTGCCCTGTTCTCCCTCCGGCCTCCAGCCCTCCCCCCTCTGAGCGCGGCCACGCACCTCGGGGCTCTGCCGGCAGCACGTGCAGTGCCACGTGGGTTTTGAACACGCGGCTCTCCCGCTCCAGGCGGATCTCGCAGGTGTAGGTGCCCTGGTCGGCCTCCTCCACGTCTCGGAGCAGGAGAGAGCCGTCGTTGTGTGCGAGGTCCCCCACCAGGCTCACCCGGTGCTGGAAGCGCCCCACGGTCACGCTGAGGTTGGAGTAATGGTACAGCACGTAGTCCACCTGGAGGGCAGGCATGGGGCCTGGGTCAGCGCTCCAACCCCGGGCTGCACTCAGCCCTGCCCTGCGGGCGGCACGGCCACGTCACATGACCAGAAAGCTCATGTGGATCATCAGAAGGTGCTCATTCAAAGGGAAATATTTTGCTATTTTTTTTTCCTTTTTTAATTTATTATGGATTTCAGAGAGGAAGGGAGAGGGAGAGATAGAAACATCGATGATGAGAGAGAATCATTTACCAGCTGCCTCCTGCCCACCCTCCACTGGGGATCAAGCCTGAAACCCAGGCATGTGCCCTTGACTGGAATCGAACCCAGGACCCTCCAGTCTGCAGGCCGATGCTCTATCCACTGAGCCGAACCGGCCAGGGCGAAATGAAACATTTGAATAGGATTTTTTAAAATCATCGTGTGCCAGAAAGCATCTCTTGCTCGCGGCTCCATGGCTCGTGCAGACAGAGCCCGATGGAGACAGAGGGGCCACAGCTTTGGGCCTGACCTTGGGGTGCAATGCAGCACCCACTCTGAAGATGGCTCTGGGGGTTCACTCCTCGTGGAAACCACCTCCCATCTCACCCCGTCCTCTGCCACAGCCCCGGGAGCGGCTGCAGAGGGAGATGGGGCGCCCCTGGCTGCCGCACACCCAGCCTGTGGCTGTCACTCCCCCGTCCACTCCCTCTCGGCAGCTTCCAGTGAGGCAGGAGGCATCAACAGGAAGTGCGGGGGGCGGGCCTGGTGGACCCTCCCTGTGCTTACACCATGGGCTCCCGCTCACAGCACCACATAGTCATGAGCACTGAGTGAGCGCAGCATTCTGGGAATGGCGGGTCCCGAGCTTCAGAAATAATCCTTCATTTGCAAACACTGGGGCTTGTGGTTAATAACATGCTACGAGGACGTTTTCCCCAGATGATCCTGACATGGAACAGCTCCACAGAAGCTCGCTTTCTGCTCTGAGGAGCCCACAAGACATCCTCTGCAGCTGTGCTGCCACCCACGTGGCCCACACTGTGCTGACTGCCACCCACGTGGCCCACACTGTGCTGACTGCCACCCACGTGGCCCACAGCTGTGCTGACTGCCACCCACGTGGCCCACACTGTGCTGACTGCCACCCACGTGGCCCACAGCTGTGCTGACTGCCACCCACGTGGCCCACACTGTGCTGATCTGCCGCCCACGTGGCCCACACTGTGCTGACCTGCCACCCACGTGGCCCTCAGCTGTGCTGACTGCCACCCACGTGGCCCAGACTGTGCTGACTGCCACCCACATGGCCCACACTGTGCTGATCTGCCACCCACGTGGCCCACAGCTGTGCTGATTGCCACCCACATGGCCCACACTGTGCTGACTGCCACCCACGTGGCCCACACTGTGCTGATCTGTCACCCCAGCTGGCCCACACTGTACTGACTGCCACTCCACGTGGCCCACACTGTGCTGATCTGCCACCCACGTGGCCCACAGCTGTGCTGACTGCCACCCACGTGGCCCACACTGTGCTGACTGCCACCCACATGGCCCACACTGTGCTGATCTGTCACCCCAGCTGGCCCACACTGTACTGACTGCCACTCCACGTGGCCCACACTGTGCTGACTGCCACCCACGTGGCCCACACTGTGCTGATCTGACACCCCACGTGGCCCACAGCTGTGCTGACTGCCACCCACGTGGCCCATACTGTGCTGACTGCCACCCACGTGGCCCACACTGTGCTGTCTGCTGCCCACGTGGCCCGCAGCTGGGAAGGAGGGGAGAATATTCTGCCGCATATGCATGTCGAGGCCACAGCCGACTGCAGACCAATGTGTCACAGCTCCTCCCTCCCCAGCACCGGCGCTGCTCCACAGAGGGCAGCACTGAGAAGAGGAACTGACACTTGCATGCATGCCTCCACCAGCCCCTCAGGGGGACGTCAGCCTCGGCCTTGCAGACGGAGCGGCCACGAGGCTGACCGTCCAGCAGCCCGGGCTCCTGACGCGCTCCTGGGCCTGAGCTCCTGACACTCACCTCCCGGCCCCTGGAGGCCTGACCCCCTCCCTCGTGGCCCACCCTGGGCAGCTCCCCGCTGCTCGGTCCCGTGTCCTCGTTACCTCGTCGCCGTGCTCCCTGGGTGAGAATGTCCAGTCGACCTTGGTCACGCGTTTGCCTTCCACGCTCTGGAACACGCAGCCCAGCAGGGCGGGCTCCCCCGCGTGCACCGTCAGCTCCCGGGAGGACACCATCAGGGCGTTCAGGCCCAAGAAATAGCCTGCAGAAGCCAAGGGCAAGAGGAGGCACCCTTAGGGACGTGCCGGACGGCACAGACCAGTACCGGTCACCACGGGCCTCACACCTGCCCTCCTGCTGGCCCAGCGTGGACCTGTGTGCAGAGGCCCTCGCTCGAGGCAGCAGGCCTCTCGGAGGAGGGACCCCCTCTGGCCGCCACAGGGACCGGGTAAGGGCTCTGCGACACACACTGCTGGCCCTCTCCTATCGGCCCTCCCCTCCCCCAGAATCCCCCACCCCACCCCACCCACTCGTTTCACTACTGGCCCTCTCCTATCAGCCCTCCCTTCCCCAGAATCCCCCACCCCACCCCACCCACTCCTTTCACTACTGGCCCTCTCCTATCAGCCCTTCCCTCCCCAGAATCCCCCACCCCACCCCACCCACTCCTTTCACTACTGGCCCTCTCCTATCAGCCCTCCCTTCCCCAGAATCCCCCACCCCACCCCACCCACTCCTTTCACTACTGGCCCTCTCCTATCAGCCCTTCCCTCCCCAGAATCCCCCACCCCACCCCACCCACTCCTTTCACTACTGGCCCTCTCCTATCAGCCCTTCCCTCCCCAGAATCCCCCACCCCACCCCACCCACTCCTTTCACTACTGGCCCTCTCCTATCAGCCCTTCCCTCCCCAGAATCCCCCACCCCACCCCACCCACTCCTTTCACTACTGGCCCTCTCCTATCAGCCCTTCCCCTCCCCAGAATCCCCCACCCCACCCCACTCCTTTCACTACTGGCCCTCTCCTATCAGCCCTTCCCCTCCCCAGAATCCCCCACCCCACCCCACTCCTTTCCAAAGGAAGAAGAGAAACCTGAGGTCCCTGCTTTCGGGCGGGTATTGAGACGCCGACGCACAGAAGCGGATGTCCCTAGTTCCTGGTTAACCAACCGTCCCCATGGACAAAGCAGCTCCCGCCTCTTCCCTCCCTCCCTGTTCGCTCTGTTCTTCGGTTCCTTCACAAACGCTCATCTCTGCACTCGCCGCTGCTTCTGGCCGCCATGCCTGCGGGTCCTCGGAATCAGGCCTGCGCGGCCTTTGTGTCTGTCTCCTGCCACGACCCCCACCCAGCCCTGGCTCCCAGCAGATGGGGACACGCACGGTGCCAGCCCACCATCCCTGCACTGCTCCAGTCACTCCTCCTTTCACTACCAGGGAGAACCGTTAGATGGACACTCCTGTTTTCAGAAGACATGCTGTGTTTTCACAAGAAAGAGACAATATTGCCAAGAAAGACACCTTTAGAGACGATGCTCACAGAGGGGGAGGCTGGGGAGAGGGAAAGGGACTGAGGACCAGCGATAAACAGTTTCAGAACAGCCCTGGGGATGGGAGGTACAGCACAGGAAACACAGTGATCTGTACTAATAAAAGGGTAATATGCTAATTAGACCAGGTCAACCAGACATCTTCCAGACATCCAACTTCCTTCTGGACAAAGCCACAGTGGCGGGGGCCAAGGCAAAGGCTGTTAGGAGTGAGGAGGCCAGCAGGGGAGCAAGCAGTAAGGGGCAAGATCAGGCTGGCACGGGGAGCAAGCAGTTGGGGGTAATCAGGCCATGGTGGGGAGGGGGGGTACGGGGAGAGAGACAGTAAGGAACATTCAGACCAGCAGGGGAGTGGTTAGGGAGTGGTCAGGCAGGCAGCCAAAGGCAGTTAGGGACAATCAGACAGGCAGGCAGAGGTGGTTAGGGGTGAGCAGGCAGTCAGGCAAGCAGGCAAGTGGTTAGGAGCCAGCAGTCCCGGATTGTGAGAGGGATGTCCAACTCCTGGTGGGATCTGGCCTAAACTGGCAGTCGGACATCCCCCAGGAATCCCAGATTGGAGAGGGTGTAGGTTGGGCTGAGGGACACCCGCTGTGCATGAATTTCGTGCACTGGGCCTCTAGTGTGTCTATATAAAACCCTAATATGCAAATAGACTGAATAGAAGAACAACTGAGTAATCGGTTGCTGTGACATGAGCTGACCACCAGGGGGTGCCCGTGGAGCATGGTGGGCATCGGCAGCAGGTGGCAGAGCACGGAACATGGTGGCCATCGGCCATGGCAGGACAGTACAGCAGGTGAGTGGGGACACCGGTTGCTGTCATCGGGGTGAGCCTCTGGTGGTACTGAAAATTCTTTGCTCCCACGTGCCAGTCCCGCCCGGCGCTCACACCCACTGCTGGCACCGGCCCCAATTGCCCCACGCTGTCATCGGGTGTGAGCGGGGCTGGCATCATCAGCACATGGGAGCAGCAGTAGCAGGAGTGGGGCTGCTGGCAGACAGGGGAGTGGGGCCACAGAAGGAGGGGCTGGACAGGGCACAGAGGATAGGCTGAGACCCGCCCTGTGCCCACCACAGCCTCTCGGTCCACAGTTCCTTTCAAGGTGCATGAATTTGTGCACTGGCCCCTGGTATTGTAATAACTGTGTATGGTGCCAGGTGGGCATTGGAAAGATCTGGGGGCACACTTCCTAAAATATATGATTGTCTGAGCACAATGCTGTAAATTATAACACAAAGATGAAATTTAAATTAAAGAGAAAAGAAAAAGAAAGAGAAGCTTAGATACTAGAGACAACGGGCACACGGCGAGGAGAGGGAAAAGGAAAAGGGGACTCCAGACCCTCTGCAGAGAATTATTTGGGAAGAAATCAAAATGAGCTCCAAAAATAGTTTGGAATTTGCTGTCAGGAAGAACTGAGAAGTTTGCATGTGGAGGCTGTGAGGAAGGCTGTAAGGAGGGCTGTAATTGGCGCTGAGCACGCTGTGTGCAGGTAAAGCGGTTTGTAGGAAGGCAGAGCGCAGCCTAAGCAGAGGGGCTGAGCGCCGGGTGACTGTAGAGAAACGGTGAGGAAAAGGAGGCTTTCTAAGGGGAAGCTCTCCGCCCGGCCGAACCGCCAGCAAGTAACAGGGCGGGCGGCCTCCTGGGGCTGCGGGCACACCCTGGGGAATGCCGCAGGACCTCTGCAAGTGTTTCCACCGCGAGAAAAGCTCTGACACCTGCACTTCCGTGTGTGCACGTGCATGCTTGTGCGCTTTATGTATGTGTGCCCAGGCATGTTCGTGTACACATGTGTGTACACACGTGTCCACATGTATCCGTGTGTGCCTGGAACTAGAGCCAAGGCAGCTCTTTCGTGTGCCTGCTGAGTCTGTGTTTAGTCACCATCCCGGTGAAAACGCTGGTAAAGAGAAAAAGGAGAGGCCATGTGAGCAGAGCAGCTGGGGAGGAGAGGACGGGAGCGATGGGAAGGCTGGGAAAGAGCACCTGAGCTCTCGGCAACAGGGAGGCCGCGGGCAGAGGCCGCGGGCAGAGGCCGCCGGCGGAGGCAGAGCAGGCGGGGGCCTGGAGGACCGGGGCAGGCGCCCGGCGGCGGGGAGAGAGGCCTCGGCACAGAAACCACTCCGATCAGGAACAGGAACCAAGAAGGCTGCCCTGGCTGGAGCAGGAAGCAATGACAGGGATCCTGGGGCTTTCTCTGGTGATTTCATTTCTGATCTGACACCAGCGGTGAATTTAAAGATGATAATATGAGCCCTGGCCGGTGAGGGTCCTGGGTTCGATTCCAGTCAAGGGCATGTACCTTGGTTACAGGCTCCTCCCCTGTCCAGACCCTGGTCAGGGCTTGTGCACGGGGCAACCAATCAATGTGTGTCTCTCTCATCGATGTTTCCCTCCGTCTCCCCCTCTCTCTGCCACTCTCCCTGAAAACCAACGGGAAAACGTCCTCGGGTGAGGATGAAGAATAAAAATGAATGAAGAGACGATGGTTGAAGGGCAGGAAGGCAGAGGGAGGTTTCTCTCTGTCTCACAGGAACCTGGGCCTTCCGGGGCCGACAGTGGCTTCTGAAACCACAGTCCCCACAGACTGCAGTTCCAGCTTAGGGGTCCCAGTTCCAACAAACCGAGGGGAAATGAAAACACCCCAAATGGCTCTTCTCACGAGACTTCTGAGAAATCACCCCCCGCGCGCCCCTGGCTCCACTTACCCAGCAGCACTGGCCTCAGGGCGAGGCTCCGGAGGCCGAGCACGCTGCTCTCCATCTTCAGCCTGGAGAGAAAAGGGAAAACGTCAGAGCAGTTTCAAGAGAAGTTCATTCATGTCCCACGCCAACAGCGAGACCCGAGCCGCCCGCCAGGCTCAGGGCGCAGTGCTGGCGGGGAGGGAGACGGGCAGCGGCTCTGGAGGGCGGGGCTGGGGCGGGGGCAGAGGTAATAGAAGCAAAGGAACGAACCCCAAAGCAGCAGGCCGGGCTGCTGTGAGGGTGGCTGGAGCTGCGGGAGTTGAGCTGGAAGGGAAGATGGGATGAAAGTTGCTTTTCAAGAGAGAGAAAAGCACATGGTGTCAAAATTCCCTGGCGAGATCAGCCCTGGGCATTCGACAGCTAGAGTTTCACCTGCACAGGCGGCAACCGGACCCTCAGCCTGGAACTGCTTGTACAGGGATGCAGACTGCCCAGGCCAGGGGTGGAGAGGGGCCTGTGCCAGGCTCGGGCCACTCAGCTCTATGGCACTCTCAGCTCTATGGCACTCACTCAGCTCTATGGCACTCAGCTCTACGGCACAGAAGCCACAGGAAAGCCTCCTGCCCTCCCCGGTGATGCCTCCTGAGCAGAGTGAGAACTGGGCAGCCCGGCCGGGTGGCTCATTGGAGCATCATCCCATAGATACTTCTCTCTCACACCGACGTTTCTCTCTCTGAGATCCATAAACAGCCCTGCTGGTTTGGCTCAGTGGACAGAGCATCGGCAAGGGTCCCGGGTTCGATTCTGGTCACGGGCACATACCTCGTTACAGGCTCCTCCCCGGCCTGGGCCCTGGCTGAGGCTCCTGCAGGAGGCAGCCAATCGATGAGCTTCTCTCACATGGATGTTCACTCTGTCCCTCCCTCTCTCTCCCACTCTCTCTAAAAACCAATGGAAAAATATCCTCAGGTGACCTTGAAAAAAAGATCTCCTGAAAGAGCCCTTACCTGTATTCTAATCAGCCACAGCCTCCACAAGGAGAACCAGGGTCCAGCTGTCCAAGAAGGTCAGACCTGGGTCCCAACTTGGAGAAGTCAGGTGAAATACTGAACCTCCGTCTCTCACCTATCACCTCAGCTACTAATACAAGGACCACCGCTAATAAAGTAATCGTGCTTTGAAAAATATAAAGCACACACACACACACACACACATAGACACACACACACACACACACACACACACACACACACATATATATAATGACCCTAATGTGCAAATAGACTGAATGGCAGAACAACCAAACAATTGAACAGCCAGTTGCTATGATGTACGCTGACCACCAGGAAGCGCATGAGGAACGTGGCAGGCATTGGCCACGGTGGGATGGTGGAGCAGGTGAGCAGGGGTGCCAGACCAAGGCAGAGCACCGGTCACTGTTATTGGGGGGAGCCTCTGGTGGTTACTGGAAATTCTTTGCTCCCATGGCACGGTTCCGCTGGGCACTCACTCCTGCTGCCGGTGCCAGCCCTGATCACTCAGCATTATCAGCAGGTGAGAGTGGTGGCTGCTGGCCCCAATGGCCCCTCAGGGCTTCTCCACCTCCCCCTGCTCCTGAGGGGCCATAGGGGCAGCAGCCACTGCTCGCACCTGCTGATGGCGCTGGTCCCGCTCACACCCACTGCTGGACTGGCCCCATCACTCCATGACGTCAGTGGGTGCAAGCAGGGCTGGTGCTGTCAGTGTGTGGGAGCTGTAATGGCGGTAGGGAGTGCTGGCAGACAGGGGGCCAGGGGCTGGGCCGTGGTGTGGAGGATGGGCTGAGATCCGCCCCTGTGCCCACCACAGCCTCGCAGCCTACAGTTCCTTTTTTTTTTTTTTTTTAAATATATTTTATTGATTTTTTTACAGAGAGGAAGGGAGAGAGATAGAGAGCCAGAAACATCGATGAGAGAGAAACATGGACCAGCCCCCTCCTGCACACTCCCTACCGGGGATGTGCCCGCAACCAATGTACATGCCCTTGACCGGAATTGAACCTGGGACCTTTCAGTCCGCAGACCGATGCTCTACCGCTGAGCCAAACCGGTTTTGGCCACAGTTCCTTTTAAGGTGCACGAATTCGTGCACTGCGCCCCTAGTAACCACATAAGATCCTATTGTTTATAACCTGAAAGGAAATAGTCTGAAGCTTTCAGGGGGGAGGGTGGGTTTAGAGCATCTACTTTTAGAAGAATAGCAAATAATTGATTTAAATGAACTGGAAACTTGTAAGTTTCCATTTCTGAATCCCATCCCAGCAATGTCAAAAATGACTACACTGACACAGATACACCAAAAGTGACGGTAAGTTTCCCCCCACACAGTACACCTAATGCAAACACAGGCCCCTAAAGTCACCACAGCCCTGTTCCTGCCCCGTGACCCTCCACTCACCCCCCACACACGGTGAGCATGATGACAGCGTGCCATACCTGTAGCACACCACCCCTAGGACCTCCAGGAATCCCGGCAAGCAGTTCTCAGAAGCTCCCCACACAGGGCACCGTCTGCACAGAGAGGCGGTGCTCCCCTCCGTGACTAACATCAACCACATCCATCCACACGCCTGAGGCAGGACCACCGGGGAAAGGCCTGCCACAAAGACCACCAGGTGGAAATCACCTTAGATCCCCTGCGACTGCACCCCGCCATTGTCAGAGGAAACAGCCACCCCCAACGGACCCCGAATCTGATCAACAAACTCAAATCACTCAGAGCCAAACCCTAGGAGCTGTGAAAACCATCTGATGAATAACAGCCAGTTCAGTTCTAAACACTCAAATACATCACTGGCTGTATAAATGAAGAGAAGCATGATTTAACGAAGAAAAAAGGCACAAAATGAATTCTTTAAAAACTATTGTCCCAAAGATCTTCCATTAGCTAATTCTTTGATCTTTGGGAACTCAATCTATCTACGCCTCTTCCTTCACAGTAAAGGCTTTTTTCGTTGTTGTTAATCTTCACTCAAGGATATTTTTTCCATTGATTTTTAAAGAGAGTGGAGGAGGGGGGAGAAAGAAAGAGAGAGAAACATGGATGAGAGAGACATATTGATCAGTTGCCTCCTGCAGGTGTCCCAACCGGGGCAAACAGAGTCAGGGATCAAACCTGCAACCCAGGTACATGCTCTTGACCAGGGATTGAACCTGTGATCCTTTGGTGCGGGGGCCGACACTCCAACTCCTGAGCCACAACAGCTAGGGCAAAGGCTCTGCCTCTTTTGCCCCTCGTTACTGTAGCCCCCACTAGACATCGGTAGTCAATATGCAGGAAAGCAGGGTGCGTTCCCCCCAGGTGTTTAACACTCACAGCAGCCCCAGGAGGCGTTACAGAGGAGGAAACTAAGGCGCAGGCCGGTGAGTGACTTGCCTGCTTACACATCCAAGTGGCAGAACCAGGATCCAAGCACGGGCCCCGCCCCGCCCCGCCCCGCCCCTCACGGCACCTTCATGTCTGCGAGAGGAACCTGAGCACCGCCTGCTCCGGCTTCAGCGCTGTCCCACCCGCTCACCCTCACCCCGTCCGCTGGCTCCTCTCTCAGCCTCCGGCAATGTCACTTCCTCAGGAGCCCTCCCCGGCCCCAGATGCCGGGGCCCAGGTTTTCTGGTTTTGTTTTTTCCTGTTTCTATTCTGTTGTTGTTTTTAGTAATTCGCTACTGTTGAAAGTATTACATATGTCCCCTTTTTCCCCCATGGACCCCTTCCAGCCCGCCCTGCCCCCTGCCCCAGGCCCTCACCACCCTCCCCCCCACACTGTCTGTGCCCAGGGGCCATGCAGATGCACACTCCCCCTCCCCTGCCTTTCCTCCGAGCCTCCGCACTCTGCGCCATGCCCCATGGCTCTGGGTCCACTCCATCCACCAGTTCATTTTGCTCATTAGATTCCACATATGAGTGAGGTCATGTGATACGTGTCTTTCTCTGACTGACTGACATCACTTAACATGAGACTCTCCAGGCCCCTACATGCTGTCTCAATAGGCTCAGTTTTTAATAGCGCAATTGATCATTCCTCTAGAGTAGGGGTGTCGAACTCAATCAGAGAAGGGGCCAAAATCTAAAATCCAGCCTAAATCGCGGGCCGAATGGTTTACTGAACAGTCATAAACTGACAATGTCATAAACTGACAGCGGAGTGCAGTGATGACAGCGCGGTGCGGGCCACATTGCAAGGCCTGGCGGGCTGGATTTGGCCCGCGGGCCTTGTGTTTGACATATGTGCTCTAGAGTCTAGGCAATGGTAGGCAAACTCATTAGTCCACAGAGCCAAATATCAACAGTACAACGATTGAAATTTCTTTTGAGAGCCAAATTTTTTAAACTTCAACTTCTTCTAATGCCACTTCTTCAAAATAGACTTGCCCAGGTCGTGGTATTTTGTGGAAGAGCCACACTCAAGGGGCCAAAGAGCCGCATGTGGCTCGTGAACCGCAGTTTGCCGACCACGGCTCTAGGACATTAGTCACCATTCTAATGATCTGCTGCCGTGAATGCTTGTTTGATTAAAGCCTCCCCCATTCAAGACTGTAAGCTTCAGGAGGCCATCGCTGTGGTATGCGACCCCTCCCCAGTGCCCGCATGGGGAAGGCCCAGGAGGGGCCGGTGGCCCCTGACCCAGGAGGCGATGGCACAGGGCCAGGGACACGCTAGTCAAGTTTCAATGTCCTAGTTAGTTGGCAATTACTCAGAAATTCCTATCACATATACAGGTGTCCCAAAAATGTATACACATGATTTCTATTACATTTTGAAAACAAAATGTATTTTAATAAACACTGCCTTTATAATTAGTCAGCAAATATATATTCATATATATATATATATATATATATATATATATATATATATATATATCACATATGTATATGATAGGAATTTATTTTTTCTCTTTAGTTTATTTTTCCCATACACCCCCTCCACCTCCAACCACCCCCATAATCACCACACAGTTATCCATGTCCATGAATTCCTTCTGTTTTTCCTTTTTTGCTCAATCCTTTATTTCCCCTGCCCTCCCCCACCTCCCGAGAGCTGTCTGCCTGCTCTCTAGAGTCTGTATTTTATAATATGTATTCATTAGATTCCACATATTAGTGAGACCGTATGGTATTTGTCTTTCTCTAACTGCATATTTCACTTAGCATAATGCTCTCCAGGTCCATCCAAGCCGTCGCAATGGGTAACATTCTCTTCCATTTGTCTGGCTGAGTAGTGTTCCATTGTGCAAATGTACCACAGCTGTTTTATCCACTCATCTGCTCAGGGGCACTTGGGCTGCTTCTGAATCCTGGCTATTGGAAATATGAACATAGGGGTGCACATATTCTTTCAAACTGGTGTTGCGTGTTTCTTCGGAAGAATTTCCGGAAGTGGAATCACCAGGCCATAGGCAATTTCACCTTTAATTTTTTGAGGAACCTCCACAGTTTCCCACTGAGCTGCACCACTCTGCACCCCCACTCACAGTGCACAGGGGTTCCTTTTTCCCCACTTCCTCACCAGCATTTGTCGTTTGTGATTTGGCCATTCTGACAGGTGTGAGGTGGTACCTCACTGTCATTTTCCTTTACCTCTCTCAGGTGATTTTTTCATCTCTATTGGCCATCTGTGCATCCTCTTTGGAGAAGTGTCTGTTTAGATCCTTTGCCCATTTTTAAATTGGATTGTTTCTTGATGTTGTTTTATAAGTTCTTTATAAATTTTTTATATTAAGTCCTATCAGATGTGTTATTGGTGAATATATTCTCCCTTTCGGTGAGCTATCTTTTCATTTTGTTGATGGTTTGCTTTGCTGTGCAAAAACTTTTTAGTTTGATGTAGTTCCATTTGTTTATTTCTTCTTTTGTTTCCCTTGCCTGAGGAGATATATCAGAAAAAAAATATTGCTATAAAAATATCCAAGATTTTACTGCTATGTTTTCTCCTAGGAGTCTTAGGGTTTCGAGCCTAACATTTAAGTCTTTATTTCATTTTGAGTTTAGTCTTGTCTTGTGTGTGGTGTAAAAAAGGTGGTCTAGTTTCACTTTTTTGCACACATTTGTCCAAATTCTCCAACACCATTTATGGAATAGACTGTCCTTTCCATTTATGTTTTTGCCTCCTTGTAAAATATTAATTGATTGTAAAGGTGTGGGCTTATTTCTGGGCTCTGTATTCTGTTCCATTGATCTAAGTGTCTGTTTACATGCCAGTGCCAAGCTGTGTTATTTACTACTAGAGGCCCAATACAAGACATTTGGGCACAGGTAGGGTCCCTAGGCCTGCCTGGCAATCAGAGCCCATCTGTGGGGCAATCCAGGGGGGGACCCCCCACTGGCACCCACCTTGGCTGGCCTGGTGCCACCCACTCACCAGCCCCACCCCCTGCCACCACCACAGGTCGCCTCCCACAGAAGGAGCGACCAGCAGAGCAATCGGGGGAGCCCCCACTGGCTTCTGTCTTGGCTGGACTGAGATCTTGGGCTGGAGGCAGGTCCTGTGTTGAGCATCAGCCCCCTGGTGGTCAGTGTACATCATAGCAACTGGTTGTTCTACCTGTCTTTCTGCCATTCAGTTGATTTGCATATTAGGCTTTTATTATATACGATGGCATTGCAGTGCAGTTTGATATTAGGTAGCATTATTCCTTCAAGTTTCTTCTTCTTCCTCAAGATTGCTCTTGCTATTAAGGTCTTTTGTGGTTCTGTATAAATTTGTGGAATATTTGTGATATACACCCTGGTGTCTTAACAGGAATTGCATTGAATCTGTAGATTGCCTGGAGTAGTATGAACATTTTAAGGTGTTAATTCTTCCTACCCATGAACAGGTATGTTTCCATTTATTTGTATCTTCTTCGGTTTCTTTTTTCAGTGTCTTATTATTTCCAAGTGCAGGTCTTATACATCTTTGGTTAAATTTCATTCCTGTGTATTTTATTCTTTTTTAAGCACTGAAAATGAAATTTTTTTCTTAGTTTCCCTTTCTAATAGTTTATTATTGATGTATAAAAATGATTTCTGGATATTTCTTTTGTATCCTTCTACTTTACAGAATTCATTAATCAGTTCTAGTATTTTTTGGAGGCATCTCTAGGGTTCTCTATATACAGTATCATGCCATCTGCAAATAATGACAGTTTTATTATTCTCCCTTTCCAATGTGGATGCCTTTTATTTGCCTTCTTGTCTGATTGCTGTGGCTAGGACTTCCAGTACCATGTTGAGTAAGAGTGGTCAAAGTGGGCTCCCTGTCTTGTTCCTGATCTTAAGGGGAGCAGCTGTTGTTTCTGCCCATTGAGAATGATGCTGGCTGTGGGTTTGTCATATATGGCCTTTATTACATTGAGGTATGTTCCCCCTATTCCCACTCTTATGAGAGTTTTTATCATAAACGGGTGCTGGATTTTATCAAATGCTTTTTCTGCATCTATTGGTATGATCATGTGGTTTTTATCCTGCATTTTGTTTATGTGGTGTATCACATTTATTGATTTGCAGATATTGTGCCAAATTTGCATCCCCCAGAATAAATCCCACTTGATCATGGTGTATGATCTTTTTAATGTATTGCTGGACTCAGTTTGCGAGTAATTTGTTAAGGATTTTAGCATCTATGTTCATCAGATATTGGCCTATGATTTTAATTTTTTGTAGTATCTTTATCTGGTTTTAGAATTAGTATCACGCTGGCCTTGTAAATGAGCTTAGGAATCTTCCCTCCTCTTGAATTGTTTGGAATAGCTTGAGAAGGATAGGTGTTATTCTTCAAATGTTTGGTAAAATTCGCATATGAAAGCCAGTGGTCCAGGACTTTTGTTTGTTGGGAGTTTTTCTTATTACTGTTTAATTTCAGTAGTTGTATCTGTCTGTTCAGATCTTCTGATTCTTCCTGATTCATTTTGAAAGATTATGTTTCTAGGATTTTACCCATTTCATCCAGATTGTCCAATTTGTTAGCATTTAGCTGCTAATAATATTTTCTTACCATCATTTGTAAGATGCTTGATATTTCAATTTTCTTGAATATTTTGAGACTTTTATCTTCCTAACATGTGGTCTATCCTAGAAAATGTTACATGTGCACTTGAAAAAATGTATATCCTGCTGCTTTGGGGTGAAATGCTTTGAAGATATCAATTAAATCCATTTGATCTAGAGTGTCATTTAAAGCTGCCATCTCCTTGTTGATTTTATGTCTGAAAGATCTATCCATTGATGTTAATAGGGTGTTAAAGTCTCTACTATAACTGTATTACTGTCAATCTGTCCCTTTGTGTCCATCAAGATTTGGTTTACATATTTAGGTGTTCTATGTTGGGTGCATAGTGTTTACAAGGGTTATAACCTCCTGTTGCATTGCTCCCTTTATCATTATGTAGTGGCCTCCTTTGTCTCTTACTATAAGCTTGCTTTTAAAGTCTATTTTGTCAGATACAAGTATTGCTCCCCCAGATTTTTTTTTCCTTTCTGTTTGCATGAAATACCTTTTTCCATCCTTTTATTTTTGGTCTGTGTCTATCTTTCATTCTCAAGTGGGTCTCTTGAAGACAGCATATATATGGGTCTTGTTTTCTTATCCATTCAGCTACTCTATGTCTTTTGATTGAAACATTTAAGCTATTTACATTTAAAGTGATTATTGCTAGGTACATATTTACTATTATTTTATTTTTTAACTGTGTTCCTGTTTGTTTTGTTTTCCTCTTCTTCTCCTTTCTCCTCCTTCCTCTTTCCTCTTCCTTCCTCATCTCCCTCCTCCTTCTTTCTCAAGCAAGCCCTTTAACATTTCCTGTACTACTGGTGCGGTGGTAACAAACACCTTTAGCTTTTGTTTTAGACTTTAAAAAATATCTCTTAATTTTAAATGATAGCCTTGCTGGGTAAAGTAGCCTTGGTTGTAGGTCCTTGTTTTTCATCATATTGAATATGTAATGCCAATACCTTTTGGCATGAAATGTTTCTGTTGAAAAATCAGCGGACAGTCTTATGGGAATTCCCTTGTAGGTAATTAACTGCCTTTCTCTTATGGTTTAAGATTTCTCTTTGTCTTTAACCTTTGGCATTTTAATTATGCTATGTCTTGGTGTGAACCTCTTTGAGTCCATCTTGTTTGGAACTCTCTGAGCTTCTTGGACTTGTGTGTCTTTTCTTTCACCAGGTTAGGGAAGTTTTCAGTCATTATTTCTTTATATAGTTGTTAATCCCTTGTTCTCTCTCTTCTCCTTCTGGTATCCCAATGCTGTGAATGCTGTTACACTTCATATACCAAAGGTCCCTTAAACTATGCTCATTTTTTTTTTAATTCTCTTTTCTTTTTACTCCTCTGATTAGGTGTTTTTCCCTACCTTGTCTCCCAAATCGCTGACTTGATCCTCCACTTCATCCAATCTACTGTTTATTCCTTCCAGTGTATTCTTAATTTTGGATATTGCATTCTTCATCTCTGACTGTCCTTTTTTGTGGTATCTATGTCCTTTGTCATGCTGTTGATCATCCTGATAATCATTACTTTGAACTCTTTAGCAGATAAATTGCTTGGATCCATTTTGTTTAACTCTTCTCCTGAAGAATCCTCTTGTTCTTTCATTTGGGGTCTGTTCCTTTGTCTTCCCATTTTGGCTGCCTCTTTGTGTTTGTTCTGTATATTAGATAGATCTGCTATTACTCCCAGGCTTGCTAGAGTGGCCTTTTATAGAGGTGTCTTATGAGACCCAGTGGCACAGTGTTCCTGATCACCTGAGCTCTAGAATGCCCCTTGTGTATGTAATATAGTATAATTGAGTCTTGATTGCTATTGGCCCATTTGTGCATGGGATCGCCCCTCTGGCTGGCTGAACATGGTGTGCAAGCTGCTGTGCAGGAGCTGATCACAAAGTGGAGTTCCCTCAGCAGGGGTTGGTGTCTGCCGAGATTTCCCTGCAGATATGCTGCTTGTGAAGCTTACTGGATCCCTGTTCTGTTGTTGTCTGAACCACCAGGTGTATTGGTCCTGGGTCTTTTCAGAGAGACTCCAGTTAATGCCAATTTCAGACACTGCCTGTGACTGGCCCTGGGCAGCGTGTTTGGAGCTTCCAGTGATGCACAGCTTGTGGCTCCCTCTGCTAGGCCTGGTTAAGTGTGGAAAGCACTAAGCTGCGTACCAAGCCTGGCTTTCACCAACAGCAGGCCTGGGGGCAGGTCAGCAAGTATTTCAAAGCTCACAGAGATCTGCCTCCGCCTGCAGGCTCCAGTTGGACTTAGAGCCTCTGCTGTACTCCTCAGCAAGGCATAAACTCCAATAGGATGGGGCGAGAGGCATTCCAGTAGGTGGGGCTATTGCTGGCCCGAAGGCTATGTGCATGGACCAGATTGCCCTGCCCGAGAAAGATGGTTCTATAGTAGAGAGGAATGACTCAGCACAGGGATCCTGGTGGCTGACCCTTAGCTCTCTCCCCAGAGCCACAACCTCAGACTCTCCTCATGCAGCTCTAGTCCACTGTGCCCTCCCTCTGCCAGAGCCCAGGGTAAGTGACTAAAAACAAAATTTGGGGCATTGGCCCTTTAAGAGGGTGTCTGTATCACTAACCATCTCTCCCTAGTGGACAGAGACCACACTGCTTCTCACAGCTGGATGCTACATGGGCTCCTTTCCCAGTTCTGATGCTCCAGGCTGGGGAGCCTGATTTGGAGTTTAGACACCACCACCCCCCACCACCACCCCCTGCGTGCGCGTGCGCGTGCGTGTGCGTGTGCGCGCGCACACACACACACACACAGCTGAGATATCCCTCCAGAACTTCAGCTGCTGCCCATGCACTCCGGCCAGCCCTCTTACTCCTCTGCACTTCTTCCAGTCTTGATGTGGCTCCTTCTCAAAGTCCTTGGTTATATGGCTTCTCTCTAGCTAGTCTTCAGTTGATTATTCAGGATGATTACTCTATAATTTAGTTGTAATTCCAGTTTGGTGCTGGGAGGAGGTGAGTGTAGCTTCCACCTAATCTGCCACCATCGTAGTCTGCCTCAGGAATTTCTGAATACACATGTGTGTATACATAAATTCAGGATTATACATCTAATAAAATACTGAATTTTACGTGCGGGTTGAGGGTGCAAACCCTCAAAAATTCAAGTATAACTTTTGACTCACACAAAACTTAACTATTAATAGCATTTCTATAACATACAATGTATTAATCAACTCTTTGTTATTAAAAAGTGCTAGTAAAAATAAAGAGAAAACATATTTACAGCTCTATACATATTTATTTTAAAGACTACATATAAGTGGACCCACACAGTCCAACTAGTTATATACATCAGCCCTCAAATAACCTCATTTTTTCGACATCACTTCATTTATAATGTTGATTTTCTTAAAAATGATTCCTACCTGTCCAATGTTGTTGCTCAGGGGTTGAACATCAACCTATGAACCAGGAGGCCACGGTTCTATTCCCAGTGAGGGCACATGCCCAGGTTGTGGGATCAATCCCCAGTATAGGGCCTGCAGGAGACAGCCAATCAATGATTCTCTCTCATTGATGTTTCTATCTCTCTCCCTCTCCCTTCCTCTCTGAAATCAATAAAAATATGTATATTTTTAAAAATTGATTCCCAGCCAGGGCCACTGTCTGTGAAGTCTGCACTTCTCCCACATCTGTGCGTGTTTTCTCTAGGGAGTCCGGCTTCCTCCCAATCCCCATTGCCCACGCTGAGGAGGTGGTTGTGGTGTGAGTGTCCTGTGCTGGGAGGTGTCCTGTCCAGAGTGGGTTCCTTCCTTGCCCATGAGCTACAGAGAGACACCAGGAACTGGAGAAAGTGACCTGGGAAGTAATTATCTCACCAGTTTTTGTTAATCTTCCCTAAATGTCTGTACAGCTCAGTTTTACTTCAGTGTTTAGCATCAGAAGTATTCGGGTCTTTAGTTAGAAGTTTGGTGATGCTTCTGTGAGTAGGAATATGCTGTAAGAATGGAACTCCTGGTTATATCAATCTACATAAGATCACTCTCAGTATACCTCATTTCCTTTAAAGTCACAGTTTCTAAGAACTTATTGATAATAGGAAGTAAGGATATACGGTATATAAAATAAATCTCAGTCTTTAAAAATCCAGCAAAGCATTCAAATGCACCTTAAACACCTTAATAATAACAGACTCCCTTTGAATTCTCACTTTCTACCCTGCTTCCTTCTCTATAGACTGATTTAGCTCCTCGGCAGATGTTCTTGTGGTAATTCTACAGAGTAAGTTATCTCCTTTCTTGGCTAAATGTCCCGGCCTGAGCTCATGGCTCTTGCGCTTATAATACCTGGCGAATATCTATCACTCCTGGGGAGCTGCACCTCGGGATCCACTTTCCTATTATTAATCATTTAGGGGATTAATATCTTTGACCCAAATATGATAGAGAAAAATCTTCAGAAAAGAGACTCAGAGCAATAAGACCCCACTCAGGACATGGAGAGGACCCCCACGTATTTCATTACAGGCAGAACCGGGAGAGGCACCGTCTCAAAGTGCTGGCTTCGCAAACGACAACCAGCCACCGAGCCAAAGCAGCGGCACAGCCTGCCCCGCCCCGCCGTCCGCCTGCAGCTCCGCCCCTCAGCGGCCGTGGCTGCGATGGCCTTAGATACATGAGTCCACACAACAGCCAGGAGGCACAAACCTCTTAAAACATGTCCTCACTTTCCCTATTCAGACCGTTCAATGCAGACTGGCGGGTTACAAGGCTTCTTGCCACACAGTCTAGGCTACACCCGTCCGCCCCCTCCTGAAAGTGAGGCAGGAGCACAGCAGCTAGGAGGACTCCTGGCAAGTGGGACGGGGAAACTGAGGGGAGATCGTTAAACAAGGCCAAACAATTAACTTCACAGTGACCCTCGGTCCCCAGCCATGGCCACCTGAGAGCAAACGTCCACCCTCCGCTCCCTGACAGGGAGCACAGAGCTTAAATCCGCGGTCAGGCAGCAGAGACACAACTTAAGCCCTTTGTGTCAGCCAACCCAGGGACAGATGAAGTCAGGGGAACAAAGAGCCAAAACAACAGCAGCAATCAGAGCCAGGCAGACCCGAGACAGGAGTGAGGCAGTGAAACCGACCAGGGAATACCCACTCCCCTCGCGGCTGCCGTGAAGCACCCACATTTCGAGGGACACGCCTGGGGAACATGGCTGCTCTGTAAGACCCTCCCTGAGCGCCCGGACTCCGCCAGCAAGAAGACGAACCCCTCAGAACGAAGCTGGCACGGACTGTGGAGCCTGCCCACCTTTTCTCGGCGTGAACGTTTTACTCTCTTTCTCCTAAGCTCTGAGGGTCCCCACGACTGGCTCCCTGGGTGTAGCCGGCGGCAGCAGCAGTTCATCCCAAACTTCCCCAAGCTGAACCTCCACGGCCCCCCCTTCCTGACTCCGCGTGAGCGGCAGCCCTGCGCGGCTCACTGCTGCCCGTGGCCGGTGTTTCCCGGGGAATTCGCACAGCCCAGCGTGGCTCGCTTCTTCCCGCTCTCCCCGGAGCTACGCACAGCCCCGCCCGGCTCTCCCGCTGCTGCTTCCACCCACCCAAGCCTTCCCGTCTCGCTGACCCCGCTTTGATGGACACTCTCACGTCCCCTGGGCTCGCGCCGTGAAAGCCCCCCGCACCCACACCCTCCGCCGGCCTCAGCAGACCTGGAAGTCATACTCCCGCTCACCCACCCCACCGGTGGCCCACCCTGCCACATGCCGGCCCGAGGCCAGGGCTCACAGAGGGTGACAGCCCGGACAACAGCCTGGCGCTCTTGCGAGGTCTGAGTCCCTGGCTTCCTAGGGTCCAATGTTCGTCTGTCTCGGGCTGAGAGGGGGCAGCAGCGAAGGAGTCTGCCTGCAGCTACAGGTGGTTTTCTGCATCGAGTTGAACTTAAAAGCTCATCGTCACCATTTACTCTCTTAGTAAGAGCAAACCTCATCCCCTTTCCACTGAGATCCTCACAGAAGTCACTCTCCACTGCAGACAGGCAACTGCACCCTCCAACCCTCCCCCAGCCCCGGAGCCTGAGGTCTGTGATCGAGGCCCCGCCGCCCAAAGGGCTGCCCCTGGAGTGTCAGCTCCTCCGGGGAAGAAAGTGCAGTCGCTGCTCAGGAAACACAAAGCAGCACTTACCCGAGAGAGGCCGCGGAGTGTCTGCCAGCGCTCGCCGCAGCCCCGGTCTGACGCCGGCCGCGGCGCCGAGGGCGCTCAGAGCAGCAGACGTGTGCGCCCGTCCGATGGCCGCGGCAAAACAGGAACCTCTGCGTCAGGTTCTGCTTTCCCTCCGCTGGCCGTTACCCCGCTTTCAGGAACGCTCCCAGATCCCACTGAGAGAGCAGCTCCTGCCAGGCCCTCGGGCCTCACCGGCCACCAGCTCCCTGAGGGGGTCCTCCGGGCCTCAGTCAGGCGAGCACCCGAGACAGCAGCCAGCCTCGCGCACACCGCGCACAATACATCTAAGGCGCGTCTGGGACACGCCAACCTCTCTGACGGCTCCCTCCACCCCCACCTGCCGCTTCCGCCCCCACGTGGGCTTGTGCCCCCAGAGGCCGGGTGCCCTGCGCACCCAGAGGAGCACCCAAGGCTTCTCGCCTCCAGGAGTCTTTTGCTCTTACATCACCACCTCCCAGCCAGTGTCCCAGGGCCCAGGCCTGTGCCACATGTCCTGCGCCCTAAACGCCTTCTCAGGCCCCTGCTCCTCGGGCCTAAGCACAGCCGCCCCCTCCGTGCGCCACGCAGGGCGGGAGGTGCTGGGGAGCCAGCGTGTTCCTAATGCGCTCGCATGGCCCACTGCAAACTGCCAACACCAACCTAGGGGTTTAAGCCCCTGAACCTCAGCCGCCCTCCAGCCCCAGGCCCCGCTGCTCCGCGTCCGAGCAGACCTCGCCGGGAGCAGCTCGGAGGAGCCGCTGCTCGATGCTGGAAACCACAGACCTGCCGCTTTCGTGCGGCAGCTCTCGTCTCACGTCAGCATGCACCAGGAGTGCCGAGACGGTCACCACCTCTGATGTGGCAGAGATCAAGCGCTACGGTGTCTGCGCACACGCACATCCTCCTACAAAGACACAGACACAAAAGCCCCACTGAAGTGGCAATTCCAGTCTAACAGCGCGGCCCGGCCACGACGGAGCTCTCTTCTGGCCACAGGTGTGCGCGGTGGACTGAGACCGCAGCCCGGACCGCCCCAGGCCCTCACCCCGGGACCCTAACGGAGGGGCGCCCCCAACCTGCCGCCTCCAGTACCCCTCAGAGCCCCCGTGCGGAGAAGGAGCCCGTGCAGAGAACGGCCGCTGCCCAGGAAGCCCGGGCCCAGGCTGAGCGGGGGGGTGGGGGCGGGGGGTGTGCACACCTGCCGGCAGGGAGAGCTCAGTGCACAGCACTCGTCAGTCACTAAGACTTATCGGCCAGAGAGAACTGCCGAAGGCCTCAGCCCCTGCCGATGGCAGACCAACTCCTCTTCTAGGCCAGCCTGGCTCCCGGGTGGCCACACCGCGGGCCTGGGGAAGGAAAGCGGAGGGAGACCACACCCGGGCCAGGTCAGAGCCCCGCCCGCCGCCTCCGCCCTGAGAAGCGCTGCCCAGGGCCTGCTCCCGCCCGGGGAGGGGCGGCTGCGAGTGGCCCGGCCGGGCAGGGCTGCACTGCCGCGTGCTCTCCCCGTGAGGGGCACTGGAAGGACTGTTCCAACCACGATCACGGCCACAAAACAGCACGCCTGGGAACCCAGCGCCCTGGTCTGACGTGACGGACAGCACACGGGAACGCGCTCCCCGCAGGCCGGAGGAAATGCACGCACACGCAGCAAACACGGGGTCCTCCTTCAGTGGGATGTGGATCGGCGGGGCCCCGTCACACTCGTCCTCGGAGAAATGAGGCCCACAGGAAGGCCGCCTCGCCGCGGGATCGCTACCTCCCAAGCTCCCCGCGTCCCCGGGACCTGTCCTTACCGCCCCGCCTGCCCTCCTCCCTGCCGAGCGGCCCACGGGCCCACCGGCCGGGCCTCTGACCTCCGCCCCCAAGGGGCCCGGACGGAGGCATCACCGCAAGAAATGTGACCGGCAAACCCTGCCTTCCTCTTCCACCTCCTCGCCTGAGCAGGGCCCATCGTGAGGCCTAGGAGCCAGCCGGACGCTCCTCTGTGGACCAGGGAACGAGGGCAGGCAGGGCCAGGAGGCAGCGCTGACACCACAACCTTACACCTCGGCCCGGGCAGAACCGTCCGGGCTTGTCATGGCACCCGGTGCCCCAGCTGCCATCCTAGGGGCACCTCCCTCCCCCCGCCCCCCACCACCCCTGCACAGCGCGTGGAGGGGGCGCCTGGAGGGGGAGCCTGGGGAACGGAGAAGGAGGAGGCGCTATTCCCATCGGGACCCAGCATGAACCATCGCTGGCGCAGGGGCTGCCCCGCGGGCCTCCTGACACTCAGGAGCGGCTCAGAGAAACGCGAGGGCGTCGGCAGGAAAGGCGCTCTGGAAGGTTTCGGGGGACCAGCCGGGAGGGTGCACCACGGCCTTGTCCCGCGTGTTACACACCGGCCAGGCCCCAGGCCAGACGGGCAGTTTAGAAAGCACAGACGCTCCGAAGCGCTCGGTGAAAGAGCATTTCACTGTGAGGGACGGTGCAAGCACTCCACAAGCGCCGGACTCTGCTGAAGCCTGTTTCTTGCCTCGGATCTTAAAAGTCACGCAGGAAGCCAGCGGTGGGAGTGAACTGACAACCCGCATGGGGCGAGAAGGCAGGCCCCCTCTGCCTCGCCGCCCTCACTTCGCTGTAAACTGAGGGCGCCGGGAGCCGGGTCAGAGCCTGGCTCCTGGTCCGACCACAGGGACACGGCTGCGGCCACCACGCCGCCCCCGTCACTGCCGCCGAGGCGCCGAGCGGAGCGCACGCGTGTGCTCGCCCACAGCCGGATGCTCCGGAGAATACTGATCCCCAACACACCCCCTCCGCCAGCACATCGGGACCGAGCTCCATCCCTTCAGAATAAAAGACTCTGGCATCAGCAGTGTGGCTAACATTCAGGTTCTCCCTCAAACAATGGAAGAGAACATGGAATACATTCAAAAGCAAGGTGAAATACAGTCTCTCTCTCTCCTCAGGAAGAGGTTCCTTCATCAATCAGAGGACACGGTGTGAAAGGGGGTCGTTCGGAGTCTCTTCTGAAAGTCCCTGAACAGTTTATAAATACAACAAGAAATCTCGTCCATCAGTAATGGTTCCTAAAGTCTTTACTGGTGGGTTCTGGAAACCTCCATCCCGGCAGTCCGGTCGGCTCCACTCCTCCAGAGGCTTCCGTGCCGGGGCAATGCTCCTCGGTGAGTCTCCGACTCTTCTTACGCTGCGCAGACCTCCCTCAGTACGCGTCCTCATAGTCCGAGTCCTGAGAGGAAGGAACAGCAGCTGCGGTGAGTACGGGAAGTACAATAAGAGTCAGAATTAGGCAATGGACACCCCAAAGGAACCCAGTTTGGAGCAACATCAACAGGAGGAGGCGCTGGCTCCACACAGCGGCATTCCCATGGTCTCCGGCGAGTTTCTGCTCTGAAACCCTCTTCCTCGGTGAACGCTCCCTAGCACCTCAGCGCTCATCGCAAGGTCCCGGAGGCTGCGGGACATGCAGGGCTGGGCTTGGCGCTAGGCCAGGAGTCAGTCTCCCTCTGAGTTTCAATCCCTTGCAGGCTGTGACCTTGAGTCACACTCTTTGTTTTCTCTAAGCCCGTTTCCTCATCTGTAAAATGGGGAAAATAAAAACACTGACAGCACAGAGAACAGCTCTGAGAACCGAATGGGACGGTGTCTGTAAATCACTGAACACTGGCCTGGCTCTCAGTACGCTAAGCACCCATGTTCCAACTTGTACTCGGCTTTGAACTGCAAGTGGCCGGTGAGCGCTCCCTGGACCACGCTCCCGCGGTCCGTCCACTGTCCTGTTCTCCCAGATGACGGCCCCAGACCTCCCCTCCCCCAGACCTCCAAACCGCCTCCTCAACGCCCTTTGCAGCGGTGACCTTGCTTCCCCCCTTTATGGGAACTTCCGCAAGCTCCCATCACCATGGTTACCGACCACCTGCATCTAGGCCCACCTACGTGCCCTTCCCAGCTCTGCGGAAGGATGTACTGGCCCTGCTCTTATCTAAGCCAGCATCTTCACTGGCCACCGGAGCCTGGAGTCCTGCAGGGCCCTTACCTCTCAAGGGCAGCCTATTTCTCCTGCTCTGCCACTTCCCCTCCTTTCGCATACAAATGTGCTATCATCTCTCCCATCTTAAAAGGAAAGCAACTCTCTCTAACACACCTTTCTCACCCAGTGCCCTATTCCGGGGCCTTTCTCCACGGGAAAACAACAAAAACATGAAACACTGTACATCCAGTGTAACCAGCAAATATCCCTGGTCCAGCTTTCACCCCACTTTTCCCTGTAGCTGCTTTGGCTAAAGTCACCCTTCACCTCCACAACCCCAGGTCATCCAAGAATCAGCGCTTGTGTTACTCTCCAACGGGGGAGCAACTGGCACCATCGTTCTCTTTTCCCTTTTCAAACACTCTCTTCACTGGAACCCAGGATTCCACACTCTCCTGTCCTCCCGTACCTCACTGTACAGTCCTTCCCAGCCTCCTTTGTGGATGCCTCTTCCTCTCCCCACTCTATCTGCCTTGGACCTCTATCTATACTTGGACCTCTCTGTCTACACTCATTTCCGGGTGGAAACAGCTCTCCCAGCCTCTATCTGCTATTGACACCTACGTCTATATCACCAGTCTAGACCTCTCTTCAGAACTTCACACCTTGGGAAAACCAATTGCCTACTCCACATCTCACCTTGGGTGTCTAACAAGCATTTCAAACTTAATCTATTCAAACTCAGTTCTGGCTCTTCTTCCTAAAGCCTGTTGCATTCTCAGACTTGTACATATTAGAAAACAGCAACTCTATTCCACTACTTGTTCAAGTCCATAACCTTGGAATACTCCTTGACTCCCCTCATTCTTTCATATATATATCTCCCACCAGTAATACCATTGGCTCTACCTTCAAACTATAATCAGAGCACAGTCACCTCTGACCACTTCTACCACCACCACCCTGATCTGAACCAACACCCTCTCCTCTCACTGGCATTATTGCTAAAGTCCCCTAGCCGGGCTCACTGGCTCCTTTGTGGTCCCTTACCACCTATTCTCAACCCAGAGGCCAGAACGGGCCTTTTAAAACATATATCAGTTCACAGTCTGTCAAAAACCTCCAATGGATTCTATGTCATTAAAAACAAACATCCAAGTCATTACAATCCCTACAATATTCTAAAAGATATGACATCGTGTCTCTGAAGAAAAACACGGGTGAGCAAAGGAGGTTTACTGTCATGAGCACATAAAACAGTTTATTCTTGTATTGTTATTTATCTAATAAGTATGATAGTATTATTATTTTTTGTATTTCTTACTTACGATTTATCTGTTAGGTAATGATGGCTGGTAATTTCAACAATGACCAACAAAAGTGGAAACTTAAAAATCCTGGGGGGTGCCAGAAGGAGGAGAGAGAGAGCAAGAAACTGAAAACCTACTTGAAAAATAATGTCAGAAAAGTTGCTTAACCTGGTTAAGAAAATCGGCATACAAGTCTAGGAAGCACTGAGAGGCCCAAACAAGACAAACCCAAAGAAACCCACACCAACACACATGATAATTAAAATGCCAAGGGCTAAAGACTAAGAGAGAATCTTAAAAGCAGCAAGAGAAAAGCAATTAGTTACTACAAGGGAGCCCATATGACTGTCAGCTGATTTCTCAACAGAAACTTTGCAGGCAGAAGGCCAAGGCAAGAAACACTCAGTGATGAGAAGTAAGAACCTACAACCAGTCAGACTGTCGGCACCCCAGGAAATGTTGCTCTCACTCTGATGGGGACACAGTTACTGGGAGGCCTCAGAGGTCCCTGAGGAGGGACTTCAGCCTCCTCAGTGCAGAGCTTGGTCTCCTTGGGAAGGAGAAGAAGAGGCTCCGGGTTGACATGTGGTGGGAAGCAGAGAGGAGCCAGCGTTTGCACCGTCCACAGTCACATACAGATGTAATGGAGGCGTCACATGGTGTCCCTGACAAGATGAGGGCTGTGCACATGCACTGCCCCATCAATGTCATTATTCAGGAAGATGGTTCTTTTGTTGAAATCAGAAGTTTCTTGGGGGGAAAATATACCCACAGGGTTCAAAGGGGGTCAGGCGTTGTTTGCTCAGTATCTCAAGCCCAGAAAGATTAGTTGATTCTTGAAGGAAATGACATTGAACATGTATCAAATTCAGCTGCTTTGATTCAGTGAGCCACAACAGTTAAAGCAAGGAGATCAGAAAATGTTTGGTGGTATCTATGTTTCTTTAAAAAGGATGTTTCGCAGGCTGATAAATAAGACCTAAGTTGCCAAGCTATCGAAACAGCAAGATGTCAGATGATTCCTCAGACTTATTTGCATTATTTTAAAGATGCAATGACTGGCCGGCATGGTTCAGTGGCTAAGCATCACAGTTCGATTCCCGGTCAGGGAACATGCCTGGATTGTGGGCTCAATCCCCAGTGTGGGGCATGCTGAAGGCAGCAAATCAATAATTCTCTCTCATCACTGATGTTTCTCTCTCTCTCCCTCTCCCTTCCTCTCTGAAATCAATAAAAATACATTTTTAAAAAAGATGCAGTGAAAGCCATGTATTGAAGGAAAAACCCAAGGGTCTGCAGAAAAGTTCGATTAAGGGCTCTGGATGCAGCCGGTTGAAGTCTCCTAGCATGACCACAGGGCAGAGGACACCCCCTCCCCACCAGCAGGTCCCCTGTTAACCAGCAGAGACTGCTCCACGGAGTCCCTACCCCAGTCCAAAGCCACCACTCTGTGTCCAGGAGACAGAAAACAAAAAACAACAGTTAGAGCTGAGGGAGCCCCCTGAACCCTAACAGACCTCGGTTGCCACCATGCCCTGGACCTCCTGGCATGATCCTCTGCCGTCACCGAAGGCAAAGGGCCCCCGTAAATGAGCCAAGAAGCGGCCCAGGAACAGGCACAGAAGAAGGGGTGGCTTACCAAGCACTCGGCACAGCGGACGCAGAGCCTTGCCATGCAGTCCTCCTCCTCGTGGTCCGTGCTGCAAAACAGGACACCCCCCAAAGCCATCACTGGCTGTTCGGCACAGCAGGCACACACAGGCCCCGAGGGACAGCGCGGCTGTCAGAGCCAGCTCTGCACCTATCGGAGGGGGACTGGGCAGGCTACTTCAGCTCCGGGACGGTTTCCTCATCTATAGAATGCAGATGTTAGCCCGGCCAGCGTGGCTCAGGGATTGAGCATCGACTTATGAACCAGAAGGTCATTGTTCGATTCCTCGTCAGGGCACATGCCTGCATTGTGGGCTCTGTCCCCAGTGTGGGGTGTGCAGGAGGCAGCTGATCCATGATTCTCTCTCATCATTGATGCTTTGCGCTCTCTCTCTCTCTCTCTCTCTCTCTCTCTCTCTCTCCCTTCCTTTCTGAAAGCAGTAAAAAAAAAAAAAAAAAAAAAAAAAAAAAAAAAAAAAAGATGTAATTCAAAAAAATATTGGCTTTAAAAAATAAATAAATAAAATGCAGATATTACATCTATGCTTCAAGCATAGTAGTTAGGAGTAAATAAAAAAATAAACACACATCAAACACATACCACAGTGGCTGGCACAAGTAAGTACTCAATAAATGGGAGTTGGTCACAGCCACTTCTTTAGAAATGCACTGACACCAGGCATCCCTGAGGCCTCGTGCTGGCGGGGGATGAAGACATGATAAAGCACAACCCCTGGGTGTGTCCCGTCTCCTGGGGACAAGGCCTGCTGAACCATAGCAAGCACGCCCTCATACAAGGCGATCGAGGTGTGAATGAGGCTAAGGTCTCTGCTGCAGCAGCAGAGGAGGGAATGGCCACTTCTCCCTGTGAGACTCAGGAAACTCAAGAGAAGGGACATCTCCACTGGGTCTCAGAGAATAGGAAGAGTATTCCTGGCAAAAGAGAGAAAGAAGCGGGGACCTCAGGGGAGAGAGAAGTGTGCTGCGGGGACACAGAGTGTGTCTGAGTACAGCTTGTGAGAGAAGAGAAGAAGCTCCCTGTGGCTGGAATGCAGAGTGAATGACGAATGGCAGGAAACAAAGTAGCTGTGGAAATTCCACTGATTTTGAAGGAATGAGGCCTCTACTTCAGAATTTATGTTCAGAACCAAAGGATTGTGTCATCTGATTTCCAGAGCAGGAATCTAGTACCTGTTATCAAGCCCCCATCTTTCCCCAAATCCACACCCTAGGTTTTACTTTCAACCTCCTGACCAGTACTGCTCTGCCTCTTCAAGAGATTTCAGAGAGAGTGGCAGGGAACAGCTGTGAACCCAGGAACACCGGACCTCAAGCAGCATGAATATGCAGACTCGAATGAGCTCTGCACCCTCTCACAAAAAAGTCAGATTTCACCGAGGAAAAGGAGAGAGAGAGAGAGAGAGAACTACATAACCAGATAATCAGAGAAGAGAGATCATAGGGAGACAAAGAAATAGCCCACATATGAAAGAAAAGGAGGTGTTATCAGAAAAGAAAGTAAACAAAATGGAGGCAAGCAATATGTCAGAGAAATAATTCAGAGAAATTGTCATAAGGTGGATGAAAAGAATGGAAGACAAATTCAACAATATGTGTAAGAACCAAGAGGAAATGGAGAAGAAGCAAGAAGAAATGAAAAATGGCATCACTGCTATAAAGAACTCAATAGAAAGCATCAACAGTAGACTTGAAGAAGCAGAGGACCACATCAGTAAACTAGAAGACAAGGTAGAAAAAAATACCCAAGCAAAGCAGATCTAGTAAAAAGACTTAAAAAACAGGAGGAGAGCCTAAGGCAGTGGTTCTCAACCTTTCTGATGCCACAACCCTTTAATACAGTTCCTTATGTTGTGGTGACCCCCAACCATAAAATTATTTTCATTGCTACTTCATAACTTTAATTTTGCTACTGTTAATGAACTGTAATGTAAATATCTGTGTTTTCCAATGGTCTTAGGTGATCCTGCTAGCAGTTCTCAACCTGTGGGTCGCAACCCACTGGCACAGAGGTTGTTCTCAAAAATGCCTGGTACTGGCACAAGAACAGACATATAGACGAATGGAACAGAATAGAGGACCCAGAAATGGATCCAAGCCATTATACTTAATTAATATTTGACAAAAGAGGCAATAGCATACAATGGAGTCAAAACAACCTATTTAATAAATGGTGCTGGGAAATCTAGTCAGATACATGCAAAAAAAAAAAAAAATGAAATTAGATCACCAACTTACACCATACATAAAAACAAACTCAAAATGGCTAAAGAACTTGAACATAAGATGGGAAACCATAAAAATCCTACAAGACTCCATAAGCAGCAAAATTGCAGACATATGTTGTAGCAATATCTTTATAGACACAGATCCTAGAGCAAGAGAGACTAAGGAAAAAATAAACAAATGGGACTACCTCAAAATAAAAAGCTTCTGCACAGCAAAAGAAACCATCAACAAAATAATAAGAAAGCCCACTGCATGGAAGAACATATTTGCCAATGTTATCTTCAATAAGGGTTTAATCTCCAAAATTTACAGAGAACTCATAGAACAAAAGGAAAATAAACAACTCAATCAAAAAATGGGCAAAGGACCTAAGTAGACACTTCTCAAAAGAGGACATTCAGAAGGCCCAGAAACATATGAAAATGTGCTCCAAGTCACTTATCATCCAAGAGATGCAAATCAAAACAACCATGAGGTACTACCTCACACCTGTCAGAATTACTATCATTAACAAATCAACAAACTACAAGTGCTGGCAGGATGCTGAGAAAAAGGAACCCTCGTGCACTGCTGGTGGGAATGCAGACTAGTGCAGCCACAGTATGGTATTTCCTCAAAAAGTTAAAAATGGAACTCCCATTTGATCCAGTAATCCCATTTCCAGGAATATATCCCAAGAAAACAGAAATACCAATCAGAAAGGATATATGCACCCCTATGTTCATAGCAGCACAATTCACCATAGCTAAGATTTGGAAGCAGCCTAAATGCCCATCAGCAGATGAGTGGATTAGAAAACTATGGTACATCTACACAATGGAATACTACGCTGCTATAAAAAAGAAGGAATCCTTACCATTTCCAGCAGCATGGATGGAACTGGAGAGCATTATGCTAAGTGAAATAAGCCAGGCAGTGAAAGAAAGATACCACATGATCTCACTCATTTATGGATAATAAAGAACATTATAACCTAGTGAACAAAAAGATAGATACAGAGACAGAGAAACATGGAACAGACTGTCAAATTACAGCGGGAAGGCTGGGGAGTGTTGGGGAGGGGGTAAAGATCTACTGAAGGACTTGTATGCATGCATATAAGCATAACCAATGGATGCAAGACACTGGGGTTTGGAGGGGTGAGGGCATGTCCCAGGGAATAGGGGAGGCTGGGGGAAGGTAAATGGGGGGAAGAGACATATGTACTACTATGTGTAATACTGTAAACAATAAAAAAAAGAAGAAGAGGAGATTTCATAAACCAAACCAGGAAGACAAACATCACGTGGTCTCACTTACTTGGGAACCTAATGAACAAAGGCACTGACCAACCAAATGAGACCGAAGCCGGGGCAGGACAGGCTGCCGTACCTCCGTGTGGGCGGGGAGAGAGAGATAAACAAAGAACTTACATACGTAATGCACGGCCTGTAGCCCATGGACATGGGCCATAGAGTGGTGAAGACCCGGGGGTGGGGAGGGAGGAGAGGGAAGGGGAGAAATGGGAGCTATCCATAATACTACCAACAATTAAAAATATATTTAAAAAGAAAAAAAGGAAATTTCACCAGCAGAACTAAGCTCAGCCTGGAAGTAAGAAAAGCACGGATGCAGGGGGAGGTACCACCCACAGGGCAGGGCGGGCACCACCCACAGGGCAGGGCGGGCACCACCCACAGGGCAGGGGTCTGAGGGGGTTAGGATTCAGGGCTTGGGGCCCCGGCTGTACTTACTCATCGGAAACCTCGATGGAGGACTTCTTGTAGCCAGACCTGCCCCTCTTCCTCAGCCCCGCAGACTTCCTCGCCATCCTCACCAGCAGCAGCACCACCACCACTGCCGAGGGGATGAAGACCAGGATGGAAAGCAGGGACACGGAGGACAGCATGGTGCCGAAGCCTGGGGGGGGGGGGGGGGGAGAGAGGCCCCTGCAGAGATGTTTCTGTGACAGGAGATGGGTCTCACTTTTGCACGCTCATCTCGTCTCGTTACAAAAGGAATAGATTCAACATACACAAAGGTAAGAACTAAACACGCAGAAAGGATAAAAACTGACCCGAATCCTACTACCTAGAGTAACACTTTGTCACCTGCCCGCTCCATCTTCTTTCTAAGCACGTGACTGGGGTCTGCGACAGGGAGGGCGGTGCGTGTTTTTAAAAGTGTGAGTCATGTTTTACATATCACGCCTAACCCCTATTTACTCACTACATAAGTACTTTCCATGTCATTAAAGGTTCCTTCCAGATTCGACCCTGTTTAAAAATATTTTTATTGATCTTTAGAGATAGAGGAAGGGAGAGAGAGAGAAACATCGATGGGCTGCTCCTGCACTGGGGACTGTGCCCGCAACCCAGCATGTGCCCTGACCAGGAATCGGTCACCAGACCTCTTGGTTTCTAGGTCGACGTTCACCTGCTGAGCCACACAGGCGGGCGAGACCTTTTCAATGACTGCGTAGCAGTCTGTCACTCCGCGTAGTTTAAGGACTCAGTCCTCGGGTGCTGAGCATTCAGGTCACCCCAATTCCCCGAAGCTATGAATTACATCATGATCGTCCTTGTCCAGAAACCTTCATGCTGCGCTCTATTTAAGATAACTTTTTAAACTGGAATTCTGGGTGAAAGAGTGCACACCTTCAAGACCCGTTACACTGCTGACTGTCTTCTGGAAACACCGTACCCGTTTCTCCTCCGCCAGAGGGATGTGCTCACCTGTCTTGGAAATTTATGGGTGATGGTCTTTAAAAAAAACAATGCGGTCCTGTCTCTCCAAGTCTTTGGGTCTGATCCAACCAAGAGCTGGGACGGCCCCTCACCAGGCCCAGCAGGAAGGAGGATGGAAAGGCGAGTCCCTCACCTGCTCTGCGGCCACCGAAGGCCACTGCTGGTCTTCACACCACAGCACATGCTGCCTCCACATGGGGCGGGGGAGGTCCTCCATCACAGAGCAGAGGGACCCTCCATCACCAAACGGGGGGACCCTCCTTCCCTGGGGGAGGGACCCTCATGACCCAGCAAGCACACTGTCTCCCACTGAGGGTGAGGGCCATGAGGGACACCAGATGGCTTCCGTCACAGAGACAACAACCTCCGTTTCTCTGAGGATTTGTCCCGCCTTGTCCACAGACCCCTGGTCACCTGAGTCTAAACACAATAAAGGAGAAACTATGACAACGTTTGAAGAAAAACTTCAGCTTGGTCCTGCCAGTTTGGCTCAGTGGATACAGCATCGGCCCTCGGACTCAAGGATCCCGGGTTCAATTCCAGTCAAGGGCACAAGCCTCAGCTGCAAGCTGGATTCAACCAATCCATGTGTCTCTCTCACATCAATGTTTCCTTCTCTGTGTCTCTCTCCCTCCTTCCCTTCCACTCTCTAAAATCAATGGGGAAAAAACCTTGGGTGAGGATTAATGAATAAAGGAAAAAAAAAGAAAAATGTCAGTTTGCAGAAAAAAGATTTAAAATTGCATCCTAATCGACAATTCAATTGGCTTGCAAACAGGCAGCTTTGCTGTCACAGGTCTCTCCCAAGAGCGAGAGTCCCATGACCTCAGGGGCTGGAGAATCACCCCTCTTGGACTGTGAGCCCTCAGGGCTGGGGGATCACCCTCTCTGACTGAGAGCCCTCAGGGCTGGGGGAGGGTCACCCTCTCTGACTGAGAGCCCTCAGGACTGGGGGAGGATCACCCTCTCTGACTGAGAGCCCTCAGGGCTGGGGGGGTCACCCTCTCTGACTGTGAGCCCTCAGGGCTGGGGGGTCACCCTCTCTGACTGAGAGCCCTCAGGGCTGGAGGAGGATCACCCTCTCTGACTGAGAGCCCTCAGGGCTGGGGGAGGGTCACCCTCTCTGACTGAGAGCCCTCAGGGCTGGGGGGTCACCCTCTCTGACTGTGAGCCCTCAGGGCTGGAGGAGGATCACCCTCTCTGACTGTGAGCCCTCAGGGCTGGGGGGTCACCCTCTCTGACTGTGAGCCCTCAGGGCTGGGGGGTCACCCTCTCTGACTGAGAGCCCTCAGGGCTGGAGGAGGATCACCCTCTCTGACTGTGAGCCCTCAGGGCTGGGGGGTCACCCTCTCTGACTGAGAGCCCTCAGGGCTGGGGGGTCACCCTCTCTGACTGTGAGCCCTCAGGGCTGGAGGAGGATCACCCTCACTGACTGAGAGCCCTCAGGGCTGGAGGAGGATCACCCTCTCTGACTGAGAGCCCTCAGGGCTGGGGGGTCACCCTCTCTGACTGAGAGCCCTCAGGGCTGGGGAGTCACCCTCTCTGACTGTGAGCCCTCAGGGCTGGAGGAGGATCACCCTCTCTGACTGTGAGCCCTCAGGGCTGGAGGAGGATCACCCTCTCTGACTGAGAGCCCTCAGGGCTGGAGGAGGATCACCCTCTCTGACTGAGAGCCCTCAGGGCTGGAGGAGGATCACCCTCTCTGACTGTGAGTCCTCAGGGCTGGGGGGTCACCCTCTCTGACTGAGAGCCCTCAGGGCTGGGGGGTCACCCTCTCTGACTGTGAGCCCTCAGGGCTGGGGGGTCACCCTCTCTGACTGTGAGCCCTCAGGGCTGGGGGAGGATCACCCTCTCTGACTGTGAGCCCTCAGGGCTGGGGGGTCACCCTCTCTGACTGAGAGCCCTCAGGCTGGAGGCTCACCCCGCTCTGTGACTGTGAGCTCCGTCAGGGGAATGTTATGGTGCACGTCGGGGGGGTTCTTCACGGCGCAGCTGAAGGTCCCGTTGTCCCTGGTGGTGGGGTTGCTTATGCTTATGGACGCGTCCCCTTTGTACACGTCTCCGACCCAGGAGATCCGATCGCGAAACGTGCCTGCGGTGCTGGGGTACTGGAAGGACTGGTAGTGGAAAATCTAAGAAAGCAGCACAGGAGAGAAGCAGTTAATTCGGAAAACGCAGGACAGTGGCAAGCTTAGTAGTCTAAAGCAAAATGCCCTGTGTCAGGGGTCCTCCCCGGGGAGCACTGTTTATACTTGGTTTGCTTCCCTCCTGCAGGTCCAAGGCGGCCAAGGAGCACAGAGGCAGGCCTGCCTCTGCAGCCTCTTCTGTGCTCCCTCCAGCCTGAGGCAGGGGCTCTCGGAGGGGATCGTGCCCAGAGGACACCGGGCAACGTCTGGAGACAGTTCTGCTTGTCACCACGGGGCGTGCTGCGGGCACCCAGTGGATGGAGGCCAGGATCTTACTAAAATCCTGCAATGGCGCCGCCGCCTGGCTCAGGGCTTGAGCATCGACCTATGAACCAGATCACTGTTCGATTCCAGTCAGGACACACACCCGGATTGCAGGCTCAATCCCCAGTGCGGGGTGTGCTGGAGGCAGCCGATCAATGATTCTCTCTCATTATTGATGTTCCTATCTCTTTCTTCTTCTCCCTTCCTCTCTGAAATCAATAAAAAATATACTTAGAAACAAAAATAAAATAAAATCCTATGATGCATAGCACATCCCCCACCACAAAAAATCCTCCAGCTCAGAATGGCAGCAGTGCCAAAGGTGAGAAACCCCAGTCCGAAGTAGCATCTAATCCTAGGTAATAAAAGCCTAACAAGCAAATTGTCCCCTCAGCCAAGATTTCGGCCAGAAGGTGGGGCCAGCCAGCGGCCTGCAACCACCCCCCTTAGCCCGGGCCCCATCTGCCCGATGGGGGTGGGCAGGCCAGACCCCACTCATGCACAAATTCATGCACTGGGCCTCTAGTATTCCTATAACCCTGTAGGGTTTACAAGTGATTCCTATGCATTTGTTCATTTGAGCCTCATTACAACTACATTTGGGGCAAGCATGCTAGTAATTCTTCCAGATTTACAGAAAGGGAAACAGGCTAAGAAAAAAAAAAACACAACTAAGTGAGTTATCAAAGGCACATGGCTAGAAAGTGAAAAGAGGGGTATTCGTATATTTTCAAAATCACCAGGAGGGTATACTGCAGCCAAGCCTCTCTCAGGTTCCCTGTCTTGGGGGTCGATGCATGACCAGCACTCAGTCCTACGATTGGCCAGGGGGCAGAGGGAAATAAGAAATGTGCTGAATGACGGCACCGCTGCTCGGGTGACCGGACGCTTCCCAGCAGAAGCACCTACGTGCACCTGCTGGTGGCCCAGCAGGTCCTGCGACACCACACGATGGTCTCATGCGGAGTCCGGCTGTCCCCTTTCTCTGCTTACTCAGCACCTCCCCACTTTAGAAGCACTGCCCAACTGCGAAGAGCAACTTCCCAAAGCGGACGCTGAATCACTGATGGGTTCACTTGTTCATGCATTCATCCAACAACTACGTACTGCACGCCTACTGTGTGCTGCGCCAAAGGAGACGATGGGAGCCTCAGAGCACAGGCCCTCTCTCATGGAGCCTCAGTCAGTGGGAAATACAGACATCAATGAACAAGAGCATGTGTGCTCTGTGTTCCACAAAGGGACGTAGAGAACGCCTACTGCTGCCCTGGCTGGTGTGGCTCAGTGGACAGAGTGTTGGCCTGCGGACCAAAGGCTCCCAGGTTCTATCCCTGGCAAGGTCACGAATCTCGGTTGTAGGCTCCTCCCCAGCCCAGGTCCTGGTCAGGACGCACGAGGGAGGCAACCAATCATGCAGGAGGCAACCAATCAATGTGTTTCAATATTTCTCTCTGACCTTCCCTCTCTTCCACTTTCTAGAAAAATATCTTTGGGTCAGGATTTTTAAAAAAGAATTCTTGCTGTGATGATCAGCATTGACATAAAAGAAAGGGTCTGAAACTCCTTACTGACCAAGCAAGGCCTGCTGTGCACTTGGAGATGGATGTGACCTCAATTCCAAGTTCAGCTGAGGTGCAAATCCTGGTTAGTCCGCCAGGACCCTGACCGGCCACATTCTGGCAGCACCGTTTCGTGTGCCTTTAAAGGCCAGGACTCCGCGCGGGCGAACGGCTTCCTGACCCTCTCACAGGAAGCGCCACCGAGAACCGCGTGCTGTTAGCATCTGGGGTTTCTAACCCAAGGAAGCCCCCTGGCTTCTCCTGTCCTACTTTTGGCCACGGGGGCAGAGCGAAACAAGGCCAGCCACAGTTTCCAACCACTCAAACACAGTGAGCTCCTGTAAGTCTGCAGGACCACGAACACCGCCTGGTTTCCTTCACCCCGAGCTCCTGGCATTCAACAAGGACTCCTAACACACAATGCAAAGCTGCACGTTAAAATCAAACGGAAAGTTTTCCCAATGAAAACTTTCTCTGTCCCTCCCTCTCTTACACTTTCTAGAAAAATGCCCTTGGGTGAGGATTTAAAAAAAAGAATGCTTGCTGCTGATGATCATAAAAGAAAGGGTCTGAAACTCCTTATGTCCAAGCAAGGCCTGCTGTGCACTTGGAGATGGAAGCGGCCTCGATTCCAAGTTCAGGACTTCCAGAAATTCGGTCTTGTACACAGCTGTGACATCCACGCTCGTGACAGCCGCTATCCCGAGCTGAGGATGCTGCTGGAAACATACAAGAAAGGGGTTTGTTTGTTTGTTTGTTGTTAATCCTCACCGGAGGATTTTTCCTTTGATCTTTTAGAGAGGAAAACATCATTGTGAAAGAGAGACACATCGATTGGTTGCTTCCTGCACATGCCCCAACCAGGGCTCAGGCCAGGAGGAGTCTTTAACCGAGGTATGTGCCTTTGACAGGAATCGAACCTGGGACCCTTCAGTTCAAGGGCCAATGCTCTATCCACTGAGCCAAACCAGCCAGGGCAAGAGAAGGGGCTTTTTAAGCACTGCCACCTTCAAATAGACATCCACATGGGACCTGAACCATAAATGCAGTTTATATGTGTGACACAAAGATATTGCTTCTACTATGGACAGACCATCTGTCATCGACAGCACCTGTCAGTCATCAAAGGAACCGCGGAAATCAGTGCTGAGGTTTACAGATGGGCGCGGCCTGCTGAGTCCACAGAGCACGGCTCAGAGCAACACGCCCACTGGCCGCCTGGGCGGCGGAGGTGAGCAGCTGGCAGAGCAGGGTGCCTGCGGCCGGCCCAGAGCACCTTCCACCCGCCAGTCCTGGCGGGACCACCGCGTACATTTCCTCTCCACCCGACAAGCTTTTTCCATCGCCTGTTTGCAGGGCTCTCGCAGGAAGAGCGAACGGCCTCGCGTGACTCCGGGAAGGTCAGGCGGGGACACATCCTCCAGTCCGAGAGGGACGCGGAGGGCACTGGACAGGAATGACAGGTCCCCCCTGCGGAGCACAGGACACGCGAGGACCGCTGTTCCCCGCACACTTACTGACTCGGTGCGGCTGCTGCTGGGGGGCCGGTAGGTCCAGTCTATGGTGAGCTTGTCAGTGACAGACGACGTCGACTTGAAAATGCATTTCAACTTGACCTTCTCTCCAACGTAACCCCGGACATGCGCATCCACTTTAATCTCCAAGGTGAGGACCGTGTGAACACCTGGCCAAAGCAAGCCCAGACACTGGAGATGGGTTCGTTTGGAATACACAGATGGCCGAACAGCATAAACGTGCTCTCTATCACTTTTCAGGCCCTCCTATAACCATTGCAACGAACACCTCCCGTACCCGCCGGGGACCAGGCGTGGACACCTGCATCCATCATGGGCAGTATTTTGTCATCTCACATTTGAAATCGTAGGAGGAATGCTGGGTAAGGTGTAAAAGCTGGTTTTCCCCGACACAGACGTGTGGCTGGGCTGGTGCGAACAAGTGGGTCAGCCACGGCAGGCTGAGCGGCGGCACCACCCACGCCCCCACCCACGCCTCACGCTCCTCCAGGAATGTGTCACCACCGTGGCCTGAGGGACTGCCCCACGGAAGCCTGGCTGCCACCTGCAGCTACCTCTGCCTCAGCCACTGGCACGATGTGGATGGAAAAGAACAGGTGTGTGTGTGTGTGTGTGTGTGTGTGTGTGTGTGTGTGTGTGTGTGTCTGTGTGTTTACATTTCAAAAAATCATAAAAAGCTGCCCTAAGGTTCTGTCTAGCTTTGTTTTGTTTTTTTCCGGTCCTCAAGTGGGTTAATGACTCACACATCCATTAGAAGTAAACCAGGGCGCCCTAGCCGGTTTGGCTTAGTGGATAGAGCGTCAGCCTGCAGGCTGAAGGGTCCTGGGTTCGATTCTGGTCAAGGGCACATAGGTGAGTTGTGCCCTGGATCCCCAGTGGGAGGGCCTGCAGGAGGCAGCCAATCAATAATTCTCTCTCATCATTATGTTTCTATCTCTCTCTCCCTGTCTCTTCCTCTCTGAAATCAATACAAAATATTAAAGAAAAACATTTTTTTTAAGTAAACCAGGGGGAGGAAAACAAAAGAACCTAATCACTCTAAGTATATGTGCTGCCGAAGCGAGCACAACCTAATCACTCTAAAATCTAAAACCCTAATGTGCAGATAGACCAAACAGCAGAACAACCGAACAACTGGTCACTATGGCGTGCACTGACCACCAGGGGGCACATGCAGAACATGGAGGGCATTGGCAGCAGGCAGCAGAGCACAGAGCATGGCGGGTGTCAGCTGCAGCAAGATGGTGGAGCAGGTGAGTTGGGGCGCCAGACCAAGGCGGGGTGCCAGTCAGTGTCATTGGGGTGAGCCTCTGGTGGTTACTGAAAATTCTCTGTTCCCATGAGCCACAGTCCCACCTGCTGCTCGCACCTGCTGCCTGCCCCACTCACACCCGCTGCCTGCCCCGCTCCCACCCGCTGCCTGCCCCCCTCAACCCCCCTCACACCTGCTACCGGTGCCAGCCCCACTCACACCCGCTGCCTGCCCCGCTCACACCCGCTGCCTGCCCCGCTCCCACCCGCTGCCTGCCCCGCTCCCACCCGCTGCCTGCCCCCCCAACCCCCCCTCACACCTGCTACCGGTGCCAGCCCCACTCACACCCACTGCCTGCCCACCCGCTGCCTGCCCCGCTCCCACCCGCTGCCTGCCCCGCTCCCACCTGCTGCCTGCCCCGCTCCCACCCGCTGCCTGCCCCGCTCACACCCGCTGCCTGCCCCGCTCCCACCCGCTGCCTGCCCTGCTCACACCCGCTGCCTGCCCCGCTCACACCCGCTGCCTGCCCTGCTCACACCCGCTGCCTGCCCCGCTCACACCCGCTGCCTGCCCCGCTCATACCCGCTGCCTGCCCTGCTCACACCCGCTGCCTGCCCCGCTCCCACCCGCTGCCTGCCCTGCTCACACCCGCTGCCAGAGCTGGAGCCGCCGCTCACACCCACTGCTGGCTCCCGGCGCTGGTCCTGATCACGTGGTGCCATCAGTGAGTGTGAGCAGCAGCTGCTGGCCCGATTGCCCCCGAGTTCTTCTCCACCTCCCCCTGCTCCTGAGAGGCGATCGGGACAGCAGCCACCACTCACACCCATGGACAGCGCCAGCCCTGCTGGCACCTGCTGCTGGCACCGGCCCCAATCGCTCTGCGCTGTCAGCAGGTGTGAGCGGGGCCAGCGCCGTCAGCATGTGGGAGCAGCGGCAGAGGGAGCGGGGCTGCCAGCAGACAGGGGACAGGGGGCCGTGGCAGGAGGGGCCGGGCAGGGGTGCAGAGGATGGGCCGAGACCTGCCCCTGTGCCCACTGCGGCCCACAGTTCCTTTCAAGATGCATGAATTCGTGCACTGGGCCCCTACACCACTGGTTGGCAAACTCATTAGTCAGCAGAGCCAAATATCGACAGTACAATGATTAAAATTTCTTTTGAGAGCCAAATTTTTTAAGCTTAAACTCCTTCCAACGCCACTTCTTCAAAATAGACTCGTCCAGGCCGTGGTATTTTGTAGAAGAGCAACACACAAGGGGCCAAGGAGCCGCATGTGGCTCATGAGCCACAGTTTGCCGACCACGGGTCTACACTAATAAAAGAGTAACATGCTAAGTGACCATACCTTCGAGACATCCACCAGCCATCGGGAGTGTGTATGCAAATTAACCCAACAAAGATGGTGGGTTCATTAGCATACGCAGGCACCATGGTGACCATGCAGGCGTTCCGCACCACCCCCGCCGCTCCGGGCCTCTGGGCCGTGTGGGAGGGTGAAAAGGCAGCTCCGGGCCGGAGCGTAGAGGCGGCTCCAGCCAGAGCGAAGGCGGTCCGGCAGCCAGGGAAGGAAGGCCCATTCTTGCAGGAATCTCCATGCATTGGGCCTCTGGTGTAAAAATAAAAGCCCTGGCCAGATGCCCAATGGTTAGCCTTGTCAGCCTGCGATCAAAGGGTCGTGGGTTCAATTCCTCAGGTACCTCGGTTGCAGGTTCCCCAGGTCCCGTTGGGGCCAGCGGGAGAGGCAACTAACTAATGTCTCTCTCCCTCTCTCTCTCTCTCTCTCTCTCTCTCTCTCTCTCCCCCCGTCGATAAACCAGGAGTCACAGTTCGATTCTCCATCGGGGCACTTGCTGGGTTGTGGGCTCGATCCCCAGCAGAGGGCATGCAGGAGGCAGCGGATGGACTGTTCTCTCTCATCATTGATGTTTCTCTCCCTCTCCCTCTCCCTTCCTCTCTGACATCAATAAAAATATATATTTTTTAAAGTAAAAATAAATTCTCTTTCCAAGACCACCTCACATATCCAGCTCTGAAGCTCTACCCTCCGCAAGAGCTGGCCCTTTTCTTCTGACCGATCCCCTCTGTGTTCGGAGAACGGTGAGTGGAGCTCGGTCTCCCCCGGGGGCAGCGGTTCTGAGGACAGTGAGCCGCCAGGGCTGTTTCCTGCCCCCTTCTCCAGGCGAAGGCCGGCTCTGGGCTCACAGGCAGGAGGCTGACGGCCACAGCCACGCACGACCCGCAGCCCTGCTCCCGGGCAGCGCTGGCCGCACCCGGGCCGTCACGCGTGGCCCTGTGCCCTCAGCAGTGACTTTCCTGCTTCAGTCCCGCTCTGTCGCAGGTGAGAAACTCCTGAGTTAAGACACGTACAGCCTGGGAGGCCCAACCCACCCAGAGCGAGTGCTCACCGTGTCCGAGCTCCTCACACGGCCGCTTCTGTCCTGCCAGCACCCAGGCAGGCCGAGGCGAGGCGAGGCGGGCGGGCCCGGCCAGCCAGGGCCTGCCCTTCTTCCTGCTCCTCCAGACCATCCCGCCCGGGCACATTCCCCCGGAAGGAGGGCACAGGCTGCTCACTGCGCTGCTAAGACTCTGACCCGCCCCACGATGACGGAGCTGATGACGGTGCCGCCGGCTCCGGGTGTCTGCAGCATCCGGGCCAGGCTGCCCTTGCCGAGGCCTCTGGGTGCGGTGCTGCCTGCAAGCCCCTGTCCCGCCGCCCAGCTCTCTCCTGGGCCCTCCCTCCCGAGCCCCCTTCACCACCCCAGCTGCAGCTGAGGAGAGGAAGGTGGGAGCGGATGGTACGCCGCGCCCTCCCAGACCCCAGGCCTATCTTCTAACCAGAACGCAGCGTTTTAACGGGCGCGTTCCGAGTCAAGCAGGTCTGGGCTGCGTTCCCAGCCCAGCCACCCTCTGGCTGCGGGCCTGACCAGTCACCTGCTCTGCTCCACCCGCTTCCTCAGCGGCAGGTGGGGATAATGGGAGACCTACTTCCCGGACCGGGGAGGGTGGCAGATTAAGTGAGGTAACCACAAACGCTGACACAGCACCTGGAACAGGAGCCTCCCTGGAAGTTACTATCATTACAATGAATGTCACCAACATTCAAAACCCTTCGGGAATTCTCTATCGGGGCACAGAATAAATCCAAATAGTGACAATCTGACCCAAACCTCCGCCCCCATCCCTCCTTCCCGGGCCCCGAATGTCCTGCCATTTCCTAACGTGCTATTCCTCGGGCCTTGTCTGTGTCCGGAAGGATCTCCCCACCCCACGGGTGCTGCCTGGGCGGCCCCCCAAGGTCACAGCCCAAAACCCCGGCCAGCAGCAGCCCCTGATGGACGCAGCTCCCCGCATTTCTGAGTGTTCTCGGTGCACGGGGTACACAGCGCTCCTCGGGTGCACATGCAGCTGGTCAGACCGTTTCCAAGGACAGTCCCTCTGGGGGAAAGGCCGTGTCACAGGGTTTCCAGCGTTCTCAGCCCGTGGCTGGTGTGCGGAGGGAGAAACTCACCCCCCCAGTCACCGCGGAAACTCCTGAATCCGCCCCCGCGGAGCCCGGGATGAAGGACGGCCCTTGAACGGCCTTGTGCCAGCTCCTCACCCTCTGGGAGCCCCTGTCTCATCCTCTGTGCACCCACAAATCCCTCCCTCTCAGAAGACAATGTCTCCTCTTCCTCAGGAAACTGCGCCCATGCACACGGCCCAGCCGCCACCTCCCACATGGGCATCCATCCCGCTTCCCCTCCCCTTCTCCTCCGCAAGGTGAGCTCCACGCCTGCTCCGGCACAAAGACCCTCCAGGCCGCAGCCTCCCCCCGGCGGAGGCTCTCCCCCTCTGCCTCTAAGCAGAGACTCTCACCTTGAACAACAAGCGAACCAATAAATAACAACAAAAACAATAACAATATCCCCTTGCACCTGTAACGCTATTCGTTTATCAACTACTGCTCTCCCCTTCCTCCGCCAGGCTCTCCGCCCGCCACCTCCCTCCCCCTCCCGTCCCCTCCTGGGCTGGGCAGCCAGGCCGTACTCCCTCCGCTTCTGGCAAAGGCCAGCCCGCCGGACCCGCCACCGCCGGACCCACCACAGGGAACTGAAAACTCCGCCAGGCACTTCCGCTCCGATGTCCCGCTCCGGCTCCCGGCCTCTCTGCTCCCGGCTCCCAGGACAGGTGCTCTCACTCATTCGCTCAGCCTTTAACATAGATTTATTGAGCATCTGCTTGTGCCACTTTCTCAGCAACAAATTAAGTGTGAGCAAAATAAGTTTGACATTATCCCTTACATACATCCAAGGCACCTAGAACTCCTCCAAAATAAAACTCGTATTCATTCCTTAATGAACTTCTGTATATTAAGTTTTGGAACTTAATATCCAGAAGTTCAACACATTAATCAAATCACAATGACAAACTCGGTGAGTACCATGAAGAAAAGACCAGAGCGTGGCCTGGAAACCCCCGTGTGACCGGGCAGGGAGTGGCCATGCAGGCACCCCGGAACCGCAGGCACCCCGGAACCAAAGGCACCCCGGAACCAAAGGCACCCCGGAACCACAGGCACCCCGGAAAAGCCTGCTTTGAGGTGAGTCCTGAGGGCGATGAAGCAAGAGAGGGAGAGTGTCCGGGCAGAAGGCACAGCGGATGCAAAGGTCCTGTGCCAAGGCAGGGAACTGAAATGCAGGCAGTGTGGCTTAACACACAGCGGGGGAGGGAGAGAGCGGGGGAGGGAGAGAGAGAGAGAGGAAGGGCGGGAGGGGAGAGGTGAGGGGAGAGGTGAGGAAGCAGGAAGCAGATCCTGTAGGACCTGAGAAATGGAGTCCTTATCTTAGAGCAATGGGAAGCCACGGGCAATGGCTGGCTGTGGGCTGAGCGATGGAGACAGGACAAGGCCTGTGCGGTAAGACGGCTCCAGGAAGGCATGAGGACGAGCCACGGGGAAAGAGAAGGAGACAGGAGGCCACTGCAGCAGCCAGTGAGGCACCGGCAGCCGGAACAACGCTGGTGGCCGTGGGCAAGAGGGGGCAGGGCAGACGGCACTTTCGAGGTAAAATCAGCCAAACTGGTGACAGATCCGATGTGGATGCAGGAGAGAGGCGTCAGGACACTCGGGTTACCGACCTGGGACTGCCATTCACTGAACTCTCAGGGAAGACGAGCACGGTGCCACGCTTGGAAGGAACGAGTTTTATTTTGGAGGAGTTCACAGCGCCTTGGATGTATCTAAGGGATAATGCCCAGCAGGTAGCTGGCTGAGGGCAGGGTCGGCAAACTGTGGCTCACCGGCCACGTCAGCCCATGATATCCACAGAAACACACCACACTGCCCATCGCTGTCCTGCCTCCGGGGCAGAGATGAGCGGGTAGCTGCAGCAGACCACAAGCTATTGATTCTCCCGTCCTTTACTGAAGCTGCCACCCTGATTTAGAGCAAAGAATATGGGTTAGAGTTACAACCCAGAATCTCCCTCCAACCACCTCTCCTCCCTGATTGTATCACTCATACACACACACACACACACACACACACTCATACACACACACACACACTCATACACACACACACTCATACACACACACACACACACACTCACACACACACACTCACATACACACTCATGCACACACACACACTCACACACTCACACACTCACACACACAGACACTCATACACACACACACTCACGCACACACACACTCACACACACTCACACACACTCATGCACACACACACTCATACACACACACACTCATACACACACACACACACTCATACACACACACACTCACACACAACACACACACACACACCACCCGCAGCTCTGACGTTTTTATAAAATCTCTAAGGTTCTTCCCTTCCTGCCCGCCCCTTAAATACCGGTGTTCCCTAGAGTTCCCCCCAGGCCCACGTTCTTCACACAGCACTGTTCCGGGACAACCCTACCCACTTCTATAGGTGCAACCACTGCCAACCGGCTAAGGATACCCAGCCTGAATCGCTGGTCACACTGACCTCCGAGCGCCCGCGTGCCTGGGGACAGCCCTGAACACACCACCGCAGGGTCTCAGGTGGAGTGGGATGAGCTGTGTTGCGAGGTGGATCCACCCCCCTGACCCCCTCCTAACATACACGGATGTGCTTCGGATGCCCGCCCTCCCCACGTAGCCCGGGGGAACGCCCGGATCAGACAGGCCGGCAGCACAGAGCCATCATCAGCTGAGAGTCTGAAACGCGCATGGGCCCCTTTCCAGAGGGTCAAGGAAGCTGGCAGAGCACAAGCCCGTGGCCCCCGAGCCTGAGGAGGAAAGGGGGAGCAGGGCGTCACAGAGTCTGGTGGAGATGGCTCCAGGCCACCCACCAGGGGCTGTCGCCACGGAGGGCCTCGGCACACGGGCCAGGGCACCACGGCGAGGAGGGAGCAGGCAGATGTCCTTCACCTCCTGCCCGTGCCACCAGCGACCAGACCTGCTGGAGGCCAGCGGGAGAGAGCCTGCCTGGTGCTAAAGGTCAGCCTTCCGGGAGGAGAGAGCAGAGCGGAGAGTGCATGGACCAGGGGCGGGAGGAGCAAATGAGGTGTACCCAGCAGCCTGGGCGGTGGGGGCAGGACCCAGATCATTAAAACAATCACTACATCCAGAGGTGTGCTGGGAAACAGCTAGAAGGAAAAAATTCAAGCCCGGCCGGTATGGCTCAGTGATTGAGTGTTGGTTGACCTATGAACCAGGTTCGATTCCCAGCCAGACACATACCTGGGTTGCAGGCTGGATCCCCAGTGAGGGGCATGCAGGAGACAGCTGATCAATGATACTTTCTCATCACTGATGTTTCTATCTCTCTTCCTCTCCCTTCCTTTTTGAAATCCATAAAAAAAAAAATAGTTAAAAAAAATCAAATACATAGGGTTTGACAATTTCTGTGAGAACACATTCCCACCATGGCTAATTCCCAGCTACAGAGGCGAAGTCTCGGAGGCGTTCGGAGGGAGTGTGCGTCCCCCCTCCGACACCCGTGGGGGCTGACCCAGCGCACGCCCTGCTGGTCAGGGACGTCCGGCCGGCCTGCGTGCTTTGCGCTAACCCAGGAAAGGTTTGTTTAGAAAATCTGCTTGGAGAGTTATTTAATGCTTCCATGTGCTGTTTATGTTCCTCTGTATGTCTGGAATTCTCCTCACTCCCTTTCTCTAAGTAACTTCCCTGCCTTTTTAAGATTTAATTTTGTCCTGACTAGGTACCTCAGTTGGTTGAGCGTTGTCCCCATACACTGAGGTTACAGGTTCAATCCCCAGTCAGGGAACATACAGAAATCAACCAATGAACGCATAAATATGTGGAACAACAAACTGGTGTCTCTCTCTCTCTCTCTCTCTCTCTCTCTCTCTCTCTATATATATATATATATATATATATATATATATATATATCTTTCCTACCCTCTTTCTCTCTCTCCCCTCCCTCTCTCTCTAAAATCAGTAAATTAAAAAAAAATTAATCTGGGAAGAAAGCAGGGAAATCACAATTAAACATAAGTAATTTTAGACATGGAAGAAATTTTTTAAATGACCAAACTCCCAATTTTGTACACCCAGTTTTCATGCCTATCGGTTTATAGCACTCAGACAACTGATACAGCGGGACCGCGGTATAACTCAGGGAGAATTCAAACACGCTAATAAGTAACGGGTCCTATCTCCGAAGAGTAAAGACAAACATGTGCGGAACAAAGGTATCCCCAGCAGATTCAAAGGATTGTTTTTAAAGGCTGAACCTTGAAAACACGCTCATTGAAAGAAGCCAGTCACACACGCACACACTCACAAATCCACAGATTATAGGATTTTGAGGCTCTGAAGTGTCCAGAAGGGAAACCCACCGCAATAGAAAGCGACTGACGTGTGCCAGGAGCGAGGGGAAGGGAGGGATGGGGGGTGGCTGTTCACGGATATGGGGTTTCTCTTCGGAGTGATGAAAATGATGCCAAATTGATGGTGAAATGATTGTAGAATTCTGTGGATATACTAAAAGCCACCAATTTGTACACTTAAATGGATAAATTATATGGCATGTGAATTGTATCTCAAAAAGAACTTATTTATAACCCAGCTGGCATGGCTCAGTGGTTGAGCATCGACTTATGAAACAGGAGGTTGCGGTTCGATTCCCGGTCAGGGCACATGTCCGGGTTGTGGGTTCGATCCCCAATGTGGGACATGCAGGTGGCAGCCAGTCAGTGATTCTCGCTCATCATTGGTGTTTCTCTCTCTCCCTCTCCCTTCCTCTCTGAAGTCAATAGAAATATTTATTTTTTAAAAACAACTTATATTTAAAAGCAAAAGATAAATCAATTCCTAAAGTACACCGATCATAAAATCCACTTCTAATGTGTGAATTATGTGGCTGCCAGGTTTGATGCAGCTAGATGTGAAATGACAGCAAGTTTAAGAAACCACCCATCATTTCTACTTTTTTTTTTATCTCCGTGTGACAACATCTGAACGCTTCTGTGGGGAGGGGTTGGATACAAGGAGTGACAAGTCAAGCGGAGTATCCTGTTGCAAAATAATTTAGCTGAAAAACTGGTCACTTGTAATGGCAGCGGCAGCGGGAGGGACGGGCGTGCGTGCGGGCAGGATATTACTCACAGACGAAGGACAACTCCCCGCCTTCCCGCGGGACGCAGCTCGCCTGTCTCCTGCTAAGGTCCCCGCAGGAGGCCCCACTCCCCACCGGCCATGTCACCATGCCAACAGTCCTGCCAGCTCTCCTAACAGGATTTCCCCGAAACATACACACACACATGTTTTCAAAAATCCAACAAACTACTGAAACTTAAAACCAGGTGATTACGCTGGATTGAAATTTCTGCAATTTGGGAACTGCATGAAAGCAAAACTTACCCAAATCTTAAGAATATGTCACAGTGTGGATTCTGTACTCTGATATCAGTTAATGCTACACGCTAAGCTTCTAACAGAATCAATGTGCCCTTTCTTTTATTTAAAATAATTGCTGTTAAACTGCTAAAGCTTCTTCCTCAACAAAAGGCGCCTCTGTTACAGAACCAAATCAGCGCATCTTTCCTGTAACTAATGTTTTGTGTCCTAGGCTCTGATACTCACTCCCCCCAAAATAAGTCACCCAGGCATGTTCTTCTCCCCCCACTTCCTGGGATCAAGTCCTGGACGCCAGGCTGCCCCTGCCTGACCCTCACCAGCCCGGCCCCGCACAGACAGCGGGGCCGAACCGGAGCCGGTCCCCTCCGCCTCCGGAACCCTCCCGCCCGGCCCCCCAAAGTGCGGACCGGAGCCGGTCCCCTCCGCCTCCGGAACCCTCCCGCCCGGCCCCCCAAAGTGCGGACCGGAGCCGGTCCCCTCCGCCTCCGGAACCCTCCCGCCCGGCCCCCCAAAGTGCGGACCGGAGCCGGTCCCCTCCGCCTCCGGAACCCTCCCGCCCGGCCCCCCAAAGTGCGGACCGGAGCCGGTCCCCTCCGCCTCCGGAACCCTCCCGCCCGGCCCCCCAAAGTGCGGACCGGAGCCGGTCCCCTCCGCCTCCGGAACCCTCCCGCCCGGCCCCCCAAAGTGCGGACCGGAGCCGGTCCCCTCCGCCTCCGGAACCCTCCCGCCCGGCCCCCCAAAGTGCGGACCGGAGCCGGTCCCCTCCGCCTCCGGAACCCTCCCGCCCGGCCCCCCAAAGTGCGGACCGGAGCCGGTCCCCTCCGCCTCCGGAACCCTCCCGCCCGGCCCCCCAAAGTGCGGACCGGAGCCGGTCCCCTCCGCCTCCGGAACCCTCCCGCCCGGCCCCCCAAAGTGCGGACCGGAGCCGGTCCCCTCCCGCCCGGCCCCCCAAAGTGCGGACCGGAGCCGGTCCCCTCCGCCTCCGGAACCCTCCCGCCCGGCCCCCCAAAGTGCGGACCGGAGCCGGTCCCCTCCGCCTCCGGAACCCTCCCGCCCGGCCCCCCAAAGTGCGGACCGGAGCCGGTCCCCTCCGCCTCCGGAACCCTCCCGCCCGGCCCCCCAAAGTGCGGACCGGAGCCGGTCCCCTCCGCCTCCGGAACCCTCCCGCCCGGCCCCCCAAAGTGCGGACCGGAGCCGGTCCCCTCCGCCTCCGGAACCCTCCCGCCCGGCCCCCCAAAGTGCGGACCGGAGCCGGTCCCCTCCGCCTCCGGAACCCTCCCGCCCGGCCCCCCAAAGTGCGGACCGGAGCCGGTCCCCTCCCGCCCGGCCCCCCAAAGTGCGGACCGGAGCCGGGGGTGATGGCAGGGGGCGAGCATCCTCCCCACGTCCTGCTTCCTTCCTCCCCGGACCCCGCGCCCACCCCCAGCTCCGCGCGCTCACCCCGAGGAGCAAGAGCCACCCCCCAACCCCGCACCCCCGCTCACCCCGGAGCAGCAGGACCCCCCCTCCCCCACCCCGGCTCACCCCGGAGCGGCAGGACCCCCCCCCACTCACCCCCCTGCCCCCCGCTCACCCCCCTGCCCCCCGCTCACCCCCCTGCCCCCCGCTCACCCGGGAGCGGCAGGACACCCCCAACCCCCCTGCCCCCCGCTCACCCCGTAGCAGCAGGACCCCCCCCCGCTCACCCCCCTGCCCCCCGCTCACCCCGGAGCAGCAGGACACCCCCAACCCCCCTGCCCCCCGCTCACCCCGGAGCAGCAGGACCCCCCCCGCTCACCCCCCTGCCCCCCGCTCACCCGGGAGCTGCAGGACCCTCTCCCCCGCTCACCCCGGAGCAGCAGGACACCCCCAACCCCCCTGCCCCCCGCTCACCCCGGAGCAGCAGGACCCCCCCCGCTCACCCCCCTGCCCCCCGCTCACCCCCCTGCCCCCCGCTCACCCCGGAGCGGCAGGACCCCCCCCCCGCTCACCCCCCCTGCCCCCCGCTCACCCCGGAGCAGCAGGACCCCCCCCTGCTCACCCCCCTGCCCCCCGCTCACCCCCCTGCCCCCCGCTCACCCCGGAGCAGCAGGATCCCCCCACCCCGCTCACCCCCCCTGCCCCCCGCTCACCCCGGAGCAGCAGGACCCCCCCCCCCGCTCACCCCCCTGCCCCCCGCTCACCCCCCTGCCCCCCGCTCACCCCGGAGCAGCAGGACCCCCCCCCCGCTCACCCCTCTGCCCCCCGCTCACCCCGGAGCAGCAGGACCCTCTCCCCCGCTCACCCCGGAGCAGCAGGACGCCCAGCAGCGCCAGCGGGGCGGCTCCAGGCGGCTGCATCCTGGCGGCTGGTCCGCACCGTGTTTACCTCCCTGACGGCGCAGGTGACACCGGAAGTGGCGTCACGCAGGTGTCACCGGAAGTGGCCTCGCGCAGGTGGCGGCGGAAGCGCTTAGGGTGGCGGTTCCGGAGGCGGGAGGGCTCTCCCAGGCCGCACCTCCGGGAGCTGCGGCTTCTCCGCCTGGAAACGGGCTCTTCGGTGCGGATCCTGCCGCCAGGCCGTCGTTCTCCCGTTTCTGGTCTTTCCCTCCCGCCGTCCCACCGGTGCCCGGAGAGGGATGTGTGCATCCGGACAGGGGTGTGTGCATTCGGACGGGTGTGTGCATTCGGACAGGGGTGTGTGCATTCGGACGGGTGTGTGCATTCGGACAGGGGTGTGTGCATTCGGACAGGGGTGTGTGCATTGGGACGAGTGTGTGCATTGGGACGGGTGTGTGCATTGGGACGAGTGTGTGCATTGGGACGGGTGTGTGCATCCGGACAGGGGTGCGTGCATTCGGACGGGTGTGTGCATTCGGACAGGGGCGTGTGCATTCGGACAGGCGTTTGTGCATTCGGACAGGGACGTGTGCATTCGGACAGGCGTTTGTGCATTCGGACAGGAGTGTGTGCATTCGGACAGGGGTGTGTGCATCCGGACAGGGGTGCGTGCATTCGGACGGGTGTGTGCATTCGGACAGGGGCGTGTGCATTCGGACAGGCGTTTGTGCATTCGGACAGGGGTGTGTGCATTCGGAAAGGGGTGTGTGCATTCGGACAGGGGCGTGTGCATTTGGACGGGTGTGTGCATTCGGACAGGGGCATATGCATTCGGACAGGGGCATGTGTGCATTTATTCAAAGGGACTGCTGGGCCTTGGAGGAGAGTGGTCGGTGCCTTCAGCGGAGCAGCTGGTCATCCCCGTTGTCCTGCGGGATCTGCTTGTTGCGGCGCGGTGACCGGCGGTGGCTAACATTACAGACGGAGCAGAGGGGCCCGGGCCGGACACCGGCCTTTCACTGGGCCAGGGAGGAGGAAGTTTCACCGAGCTGGCCATGGAAGGAAGCCATGGCCTCATGTTCTCTAAAGAAGAAGCGGCCGGTGCCTGCTCCCCTCTCCAGCCAGCCTGGCCTCTCAGTGAGTGAAAGCAGAGGGGAGCCAGACTCTGTTCACTTTTCGGGAATTTTCATAACTTTCCATTTTCAACCTCATTCGAGTCTACTAGAGGTGAAAACCGGTGTGTTCACCTTTAAGAAGGTAATGGAAGGGCCCCAAATGGAATGGATGATGCTCTGCCTTAAAGTACAGGACACAGGCCTCTGTGACCATCTCCAGCAAGTCAGCTTTCATGCAGAAAACTGACAGCGCGTTGCCAGTTGGTTACTGAATTTTCGGGGGTGAGGGGGCAGCCGGGAGGCGGGGCAAAGGATGTAGGGAGGAGGGGAAAGGGTATAAGCACAAAGAACTGTCTGCACTGACAGTTTGGCTCAGTGGATAGAGCATCAGCCTGTGGACTGAAGGGTCCCAGGTTCGATTCCGGTCAAGGGCATGTACTTTGGTTGCAGGCACATCTGATATTTCTAACTATCCCTCTCCCTTTCTCTCTGAAATCAATAAAGATAATTTTTAAAAAAAGAACTGTGTGCATGACCAGCAGCACACTTCCCCGGAAGATCCACCCTCCACAACTAGACAAGGGGAGGTGGAGGCAACTAGAAAAGGCCTCAGCCCATTTTTAAAATAATCCTGTAGGAGACAATAAGCCGTAGGCAAGGCTGGGGAAACTGTTAGCCCCATAGTGCTCAGCCTGGGGATACACTGCCTGCTCAGCCAGGCGCCCGATCTTGCAAGACGGCATTAAAAGTCTCGTTTTTTGCCATATTGTCTCCAAGTCTGTTATTTGAATTCAGACAGGTGAGCATTTCTCACAAAAGAATCCCCAAACTAAGTAGCTTATTGTGCCGGATTCTGAGTTGTCCATGGCAATGTGAAAATTCTGTGAAATTCCATGTCAGTTTATTTCTCCAGTAGATGTTAATTCTATCCGTTATTAACTTCCAGGCTGCCAGTAAGAAAATGGTCAGTGAAGATGAAATGCATATCCATCTGCTTTCTGTGACCTGCTATTTAAAATTTAGATGTGTATATAAAGCCAACTGTACAATTGATAAATCTTTATTGCTAAAGGTTATTTACATAAATGTTTAAGTTCTGTTTAGGAAGAAGACAATGAATAACTGGGTATTTGGCCAAGACACAGCTACAAGTTTTTCTGGAAACACATTCCCTGAGTGTGTTTCTCATTATCCTGGGACATCATCCAGGCCATCTGTGTAAAGAAACATCCAGTGTTTATATTTTAAAAGGGTGAATTATGGAGAAAAATAGAAAATGTGAATAAAAAATAATATAGACTCTAAATCTGATTTTTAGTTTTAAAACTGGGTTTTGAAACTTTACTTTGTGTAATGAGCAAAACAAGGTATGGAATGTATTTGTGAATCCAGGTTTGTATGTAAATTACCCAGTTTTTTAAAGAACTCTTGGGGGAAAGCATATCAAAGTTCAGTATTGGACATGAGCAGAGCGAGGGCAAAGGGCCAGGCACAGAGAGCTCCAGATGCCCAGCCAGGGGTGGAGCTGGGAAAACAACCTCGCCCAGGGCCACTCTCCTCCCGAGCACAGCACGGGTCCTGCAGTTCGGACCCAGGTCATCAGAGCCTGCTGAGGCGGTGTAGACCCCCTGACCTTTCCTCCCTAGAGATGGCATCAAGGCCCAGGAAAGCAGCGAAACCAGACAAGTGACACCGTGGCCGCCTCAGGTCCAGCTAAACTGGCCAATGGCCCCTGGCCCTGGTGCCCACCCATCAGCGGAGGCCAGGGCCCTGGGAGAGCTCACCGGGAAAGCTGGTGAATATTCTGTAAGGCCCTCCCCTGAGACCGCCCCCCGATCCCACCTGCAGGAGAGAGAAACAGCTCAGAGCAAAGGGCCCTGTGGGCACTCTCTAAGGAACACAGCCGCCATTCCCTCACAGGCCCGGGTCCCCGCCTCATGAGACTTGCCCCCAGGGGAGCAGTGGACAGTGCCAGCTCGTCCCGTCTGCAGGCCCCTTTGCTCTGACTTCCCGGAGAGCCAGAGCAGCTCAGCCTGGGCTCTCCCGTTGCTTCTTCCCTGCTGTCCTTGCTTCACCGTCCTGAGTCCCTTTTCGCTGCCGCCATGGGCCCTGTGCCCTCAGGCTCAGTGCTGTGCAGCCCTTCCCTTGGGATATCCCCACCTCCAGCCCCTTTCCTTAGAGAAATTCCATTTTCCTGTATCCACCGCCTGAGAGGGCTGTTCAGCCTGCCTGCCCACCACACATTTAACCTTTCCTTCAGTATCTTTAAACACAGACCATCTGTTTGAAAATTCCAGTTTATTAAAAGAAATAACATCTGTAGCCCCGTCAGTGAAAACTAACATATCACGTTCTTAAGATTTGGGGGAGGCCTAAATTTTAGCTGTTTTCTGTCTTTTGAATAAATGCTGCTATTGCTTAAGTTTGGAAATAAACCAGAAAACTAGACACTTTTTAAAAAGCTCTCTTTTTGTAGCTCACAACGTTTATTTTATCTGCTAGTATAAGAGAAAAAAAGTAAAGTTGATTTCATTCTGTCAGTTTTGGCATTTCTTTGCCCTGCACCAAATTCTCCCCCAAAACAAGTGAAGTTTAAAAGAAGAAGAAAAGAAAGAAAGAAAGAGAAAGAAAGAAAGAAAGAAAGAAAGAAAGAAAGAAAGAAAGGAAGAAAGAAAGGAAGAAAGAAAGAAAGAAGTAGGGAATCTCTTCCAGTTCTCAGAGCTTTGTGCACCACTGAACGAAATCACCATCAGTTAGGGTTGTTGTTGTTTTTTCACCAGCCCTAAATTTTTAAAGTCATAAAATACCATTTCAGAATTCTTCTCTTTAGCTGCTTGGTGATCCCGGCTACCAGTGAAGCGCAGACAGCTCTGTGGGTGCAGGTCGCAGAGGCGGGCGGGCAGGAGACGGCCATTCCCGCCCAGGGAAGCCCTGCGCTGCTGACCGTTTCCACCAAACAGAAAAGGTGGGAGCAGTTCACCCAGGGAGGCATCTGTCCACCCGTGAGCACCGGGGAACCTTTGCTTGGGGCTCTGTGATTCAGACTTGCTCTCTGGTAAACTGATCAATTGACAAAGCTAAGGGGAAAACCACCATCCGGGACATGGAAGGGAAGGCCACACAGTGAGACGTGGCCCAGGTTACAGGGAGCATGAGAACCACCGCGGGCTTCTCCGGTCCCAGAGCAGGGCGGCCGCTCCCCGCGCAGAGGGAGGAGGAGGAGAGGGCGGAGAGCCTCCCGAAGCAGGAGCCGGGCTCTCGGAGCGGGTGCGGGAGGAACAGAAGCCACGGCATCCACAGGGCTGCTGCAAGGCCTGCTCCCCGGTGCTCCCGGTGCTCCCCGGTGCAGACGCTGCCTGGAATGAGGGGCTCTCACCGGAGCAGCACTGGCCCCACAGGGGGGTCCTCGGTGGGTGCTCGGGCGGGTCCCACAGGGGGAGTCCTCGGTGGGGTGCTTGCTCAGGGTGCTGTGCGGGGTCAGTGCAGAGCTGGCGGACACAGGTCACTGGGACAGGAGTCGGCAGACGCGTCCATCCATGGCAGCTCCGGGCTCCTCCGCCTCCTGAAACACAGAGCGTCAGTGGGCGGTGCCCCGGGAGGGCGGGGGACCCGCTCCGCCTGCAGGGAGCCCGGCTCTGAGCCTCCATAACCGCTGCCGCGTGGGAAAGGAGCACCTGTTCTTCCTAACACGCTCTTAGCCGGGCTTTGCTTATCATTGAGTTAACGTTATTTTGTTGTTGTTGTCAATTCCGTTACTTCTAACAAATTGTCCTGAGTAGGCCACATGTTGGAAATAGCACTGTGACTTCGCCGACATAAATAAGTGTCACATATCTGCAGCCACAGTGTCTGTGAACCCAGGAGCCGGGGCTGGTCAGCCCGGGAGGGCCAGCCCGTCCCCCGCAGCCCCGCCGCCCGCGGTGCCTGCTCAGCCGGACAGGGGACGCACGCATTCATACTAAACGTTCCCGTGCGGTTGGAAGCCGTGAGGATTAGGCAGTTGTGGCATATTGTGTGCAAAGAGGAAAAGGATATAGGCCCTCTCCTAGAGGCCCACTCCACACACACTAAAGTTTCAGCACTACCAATAGAAACCCAAGAAGTTAAACTTCTATATAATCCCAGTTACACAAATGGGTCTACACAGGTGAAAACAGGAAACTATCCGATGTGTCCATTTCTTAGCACATGCATTCGGAAAACCTGCGTTCTTATAAAGAGACTTTGAGCTTTAGCGGACACCCCCTCGCCAGAATTAGTCTGACACACGGAGGGTTTGCTGTCAGTACATATTGATAGACCTGTTCCCCATTGTGAATGGAAATGTTCTTAAATGTATTTATCCTCCCCTGATTTAACTTTAAAAGTCGTTTCCTAATCCTTATTCTCAGAGTCAGTGTCCTTAATTCATGGCCGCTGCCTCTTTGGATACTAGTTGATCTATACTCACTCTCACACACATTTCTCCTCTCTCCTCCCTCCCTCTCTGCCTTTAATTGTAAGCAAAATCAGACAAACAGAAAAGTAGATAAGACAGGCATTCACCCATCGCCTAATCTTAAAGCACGTATGTCAAACACAAGGCCCGCAGGCCAAATCCAGCCCGCGAGGCCTTGCAATGTGGCCCGCACCGCGCTGTCATCACTGCACTCCGCTGTCAGTTTATGACATTGTCAGTTTATGACTGTTCAGTAAACCATTCGGCCCGCGATTTAGGCTGGATTTTAGATTTTGGCCCCTTCTCTGATGGAGTTCGACACCCCTATCTTAAAGCATTTGCCTTACTTAGATTTTCTTTTCGGCTGACATTGCTTCCCCGGCAAATATTCCGATTTTTAGAATAGGAACATTTTCCTATTTAACCACAACACCCTTGTTATACCTAATAAAATTAATAATTTCCTAATATCCATATTCAAAGTTTCATATTCAAGACTCCCAGTTGTCCCCCAAAGCTTTTTACAACTAGTCTGTTCAAACTAGCGCCATCCAGTCGGGGTCCACACATCACACTTGACTGTGTCAGCTCCTTACATTTTTTGTATGTAAAAGAGCCCCATCTTTTTTCCAGGACCCGCGCAAGTTGGAAAATCTGCTTGATTTTCAAAAGAAAATAGCCTTTTGCAAAATCTCTCTGATACCAAATTTGTCTTTCTGGGTTTACGATAGAATCCTTTCTCTCCGTAGTCTGCTTTATAGATCCTGAAGGTACTTTCACTGGAGTCTTAGGCTATAAAAATGTGACTCTTTTTACAAATAATAATAGTGGACCTACTTCAGAGAATAGAAGAAATCTGATCATATAAAAAAAAAATCATACTATGTTGTAAGCCTGATAAACCTGAAAACTAGAAAAAAATCACACACTATTAAAACTGGACCCATGGGCCCAATAACGACATGAGAGGAGTGAATAGTTCTTTTGAAATGAAAGGCCTATCTTTTTTTAAAGCAATATTCAGTAGGCCCTGGCTGGTAGCTCAGCTGTTAGAGTGTCATCCTGACCCCAAGGTTTCAGATTCCTCCCCAGTCAGAACATATTCAAGGGTCAACCAATGAGGCATAAATAAGTAGGACACACACCGATCTCTCTCTCTCTCTCTCTCTCTCAACCCAATCAATAAAAATATTTTATTTACATGTTGAAAGTTAATTTATTCTTCTTAAGTAAAGAATTCTCAAATCAGAATTCTCCCAGCTTTAACAGCCTAGCTTCCTAAGACTGCACAAATCACACTCAAAGGAGAAGCCATCCATTACAGACTTTACCTCCCTGACCCAGCTCCTCTCCTTTCACATAGGAAACACTTAACAATCATATCATCTGGGAGGCCCACATTGGAGATGAGCGGACAAGATGCGGAAAGAAAGGAACCCATCTGTGACCTCACCGCTGAGGCCGAGGAACGCTAGTCTGTGTCTTCCAGGTAAACGGCGACCTTCTTCTCTTGGTTGAGTCTTTCTTCTTCTTTTCTGGAAGACAGAAGCGGAAACCAATGTCAAGCCAACAAGACCAAAGCAAGGGAGGCGGATCCTACATAGCTTCAGGCAAGGCACTCTTCCCCACATTTTGGGGAGAATTAAACGCACCTGGATATAGAGCCCAGCTTCCAGAGAGCCAGGGCACCAGGCCGTCTAACCTCTCACACTCGGTGCCTTCCCAGGACCCTGGGTGTCTGAACTCAGACACTTTCCAGAATATCTTCAGAAGGGAATCATATAATTAGGGAATTCCAGGGATTTAAAGCAGACACCTTAGTTTACTATTAGTATCTTACCTCTAATTCTACTCCTTGTTCAAAATAGAAAATAGTCTGAAGGGAAGGAAGGAGGTGAAGGAATTAAGTAAAAATGGGTAGTTACAAAATAATCAAGGGGTGTGAAGTGGAGCATAGCGAATGCAGTCAGTAACTACACCTGGGGCCAGGTGAGCCCTGCATATCGAGGGAACACTGTGAAAAGTATATGATTGCCCAGCCACTACACTGTACACCTGAAACCAATACAAAATAATATTGAGAGTAAATTGTACCTGAACATTTTTAAAAAGACAGAAAAGGTTTTGTGCTGACCTAGAAGTCATCTTTATTCATTATATTCTGTTTAAACCAGAGCCTCAGAGGTGAGTTCCTTAGGCTCCTTAAAATCGATTCTATTTAGTTCAGTAAATATTTCTTGAGGAAAAGAAGCAAATGGTGCTGGGAGTACCAAAAACCTGCACCCTGCGCAAAGCATGAATTTGGACTCCAACTTCATCTACAAAAATTAACTCAAAATCAATCAAAGGCCTAAATGTAAGAACTAAAACTGTAAAAGTCTTAGAAGAAAGCATAAGCACAAATCTGCATCATGTTGGGGTAAGCAATGGTATCTTAGATACAACACCAATAACATAAGCAACAACGGGGGGAAAATAGATAAATTGGACTTCATCAAAATTTTAAACTTTTGAGCTTCAAAAGGCACCATGAAGAAAGTGAAAAGACACAGAATGAGAGAAAATCATTGCAAATCATCCATCTAATCAAGCACTTTTAGACATTCCAAAATATATAAGGAGCTTTTACAGCTCAATAAGACAACCCAATTTTTAAATAGGCAAAACATTTGAATAGATATATCTCCAAAAAGATATACAAATGGTCAATAAATTCATGGAAAGATGTTCAGTATCACTAGTCCTTAGGAAAATGCAAATCAAAACCTCAATGAGCCCTGACCAGGTAGCTCAGTTAGAGCATCTTCCCTATACACCAAGGTTGGCAGTTCAATCCCCAGTCAGGACACATACAAGAAGCAACCAATGAATGCAAAAATAAGTGGACAACAAATCTCTCTCTTCTTCTTCTTCCTCTCTCACTCAAATCAATAAGTAAAAATTTTTAAAACCACCTCAACGAGAAGCCACGTGACATCCACTGTGGCTATAATCAAAAGGACAGACAATAATAAGTGTTGTCAATGATGCGAACAAACTGGGATCCTCACACATCGCTGGTGGGGATGGAAGCTGGTGCAGCTGTTTTGGAAAATGGTCTGGGAATACTTGGGAAAGGTAAACATGGAGTTACTGGGTATGAGAGCAGTTTCACTCCCAGGTACAGACCCAGAAGAGTGGAAACATGTGTCTGGGCAGGAGTGGCTGGGAGAGGTCACTTGGGGATACGGGAGACATATGTAGAACTTTCAACAATAAAGAATTTAAATTATTAAAAAAAAACATATGACTACACACAAATTTATAGACATATGCTTATAGCAGCATTAGCCATAGTAGCTAAAAAGTAGAGAAAACTTAAATGCCCATTGATTAAATGAATAAACAAAATGTGACATATGCATACAGTGGAATGAAGTGCTACTACATGTTATAACATGAATGAACTTTGAAAACACTAAAATGAGTCAAATAATCCAGACACAAAGGCCACATGTTGTATGATTCTATTTAGGGGAAATGTCCAGAACAGGCCAACCCACAGAGACAGACGGCAGAGTAGGCAGGGACCAGTGAGAGCGGGCGTAGGAGTGACAGCAAGAGGGTATGGAGTTCCCTCGGGGATGAATATGTCCTGGCATTAGTGGTGACTGTGGACTACTAAAAGGGTGAATATTAATAGTATGCAAATTTTATCTCAGTAAAAAATATTTATTGAGCACCTAACAGCAGCATGGCTGACTTCCCTAGGTACTGACTCATAGTCACCTGCTGACTGCCCAGTGGTTCTTAGAAATGTATGCTTTACATTAAAGGTAAGGAGTATTCTTTTTTCTTTCTCTCTTTTTTCTGTTTTGATTAATCCTCACCCGAGGATTTTTTTTTTTCATTGACTTTTTAGAGAGAGTGGGAAGGAGGGAGGGGAAGAGAGAGAACAAAACAACAAATGGATCTAAGAGAGACACATCAATTACTTACCTCCTGCAAGTGCCCCTACCAGGGTCAGGGATTGAGCCTGCAGCCCAGATACATGCTCTTGTCCGGGAACTGAACCCTGGACCCTTAGGTGCACAGGGTATACTATAACCACCGAGCATTCTGGCCATGGCAGGAGTGATCTAAAAAAGCTTTATCTAACAGATTTTAGTTTCTTATGCATTATTATATTAGTTTCAGGTGCACACCCCGGTGATAAGACATTACATAACTTACTAAGTGATCTCCCGGATAAACTTCATACCCATCTGATGAAACAGATTTCAATATCAAATCCTCCATCATAAAGAAAGTCTGTAAAACTAAGAGTCCTTTTGTAAAGTCACCAGTCCCCACCCATGTGCTCATCCTGTGGCTCTGACCCTTCCTCTAAGATTCACCCAGAGGGCAGAGCACGGCTCCGCAGTGAGCAGCCGCCCTGGGAGCTCCAGGCGCCGCCCTGGATGGGAGCGAGGAGAGGCCCCGGGCAGCCTTACGGTGTGATCTCCACCACTTTGTGCGCCCTCTCGGCCCACCGCCGCTTCCGGAAGTGCTGGAACAGGACCACGCCGATCACTATGATGATCATGAGGGCACAGGCGCAGCCGATGGCCAGCGCCAGGAAGTAGATCTCGGAGAAGCGCACTGGGGAGAGAAAAGCGGTCCAGTGAGGCTCTCTAACGGAGGAGGGTTGTGATATCAGCTATGGATCCCATAGGGATGCACTTTTAAAATATTTTTTTTATTGAAATCTCCTGATTTCAGAGAGAAAGGGAGAGGGAGCGAGAGATAGAAACATCAATGATGAGAGACTCATTGACTGGCTGCCTCCTGCATGACCCCTACTGGGGATCAAGGCCACAACCTGGGCATGTGACCTTGACCAGAATCAAACCATGACCTCCTGGTTCAGAGGTCAATGCTCACCCACTGAGGCAGATGACTCAGTTCACCCGCCATGTTACCTTGTAAACTCCATAGCACAGGAAAGCCACACATACGCTGGTGGTTCTCAGACGTGTCCCCAGAGGAGCAGCAACAGGACTTTGAAACACAAAGGACCAGGCCCCGCCCCAGACCTACTGAATTGCAGGTGGGGCCCGGCTTTGTTCCAGCAGGTCCTGCGGGTGACCGACCAGCCTTGGGAGCGCCACTGGGCCGGTTGAGTAAGATTATTGCTGACCTAGTCACACGGAGAGCCCAATCCTTCTCCCTCAGTCCCTCTGCCGTTCAGTCAGTCATTTATTCAGACACTGATGGAAACACCAAGCCAAAATCAGACATCACCTTCAAGGAGCTCACGCCTCTGGGAAGACAGTGAGTAAGTCAGTGACTACAGGCGTGCCTCGTTAACACAGGGGCGCCTTCTGGGAACGGCCTCGAGGCCGTTCTGAGGACAGCCTCGCACAGCGGTGGTGAGCCTGCTGCACACCTCAGCTGTCCGGTGCAGCCCACTGCTCCCAGGCTACGGCCCTGGCCGGCACGTTACTGTCTGAACTCCACAGGCAGTTGTAACACAGGGGTATTTGTGCAAATAAACATATCTACACATAGAAAAGGAACTGTAAAAATCTACGCTGATAAAAGGGTAATATGCTAATTAGACCAGATCTCTGGACGTCCTTCCAGACAAAACCAGGGTGGCGGGGCTGAGGCAGAGGGAAGCAGGCTGGGGAGGGAGGCGGGTGTGAATGTTGGGGCAAGCAGACCATCAGGCAGAGTGGTTAGGGGCAATCAGGCAGGCAGGCAGGTGAGTGGTTAGGAGCCAGTGGTACCAGACTGTGAAAGGGACATCCAACTGCCTGTTTAGGCCCTATTTCTGTGGGATTGAGCCTAAACCAGTAGTCAGACATCCCCCAAGGGGTCCCAGATTGGAGAGAGTGCAGGCTGGGCTGAGGGACACCCGCCCCCATGCACGGATTTCATGCACCGGGCCATAGTATGGTATAGAAGCCTGGCCAGCAGGGCTCCTTGGTTGAACATCAGCCTACGAGCCAGGAAGCTCAATTTTGTCTAGGTTTCGGGCTCTGATCCCCAGTAGGAGATCAAGTGTGTAGAAGGCAGCTCATCGATGATTCACTCTCATCATTGATGTCTCTATCTCTCTCTCCCCCTCTCCCTTCCTCTCTGAAATCAGTAAAATTTAAAAAAAAAATGTTTTAAAAGCATAGTTTATTGATTTTTAGAGAGGGGGGAGGGGAAAATATTAATTGGCGAGTACAGCATCAAGCTGCTGCCCCTGCCGCCCACCACCAGGGGGCAGCCTGCAGCCTGGGCATTTGGGAATCACACCGGTGACCCTTTGACGAATGGGCCACATCCAAGCACCCGGCCACAGCTGCCAGGCCCGGGTCTTCCACCTTTTTAAAGAGTTTATTGGGTCTGCAAAGCTCTGCTACAGCTTCCCTGTGGCTCTTCCCGAGGGTCTTTTTTGTGCCCTGCAGTTTCTGTCCTCTGCCTCCTCTGCAGCATGCCCGCCGTGCCCACCCTGACAATCCAGCCACTCCCTGTCCGTCCGTCCGGAGCTCCTCAGGTCGGCCTCACCCTGAGCTAACATCGTTCCCATCGCACCACATCCTTGCTCTTTGTAACCTCTGGGCTGTGAGGTGACGTGGCTCCAGCACCACGGGAGGATGGGATTTTTTGGCTCCGTTGTCATTGTGTGACTGAAGCATCGTCATGTGGCACAAGGTAAATGATGCAAGAGGGAGCCCCCAGGCCAGGAGCCTAAACCGGGCCTGCGTCTGTGACGCCTGGGTCTCTGCATTCTTTTCAATCCTCGCCTGAGGATATTTCCCCATTGGTTTTTAGAGAGGGAAAGACCAATGTGAGGGAAACACCGATCCCAGGCCAGGGAGGAGCCTGCAGCCGAGATACATGCATGCCCTAGGCCGGAATCGAACCTGGGACTCTGTATACACTGAGCCAAATCGTCTAGGGCTTGGTTTCTGATTTAAAATCAATAAACACTCAGCACCAGAAAGGACAGTAGAGAGGTCGGCTCGGGGGTTCCCGGTCTGGAGGCCACGGCACACGGTGTGTGTATTCTCTGTGGACGCAGCTCTCAGAGCAGTGACCCGTATGTTCAAGAACCACGTGTCTTGCCTAATCTGTTCGGTTTTCAGATGGAGAAACTGAGGCCCAAGGATAGGGTGTTACTTCTTCCAGCGCTCAGATTGCTCTCCAGCCCCCAGCTCTCTCCTGGCAGGGCCCAGAGCCGGTGGGGAGGGGAGGAGGAGACACCGCTGCACAGGGCAGTGGACTGTGTGTTAGTTCAGAGCGCACAGCAGAGCAAGCGCCGTTAAAATACCAGCTCCCCGTTCACTAGCTGAGCGATTGGGGTCATTAACTTCCTGGAGCGTCCGTTTCCGTGATGTACAAAACAGAGACAACAATATCTACTTCTTGAGTTCTTACTAAAAATAAAATTGGCCAAAACCGGTTTGGCTCAGTGGTAGAGTGTCGTTCTACGGACTGAAAGGTCCCAGGTTTGATTCCAGTCAAGGGCATGTACATTGGTTGCGGGCACATCCCCGGTAGGGGGTGTGCGAGAGGCAGCTGGTCGATGTTTCTCTCTCATTGACGATTCTAGCTCTCTATCCCTCTCTCTTCCTCTCTGTAAAAAATCAATAAAATAAAAATAACAATAAAAATAAAAATAAAATTGTTCACTCAAATGGTCCAGGCTGTGCCTCCATGTAATAAACACCCAGTATACGGTAACTGCTATAATTTCCAGCACAATCAGAGTTTGGGGATTTTTACATTTGTCATCTCATTTACCCTCACCACCATCCTCACTATGTTGCTCTCACGTTCCCGGAGGGAAAGATGTGTCTACAGCTGCAGTGCCTCAGTCTTTGCCGTCGCCCGCACCGGGAGGAGGGAGGTGCGGGCGGCTGGCTTCCTGGGACACAGAGTTTGCAGCCGGCCCTTGCTGGGAACATCATTCTGGAGCCAAAGATGCCCCGCCCTCAGCTACGGGACTGCAGACAGGTGCCTTCACCTCTGTGAGCTCAGTGTCCCCGTTAGGAAAATGGGGGGGGGGGGGGGTGTCTAAGAACACACGAACTGATGTGATATGTGAGGATTAAGTAAGATACACACAGCCGCTGACGCCGCTCCGTAAGGAGAGCCCTGATTGGCGCCTGGACGAGGGGGCTGTGAGACCAGGAGCCAGCGCAGGCCCAGCCGAGGCCGGCAGGGGCCCTCGGGAGGAGTGGCTGGAGGAGCAGACCAGGAGACCCTTCCGCCAGAGCCGCTTGCTCCCTCCCAGGCTCCTCCAGTTCCTAGCACATTCCTGGGATCCCCTTGCTTCTCTTTCTGTGTCTCTCACCGGCAGAGCTTTGTCTTTCACACCAGATTCTCTGCTTCCCCGCCCCGCTCAGTAGCGCCTGGATTTACAGGGCTCACCCTCTCTCTACACGTCCAGCCATCACAGAAGATGGCCCTCTCTTTTCTCTTCTTGTTTTTATTATTTTTGTTTTCTTTGTTTTTATTGATTTCAGAGAGGAAGGAAGAGGAAGAGATAGAAGCGTCAATGATGAGAGAAAACCATTGATCAGCTGCCTCCTACACGCCCCACACTGAGGACTGAGCCAGCAGCCCGGGCATGTGCCCTTGACCGGAACCCAACCTGGGGCCCTTCGGTCCGCAGGCCGGCGCTCCATCCACGGAGCCGCCCGGCGAGCACTGCCCTCTCTTCCCCCCGCCTTCCCGGCACCCACCGGTGTGCACCACGCTGAGCCGGATCTCCCCGACCAGCCCGTCCACGTCGGGCGGGTTCTTCACCTGGCAGGTGTACGTGCCGTTGTCGTCGAACCGCAGCCTCTGGAGCTGGATGGAGGCGTCGTACCGATCCGTGTTCCCGTCCCAGACCACCCGGTCCTTGAACCGCCCGCTCATGGGCTGGAAGGGGTCCATGTGGTAGTAGAACACCTGGGAAGGAGAAGTGGCAAAGGTCTTCCTCAGGGCCGGGGGCCGCGGGCAGCAGAGACCCCGCCAGCCTGGGGGGACCCCCCACGGCAGCACTCAGCAGGAGCTCCCGGCTCCCCCTGCCAGCGGCCTCCATCCCAGAACCGCTTCCCACCCCTAGCCTGTGCTCATGCTAAAATCAAATAAATACATAACCAGCCCTATCCGGTTTGGCTCAATGGGTAGAGCATCGGCCTGCAGACCGAAGGATCCCGGTTTGATTCCCCGTCAGGCACAGGCCTGGGCTAAGGGCTCCATCCCCAGTGTGGGGCAGGCAGGAGACAGCCGATCCATGATTCTCTCTCATCATCGATGCTTCTATCTCTCCCTCCCTCTCCCTTCCTCTCTGAGATCAATAAAAGAGTACACAGACACGGGAAGGGCGGGAGAACAGACTGGTGTGTGTTCCTAGCACAGGGCCCCTGAGAAAACGACGCTCGTGTGCTTACGAACTGCTCGGAGCCCCCATCCTGCGGGCGGAAGTTCCAGGTCACGGTCAGAGCATCGCCCACGGGGGCGAAGCTGGAGAACTTGCACTTGAGCCGCACGTCCGTGCCGTTCACCGCCTCCAGCACCCGGGACGTGTAGATCTCCACGGAGGCCGCAGGCCCCAGGGCTGGGGGGGTGGGGGGGAGGGTTAACGGCGAGCAGAGCGCTGCCCCCATCACAGCCACCGGAGGGCAGAGCTCAGAGGCCCCAGCCCTCCGGACTCTGCGCCCCAGCCTGCCCTCCCCTCGCCGGGCAGCAACAGACACCCCGCTGAGCCTCCTGCGCACTCACTCCCCCACCCCCTCCCGCACAGCACCCACTTCAAGCTGCTGGAGAAACTACAATCACAACCACTCGGAAGGAAAGCAGAAACCTAGACGTCTGAACAGTCCGAGCATGCACTGGCACTGGCGAGGGTTCGAGCGCAGCGTGTGCGCTGTGTGTGCGGTCCCTGAGCCGGGAGTTGTCTGAGGGGCCCTTGCTGTGTCTTCTGCAGAAAGCAGGTTCCAGGCCAGCGGGTTCATGCTCCCCCGGACCCCGCCGCCTCCCCCCGAGGCCTTCCCCGCACCGGGCCGTCAGGGCGCGGTGGCCTCCCCGGGGCAGGGCGCTGCCAGGCCCCGCGGCCCAGCCCTGGCCCCGCCAGAGCCGCCGCCCGCCTGCCCGGAGGAGAGGCGGCCAGGAAAAGGGCTGGTAACCCGAGATTTGAAAACCCTCTCTGTGCCCGAGCTGCTGGCAGCCGAAACACACCGAAACCTGTTTGTCCAAAAGCAGTTCCTCCCAGTGCCCACCGGCTTGGGTTTCAGTCCAGTTCCCCCAAACGGCTGCCCCCGCGGCTCCGGCTCCAGGGAAATCTCTGCTCCTTCCGAGACGATTCGCTCCTCCAGGGGTGGGCGGTGAGGGGTGCTGAGCACCCCACACACACACACACACTCACACACACACACACACACACACACACTCACACACACCGGCCTCACCTGTGAGCTGCAAGCCCAGGAGGAGCAGCGCGGCGCGCGGGAGGCTCCGGCCGGACATGAGGACGCCCGGCCCCGGCCCGCCAGCCAGACGGGCGGACGGAGGGCGGCAGCCCCCTGCCAGGGCCAGCGGAGCGGCCTGCGTGTCCGGAGCGAAGCGGCCTCACCTGTGGGAACCCGAGCGCCCGCGCCTGTGACTCATCCCGCCCCGCGGTGCTCTCCGCTGGAATGAAAGGTGGGGCTCCGCTCGGCACCTCCCCCTCCCTCCGCCCTCTCCGGAGCGAGTCTGCACAGAGCCGGCCGCAGCCCTCCTGCCGGCCTCCCGGCGCCCTCGGAAGCGCCGGGGGTGGTGCCAGGTGCCGTCCCAGCTGCCTCGGCGTGGCCCCTGCACACCGTTCGCCGGCAGCTCGGCGGCCGGGAGGCGAGTGTCGAAACTGACCGGCCGGGATTGGCCTCCCGAAGCACCTCCCCGCTTAGCGCCTCCGCTCGCGCCTCCGCTCGGCGCCCTGTGAGCAAAGTCCTCCTGCACCGCAGCCCGAGGCGAAGCTGCCCGAGAGCTCTGAACCCGGCGGGCCAGCTTCCCCTAGACCACCTGCCAGAGAGGCCCACAGCCTCCTGCTCACTGCGCCTCCCGCCGCGGCGTTTCAAGACCACCCCGTGCCCTGCTCGGCCCCGCAGCCCGCAAGGCGCTTTCCGCCTGTTACCTGTTTCCGTTCACTGGGAGGGTGTTCCCTTCCCCGGTGAAGCGCCCAGAGGAGGGGAATGTTTTGCCCAAAGTTGGGAGTCCTAAACCTATTGCTCTTTTTACAAAATCATACTCTGGAGCCACCCACAGAGGCCTCTCCGGGCTGCTTCTGGGGCAGCTGCGGGTAGACCCCTCCGGCAGAGGTTCCCTGGGCCCAGGCCGCCCTCTCCAGAAACAGGCGGGTGGGGTGGTGAGCAGCCCCGCAGGCCGAGAGAGGGAGGCAGAGCACGGGTTCCCTGCAGCGAAGGCGTGGGCTCGGCTAGCCCGGGGTCTCTCCCACGTAGACCAATGGCCCTTGCAAATCCTGGGACAGGAGGCAGTTAAATCCTGGGACAGGAGACAGAGGTAAATCCTGGGACAGGAGGCAGTTAAATCCTGGGACAGGAGAGAGGTAAATCCTGGGACAGGAGGCAGTTAAATCCTGGGACAGGAGGCAGAGGCAGAGGCAGAAGCGGAGGTGGGGCAGCCGCCTGTATAGGCTAAAACCTGGGGAAGGAGAGAGAAAGCCACTGAGAGGAAGCGTGCAAAAGTGCAGAACAAGAAAAGCGAAGGAGGAGAGAAGCAGCGGGCGAAGGGAGGAGAGAAAGGTGAGAAACAAAAGTGGGTTGTGAGGCTGCGCCCCAGGCCGCCCGGATGCAGGCCGCAGCCAGGGGCCGGGAGGGTTTCTGAAAACAGTGGGTGTGCAGCTCCTCTGCCAGCTGCCCGGCCTGCGATCACCTCACATGGGGTGAAGGGTGCGGGGACCTTTGCAACAGGGAGCGGACAAAGAGCCGTCCGGTGGAGAGGTCCGGGAGTTCAGCTCCGGGACAGGAAAGAAGGGGTTAAGGGAGGGTCCCCTGCAGGGGCAGCTCGGGAAGGAGAGGAGTGAGGTAGGAGCCCAGTGTGCGGAGGTCGGGTTACCAGCGTGGCGGGAGGCAGAGAAGCAGCCGGAGAGGAACGGGGCCAGAAGCCGAACAAACTGCCTGTTGTCGGGAGCAGAGAGCAACCCCCAGGTAGCCCGCCGCCCGGGGACAGGCCAGCCCCACAGGAGGGCCAGCAGCAGCCCGGCCAGCAGAGTTCAAGCGCCTGGCCTCGTGCCCGGCTACGCCCAGTTCCTTCCAGTTAGCAGGAGTCACCCAGTTTCCCTCCCTGGGTGGGGAGGGAGGAGGCCAGGGCGGGACTAAGTAGAGAAAACACAACTTAAGAAGGAGGTTTGCCCCTAAGAGTCCCAGAATGCCAGTCAGCAGGACTTGGATTAAAGCTGGAGGCATCGGCTGGGTTCTGCCCACGGGCGGGGAGGCCGCTGCTGTGGGAGACCCAATGGAGCAAAAAGTATGGTCCCCCATGTCTGATGGGGGCGGGCCAAGACCGGCACCTGAGGACTTGGGGTGAGCAGGGAGGAGAAGACAGTAACTCGGAGTCCTTGGGCGGGAGAGCAGTGAGGTCACCTCAGAGTGCAAAGGCCCCCGCACCCCAGGAAGCCCAGGGCCCGCACCGCCCGCCATGGGAGGCCAGGGGCTGCACTTCGCTCCCCTTGCGGGTTCGGGACACTGGTGATCAGACCCCAGGAGGACGAGCAGTGGCGGGATGATGGGGTTGAAGTCCATGGGGGGCTCATTCGACGATTCGGGTATTTGTTTTATTTTATTTCCCCCCTTTTGTTGTTAAAAATCGTTCTTTTGTAGCGTGGTGTTCACAATGAAATTGAACCCCTTAAAACACCTGCTCATGGGCCTGCCAGCGCCCATCTGCACCTCGTTTGTTCTCATGGTGCGGGAGGTCACACCTCCGCCCCACAGCGCCTCTCCTTTGGTTTGGTTTTGTTAATCCTCACCTAAGTGATGAGTAAGGTGAATGGACGCAGTGTTCACATGACTTCACTTCAGGATGGGGACTTCCCATGGGGGAAGTTCCCAGAGACCTGAACTCTGGGAAAATTATCTTTCCTTGACTTGAAGCTTCTTTTAAAATTTGAAGGTCTAGCCCTGGCCGGTGTGGCTCAGAGGATAGAGCACCAGCCTGCAGACCGAAGGGTCCTGGGTTGATTCTGTTAAGGGCATGTGCCTCAGTGGCAGGGTCCTCCTGGCCGGGACACATGCAGGAGCCAACAATCGATGTGTCTCTCTCACATCGATGTTTCTCTCTGCCTTTCCCTCTTTCTGAAGATCAATGGGAAGATACCTTTGGGTGATTATTTAAAAAACATAAAAAAGCCAAAGCCGTTTTGGCTCAGTGGTAGAGCGTCGGTCTGTGGACTGAAAGGTCCGGGTTCGACTCCAGTCAAGGGCATGTACCTTGGTTGCAGGCACATCCCCGGTAGGGGTGTGCAAGAGGCAGCTGGCCGATGTTTCTCTCTCATCGACGTTTCTAGCTCTCTATCCCTCTCCCTTCCTCTCTGTAAAAAAATCAATAAAATATGTTTAAAAAAAAAATAAAACCTGAATGTCTGGACTGAGAAGAGGGGCCTCAGGTTGGAGTCCGAAGACAGACGGTGAGATGAAGACCACCTCCAAAGCCGCTCGCTGGAGAGAAGCATTGCCAGTGGGAGGAGAGCTCTGCCAGCAGGTTGCCGAGCAGCTCTGACCCGTTGGCAGAGCAGCTGTTCGTGCAGCCGTGTGTGCAGCAGACACTGCTCTCTTCACCTCGTTTCTACTCTGGGGATGTGGGCTTTCAGTGGACATAGTCTGTATTAGCTCTACTGAAATAAACCAAATGTTTGTAAAAATTATTAAAACAACAACTGGAGGCATCCAGATAAGGCCTAGGTTAGAGCTGGTGTCTAGGCAAATGAAAGAAAAGGAAGAGGAATTCTAGAGACTAAAGGGTGGGGGGGGGGGGTGGTGTGTGTGAAGCTCCTCCTCTGTCCCAGCCGCCCACACACATCCCCACACATTCCTGGCAGAGGTCGGCCTTGGCCAGGAGGGCTCGCAGGGCCCAGAAGACAGAGGACAGAGGGCCCAGGTCATCATTTGTAAAATGGCCGTCTCAACGTCCCGGGCACAAGGGGTTTCCTCACCACAAGATGGAATTGGCATTCTATGAAGCAGGTAAATTTAGCTCTTTGGGTGGTTCAAGTACAGTGTGTGTTTACTCAAAGGTTTCTGCCATGTCTTTCTTACCAGTAAAAGTTTTATTACATTGTTGTCAGATGCTGGGCTAGACATGTAAAGTAGAATGAGACATTTCTGTCTGGTGGGGGTGATCAGAATCTAAAAAAGGAAGTGAAGTATGGATGTAAATAAACAATAAGCACATTTGTGACCTTTGAACTGAACCTAAAGGACCAATAAGAATTCTGGAAAGAACCCTAACTCTTGTTTGGCTCAGTGGATAGAGCACCGACCTGCGGACTGAAGAGACCCAGGTTCAATTCTGGTCAAGGGCATATACCTTGGTTGCAGGCACATTCCCAATAGGAGGTGTGCAAGAGGCAGCTGATCAATGTTTCTTTCTCATAAATGTTTCTGACTCTCTATCCCTCTCCCTTCCTCTATGTAAAAGCCAACAAAATATATATATTTTTTAAATTCTGAAAAGATGCCCAGCCGGTGTGGCTCAGTGGTTGAGCGTTGACCTAGGAACCAAAAGATCACAGTTCAATTCCCAATCAGGGCACATGCCCAGGTTGATGGCTTGATCCCCAGTATGAAGCGTGCAGGAGACAGCCAATCAATGATTCTCTCTCATCATTGGTATTTCTATCTCTACCTCTCCCTTCCTCTCTAAAATCAATAAAAATATTTTTTTAAAGAATTCTGGAAAGAGACGAGAAACAAAGGTATTCCTGTTGGGATAAATGGGTAGGAATATGGTGTCCCCTGAGGCCCCCAAGCAATCCCTCAATACTGAGGAGGGCCAGGCAGGAGCGGAAGAGATGCAGGGCTTGGATGTTGAGGTGCTCATCGAGCCTGAGGGGAAATAGTGAGGGGAAATAATGAAAGTCATGGGGCTCCCGGACTAGGAGCCAGAATGAAAGTAGAAACTTAACCCGAGTTTTCAAAGGACTCAGAGATTCCCAGTTTTCCCTTACCAACAACTCCTATTTATACCTCCTTAAAAAAAAAATCCTTTTACAGATGAGAGAGGGAGGTGAGGGGGCTGAGTCCTAGATGAGAGCGGCTCTTGGCCCCCAAAGAGAAGGCCTGTCCCCTTTGGTCCTCCTCCTGTTTCACGTTTCCTGGAGATACTCCGGAGCAGGTCTGGTCTGAGCCTGAGCTCTGATGCTTAGAAGACCTGGAGGCCTGGCCCACCTCCCCTCTCTGCGGCTGAGACACCACCCAGGAGAGCCTGCGGCTCCTTCCTAATTAGAGGAGAGACCAGGCTCCTGTTAACCAGCTTCTCCGACTAATAGCTGCTTTCATCTAAGGGCCAGAGCGGTGGTGTGTCTTTAAAGGAACTTTGAGTCTCCCATGAGAGTGAAGGGCCTTGATGGGTGCATTTTCCTCTCTTTCTCTTTACCATCCGGACCATATCTACAGAATGGGTGAGGGTTTACATTTATACTGTGTGTGTTTATGAACACGGTATCTCCTGGTTACCATGACCACTTTTTACTCTTAGGAAAGTAATTCATTTCCTGAGAAAATAAATAGCCACTTTTTCAAAATACATTTTTATTGATTCCAGAGAGCAAGGGAGAGGTAGAGAGAGATACAAACACCAGTGATGAGAGAGAATCGTTGATTTAGCCACTTTTTTTTTTCTACTAAATGCCAAGAAGCATGAGGCACAGGAGCTGTGCCTGACCTGCTTAGATCCAAATCCAAACCTGACCACTGACTGTGGGCAGTTAGGTGACTCTCTGTGCCCTAATTATCTCACATGTGAAATGAGAATAGTAACATCTGCCCAGTAGGCGTCATACAAGGATCACTGTGAAATGCTGTGTTTACATAAAGTTCTATGAAGAACCAAGATGGCAGTGTAGATAAAGGCAGGTGCTCACCGCCTCCCACAACCACATCAAAATTGCAAACTAAAATACAAAACAGCCATCATTCAGAACCGCCTAAAAGCTGGCTGAGTGGAAGTCCTACAACGAGAGGAGTAAAGAAGGAAGCACACTGAGGGGCAGAGGGCCGAACGGCTGGACTCACACCCACATGTGGTGTTTATTAATCGGGAGGGATATCTTGGCTGCAGAGGCCTCCCATGAGGAGCAAGGGGACCCAGCCCCACACCAGACCCCCAGCCCAGGGTCCCAGAGCTGGGAAGAGAAGCCTCTATAGCTGCAGTCTGTGAAACCAGCGGGGCTTGTGGCTAAGGGGCGTGGAAGCTGCTGGAGACCCAGATGTTCCTCTTAAAGGGCTGGCACACAGACTTACTCAGACCTGATCCTTCTGAGCTCCACTGCTGGGCAGCTTTGGGGGATCCAGGGACATACAAGGAGGAACTGGATTGTCTGGCATCCTGGCAGGAACTCGGGGGCGGCTTTTTCCCAGACAGGGGTGCTCATGGGGATCATTGTTCCTGTGCTGGGGCCTCCCCCATCATAGAGCTAACTGGCAGACATATTTGACTTTCCATCAGTCGGGCTCACACTGTTTGCTTTCCCAAGACCCCATCCCATCCAATTTTCAGCCCCACCCAAGCTGTTGGCAGTGACTTTGCCATACAAATGGCCTGGTTCAGGCTTCAGAGATTGCTAAAATCTCTCAAACAAGCAGCAGGTGATGTCAGTGTGCCCCAAACCTATCAATAAAAGGACCAAGACTAGGCCCTAACACCAGTTTGCCTTCACAAACCCAATACAAGTAACAGCCATCTGCAAAACTCTCTGTAGCTCCTACCCAGTGGCCCCAGGCAGTGGCTGACTTTGAACCTCCCAGAGGCCTCAGAGTCAGTGTGCCTGGTGGACAGATCATACCATATTACAACTCTACACATCCACAGTGACACACTCAGGAGCAGACTCAGTGAGCACCAAGCCCCAATGAAGCAAGTCCTGCTCCATAGGGGTGTCTCCTGCACAGCAGCTCTTCCACTGTAGTCACAGCTGGTCCTCATAGGCAATTGGCCCACAGGTCAATTCCTCCTAGTGACGCCAGCAATAATCAAGGCTCAACTATAACAAGACTGTGCTAAAAGCCCACACAGGGTGCACCTAGAGTGCCCAGCTCAGATGACTAGGGAGGCTGAGCCACTGGGCCTACAGGAACCTCATACACAAGGCCACTCTACCAATTCCATAGCAGCTCTACCTAATACATAGAAACAAACACAGGGAAGCAGACAAAATGCAAAGACAAAGAAACATGTCACAAATGAAAGAAATGGAAGCAAGCAAATACTGGATACAGAGTTCAAAACCATGGTCATAAGGTTACTCAAGGACCTTAAAGAGAACTTCAAGGGACTTAGTGAGACTTTCAAGGATCTTAGTGAGAATGTCAAAAACTTTAAAAGGGACCAGTCAGAATCCAAGATGGCTGCACAGGTAAACACCTAACTGCAGCCGCACACAACAATTTCAATAAAATACAACTAAAATATAAAATGGACATTACACAGAACTACAGGAAAGTCGACTGACTGGAAATTCTACAACGAGAAACAAGGAGAAAACCAGAAGGAAGAGCGGAGGAGCTGTAAAAGCCTAAGGTATGGAGACATGCGGCGCCCGCAGAGAGGACGGAGCCGGAGAGGAGGGGCGGCTAAGTGCCTGGCTGGTGTTCTCTAGTGGAAAGGAGATAAAAGCCCCGGACTGTGCTGAACCCCAGACCCGACAGCACTGAACCCCAGTTGTAGGCCAGACCCTGGGGACCCAGGCTCATACAGAGGGATCCAGGGCTGTGAGGCAGAATCCCAGGGGAGCAGCGAAAGGCAGAGCCCCCGGAGGTGCGCACATTGCATGCACATTGGGTGCAGAGGATGGACTGTTGACTCTGCTGCTAGATTGCCCTAGTGGGAAGGAGATAAAAGCTCTGGACTGTGCTGAGCCCCAGTTCCGACTGCTCTGAATCCCAGTTCTAGACCAGACCCTGGGGACACAGGCTCATACAGAGGGAGCTGGGCAGTAAGGTGGAACCCCGGGGGAGCGGCAAAAGGAGGTCCTGGAGGCGAGCACATTGCACACAGAGAAAGGACGTCCCAGAGGTGCGCACATTGCGCACAAAGAAGGGACGGTTGGCTGTGCCGTGGGATTGCCCTGGCGGGAAGGAGACAAAAGCTCCAGACTGCTCTGAACACCACCTCCAACTCCACTTCCAACTGAACTGAACCCCAGTTCCTGGCTCATTGGGGGAGAGACTAGACTGTTTGGTAGCAGGGGAAAATCGAGAGCACCTTTCCCTCAGAGGTGCTTACAATGAGTACTGAAGGACCCTGGGGAATACTGAGACTCAAGAGCCGCATAGGGTGGGGCTGAAGGAAGCCAAGGCTGTAGGCTCAACCCTAAAACTACATCCAAGCAGAACACAGATACTATTAAGGCTACCAACTCAGGGAAGCTGCAAAAATGCAGAGACAAGGAAAAAGATCACAAACGAAAGAAATGGAGGACAAAAAGTGACTGGATATAGAGTTCAAAACCACACTTATAAGGTTGTTCAAGAATCTCCTAGAAAAGACCGATAAAATAAATGAGACCTATGAGAATATGAAAAGGGATCAACTAGAAATAATAAGGGATCAACAAGAAATAAAGAATACATTGTCTGAAGTAAAAAATATTATACAGAATCCTAAAAACAGAATGGAAGATCACAGGAATCAAGTCAAAGATTTGGAACATAAAGAGCCAGAAGACACTACTCCACAGAAGCAAGAAAACAAGAGAATCCAGAAAGTTGAAGATAATGCAAGAAACCTCTGTGACAACTTCAAGCGAACCAACATCAGAATTATGGGGGTCCCAGAAGATGAGCGAGAACAAGATATCGAAAACATACTGAAAGAAATAGTGACAGAAAACTTCCCCCACCTGGTGAAAGAATTAGACTTACAAGTCCAGGAAGTGCACAGAACTCCAAACAAAAGGAATCCAAAGAAGACCACACCAAGACAAATCATAATTAAAATTCCAAGAGCAAAAGACAAAGAGAGAATATTAAAAGCAGCAAGAGCAAAGCAGGTAGTTACCTATAAAGGAGCACCTATATAATTGTCAGCTGATTTCTCAACAGAAACCATGCAGGCCAGACGGGAATGGCAAGAAATATTCAAAGTGATGAATAGTAAGAACCTACAGCCAAAAATAATCTATCCAGCAAAGCTATTACTCAGAATCGGAGGCCAGATAAAGAGCTTCACTTTCTTCGGAAGAGAAAGTAAAGATAAAAATTATGAACAACAAATACGTAACTATCAACAAGTGAATCTAAAAACCAAGAGAATTAAAAAAAAATCTGATGAACAATATTAATTGTTGAATATAATAGAATCAGAGGTATGGAAGGGGAGTGAACTGATGATTCTTGGGGAAAAGGGGAGAGGGGGGTGTGGGAAGAGACTGAACATAAACTGTGCACCTATGGATGAGGGCAATGATGGGTGGGGAAAGGGCAGAGGGTGGGGTGGGAACCTGGTGGAGGGGAGCAACGGAGGGGTGAGTGGGGGAAGAGGAACATTTGTAATAATATGAACAATAACGATTTATTAGAAGAAGAAGAAGAAGAAGAAGAAGAAGAAGAAGAAGAAGAAGAAGAAAAGGGACCAGTCAGAAATTAAGCATACAGACATACAGGGGAGGGGAGGAAAATGGAGGCCAAACAGATGGACCGGTTCTGAGCCTAGTCCCAGAGCAGATAGAAGGAGTGCCTGAGAGTCACTCGAGGAGTTGGCAAGCTAAGGGGTAGTGGAACTCTAAGAGAAGGTGGGGGACTGCTGGACAGGATTTCCTGACCAAGCAACCCGCACTGCGGTTGAGACCTCTCCTGGAGCTATGGGCTCAGAGGGAAAACTACTCCATCCTGCAAAGAAAAGAGGATCTTATCTGAGGCCTGAAAAACCCACAACAGTGGATACCACTGAACAGCTGTGACGCCCTAATCAGCACAAGCACATGGATTCAAGGGACTTCTTCAATCACCTTGGAAAGGAGAGAGAGAACTACATAACCAGACATCCTGAAAAAAGAGACCATGGGGAGACAAAGAAATAGCCCGCACATGAAAGAAAAGCAGGCATCACCAGAAAAGGAAGTAAATGAGTTAGAGGCAAGCAACCTACCAAAGCAAGAATTCAGAGTAATAATGATCATAAGATGGCTAAAAAGAATGGAAGAGAAATTTGACAATATGAGTAAGAACCAAGAGGAAATGAAGATGAACCAAGAAGAAATGAAAAATGACATCGCTACTGTAAAGAACTCAATAGAAAGCATCAAAAGTAAGCTAGAAGAAGCAGAGGACCAAATCAGTGAGCTAGAAGACAAGATGAAAAAAAAATACCCAATTAGAGCAGCTTCTAGAGAAAAAAAAAAAATTAAAAAGCAGGAGGAGAGCCTACAGGAACTTTGAGACAATACAAAACAAAACAATATTAGAATAATAGGGGTTCCAGAAGGAAAGGAAACTGAGGAAGGCATAGAAAACCTGTTTCAAGAAATAACAACAGAAAACTTTCCTGAGATAGAGAAGAAAAAGCCCACACAAATACAAGAAGTTCGCAGAGTCCCAAGCAAAATGAATCCCAAAAGACCAACGCCAAGGCATATTATAATTAAATTGGCAAACACCAACGACAAAGTAAGAATCTTAAAAGCAGCCAGAGAGAGACAGAAAGTTACATATAAAAGAACCCCCATCAGACTAGCAACTGATTTCTCAACAGAAACTCATCAGGCCAGAAAGGAATGGGATGAAATATTCAAGAAAGCACCCTACAACTGTCAGCTGATTTCCCAACAGAAACTTTGCAAGTCAGAGGGAGTAGCAAGAAATAGTCAAAGTGATGAATAACAAGGACCTACAACCAAGATTACTCGAGATATCATTTAGAATTGAAGGTCAGATAAAGAGCTTCCTAGACAAGAAAAAGCTAAAGGAGTTTGTCACCACCAAACCAGTATCATCCTGTATAATAAAGAGCTAATATGCTAATGGTCGTGATGCCCTCACGCCATAATGACCATTCAGTAGTAGCCTGCATGTGTGGCAGGTCAGAGCTGCTGCATCACTCCGGAGACAGGGTGGAAAGGGGTAGGTGCCCGGAGGCAGGACCATCCAGTAGTGGGGAGGGCGGGGGTAAAAGCCTGTAGTGCCCCCTCACCAGTCCTTTGCCACCCACTGCTTGCACTCAGTGTGCCTGCTGCTCACCTGCCAGGGGAAGGAACGTAGCGCGTATGCCACCAGGAAGCAGTGCTCAAAACTCTGGAGCAGGTGGGGGACTTCCACACTCCCCTCCAGCGCCATGACTGGGTGGAGCCGTGGGGTTGCTCTGGAGAGGGGGTGGAAGTGGGAAGTTACCCAGAGGAGGCGGGACCAGCCCAAGGTGACTCAGGGCCAAGGGTGGGGCTTGAAGTGGCCAGAAAAGGCCAGAGGGGTCAGGGGCAGGGCCAAGCGTGCTTGAGCTCTGGGTGGAGAGGTTAGAGTGTCAAGGCAGGGGAGCGGGCAGGTGGGCGGAGTGCACGTGGTTGGGTGGGGCTGTGTGATTTCGTATGCCAGGGCACTGGTGTATATATATGAAATCCTAAATGACTGGAACAACCGGTTGACTGGTCACTATGACGTGCACAGATGCTGCCCCCTGGTGGTCAGTGCTCTCCCACAGCAGGAGCACTGCTCAGCCAGAAGTCGGGCTCATGGCGGGATAGCAGTGGCAGGTGCAATGGGGTGAGATAAGCGGCAGCAGAGCTGCACCCAGCCCTGGCTGGGGCTCCTCTCTGCCCACCTGCTGCTTCAGTACTGCTACATGCTTCAAGGGGTCCCGGGTTGCGAGAGAGCACAGGCTAGGCAAAGGGACCGCACCAGTGAATGAATACATGCACTAGGCCTCTAACATGCCTATAAGATCTTTGGTTAATATCTCCCTGCCCTACCCCCTACCCCTTCCCTCTGAAATTCATCAGTCTGTTCCATGTTTTCATGCATGTGGTTTCTGCTCCTGCATTAAGCGTCTGCCCCCTAGTGGTCAGTGTGCATCATGCTACTGGTCGGATGATTGAACAGTCAGCCAGTTGATTAGGCTTTTATATATATAGGTATGCGTTACCTGTGGACACATACAGAATGGTGAAGGTCTGGGGTGGGGCACGAACTGGGTGGAGGGGAATAATAGACGGAGAAGGGGGGACATCTGTAATTCCTTCAAAGATTTTTTGTAAAGAGAACATAAATAAATAAAGCCCTATGCTCAGTGCCCACAGAAAATGCTCAGTAAATCTAGCTGTTTGTAGTTATACTTAGAATGTTAAAAACTGTTCCCATGACCACTTTAGGAAAGGTCTGGCAGTTTATATGAAAATATAAAGCTAACCACCTTTAACAATTCCACTCCTAGGTAGGTATTTACCCAAGAGAAGTGAAGGAATAGATGCACAAAAAGCCTTGAATGAGAAGTTTTACAGGAGCTTTATTCATAACATCCCCAAACTGGAAAGAGCTCAGGGGCCCATCGACAGAAAAATGGTAAATACTCTGTGGAACAGTCATGCAGCAGGAGACAGCTCAGCAATAAGAAGGAACCGACTTGATACACACAACCACATACATGAATCTCCATAATAGGTTGAACAAAATCAGCCAGACTTAAAGTACTACGTACTCTTAGTTTCCATGTTTATGAAGTTCTAATGCAGGCACAACTATAACAGTATTTTCTCTTTGGGGAGTAGGGGAGTAGGGGTAGGGATTTCCTAGAGGGGCCTGTGTGAGGTCTTTAGCCCTCGTAGAAGGAATGAGAAGAAATAAGATGTTCCAGGACCCCTGCAGAGTGAGAACGGACAAGGTCCAAGACAGAATCCGCAGGCTGAGCAGCAGCTAAGGGACAAGAAGAGAATGAGATCCCTGGAAAGACTGAATAAGTGTAACCAGAAGAAAGGGAGGTGGGGGGAGGGAGGGAGGGAGGATAGGAGAGAATAGAATAGTGTAACAGAAGCTAAGGGAAGAGGAGGTTTTAAAAAAGAACCATCTAATGATACATCTGATAAAGGGTTAATACCCAAAATATATAAGGAACTCATACAACTAAACAAAGAGAAGATAAACACTCCAACACTCCAACCGAAAAATGGGCAAAGGACCTAAATAGACACTTCTCTAAAGTGGACATAGGGACATATGAAAAAATACTCAAAGTCACCGATCATCATTAAAATGACAATGAGGTATCACCTCACACCTTTCAGAATGGTTACCATCAGCAAATCAACAAACGACTTTTCTGGTGAAACTGCTGGCGAGGATGTGGAGAAAAGGGAACCCTCATGCACTGCTGGTGGGAATGCAGACTGGTGCAGCCACTGTGGAGAACAGTATGGAGTTTCTCAAAAAGTTAAATATGGAACTGCCTTTTGACCAAGTGATCACACTTCAGGAATATACCCTAAGAAACCAAAAAAAGCATTCAGAAAGTATATTGCACCCTGTGTTCACAGCAGCACAGTTCACAACAGCTGAGATCTGGAAACAGCCCCGTGCCCGTCAGCAGGAGTGGGTAGAAGCTGTGGGCATTCACACCACGGACGATGCAGCAGTGAAAGGAGGGTCTCTTACCTTTGGGACAGCACGGAGGGGCCTGGAGAGCCTTATGCTGAGTGAAGTCAGTCAGTCACAGACACGTGTCACATGACCTCACTCATATGAGGAATCTAATGAGAAAAATAAACTGATGGACGGAGTGGACCCAGAGTGGACCCAGAGCCATGGGGCATGGCTCAGAGTGCGGAGTCTTGGAGGGAACAGGAGGAGGGGGAGTGGGTGGGAGGTTATCAACCAAAGACCCTGTGTGCATCTCTGCATGGCCCTGGGCACAGATGGGGGAGGGGAGGGCTGGGGCAGGTGGGTTCGGGGTGGAGGAGGTCAATGGGGGGAAATGGGGGCATATGTAATAATTTCAATAATAAAGATTTTTTTTTTAAGAGCCACCCTAAAAAATAGCAAATGCTGAGAGAGTCACATAATCAAGGACTGGGAGTCCCCACCAGGTCTCCTACTTGGTGATTCCGGTGAGAGCAGTTTCACAGACAGTCAGCAGGGCAGAGGCCGCGCAGGAGATGCTGTGGAGGGCGCGGGAGGAAGTCATCTCCAGACGCAGAGCCTGTGCGGGGACCTGAGGGCAGAGCCGAGAGGAGGCAGGGGACATTTTTTCAGGATGGGGCTCACTGTGGTTTTAAGAAGGGGATGTTTTACGTGTTAGAAGGAATGCTTACAGAAACGAGCCCGTGAACAGGAGCAGCAGTCCCTTTCTCTGTGGACAGAGCGGAAGAATGTTCTGTCACTCACATCAGTGTGGTGCGCACCTGTTGTCCTACTAGTACCCCTTCCACACATGTTACCCCGGGACCGACAGGGGTGGCCATCTGTGAAGGTAACCGGGACCAAACATGGAGTGAGTGTGTGTGTGAGTGTGTGTGTGTGTGAGAGTGTGTGTGAGTGTGTGCGAGTGTGTGAGTGTGAGTGTGTGTGTGAGTGTGTGTGTGAGTGTGTGTGAGAGTGTGTGTGTGTGAGTGTGTGTGTGTGAGTGTGTGTGTGAGTGAGTGTGTGAGAGTGTGTGTGTGTGTGAGTGTGTGTGTGAGAGTGAGTGTGTATGTGAGTGTGTGTGTGAGTGTGTGTGTGAATGTGTGTGAGTGTGTGTGTGAGTGAGTGTGTGTGAGTGTGATGTGTGTGAGTATGTGTGTGAGAGTGTGTGTGAGAGTGAGTGTGTGTGTGTGTGAGTGTGTGTGTGAGATGTGAGTGTGTGAGTGTGAATATGTGTATGGGTGAGTGTGAGTATGTGTGTGAATGTGTGTGTGTGAGCGTGTGTGAGTGTGTGTGAGTGTGAGTGTGTGTGTGGGTGAGTGTGAGTATGTATGTGAGTGTGTGTGTGAGCGTGTGTGAGTGTGATGTGTGTGTGTGAGTGTGAGTGTGTGTGTGTGTGTGTGTGTGTGTGTGAATAAAGTGGTTTTTCCCCACCCGGAGGAGTTAGATGAGAACTAGAGTGAGACAAGGAGATGAAGGAACAGAAATCTGAAAAAATGAAAGAAATTTGAAAGGAGGCTGAGAGGGTTGGCACAGGAATGAGAATGAAGGTCAGGCCCAGTCGGGGACTCGGAGTCAGGCGCATCCTCGCTGTTGGCTACCGGAGCGTCAGGAACGAATTTGCTCGCTCAGCTGCACACGGTGGCCGAGCCTGAGGGCTGCCAGGGACAGTCTGCGGGCTGCAGGGAGCCTCTGGGCGGAGAATCCTGTGCAAGTCCCAGGGGACACATGGAATGCGGCTCAGCAAGTGACGTGGGTCTCAGCAAAGGGCAGGCCCAGGAAAAGGCCTGCAGGTCATTCCCAGGGGAGGGGTATGGATTCAAACCTCACACCGGGGACATGGTCAGAATCGAAGCCAGGCTGCCTGGCTCCCAGCCAGCGGCAGGGCCAACGCGGACGCTTTCTGCAGCGCCAGCCTCTCCTCCTCTGGCTTCTCTCCGAGTCAGCCTAACTGCGCTCTGACCACAGAGCTTCCCTCTCTCCCGGCCCTGCCCCCTCCCAGTCCCCGGAGACCTTGGGAGCAAACGGAACTTAAATTAGCAGTAAGCTTCCTTTTTCAGCATCTCTCCTGAAATAAAGGATTTGATGAGGAGATACTTGTAAATTGTGTCTAAAGTAAGGTTTAGACCGGGGCAAAAATCTTACCATTTTGTTTCTTCTGTGTCTTAGTACTCATTTATTATTAAAAAAATAGTTTTCAGCAACTACTAAGTGTCAGCCATTGTCCTCAGAAAGTCAAGGGTAAAAAAAAAGATAATATCTTTCGCCCTGGCTGGTTCAGCTCAGTGAATAAAGCATTGGCCTGGGGACTGAAGGGTTCCAGGTCCGATTCTGACCAAGGGCACAGGCCTGGGTTGTGGGCTCGGTCCCCAGTGGCGGGTGTGCAGGAGGCAGCCAATCAATGATTCTCTCTCATCATTGATGTTTCTGTCTATTCCTCTCTCTTCCTCTCTGAAACCAAAAAAAAAAAAAAAAAAATCTTTTTTAAAGATAATATCTTAGCCCTTACAGAGTGAACAGGCTAAAAAAAAAAAAAGCCAGTCGCAATATAGGTTGTTATGCAATAATAAAGCACCTGCCAGGTACAGGTGGTAGCGCAAGAATCAGGACACACTCTGGCTGGAGCACAGACACAGGGAAGGTGAGACAGACAGTGACTCCTGAGCAATGAAGACCAGGTGGCAAAAGGGAAGGGCGCTCGGGCCCGAGGCCTGGAGTCAGGGATGAAGCGGCACAACGCTGTAGGATCTCACAGCCACCTCTGAAAGCACCTTATTAACATTCCCATTTCACAGATGAGAAGAATGAGGCTGGGAGATCTACTAACTTGCCCAAGATCACACAGCTATTGTAGGAAATGGCATTGGGCTTTATTTCTAACATCTATGATCCATTCTCTATAAAACAAGCTTATATCGTAAGAGGTGGAACAGCAGGAAATGAGCTATTGAAGGTTAGATTCTTTTTTGGTGGTGTTACTTTTTATTGTTGATAATGTTATAGATGTCTCCTGCCTCCCACCGCCCCCATTTTACTCCCCTCCTCCCAGCCCCTGCTCCCAGTCTTCATGACACTACCGCCCGGGTCCATGGGCTGTGCATGTAAGGATGTAAGTTCTTTGGTTTATCTCTTCTCATCCACCCACCCCCATATCATGAGATGTCAGTCTGTTTCATGCCTCCATGCTTCAAGTCATTTTTTTTTTTTTACTTTAGCTTTCTTTTTTTTTTAATTATTGTCTACAGTTTACATATGTCTCCTTCTTCCCCCAATTGACCCTCCCAAGCCATTTTCACCCCCAAGGGCAAGACCCCACCGCCCCAGTGTCTGTGTCCATTGGTTATGCTAATGTGCATGCATACAAGTCCTTTGGTTGATCTCTTACCCCCTCACCTCCCCTGCCATTTGTCTCTGGATCTATTCTTGTTCATCAGCTTATGTTGATAATTATATCCCACACATGACTGAGATCATGTATTACTTATCTTTCTCCAACTGGCTTATTTCCATCCATGCTGTTGCAAATGGTAAAAATCCTTTTTTTTTTTTTTTTTTATGGCAGCGTAGCATTCCACTCTGTAGATGTACAACAGTTTTTTATCCACTCATCTGCTGATGGACACTTTGTTTTTAAGTATATTATTATTGATTTCAGAGAGGCAGGGAGAGAGAGAAACATCAATGATGAGAATCATTGATTGGCCCCACACCGGGGATCAAGCCTACAACCCAGGCATGTGCCCTAACCAGGAACTGAATTGTGACCTCCTGATTCACAGATAGACTCTCAACCACTAAGCCATGCAATCTGGGCTAAAAAACCTATTTTGTGCACAATTATGATAAGGGTGTAGTTCCTCACATAATTTGCTTGAAGAACTCTCAGTTATTGAGTTGAATAAACATGTTAAATGGCTCCTTTAACTTTCTTTTTCTGCCAATAAGAACTCTCCATTTTGTACAACTCATTAGAGCGTCCTGCTAGTTGCTAGATGGGTTGCTGCCTGATTCGGGATCTGCCTAGTAAAGCCAATGAGAGTTCAATTTTACTTGGTTGAATTCTGTTGTGGGCTTGAACCCCAGTAGGCAAGATGCAGGAGGCAGCCCATCAATGATTCTCTCTCATTATTGATGTTTATATCTCCTTCTCCTTTCCTCTCTGAAATCTATAAAAATGTATTTTGGGGGGAAAACAGTCAAACTTTACAGATAAATGCACAATTAGAAAAGGAACAGAGATACCAGACTTTGGGTTAAAGATAACAAACTGGACACATACATATGTATCTCCTTTCTCTCCTGAAACCCTACAGAAATGGCATATACCCATAGGAGATAGGGAAAATATGAAGATAACAGCAGATAGGAAATGGAACGTAGTAAATGAATTAACATGCTGGAAAAGCTAAATCTTTCAGAATATTGAAGAAACAAAATACTATTCAGCCGAAACCGGTTTAGCTCAGTGGTAGAGCGTCAGTCTGCGGAATGAAAGGTCCCAGGTTCAATTCCAGTCAGGGGTATGTACATTGGTTGCGGGCACATCCCCGATAGGGGGTGTGCAAGAGGCAGCTGGTCGATGTTTCTCTCTCATTGACGATTCTAGCTCTCTATCCCTCTCTCCTCCTCTCTGTAAAAAATCAATAAAATATATATTTTTTAAAAATAAAATAAAATACTATTCAATTCATTCATTGGGACAACATAATAATCCTGATACAAAAACTGGATGAAGACACTATAACAAGGAAACATTAAGCCTATTTCACTAGTGAAAATAGAGGTAAAAGTCCTAAACAAAGTATAAGCAAATGGATCCCAACCAGACAAAGAAAGGAGGAGTCACCAGCACCAACTAGAATTCATCCAATTGTACAAAAATGGTTTAATATCATAAAAAATTCACCAATGTAACGCACTGCATAAACAGATTAAGAGACAAACCATGTGACCATCTCAATAGAAGCAAAAAAGTATTGACTAAAACCCCATGCCTATTCAAGATGAAACTCTTTGTAAATTGAAACTAGGGGCAGTTTTTTAGCCTGATAAAGAATAACTATTAGCCGAGACCGGTTTGGCTCAGTGGTAGAGCGTCGGTCTGCCGACTGAAAGGTCCTAGGTTCGATTCCGGGCAAGGGCATGTACGTTGGTTGCGGGCACATCCCCGGTAGGAGGTGTGCAAGAGGCAGCTGATCCTTTCTCATCAATGTTTCTATCTCTCTATCCCTCTCCCTTCCTCTCTGTAAAAAAATCAATAAAGTATATATATATATATTTTTTTTTTAAAAAAAGAATAACTATTAAAATCTTACAGCACGCATTGTCCTTATCGGGGAAATAGCAGATTCATCCCAAACTCAGAGTCGAGAAGAATGCGCACTGGCCCCACCCTGTCCAGAGGCCCTGTCAGGCAGGACATGGAGGAAAGGAAGCAGAGGCTTCTAGAACACAAACAGGAGATGAGGCTAAGTCTGAATGCAGATGGCATGATTTTCCACATTAAAAAATTATGTAAACATATTATTAGAAAGAATAGGATAGCTTAGCAATGAAGATATCAAATTAATATATATAATATTGACAACTACTTTTAATGTCCCAACAATAATCAACTAAAAACATAGCTAAAAAAAAAAAAAAAGACAGCACTTACTATTGTATCAGAGTATAGCCAACAATATATGACCTAGATAAGGGAAATTATAAAACAACCTTAAGAGACATTTTGAAATAAATAAATGGAGAGCTGGACAATGTTTATGTATTCAAAGACTTTATATCATAAAGATATCAATTCTGCCCAAATTTATGTAAAATTTTATTTCATTTTCTATCAAAATCACAGGAGGGTTTTATGAAATTGTAAAATTATTTTGAAAATTCTATGGAGAAGTAAAAAGCCAAGAATAGCCAGGACACCTCCAAAAAGAAAGGAGCAGGGCAGACAGAGAACTTGTTCTATTAGATACCAATCTACATATATTAAAGCCTACGTGATCGTTATGACCAAATGACCAGAATGACAGGGAACAACCGGTCAACCAGTCGCTATGATGCGCACTGACCACCAGGGGCAGACACTCAATGCAGGAGCTGCCCCCTGGTGGACAAGTGTGCTCCCACAGTCAACTTCCTATGGCCAGCCAGCAGCATCAGCACCTGGCATCTGTTCCTTCCATGCCCCACCTGGCAACCGTCATCTCCTCTCCCAACCCTACTGGGGCCTTTGGGCTCAGGGAACTTGGTGTGTGTGGTGGCAAACACGCCTCTTTCCCAGGGGAGCCGAAGGCTGGCTCCCTCCTAGGGCCTGCAGCCAACTCCCTCTACCCTGTCCCTCCCCACAGCCAGCAGGTCCTGATCATCCTACAGTCCCTCCCTATCTCTCTCCCTGGCTGGCAGGACCTGATAGTTCCAGCCCTGATGGGCCCTGATTGCCAGCCAGGCCTAGGAACCCCACCCATGCACGAATTTGTGCATTGGGCTTCTAGTCCTATATAATAAAAGCCTAATATGCTAAGTGTCCAGTAGTCCGTTCATCCAATTAAAGCATAATATGCTAATGATATGCTAAGGCTGCTCAACCTCTCACTATGACTGACCACCAGGGAGCAGGCACTCTGACCAGTAGGCTAGCTTGTTGCTGGAGTCCGGCTGGAAATGCTCTGGAGCCCTCCCACCGTACCTCCCCTGCTGGCCAGCCTCCCGCATTCCCCCTTGGCCGTTATCACACACTGGTAGGGTCCCTCAGCCTGGCCTGAGCCCTCTCGAAATCTGAGCTGAGGGACCTCCCCCCCAAGTGCAAGAATTCGTATTTATTATAAAGTTACTAGAGGTCCAGTGCACAAATTCATGCACGGGTGGGGTCCCTCAGCCTGGCCGGTGATTGGGGCTGATCTGAGCCGTTTCATCCAGTCCTGATAGGGGCTGGCCCAGGGGAGGAACCGAGGGAGGTTGGCAGGCTGTGGGAGGTTGGCTATGGGAGCGCACTGACCATCAGGGGACAGCTTCTGTGTTGAGCATCAGTCCCCTGGTGGTCAGTGCATTTCATAGCTACCAGCCAGTTGTCTGGTCATCCAGTTGTCCGGTAGGCTTTTATATATAGAGATAATAAGATGCAGTGGTATTGATGGAAAAACTAACTGATGAAACAATGCATAGCCCATTAATTAGACCTACAATGTATGAAACTTTGGTATATAATACAGATGTCATGTCAGATCCAAGGGGAAAGAAAAGATCTTAAAATTATGGAGCTTAGAAAAATGCTGTATGGAACTACTGATGAAATTGAAGCAGTAATTAAAAAAAAAAAAAAATCCAGTGAACAAAAGCCCTGGTCCAGACAGCTTCACAGGAGGGTTTTATCAAACATTCAAAAAAGGACTAACATCTATACTCCTCAAACTATTCCAAAAAATCCAAGAGGAAGGAACACTTTCAAGCTATTTCTATGAAGCCAGCGTTACCCTAATTCCAAAACCAGATAAAGACACTAAAAGAAAGGGAATTACAGGCCAATATCCCTGATGAACATAGATGCTAAATCCTCAACAAAATATTAGCAAATCCAGCAATTCATTAAAAAGATCATATACCATGACCAAGTGGGATTTATTCCAGAGATGCAAGGCTGATACAATATTCACAAATCAATAAGCGTGATATATCGCATAAACAGATTGCAAGACAAAATTCACATGATAATATCAATAGGTACAGAAAAAGCATTCAACAAAATCCAACACCCTTTCTTGATAAAAACTCTGAGCAAAGTGGGACTAGAGGGATCATACCTCAACAAAAGAAAAATGCTGAATGGAAAAAATGCAATCAGATCTCTTGTTTACATCTACACAAAAATTAACAGCAGGTGGCGCCCGAAGGAAAGGAGGAGGGAGGCAGGCAGGAGATTATTGGTTTCTTGATGAGCCTGCAGTAACATCTGACTGTTGTGTTATTTTGATAAAAATATAAATTAAGCCAAAACCAGTTTGGCTCAGTGGTAGAACATCAGTCTGCGGACTGAAAGGTCCCAGGTTTGATTCCGGTCAAGGGCATGTACATTGGTTGTGGGCACATCCCCGGTAGGGGGTGTACAAAAGGCAGCTGGTCGATGTTTCTCTCTCATCGACGTTTCTGGCTCTCTATCTCTCTCCCTTCCTCTCTGTAAAAAATCAATAAAATATATTTTTAAAAATAATTAAAAATAAACTCTAAATATATATATAAATTAATTCTCCCGGCTGGTGTGGCTCAGTGGTTGAGCATCAACCTATGAACCATGAAGTCATGGTTTGATTCTAGGTCAGGGAACATGCCCAGGTCTCGGGCTCGATCTCAAGTAGAGGGTGTGCAAGAGGCGGCCAACCAATGGTTTTCATTATTGATGTTTCTCTCTCTCTCCCTCTCTCTTCCTCTCTGAAATTAATGAAAATATATTAAAATTGCAATATATATTTATTAATTCTAAAAATATAAATAAGCTATTTTACTGATTTTAAGAGAGAGAAACATTGATTTGTTGTCCCCCTTATTTCTGCATTCACTGGTTGATTCCTGCATGTGCCCTGGCTGGGGATCAAACCTGCAATCGTGGAGTATTGAGATAATATTCTAACCAACTGGCTAGTTGGCCAGGACCTAAATAAATGCTTTAAGAGAGAGAAATTTCCAGTGTTAAAAAAGTTATGATGAAAATAACATTCATATATTTGGTACCATGTTTTGGGAAGGCAATTTGAAAATATCTGTCAAAGGTTAACGGCACACACCCATTGGTCCGCACTGTCTCTCGTTGGAGCTTCTCCTGCAGACACTCTTGCTGAAAGAGGCAGGTGCATAGATGCCTGTTGCAGGATTGTTTCCAATAACCACAAAACCTGCATACAGCCATGCCCATCAGCGGGGGATGCTCGGGTCATGGCGGTACCTCTGGTCAATGGACTATTTTGCGGAGAGCACGAAGCAAAGGTGAAGGGTGGGAACGCTGGACACAGGAAAATGCCAGGTGGTGACAAAGCCAAAATGTGGCTCAAGGAGTGTCTGCGTGGAACAGAAACAAAAGCCACTGAAGTGGAGGAGACCGAGAGCTTGTGAAGCCAGAGTGGGAAGGCTGGCCCGTGCAGAGTCCCTCAGACACCGAGGGCAGAAGAGGACAAACCGGGTGCTTTCTTTGCCAGTGAGTGTGGGGGAGCTGAGAGGCAGGGGCAGCTCTTCAGGCAGGAGGAGGGAGTGGCTTTGGAACTGGCTTTACTTGGGAACTGATGCGATGGGGCCCAATGAGGCACCCGGGGAGTGAAAGAGAGAGCACCACCTGAGAGGGCATGACGAAGCCAGCGACTGCTCGGCGCCGCCGGGCAGTCTCTCTGGGGTCCCCTGAGGAGCCATGGAGAATGGGCTTCTGAAGTGAACGTTCAGACTGATGGAGGCCTCGCCATCGCCGCGTGGAGGGCTGCCTCTGCGGAAACCAGCTCCTCCGCTCCGCACTCAGAAGCTGGCAGAGGTGGCAGAGGCTGCGTGTCCGCGTGGCAGCTCCGCTGTGGGACAATGTCTGCGCTCAGAGGTGACCACAGCGCAGCCGGCATCCCAAAGGCTGATGGATGTGGCATGAGAGCCGGCCGCCACTCCACAAGTGCTTCCTGCTCCAACCCACAGGCTGAGAGCCTCAAGCAGGGTCGTCTAAGACCATCAGAAAACCCAGATACTCACATTATGATTCCTAACAGTAGCCAAATTATAGTTAAGAAGTAGTAACGAAAATGATTTTATGGTTGAGGGTCACCACAACATGAGGGACTGTGTTAAAGGGCGGCGTTGGGAAGGTTGAGAACCACCGCTCTGATCTGACTGAGACCTTGGTTCCATGCAGCCACCGACCGGCTCCTTCACGAAGGGCTGGATTGGGGAGAACATTGAGGACATACCGGATCCAGCCAGCATCACAGGTCCTGGAGGTAGGGCTAGGAGGTTTTAAGAGAAATAAAGACAAAGAGAAAGCGGGACTTCAGGAGGACTGCTAGTCCATGATGAGACTGCGGTAACTTTATTAGTTACAAGCGTACATTTATGCGGCTTTTCTGGGCATTTCTCCAAGTGCCCCTTTCCCAGGACAAGGCCGCTCGTCAGCCCCTCAAGACATTCTTGGAAAAGATACATAGAGCAAGCGTCTGGTTAGATATCATTGAGAACAGCCTAGCTGAGAACATCCAGATAAGTCGTGCATCACGCTCACTCTCTAACAATTGGGGTATGGTCTGGCCTGTCCTTGGTTGACCCTGAAGGCTTAGGGGAGAGCGGGTAGGCGTCCCTACCCTATGCTCCATCCTTGTCCTCGGGCCCCACGGAACACGGCTTCCCACAAGGACATACGGTCTCAAGCAGGAGGCCAAGAGCCAATGGTCCAGGTGGCCTCGCCTGACCTTCCACGTGGGGCCTGGTGGGCTTCCCGCAGGAGGGCATGTCCACGCTGACCCCTGAAGCAGGAGTAGGAATCGCCGAGATGAGGGTGAGTTTTCTAGCGGAAAAACAAGAGTATATTGAGGCTTGGAACGAAGAAAAGGAAAAGCATGGAGTGATTAAGGCATCTCCTAACAATTCTCTAATAACTAAAGCACAAAGGAGGAGGAGGGAGAAATTAAAGTCAGAGAATCAGGGGCCAGATCCCAGCGCCCCTTTGCCCCAGCCCTGGGCTCTGGAGTCGCCCCGAGGGTGACGGGCTGTTGGAGCACACACGGCTGTGGGGGTGTGAGCTCACGCTGCCACCATGGAGCACACCCGGCTGAACCAAGGCTGGAGGCAGAGGGGCCACCTGGCAAGTCAGTGAGACTCACACAGCCGATCCCATCCTCCTCCTCTCCCCCAGCCTCAGGGGCTCTCGAGGCTGGCAGCACAGGGGTCACTTCATGATACCAAAAGCGCAGGCCACAACGGTAAGAAACAGACAAATTGGACCACATCGGGATTTAAACCTGCTTCAGGAGACACAGGCACGCAGAGAAAGGCGCCCTGCAGCCTGGGAGGAAGTACTTGCAAATCATACAGCTGTAGGGGCTGTGTCTGGAGCATGTAAAGAACTCCCTCAACTCAACCGAAGGAAAGAAAAAGAACCCAATTAAAAAGTGAACAGAGGACTTGAATATGTTTCTCCCAAGAAGATACAAAATGACCAGTAAGCGTGGGTAAGGATGTTCACCATCACTACCATCAGGGAAACTCAAATCAAAGCCACAATGAAATATCACCACACACCCATTGCGATGGCTGCTATTAAAAAAAAAAAAAAAGGCCGCCTCGCTTGGTGCCTGGTGGCTCAATTGGTTGGAACGTTGTCCTGTACGTCAAAAGGTTTGATTCCCAGTCAGGGCACATACCTATGTTGCAGTTCGATCCCTAGTCAGGGCATTTATGAAAAGCAACCAATTAATTTTTCTCTCTCACAGCAATGCTCTCCTCTCTCTCTCTCTCTCTCTCTCTCTCTCTCTCTCTCTCTCTCTCTTTCTCTCTCTTACCCCCTTCCCCTTCCCTTTCTCTCTCCACCTGCCCTAAAAATTAATAAACATATCCTTGAGTGAGGATTTTAAAAAATAAAAAAAATTAAAAAAACAGAAAATAGCAGGTGTTAGCAAGGATGTGTAGAATTTGGAATCCTCATGCACTGTGGGAATGTAAAATGTTGAAAACAATATGGCAGGTCCTCAAAAATTAAACATAGAATTAACATATGATCTAGGAACTCCACTTCTGCGTATTGACCCCAAAGAATTGAAAGCAGGGTCTTGATGAGCTATTTGCACACCATGTTTGTAGCAGGACGACTCAGCCAAAAAGTGGAAGCAAACCAAGAGGATATCAACAGGTGAGCAGGCAACGAAACAGAGACACGCATACAATAAAACAGTATTCAGCCTTAATCTGAAGACATTTGCGAAGTGAAATAAACCAGAAGACAAATACTTACTCCATTTATCTTTTAATATATTTTTATTGATTTCATAGACGAGGGGAGAGGGAGAGAGAGAAACATCAATGATGAGAGAGAATCATTGATCGGCTGTCTCCTGCACACCCCCCCCTGGGGATCTAGCCCACAACCTAGGCATGTGCCCTGACCAAAATCAAATCTGGGACCCTTCAGTCCACAGGCCAACTATCCACTGTGCCAGACTACCCAGTGCAGTCTTACTCCATTTGTATGAGGTGCCTTGCATTGTCAGATTCAGAGAGACAGGAAGTAGAATGGAGGTTGCCGGGCCGCGAAGAGGGGGGATGGGGAGTTGGTGTTTAATAGGTGCAGAGTGTTGGTTTCCAGGATGAAAAAGTTCTGGAGATTGGCTGCACACAAGTATGAATGTACTCAACACTCCTGGGCTGTGCACTTTAAAACGGTTACGATAGTACATGTTATGTTGTGTATATTTTACCACAATTTAACAAATAACAATCCTTAAAAAAAAAAAAAAAAAAAAAAAGAGCCACTGCTTACGGGCTGCAAGTCTGCCAGAACCTGAGAGGAGGTGGGATCGTTGGGAAATCAGAGGAGGGCATGCATCAGGAGACCCCGTAGCCAGAGGCGCCTTCGGGCTGTACAGGTTGAAGGCAGGTTGGGAGGAACAATCATCTCACCCTGAGCATTGGTGTGCCCGGAATGCTGGTTTCCTAGTCAACTGCTGCCTCCTTCTGTTCATTTGGGGAAGAAACTAGAGATGAGGTTCTATGAGCCCAGGATGGAGGAAGGCTCTAGAAGATGACTCACCGCCAAACTGAGAAGGCACAGAAATGCATGGGGTGTTTGGGGAGGTTGCTAGAGACACAGAATCAACCAAACACTGGCATCTTGCAATGCACAGAACAGGTCAGCAAAACAAAGTACTGTCCTACATCTCACGTGACTTGTAAATGGCCCAAGGGACATTCATGGACATAGCAATTGGCAGAACCCTCACCTCAGTTGCTTACCTGTTAGTAAGAGCTACTGTGTTAGGGGAAGCTAGTGAAACCCCGGGTGCTCTCTATGACTCCCAGCTAAAATTGTAAATAAAAAACAATATTGTACCCGGCCGGTGTGGTTCAGTGGTTGAGCATCGACCCATGAACCACGAGTTTGCGGTATGATTCCCGGTCAGGGCACATGCCTCGGTTGTGGGCTTGATCCCCAATAGGGGGAGTATAGGAGTCAGCCGATTGATGATTCTCTCTCATTATCGATGTTTCTATCTCTCTCTCCCTCTCCCTTCCTCTCTGATACCAATAAGAATATTTTTAAAGAAAACAAGATTGCATCCTAAAGGGAAAGGTAGAGATTTGTGTCATTCTGAAAGGCTTACGGAATGCAGGGAGGTGGTCCTAACACAATCCCCATTTAACTCACTAATCCGGCCTTCTCAAAACATGAGGAATTCATGTGCATGAGTGGACTACTTCAAACTTAGCTAAATACTTGTCCCAATCGCAGCCGCTGAGCCAAATGTAATGTCTTTACTAAAGCATTCACACACAACAATATATCAATACTTCTTGGTCTTGCCCAGGGCTGTGTCCACTCTGTCATAACACAGTCGGAAGAGACCTGGATAATCTGGACATTCTTCATAGCATTGCATTGGTTCCCTGTCTCAATGGCATCCTGCTAACCAAGTCAAGGAAGCAAGACACGGTAGTACTTGGAGATCTTGGAAATGGGAGATAAACTCGGTGAAGATTCAGGGCCTGCCACGTACGTGACCCTTTCAGGAGTCCAGGCTTGGACCAGCATGTCCAAGTAAAGGATATGTTACTGGGCCTTTCACTCCCATCACCATGAAGAAAGAAACAAAATATCTTACAGGCACATGCTGTGAAGAAGCGTATTCCATACCTGGTTTATTCGCCATGTTACATGGAACTCTTCTAGCTTTGAGTGGAGCATAGAACAGTAAACGGCAAGTGCAGGTTGCTGTGCATGAGACTGTGCCACTTGGGCCACATTCTGGGCCTCCTGATAATAATGAGAAGGAGCTGTGGTGGGGAAGATATCTTTTGAAGTTTATGGCAAGATCTAGTAGGAGAATCATAATGTTGACCCTGGGGTACTGACATCCTGGGTTGCTAAGAGTAGATACACCGATAGAGTAGAGTGGCCGACTGTGGAACATCCATCAGCCACTGAACCAAAACATCCTGCTCTAAGGGGGGCACTGTCAGATCCAAGTTAGGAAGTTGGGTGGGTGCAGCAAAGATGGAAGGAATACAATCTAGATCAGGTCCGAGCAGTCCCTGAGGAAACAAGTCCCCTTGGTCATCACCATGGCGGCACCAGCACCTCACCCTCAGTTGACCCGACAGATGCATGGTGGACCACCCTCAAGGACCAGCTCACAGCAGAGAACGAAGCCTGAGCTTTGCTGACAGATACCAGCTCAGTGCGTGGATGCAAGCCCAAATGGATTGCAGCAGCCCTAGAGGCTCACACAGAAGTAGCCAAAAAAGACAGTGGTGAGGGCAAATTCTCTCAAAGGGCTGAGCTTCTGGTACTGCACCTGGTCACCCACTGTATGTGAAAAGAGGCATGACCTGGTGTAAGAATATATAGAGATCTGAGGACAGTGGTGAATGATTTAATTTATTGGTCAGGGGCCTAGAATGAGTAAGATTAAAAGATTGGGGGCAAGAAAATATAGAGAAGAGGCTTGTGTATGGACCTGTGGGAATAATAATAAGGTGTGAAGATCTTTGTGTCACATGTTAACACTCACCAGAGGATGGCCATCATGGAAGAGACACTACAACGCAAAGTAGAAGAAAATGACTTGACTCTGTCCTTAATCACCCCAATAGAAGGACAATGGTTTATGAGTATAGTCGCTATGGTGACATTAGGGGTCCAACTCTATGGGCTCCCACTGGTCTACCTACTGCTGCTGCCAAAACAGAGTCCACTGCTGAGCATCTGATTTGGAATCATCCCTGGGGGAAACCAAGCAGTCACTTCTTGGACAAGTTGATTAAATTGTACTCCTCCCCCAAAATGCTAATTTTATTTTATAGAAATTGGCACATATTGTAGATATGGGTTTGATTTCCTTGCATGCAACACCTCAGCTAGCCCTGCTATCCAAAAGTTCACATATTGTCTGATCCACCAGCATTGAATCTTGTCTAGATCCACTTTATAACAAAAGTATTTAGACACAGAGGTACTTCCAGCCAAGACAGCAGCATAGGTAAACACAGTGCTCACCTCCTCCCACTACCACCTCAAAATTACACTAAACTACAGAAATCCATCATTCAGAACTCCTGAAGTCGAGCTGAATGGAAGTCCTATAACTATAAAATTAAAGAAGCCACGTGGAGACTGATAGGAGGGGCAGAGGAATGGATAGGGCTGGTCTCACACCCATGTGCAGCAGGTAAAAATCAGGAGTGACACCTTGTTTGTGGAAGTCCCCCCTGAGGAGTGAGAATCCCAGACCCACTCCCAGCCTAGGTTCCCAATCCCAGGAAGAGAAGTCCATATCTTCTGGCTGTAAACAGTGGAAATTGAGGCTGAGGCTACTAGAGTCCCAGGCAGTTCCTCCCAAAGGGCCTGCACACATACTGACCTGGATTCATTCCCTCTGAAATCCAGCAGCTTGAAAGGCACCAGAGACATATGGGAAGGAACTGAATTGTTTGGCATTAGGGCAAGAGCTGGAGGGGCAGCTTTCTCTCAGACAGAAGTGCTGACAGAGGCCATTGTTCCTTTTCTGAGCCCTGCCCCACAGAGCCAGCAGGTGGGCACCGTATCTGAGACTCCATCAACTTGGCCTACACTGTTTGACCCACCATGGTGATTCCCTGAGACCCTTCTCCACACAACTTTCTAGCCCACCCATGCTGTTTCCAGGGGCTTTACCATAGGAATGGCCTGTCTTGGCTCATGCTTCAGATTTTCCTAAAATCTCTCAAACACGTGGGAGATTCTCCAAGGTGGTTGGAGGTCAGTGGTCAGTAGTCACAGTCAGTCTTTGCAGTTGGCCTAAGGGATCCCTGTACATCTAGCTAAGTTGACCTAGGCCCCGCACTAACAGCAGCCAGCCTTGGTTCACAGCTTAGCCTCACCTGGGCACCTCCAAGCCCAGCTCAAGAAGCAGCCATCTGCAGATGGCTTTGTAGCTTATGTCAGGTGGCCCCAGGCAGAACACAGATGGTGGCTGACCTTGACCTGCACCTTCTGGAAGACCTCAGATCCTGTGCACCCAGTGGAGAGCTTCAGGTCACATCACAGCACCATCACCCAACCACCTCCATGAACAACATACTCAAGGGCAGACTCAGTGGGTACCAGAGCCCTGCTGAAGTAAGTCCTGCTCTGTGAAATGGGTCCCTACACAGCTGATCCTCCAAATTAATTGCCAGTGGTCATAGCCAGTGGTCATATCCAATCCTTGCAGCTGATCAGACTGAGTAAATTGTTCCCATTGAAATACCAACTGCAATCAAGACTCAACTACAATAAGAGGGTGTACAGCCCACTCAGGGGCACACCTTGAGTTTCTAGCTGGGATAATAGAGGAGGCTGTGGAACTGGACCCTATAGAACACCTACTTCTGTATGCCAGTCTATCAAGTCTGAGAGACATAGCAGCTTTACCTAATCCATATAAACAAACACAGAGAGGCTGCCAAAGTGAGGAGATAAGAAAACATGTTCCAAATGAAAGAACAGAACAAAACACCAGAAAAAAAAACTAAACAAAATGGAGACAAGAAATCTACTGGATATAGAGCTCAAAACACTAGTTATAGAGATGCTCAAGGAACTTAATGAGAACCATAACAGCATAAAAAAGGACCAATCAGAAATGAAGGATACATTAACTGAAATAAAGAATAATTTACAGAGAATGAACAGTAGAGTACATGAATCTAAGAATCAAATCAGCAATTTGGAATATAATGAAGCAAAAAACACCCAATCAGAACAGCAAAAAGAAAAAGAATCCATTGCCCAGCTGGTATAGCTCAGTTGGTTGAGTGTCATCCCATGCACCAAGAGTTCACTGGTTCAATTCCTGGTTAGGGTGCATACTTGGGTTGTGGGATTGATCTCCAGTAGGGGGGCATGCAGGAAGCAGCCCATCAATCTTTATCTCTCACCAATGCTTCTATCCCTCTCTCCCTCTCCATCTCTCTCTAAAAATCAATAAAAACATATATATTTTTAAAACAAATCCAAAAATATGAGAATAGTTGTGAGGGACATTTGGGACAACTTCAAGCATACCAACATTTATCACGGCAAAGGAGAAAATAGAGCAAGAAATTGAAAAAAATAATAATAATAATAATGACAGAAAACTTCCCCTATCTGGTGAAAGAAATAGATTTACAAGTCCAGGAAGCATAGAGACTCCCAAACAAGAGGAACCCAAAGAGGCACACACTAACACACATTATAATTAAAATGCCAAAAGTTAAAGACAAAGAAAGAATCTTAAAAGCAGCAAGAGAAAAGCAGTTAGTTACCTACAAGGGTACCCATAACACTGTCCGCTGATTTCTTTTTCTTTTTTTTTTTTCCAGTTGATTTCTTAACAGAAACTTTGCAGGCCAGAAGAGAATTGCAAGAAATGTTCAAAGTGATGAAAAGCAAGGACCTACAACCAAGGTTATTCTACCCAACAAGACTATCATTTAGAATTAAAGGACAGAAAAGGGCTTAGACAAGAAAAAGTTAAAGGAGTTCATCTAGAATAGTTGTTTCCCCGCTACCTGGTTCACTCCTATCCACCCATCACAGTTTAGCTCAGATGTCACCCTCAAGACCTTCTCCACCTCCTGGACTATGTCAAACCCCCTTCCATCACTCCTATAGCATCTTTTTTCTCTTTCTCAGCCTCAATCCCCTGAATTAATCTATTTAGTGTCCACACTTCTTTTCATTCTCCACAAGGACTAGCTAGCATGTTACTGCTATATGACTAGTATGCAGCATATACTACAGGACAGTAGACATTAAATATTGACTAAATAAATGGATTTTGCCAAAGCAACTCCTAGGATTTCAGCTCTGCAACAAGTTAGATCACTTGTCTGAGCATCTGTTTGCTGGAGTATGAGATGGGGATAACAATACCTACCTTACAGGTTGTTTTGAGGATTAAATGCGATGTATTGGTAAAGCCCTTAGCATGGTGCCTGGCGTAAAGTAAGATGTGATTCCATGCATTGTTAACAATCAAGAAAGACTATATCAGTCTATACACGCCAGCAGATTTTGACACTCTCACTCTTTACCCTCTCCAGCGTTGAATGTTGTGTTTGTAAGTGTTTTTATAAATATTTTAGGCCAAAGACAAAATATTTAAAATATTTAAAATATTTAAAAAATGGCCTCTTGTAGTTTTAAGCCAACGTGTTTTTAAGCCAATAGCTTTGTCAGTAAGATCACAGCACCCGCCACTCCCAGCCCACACCGCACAGAGCTTTTCTCTTCCTGTCACAACTCGTTGGGGGAAGGGTGCCTGGGAAGGGGTCTCCAATGTGGGGGTGCACTGTGCCAGGCCCCAGCAGCTAAATGGCATGTACTGTTCACTGCGCCCTCAGTTCTGCCAGTCCTCTCACTTGTCCTGTGAAAAGAGATGGGACCCAGCTCCTCACCAACACAGGTGGCTGCCTCTGCCTCGACCGACCGTTTCCAAGCGACGTTGAGCCCAGCAGGCCCAAGGCTCCCCCACCCCCCACTTCCTGTGTCGGCTCAGAGCCCGCCTCCCCTCCCAGCCCTGGTGCCTGCTTCGGGTGATGGTGCGTCTCCCTCTTCCAAAGCCCCCTTCTCACCCAGCACTGGGAGCAGTGGCCCCGAGTCCTCGTCCTCAGCGGGAGTCCACAAAAGGTCATTGGTTTCTCTTCCAGAAGCTCTAGGCCAGCGGGCCTGCGCCATCTCCGTTCAGTGAGTTCCGGGGGAGGAAGATGCCATCGGGGAAGCTCTGGGGCGTCCTGGGGCTCTGCCTCTTATCCGGTGAGTAGGACGAATCGAAAAGGGCAAGGCCAGGGGCATCATGCACTGGGAGGTGTAAGGGGCTGCGTGTGTCACAGTAGCTGAGCTGGAGGCTGATGGAGAAATGTGGCCGGGTTCTCAGAGGCAGCTGAGGAGAGCAGTGGGTGATCATCTCTCCTGAAACCGGGCTCTGTGCCTTCAAGAAGCATCTCCTCCCGTCCCTGGCCTCCCAGCCCTTGGGAGCTGATTTGAAGGCAATGAGCAGGGCTGAGGGTGCTCCTTGTTAGGGGGATGCTGGCTGGTTGAACCCCAGCTCTGTGCAGGGCATAGCCAGCTTCACTTAGACAGCAAAATACTCCATAGTTTTCGGTTCTTCTCAGTGACTCAAGAGCTTTCCATGGTGTAGTCATTTGTGAAGCAAAGTGGAATGATGGATAAATAACCAAGAGTGTTTTCAATCTATATAAAAGCCTAAGTGACCGTTACAACCAGTGGGCCAATCAGTTGACTGGTCACTTTGACATGTACTGACCACCAGGGGAGTCACACAGGAGCTGGCCTCTGGTGGTCAGTGGGCTCCCACAGCCAACCTCCTGCAGACCCTCACCCAGCCAGCCGGCCCCAATCAGCCAGGCCGAGGAATCCCACCCATGCCTGAATTGGTGCACCAGGCCTCTAATATTTTATATATGATACATTTCTTTAAGGTTGCCATTTATTGAGTTCTAGATACTCTGTAAAAATATAAATAAATAAATAAATAAAAACCTTCACATGTGTTAACCAGGTTATCCTCACATCCATCTTGGAGGGTAAACATCACCTCCTGTTTTGTAGATGAAGAAATTGATCCTCACTGAGGGTAAAGAGCTTGTTTCAAACCACACGGGAGTGCTGAGTTCACCTGAGCACTGTCTCTCTCTGCAGGCTGCACCCATAGGGGCTGCACCGCAGCAGGCGATGGCTCCCGGACCCTGGTTTCAGGGCCCTGGGAAGTGCCCCTGGCGGGCTCGCACCTCAGCCATCACCGCAGGGTCTGCACAGCCCGCTCCTCCTGAGTGTCTTGGGCTCGAATGTGCACACACCGTTCGGACCTTGTTAGGCTGCAGCTTGGGCTGGGGCTCGGGATAGGGGTTGCGATTCTGTGTGTCTAACAGGCTCTGAGGCTCAGTCCATTCCTGGTCCTGGTCCCAGGGACACATGCTGAGTGTCAGGTGCAGGGTGGCTCCTGAGGAAGAGGGCGGGCATTTCCCTTAGAAGCCTATAGGATAAAGGGTGCCTTGCAGAGAGAAAAGGAGAGGGGGTGGGAGGGAGAAAGGGAGAGAAAAGGAGGGAGAAATGGCCATTTGGCCCCATGAGGATGTGCCACCTGCTGTGAGTGTAGGAGAGGGGCAGGGGAGTAGTCCCAGCCAGTGTGAGGGCTTTGGGTAAGACAGGGCTGGGTCCACAGAGACCTTTCAGGCAAACCCAGGGAAACTGGTCAGGGTGACGAATCCCAGTTACTGCAGAGCGAGGGCCGGGGCCTGGGAGGGGCCAGGCTTCTCTGTTGTACAGACTGCACCTGTGAGCAACCAGGGCCTCAAACATGTCCGTCTCCCAAATGCAAAACAAACGGAAACACTGAGACATCGGCCCCGCATGCACCCCCCCCCCCCCCCCCAGGGCCCTGCCAGGAGCTCATGGGCCTCCCTGGTCAGAGACCAGTTTCCACCGTGGAGGCGGGGCTGCCTTCTCCCTCCCGTCACCCAGAAAGCAGCCGGCTCCGTCTGCCCGCTGTTTGTCAAACGCTGCTTTCGCTCTGAATGCGAGGTGCTCTCCCACTCTGTTTCACCCCGGCTCGGCCAGGAGTTGGGGTGCAGGAGTGACTCACCCGCAGGGTGTGGGCAGGGCGATCGGTGTCCAGAAAGGGCAGGACAGGACAGGGCTCTGCCTGGGACTGCAGGCACCACACTGACTAACGGTTTCCTTCTGATTTTGTTCCAGTTGGCGCTTGGGGGCAAGAAGGTGAGTTGCGTTCTTTCCTGTTCTCTCCTCGTTATGAAACCCACCCACATTCTTTAGGTGTGAAGGGAGCTGGCCTCCCACAGGGCTTCCCCGGGCACGCAGCAGGGGTTCCTGCCACCTGGTCTTTGCTTTTCCTTCCTAATTCTGGAGGTCTGGCTGCAGCCAGGGAGAGGGGAATTGCAGAGACCGTGGCAACGAGTGAGCCCTGACAATTCAGAGGAAACAAGTACGGCTGTCACATTGAGATGGAAATGCCAACCATTTAATCACTTGCATCCGTAGTTGGTGTGAGGTGTTGAGGAGGGAATGTAATACTCTGCGTGCGAGTGTGTGTGTGTGCGTGTGTGTGTGCATGTGTGCATGTGTGCATGCGTGTGTGTGTGCGTGCGTGTGCGTGTGCGTGTGTGCGTGCGTGTGTGTGCATGCGGGTGTGCATGCGTGCGTGTGTGTGTGTGTGTGTGTGTGCGCGCACGCGCGCGCACGCGTGCGCATGCTTGCGTGTGGGACAGGCCTGGGCTGCAGTCTCTGCCCAGCAGCAGCGCCCGTGTCCCAGTGTGGGGAGACTCCCCAGCCTGCCAGCTGCTCCAGGCTGAGGGAGGACCAGGAGCCGTCACGGTGCCGCCTGCGCTCCGTGTCCGCGGGGCCTTTCCTTCCTTTTCCTTCTCTTGCCTCGCAGCAGGCTCCCGCGCTCAGCACTGACAAAGGGGGTGCACTTCAGACAGCTCGTCCCTTCGGAAGGCTGTTGCCGCTTGGCGTTCTTTGCTCAGCTTTGGCTTCTGTTCGGTGCAGGCCTCAGGCCCGCTGCGGCAGCACGCGGACCAGGCTGCTGTCCCGCTCCCGCGGTAGATGGACAGCTGATTCGGTGTAAGTGTGAGGTGTGCAGCATGATGGTTGTGTATGTGTTGTGAGATGATGACTCAGAATTCACATGTGTACGTGGCCATCAGTTGTCTAACGTAGGACGAAGGGCCACGCCGTTCTCACATGGGCCCCGGGCACGTGGAGAGCATGTGCCGTAGAGGCTGGGGGACAGTCCTCACCCTGGAGCGGGCTCTGATCTCACAGCTGCTAGAAGTGTTGCTAATGGTTTCTCATGCTTTCTTTTTCAGAGAATAAAGACAGTGGTAAGAGAATGTTTGCTCTTTACAACCTCCTTTCAAATGTGGAACCAAATGGTGGTGGGGGACAGTCGCCATAACACACACTGAGGACCAGAACTGCTAGAGGAAACGTGCCAGCCTCCTCCAGTGGGCGTGTGGGCTTGTTCTGCCACGCGTGTCCCTGAGCGCACACTCCGGGAAGATGCCTGTGGGTGAGGTCAGAGCCACCACAGCGCTGGTGTGAATCTCGAGGTCACTGCCGGCAGAGACGGTGTCTGAGTCAGCTGGCCGGCACAGAACAGGTGCTCCATGCATATTCTTTGAGTGCGTGAGTGATCAGACACATGCACGCATCATTAATTCCTCCCCTCAAGAAGCAAATGTGTGGTGGCACAGTGTGTTGTCTGCTATGAGGTGGGCAGATGCAGAGCAAAGTAAAATATAAAAAGAGGAGTGGTAAACTCTGCAGAGAGTAGCTGGGGAAGCTGAGTTTGAAACCATGAGCTTGTGTTTTAGGGGAAAATAGTATTTTAGGCAGAGGGTGGGCTGCGCAGGAGGAGGCTGAGAGTCTAACTCTGAGGCTGGCGGCCGTATCTGAATCCAGGCAGGACTGGCTTGCTGGCTCCTTTGACTAATTTATGGAACCTCTCCATTCCACAGCATGGTCATGTGTGAAATGGAAAGAACAAGGACACGCAGGTTGCAGGGTTGTTATGAGGGCTGATGAGGAGTTCTCGCAGGATGTTATCTGGGCTGGAAGACAGTTGGTGAATTTTAGCTGTTATCATATGGGAAGCAGGCAGCCTAGATAACAGGCACTGAAGGTCACTGAGCATGGATGTTCTGGGTACTACCCTCCATATTTACCCACGTCTCCTCATCTAACATCCCTATTCCGCAGAAAACCAAGGTTAGAAGGGAAGTCAATAGTCCGATCACAGAGGTTAGTGAAAATGCAGGCCTAGCTGACCCTGAAGCTCGCGTTCTCAGCCTCTGTGAACCCTGCGCCCGGGCGTGTGTGGAGAGCGTGAGCACTGGGCCTTTGTGTGAGCATTGTGAGCCGAGGCGCTGCCACTAAATTTGTGCCCATATAGGCTGTGAACAATTTTCTTTACATTTTCTTGTCCACACACCAAGCAGTGAAATGTCTACTTCCTTTTAAATGGTTTTATGTACGATTTCTCATTTAACATTTCTAAAAAATGGCAGTGCTGAAAAATTATTCCTAAGTCAAAATATTATCGACTGTCCATTATCATTATACTCCACTCCCAGTTAGTGGCAGACGGACAAAGGTGGGGACGGCTTGTTTACATTCCCGGGATCTCAGCCCGAGAGAGGCTCAGCTCTGTGCCCCTCGGGAGCGGGACCTTCCAGCGAAGGGAGGGAGAACTCACCTTGTTCTCACGCATCTGCTCTGCTCCGCCCGTTCTCTCCTTCCTAATCCATCTGGTTCTCACAGATACCTGGTGAGGTAGATGTTTGATAGCTCCATCTTCCAGATAAGAACTGTGGCTTAGAGCAGTTAAAACGCCTTGCCCTGGTCACAGCCTAAGGCAGATCTGGAATTCAAACACAGGACTTCGGACTCGGCCCAGTGACCTGTCCCCAATAGCACCTGTAGCAAAACACCCTCAACAGAGAGAGGGCTCTCTCTCTCTCTCTCTCTCTCTCTCTCTCTCTCTCTCTCTCTCTTTCTCTCAATATATTTTTATTGATGTCAGAGAAGAAGAGAGAGAGAGAAAGACATTAATGATGAGAGAAAATCATTGATCGGCTGCTTCCTGCACGCCCCACACTGGGGATCGAGCCTGCAACCTGGGCGTGTGTCCTGACCAGGAATGTATCCGTGACCCCCTGGTTCATAGGTCAACAACCTCTGAGCCACGCCGGCGGGCAGGCTGTCCCTTTGCACCGCCCCCCTCCTCTCCGGCGCCCTGTCCAGGCTGCAGCACAGCCAGTGCCGCCAGGGTCCCAGCCACCAGGCTTCCAAGAGGCGAGCACGCACGGCAGCCCGCAGCCGCAGCCGCGGGGGCGGTGGCCGCGGTGGGGAACGTGCTGGATCCCCAGCTCCATAAGGGGTTCCAGGCGTCCTCCCTCCGCAAGAGAGCCGGGAGCTGGTTATATTCAGGGACATTTAAAATAAAGCCACTTTTTATGGGAAGAACCATTCCCTTAAAATGTCTATAGTGCTTCCCATAGTTTAAGGGTTCATGCTGGTATGTTTTCAATTTGACGTGTCTGAGTTGTATCTATAAAGTTACCTCATGGACTAACAACAGAGTGTATCCCTTTCCGGCTTAGGGCACCCTAAGGACAGCCCTCTTGGGGATCCCTGGGGACTTGAAAATTTTTACAACAACGTCATTTCCTCACCATCCCTTCCTCTTCTCACTTCCAGGTGACTCTTCAGCTTCTCCAAAGAGTAAGTCAGCCTCGCTGAGGTGTGCCTGGTGAGGGTGCGAGTCAGTGAGGCCAGAAGGAAAGGAAAGGAGTGAGAGACACTCCAGAGAGGGGGCCCTGCCAACAGTGTGTTCCCAGCTCCTGTTCAGACGCGTTGCAAGCAGGGACTTGTGAAGTCTTTCTCTGCTTCTACCCGCTCCTTCCCAAGTCCCCGTGTCCATTCCTAAACGCTAACGTCGCCTTCAAAGAGTTGTCTAGTCCCGTTGTTGTTTTTTTGTTCGTTGTTGTTATTGTTGGGGGGAGGAGGTTGGTTTTGTTAATCCTCACCCAAGGATATTTTTCCATTGCTTTTCAGAGAGAGAAGAGTGGGAGGGAGGGAAGAAGGAAGGGAGAGAGAAACATAGATGTGAGAGAGACACATCGATCGGGTGCCACCTGCACACTCCCCATTCAGGGACAAGGAGCAAATCTGAAACCCTGCTACGTGCCCTTGACCAGGAATCCAACCCAAGACCCTTCCATGTGTGGGCTAACGCCCTAACCACTGAACAATACATGCCCCCTTTTGTATAACCCCATTGTCATACCTTCCAGCCAGCAGAGTTCCCTTTTGACAACAAAGTCTAAGACCCGAATGACAGATGACTTTCTGCATCTGGTTGGCTCTTTTTTTTTTTTTTTTTTTTTTTTTTTTAATATATTCCATTGACTTTCTACAGAGGGGAATGGAGAGAGATAGAGAGCCAGAAACGTCGATGAGAGAGAAGCATCGACCAGCTGCCTCCTGCACACCCCCCACCGGGGATGTGCCCGCAACCAAGGCACATGCCCTTGACCGGAATTGAACCCGGGGCTCCTCAGTCCACACGCAAACCGACGCTCTACCACTGAGCCAAACTGGTTTCGGCAAGGTTGGCTGTTTTGTTACTACTTTGCATTTCCTGAAATCTTACTGGTTTCTTCTTCCGATTTCCCTCTCTTCTCTTCACTCCCCAGCATTTAAAGTCTCCATCTCCGGAACCAGCGTGGAATTGACATGTCCTGAGGAACCTGATTCTGATCAAATAAAATGGACAAAAGATGGCGTAGAAATACCCAATCAAAACGAGGAACATCTGTTAATAGACAATTTCTCCGAAATAAAAGACAGTGGTCATTACAGCTGCTACAAACGCGATGACAATCACAACTATCTCTACCTGAAAGCAAGAGGTAATGCGGTCTCAGCAAGCACAGCTAGGCTCTTTAGGGAGGACCATCTCAAAGGGCTCCTCCGTCATCCCTCCCCCAGCTCACAGCCCCGCCTCTCTGTGCCTCTCTGTGCCTCTCCTACGCTCAGTACTGGGACTGCCTGGGCCCCACGGCACCATGTTTTCTGCAACTCCGGTTAAACACAACGGGGGGGGGGGGGGGGGGGGGGGGGCGGGGGGGCTGTCTAGGCCAGCTCCGTCAGCACGCCATCTACAGCAACTCCCAGGAGACAGGAGGGGGCCATGGCCTTACACACACCCCGTGACGGCACACCACGGGAGCTCACCTGACGCTTTAGCCAGATGTGCATCCTTCCGAAGGACTGGCAGAGAGACTCAAAGATGCTGTGGTAAATGGCAGCGCCCAGGCATCGCAGTAAACCCTGATGGCAGCTGGCGTTTATGGGGTGCTTAGGTCTCAAGCACTATACCATAGACTGGCCGGGGGCTTTTGTCGTTGTCAGTCCTCATTTGGGGATATTTTTCCATTGATTCTTAGGTAGAGTGGGAGAGAGCAGGAGAGACAGAGAGAAACGTCGATGTGAGAGAAATACATCGATTGGTTGCCTTCTGCAACGTGCCTGACCAGGACCGCGCTGGGGAGGAGCCTGCAACAAGGTACATGCCCTTGACCGGAATTGAACCTGGGACCCTTTGGTCCACAGGCAGATGCTCTATCCACTGAGCCACACCGGCCAGGGCGGACTTTTTCTTCTCATGTCGTCCTCTCAACAACCATACGAGTGAAGTAGCATGTGCTTCCCACAGAGATGAGGGGGCATCTTTGGGGGCTGAGAGCACATTCTCGTCCTCACGGCAGAGAGCAAGGAGCTGGGACTTGAGCCAGACTGTCTGAGGCCAGAGCTTCTCCACAACATCCTGCACGGGGGGCTGGTGCTAGCGATGGCCGGGCGTGAGGCCTGAAGGGAGCGCCTGGCCTGTCCCTCCTGGCCTCGGGGTCCGGTGTCTGCGTCTCGGTGACTTGCCCTCCCGCCGCCCGCAGTGTGTGAGAACTGCATGGAGGTGGACCTGCTGGTCGTGGCCGGCATCATCGTGGCGGACGCGTGCCTCACGCTGGGCGTGCTGCTGCTGGTGTACCGCTGGAGCAAGAGCAGGAAGGCCAAGGCCAAGCCGGTGGCCAGAGGCGGGGGCGGCCGGCCCGGCGGTGAGAGCGGGGCTGCGGGGGAGCGGCCGGCGGGGCGGGGCGGGGCGGGGCGGGCAGCGAGGCCCGCGGGCGGGACGGCGTCCGCAGGGCCCTCACTGTGTGGCCGGGACCTGACATGGCTCCAGCCTCAGATCGCCTCGCCGTCCCCTGGGGCTCCGCCTTCCCCTGGGGCTCCGCCCGCCCCGGGGCACCGCTCCGCCTTTCCTTCCCTCCCTTCCTCCCCAAAGGGAGCCGGGGAGGACCTGGAGCTGAGGAGTCACAAGACGGTGGAGCAGGGGGGGCGTTCGGGATGGGCTCGGGGAAGAGAGAAGAGGTGGCTGGACTGGAGGAGGGAGAGGGAGAGGAGAGAAGGGCGGTGCGTCCTCCGTCTGGTGGCGTTCCCTCATGAAAACCAATCCCCCCACCCCCCGCAGGACAAAACAAGGAGAGGCCGCCACCGGTGCCCAACCCGGACTATGAGGTAACGCGGACGGAGGGGCCGGGTCTAGAGGAGGGACAGTGGGACTGCTCGTCCCTGTCACACCTTACAGCCCCCGCTCAACCCCAAGACCCCCCAGGCCGCCTCTGCCCTCACCGGGGGCTGCCAGTTCCACCACCGCAAGCGGCTGGCTCTTTTCTCCTTTTTTAATGTATTTGCATTGATTTGGGAGAGGAAGGGAGAGGGAGAGAGACAGAGTGATGAAGAGAATCATTGATCCGCTGCCTCCGCACGTCCCCCTCCGGGATGAGCCTGCCGCCTGGGTGTGCGGCCCTTGAACAGAATCTAACCCGGGACCTATCGATCTGTGGGCCGGCACGCCACCCACTACGCCAGACAAATAAGGCTGGCTTATGTCTCTCTCAGCTGGGACACAGCCATGGGAAAAGCACACGTGTAAATTCTAGCATGAGGAATCGGGCTGATGCTCCCCCGCACGCACCTGTGCAGCCATGCCAGTTGTCGAATGTCACGGACATAGAGCTCTCCCTCCTACCCACACACACACACACACACACACACACACACACACACGGCCGGACACCCAGCCTCGGCGCCCTGGCCCGCCTCTGACTGGCCATGGGAGGGCTCCTGCCTGGCTAGCGGACGGCCATCGGGTTCCTCTGAGTGGCGCTGTGTGTGACTGCAGCTGTTAACACTGCTGCTCTCACCCGGACACCCACAAACATTCACTGGCACCAGCCAAGCACGTGCGGTCACTGTCCCCCCGTGACGGTAGCTCTGGCCAGAGCCCGGAGGCGCGTCTTTCCACTCTCACTGCTGAGATGGGGCCGCTGGCTCTCAGGGAGGGACCAGAGCCAGGCAATGCCAGGCGATGCCAGCCTGCCTCCGCGCCCGGTCCAAGGCTCTTGCTTTGCTCTGGAGCTGGATCCTCGGAGGCCCCGCGTGCTCCCGCCCTGCTGACCTCCTTCCCTCCCCCAGCCCATCAGGAAAGGCCAGAGGGACCTGTACTCCGGACTGAACCAGAGAGGCGTCTGACCCTCCTGAGGACCCGCCTCCCGTGGCAGGCCCGGCTCCTCCCTCTCCGGGCACCGCTCCGCCCTGGACCCCAGGGGATCTGTCCCCCTGCCCGGAGGGGAGCTCCCCTGCAGCCTGCCCGCCCTCCCCCCCCCCGCTCCCCCCTTTTCGGCACCTCTGCTGGAAGCCATCCCAGGATGTTGCTGCTTCCTTCTTTGAAATGGCGCTACTCACCTACCACCCTGCACTCCGGCCGGGACATCTACGTCTGCTCTTCCCCACACTCCCTCCTCCCTCCTCTGGTGTCCTCAGCGCCCTCCTGCCCCTGCGACTAAGCCGCCACCCTCACTGTCCCCCTGCCGTCTGCTGGCCCAGCTCTCCCTTGGGGTCGCTCCGTGCCACCTGGGGCCGGCTGGCAGGTCCGCCGAGCTTCCCCTCCCCTCCCCCCTGCCCTCCCAGGTCCCTTCCATCGGACGTGCTGGGCTCTGCGGCGGGAGGAGAATAAAGTGCACGTGGCTGACAGAACCGCTGTCCTCTTCCTGGAGGCCTTCGGGCTGCCTGGGGCCAGTCCCCGCGGGTCCCCAGGCCGGCGCCTCTGCCTGCCCGGCGGGCGGCGGGGTCTCGGAGAGATCACTGGGGAGCCAGAGAGAGGACAGTTAGCCATTGACTCCCTTCTCCTGGGCAAAACGTCCGAGGTGGCAGAGGACGGGGGCCAGTCCGCACCGGCTGGGGCCGGCAGAGGCTTCAGAGGCGTGCGGGCAGCGGGTGACCGGTGCAGGGCCGAGGGGGGCGGGGGGCAGGGGGGTCTCCCCAGCGGCACCACCTCACTGCTAGGAACCGCGGGCACACCCTCCCCGTCCTGCCTCTCCTCATCAGAACGGCAGAGCCGCAGGGGCAAAGCAGAGCCCAGGTAGGGCAGGTCCAGGCCTGGGCCTCCACCATCTGCAGAGGCAGCACACAACGTCTGCGAGGTCAGAGCCCGTGGCTGCCTCCACCCTGACGGCGCCCTGTGCCCAGAGCAGAGCCTGGCACTGTGTCCCCAATGCCGAGGGGACAGCCCCGGGGGCGATCGTGATCCAGATGCTGCATACCACAGTGACCCCCCCACTGGGACCCCCACTGTGTCCCCCCACTGGGACCCCTCCATCGGGATTGTCATGGTGACCACCCACTGTGTCCCCCCACTGGAACCCCCCACTGTGACCCCTCCACCGGGATCATCACACTGACCCCCCCCCCCACCGTGACCCCTCCACCGGGATCGTCACGGTGACCCCCACAGTGACCCCTCCACCGGGATCATCACACTGACCCCCACTGGGACCCCTCCACCGGGATCATCACACTGACCCCCCCACTGGGACCCCTCCACCGGGATCATCACACTGACCCCCCCACTGGGACCCCCTCCACCGGGATCATCACACTGACCCCCCACTGGGACCCCTCCACCTGGGATCATCACACTGACCCCCCCACTGGGACCCCTCCACCGGGATCATCACACTGACCCCCACTGGGACCCCTCCACCGGGATCATCACACTGACCCCCCCACTGTGACCCCTCCACCGGGATCTTCACACTGACCCCCCCACTGTGACCCCTCCACCGGGATCTTCACACTGACCCCCCCCACTGGGACCCCTCCACCAGGATTGTCATGGTGACCTCCCCACAGTGACCTCCCCACAACGACCCCCCACTGTGACCTCTCCACCGTGACCCCCCACAGTGACCCCTCCACTGTGACCCCTCCACCGGTATCATCACGGTGACCCTCCCACTGGGACCACCCCCAGTGATCTCCCCCCACTGTGACCCCCCATTGTGACCCCCTCCACTGGGATCTTCACGGTGACCCCCACTGTGACCCCTCCACCGGGATCATCACACTGACCCCCCCACTGGGACCCCTTCCACCGGGATCATCACACTGACCCCCACTGTGACCCCTCCACCGGGATCATCACACTGACCCCCCACTGTGACCCCTCCACCGGGATCATCACACTGACCCCCCACTGTGACCCCTCCACCGGGATCATCACACTGACCCCCCCACTGTGACCCCTCCACCGGGATCTTCACACTGACCCCCACTGTGACCCCTCCACCGGGATCTTCACACTGACCCCCCCACTGTGACCCCTCCACCGGGATCTTCACACTGACCCCCACTGTGACCCCTCCACCGGGATCATCACACTGACCCCCCCCCACTGTGACCCCTCCACCGGGATCATCACACTGACCCCCCCACTGTGACCCCTCCACCGGGATCTTCACACTGCCCCCCCCACTGTGACCCCTCCACCGGGATCTTCACACTGACCCCCACTGTGACCCCTCCACCGGGATCTTCACACTGACCCCCCCCCACTGTGACCCCTCCACCGGGATCATCACACTGACCCCCACTGTGACCCCTCCACCGGGATCATCACACTGACCCCCCCACTGTGACCCCTCCACCGGGATCATCACACTGACCCCCCCCCACTGTAACCCCTCCACCGGGATCTTCACGGTGACCCCCCACTGTGACCCCTCCACCGGGATCATCCCACTGACCCCCCACTGTGACCCCTCCACCGGGATCATCACACTGACCCCCCCCCACTGTGACCCCTCCACCGGGATCATCACACTGACCCCCCCACTGTGACCCCTCCACCGGGATCTTCACACTGACCCCCCCACTGTGACCCCTCCACCGGGATCTTCACACTGACCCCCACTGTGACCCCTCCACCGGGATCTTCACACTGACCCCCCCCCACTGTGACCCCTCCACCGGGATCATCACACTGACCCCCACTGTGACCCCTCCACCAGGATCATCACACTCACCCCCCCACTGTGACCCCTCCACCGGGATCATCACACTGACCCCCCACTGTGACCCCTCCACCGGGATCATCACACTGACCCCCCACTGTGACCCCTCCACCGGGATCATCACACTGACCCCCACTGTGACCCCTCCACCGGGATCATCACACTGACCCCCACTGTGACCCCTCCACCGGGATCGTCACACTCACCCCCCCCACTGGGACCCCTCCACCAGGATCATCACACTGACCCCCACTGGGACCCCCTCCACCGGGATCATCACACTGACCCCCACTGTGACCCCTCCACCGGGATCATCACACTGACCCCCACTGTGACCCCTCCACCGGGATCATCACACTGACCCCCCCACTGTGACCCCTCCACCGGGATCATCACACTGACCCCCCCACTGTGACCCCTCCACCGGGATCATCACACTGACCCCCACTGTGACCCCTCCACCGGGATCATCACACTGACCCCCCCACTGTGACCCCTCCACCGGGATCATCCCACTGACCCCCCCCCACTGTGACCCCTCCACCGGGATCATCACACTGACCCCCCACTGTGACCCCTTCCACCGGGATCATCACACTGACCCCCCCACTGTGACCCCTCCACCGGGATCTTCACACTGACCCCCCCACTGTGACCCCTCCACCGGGATCTTCACACTGACCCCCCCCCCACTGTGACCCCTCCACCGGGATCATCACACTGACCCCCACTGTGACCCCTCCACCGGGATCTTCACACTGACCCCCCCACTGTGACCCCTCCACCGGGATCTTCACACTGACCCCCCCACTGTGACCCCTCCACCGGGATCTTCACACTGACCCCCACTGTGACCCCTCCACCGGGATCTTCACACTGACCCCCACTGTGACCCCTCCACCGGGATCATCACACTGACCCCCCCACTGTGACCCCTCCACCGGGATCTTCACACTGACCCCCCCCACTGTGACCCCTCCACCGGGATCATCACACTGATCCCCACTGTGACCCCTCCACCGGGATCATCACACTGACCCCCCACTGTGACCCCTCCACCGGGATCATCACACTGACCCCCCCACTGTGACCCCTCCACCGGGATCATCACACTGACCCCCACTGTGACCCCTCCACTGGGATCATCACACTGACCCCCCCACTGTGACCCCTCCACCGGGATCATCCCACTGACCCCCCCCCACTGTGACCCCTCCACCGGGATCATCACACTGACCCCCACTGTTACCCCTCCACTGGGATCATCACACTCACCCCCCCACTGTGACCCCTCCACTGGGATCGTCGCGATGACCCACACCTGGCTCCGTAGTGGATGTCAGAGTCTATGGGGAGACCTGGGCACATTTCTATTTCACCTTCAAATTATGAAGGGAAAATTTCTTTAGTACAATCGGTTTGATGTCAAAACCTTATTTTTAATTCCAAACGGCATTCCAGAAAGCGTTGATTAAAAATCTGGTGTTTACCAGGTTAATTTGATTGTAAATGAACAGATATGTTTCTGTCAGAATGTTGGTAAAAGCTTTCATAAATGAAAGAAAAGGAAAGGAAGAGCAGCCGGTGGCGGGGAGGTGGAGGTGGGGGGGAGGAGGGGAGAGAGCAGGCGGCCTCTCTCTGTGAGGGCGGCAGCCAGAGCGGCTGTGGCGGCTGTGGCGCAGGAGCCAGGATGTGGGCTGCTCACCTGCCAGTGCGGGTGAGAGATGCTGCTGAGCCTGAGGCCAGTGCAGGAGGCCCCTGAGCCTCCCAGGGCCCAGGTGCAGCTTGCGGAGAGAGGCCTGAGCACTCACATGGGTCTGGATCCAGCTCAAGCCAGCCGGCTCTCCTCTCTCCCTCTCTGCACTCAGAAAGCTCCCTGTGACCACAGAACTGTCTGTGTGTGCAACCAGGACAGAAAAAGCCATTGGTGGTGTGGACAGAAGGGGCCACGTGCTGACCTGACAGCTCAGGGGAGGCCTGTGTGGCGGTCTTGTCGACTCAGACCAAAGTCACCACAAGGATGGTGTGAAATGAAACCTTAACTAAAGCAGTGATGGTGCAGTCACCTCCTAGGCGGTATCTTCCCTGACAAGGTCAACCTTTACCTTCCCGGAGCCGTCAGTCTTTCGGCATCAGTGATAACACACCCTTGAAGTGTCTGGTAGCTTGTAACTTCCCTTTTCCCGGAGCCCCTGGGGCACAGCCTGATGTGCTGGGCGCCAGGACAGAGACCACAAAGTCCTTCATTACCGTGTTAATTGTCCCTGCACCCACCTGAGGACGTGTCCATCATTTCACTTTTTACCCAATCCCAGGGTTTCCCGCTTTGCTTTCTCCGCTCTCCAGTCTATCACCAGTGAATTTCATGTAACCCACCTACTTCCCCTCCTTTGATTGCAATATATAAAAACAGAGGAAACGTTTTCAGAGTAATTTAAATTGGCTAATTGATATTCTAGAAAAACTGATTGTACTGTACAAAAAGCTGTTCTTAAAGTGTCAACAAAATTTTTATTGGTGAAGGGAGGAACCAAGATGGCGGCCTAGGTAAGCATCTAAGCTGCCGCCTCACACAACAATTTAAAAAACAACTAAAATCAGAACGGACTTCATCCAAAAACACAGGAAAGCTGGCGGAGTGGGAAATCTACAACGAGAAAGAAGGAGAGAGGCTCGGGGATCAGACTGGGAGCTGCAAAGCGCTGAGGTAGGGAGACGCTCGCACACAGAGAGGAAGGGCGGCCAAATGCCTGGCTGGCGGGAGGGGAGGAACTCCCGATTGCACTGAACCCTTTCTGACTGTACTGATCCCCAACCCCAGCCGAAACCCCATGGACCCAGGCTCATATGGGTGGAGTCTGGAATGTAGAGAAAGGCACCCAGAGATTCAGAGACTGGGAGACCAGGGGAGCTGCAGCGGGTAGGGTCTGCAGTTGTGCACGCATGAGTGAGTACACGCAGAGGTCTGACCACGGAGGTTGCCGCAGCCTCTTTGTAGCGGAAGGAGTCAGAAGCTCCAGACTACAGAGACCCAACCCAATTCCGGGTGAGCCCCTGGGGCACCCACGCTCTTGCACGGGGAATCTGGGAGCCTCGGAAGGCAGAGGTCAGGCGGAAACTCAGGCAAACGCACAAGGGCAGGGCTGACGAAAAGCCAAGACTGTCAACTCAGCCCTGAGACTCCTCCCCATCCAAGCTGAGCACAGAGGCTTCTGCAATTTTGCAAATCTGATCCTATAAGAGTGTCTCCAATACAGAAGGTATCCCAGAGTAGACACAACTGATACTCACATCCAATTGGCCTGAAGGTCAATTCCTCCCAGGGTACCAACAATCAAGACTTAACTACAACAAGGCTGTACACGCAGTCCACAAAGGGGAGCACTGAGGAGGCTGATCCACTGGGCCATATAGGATCAGCCTCCTCAGTGCTCCCCTTTGTGGACTGTGTGTACACAAAGCCATCCTACCAACTCTGGGAAGCAGCAAAAATGCCGAGACAAGGAAATAGATCTCAAACTAAAGAGATGGAGGATATAGAGTTCAAAACCACGGTTTTAAGATTATGCAAGAATATCCTAGAAAAGGCCAATAAATTTTATGAGACCCAACTAAAAATTAAACATAAACTGACTAAATGGGAAAATATTATGTAGAGATCCAACAGCAGAATGGAGGAACACAAGAACCAGGTCAAAGAGCCAAAAGACACTCCTCTGGAGAAGCAAGAAGAAAAGAGAATCTAGAAAGTTGAAGATAGTGTAAGGAGCCTCTGGGACAACTTCAAGCGAACCAACATAAGAATTATGGGGGTAACAGAAGAAGAGAGAGCAAAATACTGAAAATATACTTGAAGAAATAATATCAGAAAACTCCCCCCACCTGGTGAAAGAAATAGACTTACAAATACAGGAAGCGTACAGAACCCTGAACAAGAGGAATCCAAAGAGGACCACACCAAGACACATCATAATTAAAATGCCAAGGGCAAAAGACAAAAAGAGGATTTTACAAGCAGCAAGAGAAAAGCAATTGGTTACCTATAAGAGAGCACCCATACGACTATCAGCTGATTTCTCAACAGAAACTATGCAGGCCAGAAGAGAGTGGCAAGAAATATTCAAAGCGATGAATAGCGAGAACCTACAACCAAGATTACTGTATCCAGCAAAGCTATCATTCAGAATTGAAGGGCAGATAAAGAGCTTCATAGATAAGAAAAAGTTAAAGGAATTCATCACCATCAAACCAGTATTATATGAAATGCTGAAAGGTATTATTTAAGAAGAGGAAGAAGATCAAGTGAGTTAAAAATCTGAGGAACAGAATAAACTGGTGAATATAATACAATAGAATCAGGGGCAAAGAAAGGGAGTAGATTAATAATTATCAGGGTGAAAGGGGTGTGGAGGTGCAGAAAGAGACTGGATTAAAATCGTATAACCTATGGATTAGGACAATAGCAGTGGGGGGAGGTAAGGGCAGAGGGTGGGGTGGGAACTGGGTGGAAGGAAGCCATGGTGGGGAGGAGAAACAATTGTAATAATCTGAGCAATAAAGATTTATTAAATAAAAAAAATTTATTGGCAGTTCATCTCATGGTAAAATTGCATAACATGTAATGAACCTAAAGCAGTCATATTTTAGCACAAAAAAATTAAAAATTTAAAAGCTATCAAGACTGCATTATAAAATTTCCAAAGCCACCTAATATTTAAATTTTTAAAAAGGTGAGGATAGTAGAAGAATATCATGTAAGGAAAATATCCTGTAAGTAAATTACATCTATAAAATTTTTACTTTAGAAAATTAACTTTCATTTGTAATGCTAACAGCAAGACACCCATGAAAAACACACACAGTGTCAAAACAAGCCAGAGGAAAAGCATTTGGGCAAAAAAATGAAAAAGGATCTCAAGTCAAGTTTATAGAAAAGATTCCTTTATTAACTTTTGGTTGAGAATATGTTTGTATATTTTCAGAAAACAATTCCAAGACCATGTGGATTCCTGCAACAGAGAGGAATTGACAGGACTGATCCAGCCATGAAGACAGAAGAGAAACAGTTCAGAGATGGAAGACACTTGCCATACTAGCAGACAGCAGCTGTGCTTCGCTGAAGGTTGCCCAGGACCAAACCAGAGACGGTCAGACCTGCATCACCACCGTTTGTCCACCATCCAGAATTAAAATATTGCTGACATGTACACATAAGGAATTGCTTGACATTGAAATTGGGACTCAAAAGAAGTGTTGGCCCAGAAAGAAACTCACTACAGACTGATTCATTTGCCTTTCAGCAATTATGGCTTGTCTCATTTTGGGTACTTATAAGTGTATTTATTTCTTGTATCACATGATCTCATGCATCTAGGGGAAATAATGAACAACATAAACTGATGAACAAAAACAGACCCGGAGACAGGGAAGCATTGATCAGACTGTCAAACCTCAGAGGGAAGGTAGGAGAGGGTCGGGGAAAGGGAGAGAGATCAACCAAAGAACTTGTATGCATGCATATAAGCCTAACCAGTGATCATGGACAACAAGGGGTGGGCATATGTGGGGAGGGGTTTGGGATGGGAATGGGGTGATGAGGACAATCATGTGATACCATAATCAATAAAGAAATTAAAAATTTAAAAAAAGAGGAAAACCCACCATTCTCTGGAGCACTGTACCAATCCATTGAGATACTACTTCCCACCAATTGTCAACAGTTTGGCTCAAATAAACTCATAGAATTCTCTCCAGGTTTGCATGTTTCTCTGTGAACAGTGGTGCACACTCAGCCGGCTTGTGGCTGCAGCTTCTGTGTGCCGGGCCCTGTCGAAATGCTGCTTCTCTCCCTCCAAACTCTCTTGCTACTTTGCCAAACTCATGATTAAATCTAGTAGTTTTTTGGTGAAGTCTTTAGGGTTTTCTATATACAATATCCTGTCATCTTCGAATAATGAAAGTTTTACTTCCTCCTTCCCAATTTGAATGCCTTTTATTTCTTCTTGTCTGATTGCTGTGGCTGGGACTTTCAGTACTATGTTGACTGAGAGTGGTGAAAGCGGACATCCCAGTCTTGTTCCTGGTCTTAGGGGAAATGGTTTGTTTTTGCCCATTGAGTATGATGTTTGCTATAGGTTTGTCATCTATGGCCTTTATCGTGTTGAGAGATATGCTCCCTTTATTCCCACTTTGCTGAGAGTTTTCATCAAAAGTGGGTGTGAGGTTTTGTCAAGTGCGTTTGTCTGCGTTTATTGATATTCCTCTAAACTCTCAACACTTATGCTCACAAGGAGTCCCTGAGGGTGACCTTCACTAGCTGGTCAGTAGGCTGGCCCGGGTGGCTGTCTGGTCCCGGGCGTATTTGATGGTGCCCAGTCAAGGTGTGGTGTGGCTCAGCGTGATAAGAGCAGTGACAGTTCCCGTTAGTGAGCATCTGCTATGCTAGAGTCTAGACATTGTCTTAGCACTTTACTGGATCTGTACCGTCTAATCCATGATGGGTGCATGTTGTCCTTGTCTTACAGATGCAGCCACGGGCTGAGAGGTAACCTCGAGGGTGTATGTTGGTGAGGAGAGAGCCAGAAGGAGAAGCAGGCATCTGACTCCACCACTCTGAGCCGTTCCCGGGGTGAGTGTGCTTGTCGAGAATGCTCTCCGGCTTCCCGACTTAGGAGCTGTGCAGTCATGTAGGTTTCCTTCCTCAAGTGTTTTTCTTTTTTCTTTTTTCTTTTTTTATTATGTTTTTATTGATTTCAGAGAGGAAGGGAGAAGAAGAGAGAGAAAGAAACATCAATGATGAGAGAGAATCATTGACTGGCTTTCTCCTGCAGGTCCCCTACTGAGGATGGAGCCCGAAACTAGTGCATGTGCCCTTGACCAGAATCAAACCCAGGACCCTTCAGTCTGCAGGCAAATGCTCCACCCACTGAGCCAAACCAGCTAGGACAAGAGTCTTTTTTAACCACAGGCAGACCAGCACTGTGCTGAGGCTCCAGGGGACAAATGGTTCCCATCTTCAAGGAGCTCGCAGTCACATAACCGTGCCCACACATGCAGGAAGTTCAGCAGCCACGGGGCGCAAATGTGATTGAGCGCCCTGAGTACCCCAGACCGTGTGCCCTGTGTTCCAGGGAGGGCCTGAGAGAGCTGAGGTGGCGGGGAAGCAACGTGCATGAGAGACGGGCTCTGGGCCTTAGAGGGAAGGGTGGATAGACTGTGAGGAGAAAGAAGACACTCCGCTCACTAAAGATAAAATAGGTAACCCAAAGAGCCCTTTATTCATTTTATTTTTTTAATATATTTTTATTGATTTTAGAGAGGAAGGGAGAGAGAGAGAGAGAGAGAGAGAGAGAGAGAGAGAGAGAGAGAGAGAGAGAGAAACATCAATGATGAGAGAATCATTGATCTGCTGCCTCCTGCATGCCTCCTACTGGGGCTTGAGCCCTGACCAGGAATCTAACCATGACCTCCTGGTTCATAGGTCCACGTTCAACCACTGAGCCACTCTGGCAGGGCCCAAAGAGCCCTTTAGCTACTAAATAAATTTAATTTATATTTTAAAACCTTCCCACAAAGAAAACTCCAGACCAAGATGATTTCATTGGTGAAATCTACCCAGAATTTAAGAAAGAAATAATGCCAGTTCTACACATACTCCTGCAGAAAATGGAAGAGGAAATACTTCCAACTCATTCTATGGAGACCAAATTCATCTTGTAATGGTGCATTTTAAATGTCAAGCTGAGCCATGCTACCTCGATATTTGGTCATGCATATTTGGATATCATTGTGGAAGTATTTTTTAGCTGAGATTGACATTCAAATCAGTAGACTTTGACGAAAGCAGGCTACTCTCCACAATGTGAGTGAGCCTCATCCAATCAGTTGAAGGCCGTAAAAAAACAACAGCCTGAGGCCCTCTGAGGAAAAGGGAACTCTCTCTGTCTAGGCTGTCTTTAGGCCCAAGATGCCACTCAGCTCTTCCCTGTCTCCAGCCTGCCCGCCTGCCCGACCACCTGCACATTTTGGACTTGTCAGCCTTCACACTTGCATGAGCTTACTCCTTAAAATAAATCTCTCTCTCTCTCTCTCTCTCTCTCTCTCTCTCTCTCTCTCTCTCAGGATATATATATATATATATATATATATATATATATATATATATATATATATATATATATTTAATGCAAGGGTTTTTTTCCACAAAATTTTGGTAAATTTAATCTAATAATATATCAAAAGAAATACCACAGTGACCAAGTACGGTTTACCTAAGGAATGCAGGGTTGGTTTAACAGATCATGCCACCGATGTAATCTATAATTTATTTGGTTTTACTTTTTCAGTAAAGCAAAATCATATAAACATCTCAATGGATGCCGAAGAAGCACTTGACAATACAACCATTTTCACTAAAAATTCTCAACAAACTAGAAAGGGAAGGGAATGTTCTCAACTTGTCAAAGGGCGTCTAAGAAAAACCTCCAGCCAGCCCCACACTTAGCGACGAAGACATCGCTTTCCCTGTAAGATCAAAAATAAGAGTGCCCCCTCTCCACTCCCGTGCAGCAGTGTGCGGGCGGCTGAGCCAGGGCCCGGAGCTGCAATGAATCACATCCACGCTGGACATGGAAAAGCTAAACTGTCTTCATTCCCAGCAGTCTATAGAATATCTATGGAATATCTAGTGGGGTCTACAAAAAGCTGCTGGAATTAGTAATTGGCTTGAAGAAGTATTCAGTGTACAAGGACAATATACCAAAGCAACTGTATTTCTATATACACCAATAAACAACTGGGCATTTAAATGTTTACAATACCATAAACAATAACAGCAAAACACATAAAGCCCTTTAAGGATAAACTGACAGAAGACAGGTTCGTGGATTGGAAGACTCGATATCATTGAGATGTCAGTTCTTCCCAAATTATTTATAAATCCAATGCAACCCAGAAGGCATGTGGCATCAGGGCAGGGGCAAAGTTAACAAACTGGAGGGGACTTACCAGGGAAAGGAGAGTTGGTGGTGGAGAACAAAGATTGACTAACACAGAAGGGGCAGGGGGAGGGAGCAGAGCCCAGAGGCTGGTTTGCTGACCTTAGGGCAGCTCTGACTGGTAAGAGGAGAGATGGAGCAGTCTTTTGAGGGTGAACGATGCAAATTCCGTTTTTCCAGGCAATGGAATGGTTTTCTTATCCTGTCCCAACATGTCTAGGGAGGTTTTTTAAAATTTTAAAAAACATTTTAAATTTTGAATTCTGAAACTTATTTGGCCAAAAAGTTTCATATAAGGGATGGTGGACCTAGTAGTAATTGTGGATCTACAAAGTATGGCAAAGATCTTTGTCTCTCCTGGTATATGAGTGCTGTGTTCTGGATCATGTGAAAATTTGCTTATGAGCTAAAGTTATTAAACTAATTAATAAAAAAAATACTCCAAAAAATTCAATGCAATCATAATCAAAATCTCATCAGGCACTTTGTAATCAGAATATGAGAAGCCAATTTGTATGGGAGTGCAAAGTAACTAGAATAGTCATACTACTTTCTTTAAAAATTTATCCCAGTCTGGCCAGTGTGGCTCAATGGTTGAGCCTCAACCTATAAAACAGGAAGTCATGGTTCGACTCCCAGTCACGGCACATGCCCGGGTTGTGGGCTGGATCCCCAGTGTGGGGCATTGCAGGAAGCAGCCGGTCGATGATTCTCTCTCATCTTTGATGTTTCTATCTCTCTCCCTCTCCCTTCCTCTCTGAAATGAATAAAAATATATTTTTTTTAAAGTGTAACCCTTCTGGGTATTTTTCCAATAGAAACAAAAGCACAGGTCCACACAATGACATGTATGTAAATGTTCACAGCAGCTTTGTGTGTAATAGCCCAAACCAGGAAATAACCCAAAAGACTAGCGACCGTGAGACAGGCATGTCCGCACAGGCGAACGCCGCTGAGCCGTGAGCACGGCGGCAGCGGAGGGAGCACGGCGGCAGCGGAGGGAGCACAGCAGCAGCGGAGGGAACACAGCAGCAGTGGAGGGAGGCGACAAGAAGCGTGATCTCATGTCCTTACTCCGAGTGTGAGAAGCCAAACCGAAAGGGCACTGTCACACAGTGTGTCATCTATGTCAGCTTGGGAGGCACGCCAGCCTGCAATGGCCACCAGCAGGTCAGCGCGGCCTGGGGCGGGCAGAGGGGGGCTGAGACGCCGCAGGGAGCACAGGGAGGCTGCCGGCGGGAGATTGCATTATCTTGCCTGCAGCCACGTTTAACAGTGTGTGTGCCAAAACTTACCAAATCTCACAGTTAAATGCACTCAGCCCGCCTGCCTCAGTAAATCTGCTTCTTTGAGGCACACACTCGAGGGCCAAAAGGGACACAAGGTTCCGGAAGTGCTCAGGCCGAGGGCAGGGCTCTCACCCTGGCTGCCCACCACAATCACCTTAAGGCCGAATGCCCAGACCAATGAAATAAGAATCTCTCTCCCTCCCTCCTCCTCCTCCTCCTCCTCCTCCTCCTCCTCCTCTTCCTCCTCCTCCTCCTCCTCTTCCTCCTCCTTTTTTTCTCCTTCTCTCTCTCCCTCTCTCTCTGAAATCAATAACAATAATTTTTTAAATATATTGTTATTGATTTCAGAGAAGAGAGAGGGGGAGAGATATATAGAAACATCAATGATCAAGCCTGCAACCCTGGCTTGTGCCCTTGACCGGAATCAAACTAGGGACCCTTCAGTCTGCAGGCTGACACTCTCTCCACTGAGCCACACCGGCTAGGGCAATAAAAACAAATTTGAAAATAATTAGAATATCTGGGGTGGAATCACCCAGACACCATACCCTTTAAAGCTCCTAGGAGATCCCAGGTGCAGCCAGGGTGGAGCCTGTGAGAGACACACATGACCGTGCGTGAGAAATGAGGCGAAAGGGCGTGTGCAGACACAGCACTGGGCCATGGAGCTGGGGAGGGGCGGCCGGAGGTGAAGGCGGATCTAGGGTGAGGAGGATGCACAGGCAGAATAAACCCATGGGTGTAGCCTGTGCTGTAAAAGGGACGTTCGCGCTGGGTCTGTGTGTGTCTTGAAAAGACAGTGGGCAGAACACCCCTCCTCCCATCCCCATCTCTCTCGTCGGGGCTCCCCTGACAGAGCTGGTTGCTCCTCCACGGAGCCTGAGGTCAGAGCTCGGAGAGCCAGGACAGTGAGCCTCTTCAGGTCTGGCTGTGTGGGTGCCAGTCCATTCTTTGGGGGAGTCCTGGTCTATGGAACGCCCACGCTCACTGACTGTCCTGAAGTCTGTCCAGTTATCTCCCTCGGAGAGCAGTGCCACCTGTGCCGGCAGGACAGGCACAAAGAACACAAGGGGTGAGTGGGCTCAGTTCCTCCTCTGAACCCGAGGCTCTTCGAATTGGGGCTGTTTCAGAATCACCTGCAGACTGCATGCCTGGCAGGGGGTTCCCGGGTGTATATTATTTTTTTTTTAAATGTTTTTACTGATTTCAGAGGGAAAGGGAGAGGGAGAGAGAGAAACACCAATGATGAGAGAGCATCTTCTATTGGCTGCTTCCTGCGCACTCCCGACTGGGGACCAAAAGTGCCGATGGGGAATCAAACCATGACCTCCTGGTTCACAAGTCAACTTCAACCCCTGAGCCACACTGGCTGGGCCCACGTGTCTATTTCCGCAATAAGTCCCTTAGGCTCCCAAGGTTTCAGAATCACCATTACCCACCAGCTGAAGAGGATATAACATAAATATAATTGATTTCAGAGAGGAAGGGAGAGGGAGAGATAGAAACATCAGTGATGAGAGAGACGCATTGATCAGCTGCCTCCTGCAGTTAAAGCCCACAACACAGGCATGTGCCCTTGACAGGAATCAAACCCAGGACCCTTCAGTCCACAGGCCACCCTTTATTAAAAACATCCTAGCCCTGGCTGGTTTGGCTCAGTGGATGGCGCATCGACCTGCGGACTGAAAGGTCCTGGGTTAAGTTCCAGTCAAAGGCATGTACCTAGGTTGTAGACTAGATCCCTGGCCCTGATCAGTACACGTGCAGGAGGCAACCAATTGATGTGTCTCTCTCACACTGATGTTTCTCTCTCTGTCCCTCCCCGTCTCCTTCACTCCCTCTAAATATCAATGGGAAAATATCCTCAGGTGAGGATCGACAACCACAGCAGAAAAGAAAACATCCTAAACGCCCACCCAGTCTCAAGCTCCAGGTTGCAGCTGAGCGGAGAGGGACGTGTGTTTTATTGGCGGAGGGTTTCCGCCGCGGTTTGGCGTGCATGCGGGAGGCGGCAGGTTTGGGGGAGGGGGGTAAGAGGTACTGAGCGGCCTGGGCTGAGACCTCTCACGCCAGTGGCTTCGCAGAGCTCAGTCCCTCAGCAGGGACGTTCCCACACACATGAGGTGAGTCCCAGGGCCCTTGATGTCTCTGCCATCTGCGCTCGTGATGTCATGGAAACTTGTGTGTGGCTGGGCCCGAACCAGCGGCCGCCTCCCTGTGGTGAGGAGCCCAAGCTCAGGAAGCGCTGCGCTGGGGCTGCCCGGAGGCGGCAGGCAGCCGGGGAGCTGGGGGCGGACCGCCCCCAGGAGCCCCCGGGTCAGAAGCACCGCGAGCCAAGTTGTGATGAGAGATCGCCACCACCGGTCCATGGGCCAGAGGCAGGGGAGAGGTGAAGGGAGGACACGCGGGCAGGGACCCTGCCAAGTCGGGGCGGCTCCTGGGCCTGGGCCCAGCGCTCTGAGAAGCGCAGGAGCCGCCACGTGAGGAAGACATCTTTATTGGCGGGGCGGGAGGAGGAGGGACGGCGGGCAGCTGGTGCTCCATGCGTCTCCGTTCACCTGCTCCGAGGCCAGTTCTCTCCCAGGTGGCTGTACTGGGCGTTGTTCCGGTCTCTGAGGGGCTAGGAGAGGAGAGGGGCAGGGGCAGGGCGCCCCGGGGCCCAGTCAGTGCTGAGAGCTGGTGCCTGGCCTCTCCAGACCCCACCCCCAGTGAACCCCCTGCCAGGACCCTTCATACACGCACTAACCCTAGTGTCAGCGTCTGCATCGCCCCACCCCCCATCCCTCTCACCAGGGCTCACCTGGTAGAGCTGGTCGTTCCTCAGTAGAGCTTGAGTGTCAGCAGCTGGAAGAGCCAGGAAAGCGAATTAAAAAGGGGCGGGGGGGGGGGGGTACGACCCTGGGACACTCCCTTGGAGCTGCAGGCGGTCCCCGCCTCGGAAGTCTGTGTGAGCAACGTGGGCACCCCGGTCCTTCAATACCCAGCTGTCACAGTCCTTAGGAGAGGGTCTCCCAGCGAGTCACAACCCACTCAGCCCCAGTGCTTAGCAGGTGCACACCCACCACACACCCTCTCTGTCCCTCCACTCACCCCTGGAGAGCCTTCCGGTCTCGTGTCCAGCAAAGCAGTAGACTCCCAGGGCGAGGAGCAGGGTGGCGAGGACGTCGGTGACAATGATGCCGGCCAGGGTGGCGGGGTCCAGCTCCACGCAGTTCTGGCACACTGCGGGGGGGGGGGGGGGGGGGGGTGGGCCTTTCAGGACGGGGAAGCCACCTCTGCCCCCTGGGGCAGCCCCAGGCTCTCCAGCCAAGCCCTCGGAGAAAGGCCTCTGGTGGCCTTGCTGTACCCCCTCTGCTCTCCCTCCCAGCGCTTCCCGGAGGAGGGCCCACAGCAGTCTGGGCTTCACAGGAAATTAAACAAGGCGAAGGCCAAACGCTCTCCCAACGGAGCCCTGTGCCGGGGTCACTGGCTCCTCCTGCTCGCTCTTCCTCGGCTCGGAGGGCCCAGAGTCTGGCTCAGGCCATCCTAAGAGGACCCCCAGTTTGTTTAGAAAGCAGATTGGCCCACCACAGGCCACAGCCAGGAAGCTCCCATCCAGAGGCCCCCTCCATGCCGACCCAAAGGCTCGGGAGGCACGCACTTCGATAATATACTTGCAGGGTGTGTGAGGCGCCGTTTTCCTGCGCCCCGCTGCACTGGTACACTGCCCGAGGGTCCAGGACGCGTTTTCCCAAGTCCAGAGTCTGGTTGTCCGGGAGCGGGCTCCCCCTCGTGCCCTCCTGCCACTTGATGTTGCCGGTGCAATTCAGAAACACTTTGTCCTCCAGTTCCTCCACGAATTGCAGGAAGGGGCTCACTGCGGGGGACACTGTGATTGGAGCCCCCGCCTCGCTCTGCCCAGACCCTCGTCCTGCCGAGGCTCAGGCTCCGGAAAGACCAGTTCCAGGCTAGCCCATGGCTTCTTGCCGAGAGAAGTCACGGAGAAAGGCTTCAGGAGGCTGCCCGGGAGCCCCAGAAGCCAGGAAGGACACGGCATGTGGGCCACGCCGCGGGGAGGCCCCGGTGGACAAAGAGCACAGGAGGAGCCATGAGGCGGGCTCCTGAGGGCCTTCCTGGAAATGAACCCAGACCACTGATGGAAGTGGAGGGGAGCAGACCGACACCTCAGAGGGAAGGGGGAGCGGGAGATGCGCTGAAGAACTCATATGCATCACCCACGGACAGACAGGGCGGTGACAGCTAGGGAAGAGGGAGCATCGGCAATACTCTCCACAGCAGCGATCAATCCGAAGTAAGACAAGGGAAGCAGGAGAGAACAGAGCCGAGACAGCACCCAGAGGCCTGAGCAGGCCGAGGCGCCTTGCTTGGAGACGGCTGCCTTTCCCTCTCGGAAAACCTCCACCTCTGCTTCCCAGCCCACCTGCAACACCCCCTTCCGCTCCCCCTTTCCTCACCCCAACAGCAGAGAGAGATGGTGGGGGTGAGAGAAGCAGGGATAAATTACCCGCCCTTGGCCCCGCAGGAACCCAGGGCGAATCCCATGGAGAGTTTTAGTTATGCTGGAGGGGAGGGGGGCAGCGGGCAGGCACAGCACCTTCTAGACCCTGCGTGGCGTGGTGAGAGCAGCTCGCAGTCCGCAGGGCGCTGGCGTCTGTCCCCCCAATCCCAGGGAACATGGCCTACCTTCCCCCTGAGGGAACACTCCATATCCAGTTTGGTACAAGAGCTCCGTCTAGAAAAGCCCAGAGCCTCCAAAGCAGCCCAGAACACAGGTGTGTGCTCAGGGGAGAGGGCATGAGGCTTTTCACATCCCACACGCCTGTCCTGCGTGGGGACGTTTCCACTGAAAGGCTGGCTGTCCCAGAGCACCTACCTCCTTGGGTCACCATCCATCCCGGGTCCCCTGGGACTGAGGGGCTCCTGGGACAGGAGCCAGGCCAACAAAGATGAGCTGGTCGCTCTCTCCCCAAATCTGCCCGCCCTCTGCTCAGCCTACAGCGAGCGCTTCTCTCCAAGCGTTGTCCCGTGTGCTGGTCAGAGGCCTGGACGCCGGAGGCCGTCTGCCCCGGGGAGCAGAGCTGCCATCGCCAGCCCTGGCTCAGGCACACTCCCCCCACTTCCTACAGGGCTCCGGCCTGGGGCCTTCGGAGAAGCACTCAAGGCCAAGGTGAACCCTTCATGGGGTCGGTCAAAGCCACACGCCCATTTCCCAGACCGGGCGCTCCACCCCACACCCCTCCGGCCAGCCCTGCCCAGGGACAGCCGGCGCCAGGACCTGCACACGGCCTCGCTCCAGGGGCAGCGGCCCTCCCGGCCCCCTCCCCGGTGCTGCCGCCGGAGAAGCCTTACCGCGGGAGAGCAGGGCGGCCAGCGCCAGGCCGGCCAGCAACCTGCCGCGCCCCATCTTCCACAGGACCCACGCAGGAGCTGGAGCAGGAGCAGGAGCAGGAGCAGGTCACAGGTCACAGGTCACAGGTCACAGGTCACAGGCTGCCGGCGGAGAGCGGCCTCCCAGCTGACTCGCAGACGGACAGAGGGAGGTGGCACCAGAAGGCCTGTTTCTCTGCCCTCTGCCTGAGGGTGGGGTTGTGGGGTGCCCGCTTCCGGCGGGTGGGAAGGAAGCAGGTGCGAGTGCTGTCTCTGGGCAGGAAGCAGGGGTGGAGTGAAGGGGAGCAGAGAAGGGGGGAAGGTTGCCTGGTTTCCGGGAGGTGGAAGGAGCCTGAGGACGGTCCTTTCCTGGTCACTGAAGGAAAACAAGAACCTGAGAGTTCCTGTGAGCAGCCAGCTACATGTGTGCACCCCCAAAGCTGCCCCCTCCTGCCACGGAGTCCCCGCGCCCGGGCTTCCCGGGACCCAACCGCGTGTTCTCACCAGCGGAGGGTGGGCTTCGGGCCCGCCAGAGCCTCGAACCCCAGCTCCAACCCTGCCTCCCACTGGGCCAGGCCAGCCGTGGAATTTTCCGTACCATGACAAGGCTTGGTTCGGCTCCTGTTTCTTTCTCATTTTTAGTTTCAAGTGGCATTCAACGCTGTCCCCGCTGCAGGTGCACAGAGAGCAGCTGGATGTGTGTGTAACTCACCGAGTGGCCCTACCTGGTGCAGTTACCACGCAGTTATTGCAATAGAATTGATTATCTTCCTTATGCTGTACTTTACATCCCTGTGACTACTTTATAACTACCAACTTGTGCTTCTTTAAAAATATATTTTTATTAGTTCCAGAGAGGAAGGGAGAGGGAGAGAGAGATAGATGATGAGAGAGAATTATTGATCGGCTGCCGCCTGCACACCCCACACTGGGGATCAAGCCCTCAAACTCGGCATGTGCCCAGACCAGGACTTGAACCATGAACGCCTGGTTCATAAGTCAACACTCAACAACTGAGCCATGAGGGCCGGGCTCAATTTGTACTTCTTACTCCCTGTACCTATCTCGTCCAGCCTCCCAACCCCTCTCCCATCTGACAATCATCAGTTTGTTTCTGTATCTATGAGTTTGTGTTTTTGTTTGTTTATTCTACTTTTTTATTTATTTTAGAGAGGAAGGAAGGGAGAGAAAGGAAAACGTCGATATGAGAGAGATACGTCATCAGTTGCCTCCCATATGCACCCCGATCAGGGATCAAACCCACCGCCTAGGTATGTGTCCTGACCAGGAATCCTTCAGCAAGGACAATGCTCCAACCAACTGGGGCTCACTGGCCAGGTCTGTGTGTTCTGCTTTTGAGAGTCCACATATAAGTGAAGTCATGGGGCCCGGTCCTCCTCGGTCTGACTCACTGCACCCAGGGCAGTACCTTGAAGTCCACCCACATTGTAAATAGTAAGATTTCATTCTTTCCGTGGTAAGCAGTGACTGCCATCTTACTTGCTGTTTTCAGACTGCTTTTGTAGTTCTCTGTTTCTTCCTATTCCCTTCTCCCTTCTATTGTATTTTTTTATCTTTATCATTGAAAGTATTATATATGTCCCCGTTTTCCCCCATTGACCTTTTCCAGCCCACCCCGGGCCTCTTGCATGTTGTTGACTTCCTGTAGTATTGTATCTGGATTCGTACCTCTTATTTCCTGTGTATCTCTTGTAGATTTTTCAGTTTATGGTTTCCATGTGTTTGGTATATACCAAGCCATGCTTACAGCAGTCCATGTTAAGCGGATGGTCGCTTAAGTTCAAACACTTTCTAAAATCACCATCATTTTTACTCACCCCCTCCATATTTATGTTGTTACTAGTTTTTCTTTGTGTGCTTGTGTGTATCCTTTAATTTACTGTTGTAATTATACACGATCTTCCCACTTTTTAAAATATTTTTATTGATTTCAGAGAGGAAGGGGGAGAGAAAGATAGAAACATCGATGATGAGAGAGAATCATGGATTGGTTGCCTCCTGCATGCCCCCTATGGAGGGATCAATCCCACAACCTGGGCATGTGCCCTTGACCAGAATCGAACCCGGGACCCTTCAGTTTGCAAGCGAACGCTCTATCCACTGAGCCACAGCAACCAGGGCTGACCTTCCACTTTTGCCTTTTAATCTTTGTGCTTGCTTTAGTGTTGGTCGATCCACTGACTATAGTATGTGTTTGACTCTGTCAGAGATAGGGCCTGAGATCTCGGGAACTTCACTCAGTCCCTGGGCCTTGGCAATGCGTGGCCTGTCTTGTTGGAATTGTCCTGTCGATTCCTTCCAAGCAGATACCTCTTTGATGATCTCCTCTCAAAAGTACAGTAAAAAATTCCCGAATGAGGACCCGGAGGGAAGTGGCTATTGTCAGATCTCCAGCCCTGAGCACCCAAGAGTTCCCACCTTTGTTAGTTCTAGCAACAAGCGACAGCTGGCTATGATACCAGCAACGATGAGTGTCAGCGATGTTTATCTCCCCCGTGGAGACGGGGCCCACGCCGTGGTCTGCCCAGCACCCAAGGCTGTTCTCTGTGCAAGCCAGAGTCTCTGCGATGGGAATCCAGCTCTCTCCCCCGCCACGCCACCTCCCACCCTTCTCTCCCTAGCGGAGAGCCAGGACATCTGCACCTGCAGCCTGCTGAGCCCCAGCTGGCCACACTTGAAGCTGAGGGCGGAGGCTCTGGGTTCCTGCCTTCTCGCAGGGGCCCCAGCCTGAAGGGTACTGGGTGGAGCCAGGCGAGTTCTGCGCGGGCTGCCTGGCTGCTAGCGGTTGCTCAGTGTTTCTGTGGGAGAAGGACAGAGACCGACATGGAGCAGGGGAAGCGTCTGGCCGGCCTCATCCTGGCAATCTTTCTTCTTCAAGGTAAGGGCGGCTTAGGGGGCCTGGCAGCCTAGAGAGAGACTCAAGGCCACCAGCATGGGACAAGAATATTGGGATCCACGACCTTGAGCCTACCTCAGCTATCACCTTGGAGTTCAGAGAAAGCAGCGTAAAAATGAAGCCTGTTACTATTCTCTGTCAGAGGGAAGCAGTGGCCCATGAGAGAGATGGGGTCTCCATCTCCTGAGGGATCATCAGAGAATTAGCAGTCTAGAGAGAAAACCCGGATGTCACCATCTTAGGTTTGAATGTAGCCCAAAAGGGCACAGGCCAGGAACCTGAGAAGAAAATGCATGTTTTTAAACTAGCGCTGGGGTTAGGAGTAGACCTGTAAAGCACTCACTCAGTTGGTCAGTCCACCAACTGGTCAACCAGTATGGGTGAGATCCTATTATGTAAGAGACTAGGAAGATATAAATGTAAATAAAACCTTCTGCCCTGCCCTGGCCGGTGTGCTTCAGTTGCTTAGAACACCATCCCATACGCCAAAAGGTGGTGGGTTCAATTCCTAGTCAGGGCACAAAGCTAGGCTGTGGGGTTTAATCCCAGGTTGGGTCGCATGCCACAGGCAGCTGATCAATCTCCCTCCTCCTCCTCCTCCTCCTCCTCCTCCTCCTCCTCCTCCTCCTTCTTCTTCTTCTTCTTCTCTCTCTCTCTCTCTCTCTCTCTCTCTCTCTCTCCCCTTCTTCTCTGTAAAAAAAAAAAATTAAATAAATAAATAAAATTTATTCTGCCTAAAGAACTCATAAACTAGTTATATGAATAAGTTTCAGTGTTTCCAGATTGAATGTTAGGTACAATAAGAGATGCCTCTATGAGTATTAGTTGTATATCCAATGGGAAGTGGGTGGACTGGGCCATGCCTACATTCTGGACTGCAGATGGTTCTCCACACAATGGGGAAGCTAACCCGTGAAAGCTGTTGGAATCACACAAGTACTGTGTTAGATGTGAGGACGAGGGGGCTGAGGATAGAACTGTGAGGATACCAACCTATAAGGGGTAGTTAGAGAAAAAATATCTCTGGAAAGAGATAAGGGAATGATCAAAGAGCTGGAATAATCAGATGATTCTAATACTATGGAAACTTAAGAAGTAGAAAGTTTCCAAAGTTTCTACTAACAGTACGAAATTTTAAAGAGTGATCCACTAATATAAGAATATATTTATAAGTTTAAATTTGTGGGATTTGGCAACATAAAGGTCATAAATAATTTTTTTTCATTTTTTAATTAAGATATTATATGTGTACATATCTTACCATTGCCCCCCAACCCCACTCCTATACATACCCTCACACCCCAATGTTTTGCGTCCATTGGTTATGCTTATATGTATGCATACAAGTCCTTCGGTTGATCTCTTATCTCCCTAACCTTCCCGCTGTAATTTGACAATCTGTTTGATGCTTTACTGTCTCTATATCTATCTTTTTGTTCATCAGTTTATAATGTTCTTTATTATCCATAAATGAGTGAGATCATGTGGTATTTTTCTTTCATTGACTGGTTTATTTCACTTAGCATGATGTTCTCCAGTTCTATCCAGGTTGCTCTAAATGGTAAGAATTCCTTCTTTTTTATGGCAGCATAGTCTTCCATTATGTAGATGTACCATAGTTTTCTGATCCAGTCATCTGCTGATGGGCACCTAGGCTGTTTCCAAATTTTAGCTATTGTAAATTGTGCTGCTATGAACATAGGGGTGCATATATCCTTTCTGATTGGTGTTTCTAGTTTTTTGGGATATATTCCTAGGAGTGGGATTACTGGGTAAAATGGGAGTTTCATTTTCAATTTTTTGAAGAAAATTCATACTGTTCTCCACAGTGGCTGCACCAGTCTGCATTCCCACCAGCAGTGCACAAGGGTTCCTTTTTTTCCACATCCTCACCAACACTTGTCGTTTGTTGATTTGTTGATGTTGGCCATTCTGACAGGTGTGAGATGGTACTGCATTGTCATTTTGATTTGCATCTCTCGGATAATTAGTGACTTTAAGCATGTTTTCATGTGTCTCTTGGCCTTCCTTCTGTCTTCTTTTGAAAAGATTCTATTTAGGTCTGTTGCCCATTTTTTATTGGATCATTTATCTTCCTTTTATTAAATTGTATAAGCTGTCTGTAGATGTTGGATATTAAACCTTTATCAGTGATAACATTTGCATATATGTTCTCCCATACAGCGGGGTTTCTTGTTGTTTTTTTGATGGTTTCTTTTGCTGTGAAAAAAGCTTTTTATTTTGATGTAGTCTCATTTGTTTATTTTCTCTTTAGCTTCCATTGCCCTAGGAGCAGTATCAGTGAAGTTCTTTCAGCATATGTCTGAGATTTTGCTGCCTGTGAATTCCTCTAGTATTTTTATGGTTTCCTACCTTATATTTTAGTCTTGTATCCATTTTGTGTTTATTTTTGTGTATGGTGTAAGTTGGTGATCTAGTTTCATTTTTTTGCACGTATCTGTCCAATTTTCCCAACACCATTTATTGAAGAGACTGTCTTGGCTCCATTGTATGTTCATGCCTCCTTTGTAAAATATTAATGCATAGTGTTTTGGGTCGATATCTGGATTCTCTATTCTATTCCATTGGTCTATATCTCTGTTCTTGTGCCAGTACCAGGCTGTTTTGAGAATTACAGTGGCTTTGTAATACAGCTTGAAATCTAGTATTGAGATCCCTCCTACTTTATTCTTCTTTCTCAGGATTGCTGTGGCTATACAGGGTATTTTTTTATTTCAGATGAGTTTTTGGAGAGTTCTTTCTAGGTCTGTGAAATATGCCGTTGGTATTTTAATGGGGAGTGCATTGAATCTATAGATTGCTTTGGGTAGTATGGACATTTTAATGATGTTGATTCCACCAATCCATGAACATGGTATGTTCTTCCATCTGTTTATGTTTTCCTCTATCTCTTTTTTCAGTGTCCTATAGTTTTCTGTCTATAGGTCTTTTACCTCCTTAGTTAAGTTTATTCCTAAGTATCTTAATTTTTTGGTGCTGTGGTAAATGGGATTGCTTTTTTAGTCTCTCTTTCTGTAAGTTCACTATTGAAGTATAGAAATGCCATAGATTTCTTGGCGTTAATTCTGTATCCTGCTACATTGCCTAATTCATTTAATAAGTCTGTTAGTTTTTCTATGGAGTCTTTCAGGTTTTTTATGTACAACATCATGTCATCTGCAAATAAGGACAGCTTTACTTCTTCTTTTCCAATTTGGATGCCTTTTATTTCTACTTCTTGTCTGATCGCAATGGCTAATACTTCCAGTACTATGTCAAACAGGAGTGGTGAAGGTGGGCATCCCTTTCTTGTTCCTGTTCTTAGGGGAAATGGTTTTAGTTTTTTCCCATTGAGTATGATGTTTGCTGTGGGTTTATCATATATAGCTTTTATTATGTTGAGGTATGATCCTTCTATTCCCACCTTGTTGAGAGTTTTTATCAAGAAAGGGTGTTGGATTTTATCAAATGCTTTTTCTGCATCAATTGATATGACTATGTGATTTTTATCTCTCAATTTGTTTATGTGATGTATCATGTTTATTGATTTGCAGATATTGTACCATCCTTGCATTCCTGAGATAAATCCTACTTGGTCATGATGTATTATCTTTCTGATGTACTACTGCAGCGTTTTTCAACCGCTGTTCCGCGGCACGTGTGCCGCGAGATGTTGCCTGGTGTGCCGTAGGTGCAGACAAGACAAGAATTTTATAATTTTTCACTATTTTGTTTACTTAATATTTCATAATAAAGTAATTATAAAATACTTTCTTTGTGTTTATTTGATTCCTATTCAAGAGAATTACTTTATATATAGTCAATATAGGCACAGAGTTAAATTTTTTAACATTTTCTAATGGTGGTGTGCCTCGTGATTTTTTTCATGAAACAAGTGTGCCTTTGCCCAAAAAAGGTTGAAAAACACTGTACTACTGGATCAAATTTGCTAGAATTTTGTTGAGGATTTTGGCATCTATGTTCATGAGGGATATTGGCCTGTAATTCTCTTTCATTGTGTTGTCTTTATCAGGTTTTGGTATTAGGGTGATGCTGGAAGGAGCTTGGAAGTGTTCCTTCCTCTTGAATTTTTTTTGAATAGTCTAAGGTGTATAGGTTTTAGTTCTTCCTTGAATGTTTGGTAAAGGTCATGGATAATTTAGAACCATTTCTTTGGGGTAGTGTGAGTAGAAGCCAAGTGGAAATGAATTGAAGGGGAAGGACAGATAAGAAAGATAAGAAAGCATAGACTATTCTTTAAAGAAGTTTGGAAGAAAAGGAAGGATAGTTTGAGTGGTAAATAGGGGGGAAACAGAGTCTAAGAATAAATTGTTTGAGTGTGGAAAAAAAAATTGAGCACATTTCTAGGCTGAAGGAGAAGATAGTGAATAGAGGTCCTGGAGTTGATGTTGAAAGAATGGAGTCAAGAGCGGGTCAATGGCACAGAGAAAAAGGCAGCCTCACCCTCTAGACTAGAAGGGAGGAAGTGCCGATGGCTTCAGCCACAGGTAAGCTTATAGAAGAAAGCTGCAGGAGAAAGAGCCATGACAGCATTTATGTTCTCAACAAACTAAGAGGGAGGCAATGCCACCTGCTGATGCTGAGCTGGGTGGTGACTGAGCAGGTTATGAAGGAGACAGTGAGAGTTTATCATTATTTCTGAGGGGAGTCGAGAAGAATGACACAGGTGGACGGGCAATGCGTGGAGTCCATGTGAGGCAGAAAGAGCATCAGGCTGAGCAACAGAATCCTGTACCCACCTCCAATACGCTGTGTGAACTCGGACAATTCTTGCTCCCGTGGGGCTCATTCTCTCAGCACTCAACCCAGGAAACTTGACTACATGAGCTCTCATGTCCCAAAAGGAGGCAGGATTCAGATAAACAAAATTAAAAGATGCTAGCAGTCTATTAGACCCTCTTTCCTATGGAACCTGAGTTAAAATAAGGGACCTTTTTGTCCCTCCCATAGTGAGCAGGTGGTTGGGGAGAAGAACTGGTGAGAAATCTGCTTAACTGTTTGTCTTGATTTTTAAATTTGTTCTCATGTATTCGTCTATGCATCTATTCAACAAACATAAAGCTCTTGTTATGGTCCAGGCACTGTGCTGGGTACTAGTCACAAAGCGTTCAGTCTTATGGAACATCCTACAACAGTTGACTCCTTTCAACTACTTCCATCATACTTTGTCCTTTCTTTTACTTCTTTTTTAATTATATCTTTATTGATTTCAGAGAGGGAGGGAAAGGAAGAGAGGGCTAGAAACATCAATGATGAGAAAGAATCATTGATTGGTTGCCTCCTACACATCTCCTACTGGGGATGGAGCCCACAACCTGGGCATGTGCCCTGACCGGAAATCGAACTGTGGCATCTTAGTTCCAGGTTGACGCTCCTATGGACTGAGCCATGGCATCCAGGCCATCACACTTTCATACGTGCCCATTATTTCCCTCTGCCATACTACCTCTCTTGTCCTTTTCCAAGTCTGTATCTTTGCTTAGCTATTCTTTCTTTCCAGAATGCCTTTCTCTGACTAATGAATCCTTCTCTGTTAAGCTTTCCTGTCACTCACCCTTGGGCAAAATCAATAGATTTATCCCCTTTCATGTGTATTCTTATAAATACTAAATGACCATTTATGCTTTATTACATTAATTACATATGTGCTTATTTTTTTCCACTTCATTGTAAACTCTTTGGAAATGGCAACTAGTTCTTCATATCCCCACCCTTTTCTTCCTCATTGCTCAATCATGGCGGGAACATAATAGTGCCCAGTAAATGTCTGGATTGAATCCAATTGGATTGAACACCAGTGCTAGTTCTCTGTAGTGGTTCTACCATACAACTCTACTACTCTAGGTTTTGAGACAGATTTGGGATCTTGAATATCTAACTCCTATAGGACACCCAGGGTTTCTACAAGAAATAATTCATCAAAACTGAAGGTTTTAGCAGTCACTCAGCTGAGAAAGGCTTTAGCTGGTGCACACTCACTCCTTGCCAGGACCTCAGCTGCTAAAGGGACAGCGTTCCAGCTGTGCAGACCACACCCTTCCCTGTGCTGCAATACAATTTTGATGCTAAGAGTGAGCATCGAACCCGGGAGTTAAGAGCACAGACACCAACAAGACTGCCCTCACTTTTTTGTTGTTGTTATTTATTTTGTTGTTGTTAATTCCCATTCAATGATATTTTTCCATTGATTTTTTGACAGAGTGGAAAAGAGAGGGAAAAACAGAAACACTGATGTGAGAGAAACACATCAATTGATTGCTTCCTGCATGGGCCCTGGGCCTGGGCTGGGCAGAAGCCTGTAACCAACATACGTGCCCTTAACTGGATCAAACCCGGGACCGTTTGGTCGGCAGGCCAACACTCTATCCACTGAGCCAAGCTGGCTAGGGAAAACTGCCCTCACTTTAAATGCCAAGCACAAGTTCAGGGATCTTTAGGACATTTACGCTTCTGGCAAACTGGGTTCCCACCACCCCCTCGGGTCTACCAATTTGCTATGACAACTCATAGAACTCAGGAAAACACTATTCTTACAATTACAGTTTTATTCTTAAAAATGAAATCAGGACCAGCTATATGAGAAGACATGCGTAGGGTGGGCTCTGGGAAGTTCTTGAACACAGAGCCTCCATGCTTCTCCTGTGAAATCCCCTTCCTGGCACGTTGATGTGTTCACCAACCAGGAAGCTCCGCTGAGTTTTTTTTGGTTTCATTACATAGGCATGACTCATTGAAAAATTGGCCAGGGACTAAACTCAATCTTCAGTGCCCCTCCCCTCCTAGAGCTCAAAGTCTCAATTCTCTAATCACATGTTGGTCTTGACCAACCCTTTCCTGAATCATCTCATTCATTATACTGGTAAACTCACCTATGATCCAAGGGCACACCAAGAATAACAAAAGCACTCCTTAAATTCAAGGGTTTAGAAACTTCCTCCCAGGAATTCATGACAGCAACCTGATAAATTCTTCATTGCACAACACCTTGGATTCAATTTGGTGGCTCGGGTTAACAATCCAGGGACATAGATACCTTACTCCTGTGGATTAGCATCTCTCTTTATTTTGGCCTCAAATGACCACCTAAATGATACCACAGGGCATCTGAATTCCCAACTGACCCTGTGTCTTTCTTCTATCCCTACAGGTACAATTGTCCAGTCACAAAAAGGTAGGGGAATGGCTTCTTTCTCTGCTGAAACTCTGAGGAAATTCATGGAAATATACCTTCCTAAAACAGTAGTTCTGGATGAGATAATGAGTGATGAGTAACAAACTTCTCCATTGTCAATCATTCTTGGAGGAGGAAGGTACTACTCAAAATGTTACCCAACATATAGACATCATCTGGGAGAGCTGCAGAGTCTCAGTCCTCCCCAGAACTCCTCACTTAGAACTGAAGTTCTAGCTAGATCCCCGTGTGCTTCCTGGACAAATTGATGTTTGAGAAGAAAGACTGCGGTAACGTGGTCTTCTTTTGTAGCCTGGGTGGAAAGAATGTCAAAGGCAAGATCTTTAACAGACCATGGCTTTTCTCTTTTCAGGAAACGATTTGGTAACAGTGGATGACAATCAAGAAGATGGTTCAGTACTTCTGATTTGTAACTTGGAAGGCAAAGATATTAAGTGGTTTAAAGATGGGAAGGAAATAACTACTACAAACGAAAAAACATGGAGCCTGGGAAGTAGTTTGAAGGACCCACAAGGGACATATTTGTGTCAAGGATCAGTGAACAAATCAAAACCACTCCAAGTGTATTATAGAAGTATGTGACACACACACACAGACACACACACACACACACACACCCTTTGGTTTGCTTGTTGTGAAATTAAGCTGTACTTACTGTTGGTGGTTTCCTGTATGGAATGAGTGAAAAATAGATGCTAAGCAGTGATAAAATGGATGTGAAACATCCCAGTTCTCTTCATCTCAGCTTGCCTCTCATTGAAAATAACAAGACAGTTCCCCCAGATTCTTTTTTTTTTAAATATATTTTTATTGATTTTAGAGAGGAAGAGAGCAGGAGAGAGAGACAGAAACATCAATGAGAGAAAATGATTGATCGGCTGCCTCCTGCATGCCCCCTACTGGGGACCGAGCCCACAACCCAGGCATGTGCCCTTGACCAGAATTGAACCTGGTACGTTGTAGTCTGCAGGCCAACTCTCTATCCACTGAGCCAAACCAGCTAGGGCTCCACCAGTTTCTTGCTAAAACATATCCAGTTCCCAAAGACTGGTTTACCTTTGTGTGGCCTCCTGGATTAGAGCAGGTAGCAATTTATATAAACTAAGTTAGGGTGAGTAGGGGAGACAAGAGATGACAAGGTGAGCAGCAGTAAGATGTAAAAGGCAACTGAGCACAGAGAAGGGTATCTGGTCTTCTTCAGTTTCACATAGTTCCTGGCCATAAGTCTACCTGGGCTTCTCTGGGACTTTGGGAAGAGAGAGGAACATCAAGAAGCATTGCACTCTTAGTCCAAGGATCTTCCCAGGCCATTCCCTTGCCATACAACCCACAGAGGGAGCAGTCTGTTGCCCTAGCCAGACAAAGGCATTATTGTTGATAGACAGGAACAAAAGATCCAGAAAAACAACTTTCACACCCTGAAGTAGACTCGTCTCTCCTTTCCTCACAGTGTGTCAGAACTGCATTGAGCTGAATGCATCCACTGTGTCTGGCTTTGTCTTCGCCGAGATCTTCAGCGTTTTTTTCCTCGCTGTTGGGGTGTACTTCATTGCTGGACAGGATGGAGTTCGCCAATCAAGAGGTAAAAGAATGTTCTTAGATGAGATATGAGACCACCTGGGGCCCTCAGCTTCCTTCTAACCAAAATAGCCCCAGAGAAGAGCCTGCACTGGTTAGTACCTGCTGGAGAGGCTCCCTCTGTGGCCAGGAGGAGGGATGCCTAGTGCTTTCACGGCATATTTACCTGCTTCAAGACCCAACTCCCCATTCATCCTCTGTGGTTTTTAAAACTCTTTACTGACGTAAAACCTACATACAGAAAAGTGCATGAAGTAAAACCTACATACAGAATCACAAGCAAACAGCTCAATAAGATTTAATAAAGTAAGCACACACATGAATCCAGCACCCAGTTTAAGAAAGAATATTACCAGCATCTTAGAAGTCCCCCTTGTGGTCACTTCCAGACTCTCCTTATCCCCAAAAGTGAGCACTATGCAGACTTACAACATTGATTCATTTTGTCTGTTTTTGTGCCTTATGTAAATGGACTCATACAGTAAGTACTAATGTGTGACTTCTTTCGCCCAATAATGTGCTTGTGCTACCCACTCACATTCATATATATATATATATATATATATATATATATATATATATATATATATATACACACACACACTAGAGGCCTGATGCATAAAAATTCATGCACTGGGGGGCTCCCTCAGCCAGGCCTGCCCCCTCTCCCAGTCCGGGAGCCCTCAGGGGATGTCCTCTGTGGGAGGCACCGGGCTGATCAGGGGAAGGCGCCGCCCCCATCACAAGCAAACAGCTCACTGCCAGCCACAGCGGCTCCAAAGCCTGAGCCTGGGCCACACAGCCACTGTGCTGTGGCTTTGTCTGGATGGAGTCCAGAAGACATCCGCCCTAATTAGCATAGTGCCCTTCTATTAGTATAGATGTTTTTATTGACTTCAGAGAAGGAGAGGGAGAGAGAGACAGAAACATCAATGATGAGAAAGAATCATTGATTGGCTGCCTCCTGCACACCCTCCACTGGGGATGGAGCCCACAACCTGGGCAAGTGCCCTGACTAAGAATCGAACCATGACCCTCTGGTTCATAGGTTGATGCTCAACCTCTGAGCCACACCAACCGGGCATCCACTCATGTTCTTGTACATAGGTGTATTTCACTAATTCTTACTGTTATTTAGTATTCCATTATGTGACTATAACCCAATTTATCATCCTCTCTACCGTGTGTGTGTGTGTGTGTGTGTGTGTGTGTGTGTGGTTTATCTTTTGTGCAGCTTCAGACAAGCAGACCCTGTTGTCCAATGACCAGCTCTACCAGGTAAGGGAACATTGCTACAATCAGTGGTGGTTTAACAGTTTGAAATGAGGGTGGGGCAAATAATCTTCCAATTATTTGGAAGATGCTAGATAGATAAGAAACTGCTTAGGACATGCCAGATGGTGGCATAGTTACCCCTCTGGGTGGAAAGGATGAAATAGGAGAAGGGTTGAGAGGGGCTGAGGTCAGGATCTAGTGAGCAAAATCGAAGAACACACCGAGAGGGAAAGCCTCCATCTGCTCGTCCTCTTTCTGCCCCAGGACCACAAAGCACCCACGTCAAAGGCTTGCACGTAAAAAGCACTCAATACATATGCATCTTACTAATTCATGAGGCTGGGGGGGGTTGTGCTTACGACTATGCCTTTTAGCCCCTCAAGGATCGGGAAGATGACCAGTACAGCCACCTGCAAGGAAACCAGCTGAGGAGAAACTGAGCAGGAGCTGTGTCCTACATCGTTTCCAAGGCAATGCCTTCGCATTCCCTGCCCGCCCCTCTGTGCCACATCTGTCTCCTTCCCCAAGAGCTATGAAGACCAGGGGTGGGTGCGGGCTGATTGTGGGGGCCATTTCTAAAGACACAGGGGCTAGTGCTAATGTTCTTGACCTAAAACATATGAAAGCTGTGTATATCTTTACATCCTTTCAGAAGAGGAATGCTGAATATTAATCTTATTTCTAAATAAATGTTTCTCAGCATCCACACTATTAACATTTTGTTCTATTTGTATACATAAATGCATAACCCATGGACACAGACAGTGGACTGGTGAGGGCCTGGGTGTGGTGGGGATGTGGGGGGGATGAAGGGAGTAGGTGGGGGAAAGAAGGTGACATATGTAATACTTTCAACCATAAGATTTTTAAAAACAACATTTGGTCTAGGTAATTATTTGTGGTGAGGGTACTGTCCTGTGCTTTGTGGGGTTTTTAGCAGCCTCCCCTAACTCTAGTCACCAGAGGTCAGCAGTATCCCCATTTTGACAACCAAAATAATCTCCAGATATTGCAAGTGTCCCCTTAGGTGCAAAATCACTTAGTTAAGAACCACTGATCTATATTAGCTTTTCAATCAACCAATAGATGAATCAATCAGAAGTTTCAATCAGGAAAACAGGGCCCAAGCATTATTCGGTTTTCTGAACCAACTGTAATATATATATATATATATATATATATATATATATATATATATATATATATATATATTATGGATTTTAGAGATAGAAACATCAATGATGAGAGAGGATCATTGATCGGTTGCCTCCTGCATGCCCCACACTGGGGATCAAGACTGAAACCTGGGCATGTGCCCTCAACTGGAATCAAACCCGGGACCCTTGAGTCCCCAGGTCAACACTCTATCCACTGAGCCAAATCAGGTAGGGCTATAATTATTTTAATTATATTCTTAAGTGGATAAATTTGATAAAAATTGCTAAGAACAGGTGAGGTCACTTAAAATGAGTGCATTTTTATAGCAAATTATACCTCAATACAATTATTTTTTTATATTTTATTGATTTTTTTACAGAGAGGAAGAGAGAGGGATAGAGAGTTAGAAACATCAATGAGAGAGAAACATCGACCAGTTGCCTCTTGCACACCCCCTACTGGTGATGTGCCCACAACCGGAATCGAAGCTGGGACTCTTCAGTCCGAAGGCAGATGCTCTATCCACTGAGCCAAACCGGTTTCGGCAATACAATTATTTTTTAAATGACATTTTTACAACGTTAGTCATTGCACATTCGTTGTATGAGCAAGAGATTGGAACTAACTGAAATCTCCATCACATCAAATACAACAGAGTTCAAAGGTTTGGGCAAGACTTTAAAATTACTGATTCACATCAAAATAATAACCACATCATAATTATAGCAAAATTACAGAACAACCATCACTTCAGAACCACCTAAAGTCTATCTGAATAGAATACTACAGGGGTCTTCAAACTACGGCCCGAGGGCCACATGCAGCCCCCAAGGGAGTCTGATCCTGCCCGCCAGGTTTTTTGGGCAGTGAGCACAGCCAAGGTGTTACAGTAGGAATTAGTAGTTCATATAGTCCAGCCCTCCAGCTCTCTGAGGGACCGTGATCTGGCCCCCACTTTAAAAAGTTTGAGGACCCCTGGATAACTTAGGATATAAAGAAGACACATAGAGTCTGGTAGGAGGGGCAAAGAGGTGGAGCAGGCTGGTCCCACACCCACATGTGATGGTTAAAAATGGGGAGGGAGCCGAAACCGGTTTGGCTCAGTGGTAGAGCGTCGGTCTGCGGACTGAAAGGTCCCAGGTTCGATTCCGGTCAAGGGCATGTACCTTGGTTGCGGGCATATCCCCAGTAGGGAGTGTGCAAGAGGCAGCTAATCTATGACTCTTTCTCATGGATGTTTCTAACTCTCTCTATCCCCCTCTCTTCCTCTCTGTAAAAAAATCAATAAAATATATTTTAAAAAATAAAAAATGGGGAGGGATATCTCAGCTACAGAGCTCTGCCCTGAGGAGTGAGGAGTCTCGGCCCCACACCAGGCCCCCCAGCCCAGAGTTCCAGTGCCAGGAAGAGAAGTTCCCAAAACTTCTGCCTGTAAAAACTAGCAAAGATAATGGCTGAATGAGACGGAATGCTGCTAAAGGGCCCATGCACAGACTTACACAGGCTACTTGCTCAGAACTCCAGCAGTGGGGCAGCAGCTAGAAAGGCACCAGGGACACATGAGGAGGACTGAAGTGTCTGGCATCGGGGCCAGAGCTGGAGGGGCAGCTTTTCCCAGACAGAAGTGCTGGCTGAGGCCGTTATTCCTGGGCTGAGCCCTCCCCCAACAGAGCAGGCTGGCAAGCACCATATCTGAGATGCCCTCAACCTGGCTAACACTGTTCTCCCTGCCTGGAGATTCCCTGAAACCCCACCCAACTTTCAGACCCACCCAGGCCCTTTCCAGTGGCTTTTCCATATAAACAGCTTCTGGCTCAGTGACCCATACCTCTTGCTAAGTACCCCCAGGCCCCGTACTAGCAACAGCAAGCCTTGGTTCACAGTTTGGCCTCTCCTGGGCACCTCCAAGCCCAGCATAAATAGCAGCCATCTGCAGATAGCTTTGTGGCTCATGCCAGGAGGCCTCAGGAAGGGTACAAGTAGTGGCTGACCTTGGCATGCACTTGCTGTGTGACTCCAGAGCTAGCACACCTGATGGACAGCCTCAGAGCTCGCTGAAGCACCAATCAAACACCTCCACAAGCGACACACTTAAGCCTGGACTTGGCAGGTACCTGAGCCCTGCACCATGGGCTTGGCCCCTGCATAGTAGATCCTCCACATGGTCCTGGGCAGTCCTCCTAGTGGCCAGTACACACAGCCAGCCAGTTCTCACAGCCAATCGGCCTAGGGGCAAATCCCTCCCATTAACATACCAACAGCAATTAAGGATCAACTACCACAGGCAGATGCACACAGCCCACACAAGGGTGCACCTGGAGCACCCAGCTCAGGTGATCACTGGACCCTCTAGGACACCTACTATATAAGGACACTCTAGCAAGCCCAGAAGACTTAGCAGCTCTACTTAATATATAGAAACAAACACAGGGAGTCAGCCAAAAGGTGGAGACAAAGAAACATGTCCCCAATGAAAGAACAGAACAAAACTCCAGAAAAAGAACTAAATAAAATGAAGACAAGCAATCTACCACATGCAGAGTTCAAAACATAGTCATAAGGATGTTCAATGAACTTAGGGGAAGAGTAAAGGAACTTATAACTTCAACAAAGATATGAGAAACATATAAACAGAACTAGAAAACATAAAAGAACCAATCAGAAATGAAAAATACATTAACTGAAATGAAGAATACATTACAAGGAATCAACAGTAGCGTATGTGGAGAAGGGGATCAAATCTGTGATTTGGAATATAAATAGCAGAAAACACCCAATCAGAACAGCAAAAAGAAAAAAAAAAGCCAAAAAATAAGGACAATGTAAGAAGTGTCTAGGATAACTTCAAGAGTACCAACATTTGCATGATGGGAGTGCAGGAAAGAAAGAAATAAATTGAAAACCTATTTGAAAAAATAATGATGAAAAAATTTCCTAACCTGGTGAAAGAAAAAGACAAATCCAAAAAGTGCAGAGTCCCAAACAAGATGAACCCTCAGAGGTCCACACCAAGACACATCATAATTAAAATGCAAAAGATTAAAGACAAAAAAAAAAATCTTAAAAGCAGCAAGAGAAAAGCAGTTAGTTACCTACAAGGGAGTGCCCATAAAACTGTCAGCTGATTTCTCAACAGAAACTTTGCAAACCAGAAGGGAGTGGCAAGAAATGTGCAAAGTGATGAAATGCAAAGACCTATAAACCAAGATTACTGTACCCAGAAATGCTATCATTTAGAATTGAAGGTCAGATAAAGAGCTTCACAGACAAGAAAAAGCTAGAGGAGTTCATCACCACCAAACCAGTATTACATAAAATGTTGAAGGGTCTTTTTTAAGAAGAAGATCAAAATATGAATAATAAAGTAGCAATAACTATATATGTATCAACAATTACTTTAAATGCAAATGGATTAAGTACTCTAATTAAAAAACATATGGATAATAAAACAAGACTCTTACATATGCTGTCCAAGGGAGGCTCACTGCAGATCAAAAGACACTAACGGACTTGAAAGTAAAGCTATGGAAAAAGATATTTCATGAAAATGGAAACAAACAAACTGAAAAAAGCTGGGGTAACAATATTTATACCACAAAATAAACCTTAAAACAAAGCCTATAACTAAAGACAAAGAAGGACTCAGCCATTCCACCCAAAACACTAAATTGAAAAGATATATACATGCATCCTTATGTTCATTGAGGGATTGTTTACAAAAGCCAAGACATGGCAGCAACCTAGGTGCCATCAATAAATGAGTGTATAAAGAAGTGGTGCATATATACAATGGAATATGATTGCCATAAAAAAGAATAAAATTTTGCCATCTGCAACAACATTAATGGACCTAGAGAGTATTGTACTGAGTGAAATAAATTAGACAGAAAGACAAATGCCAGATAATTTCACTTATTTGTGGAATCTAAAAAACACAACAAAATAAACAAGCTGACCTGAAATAGACTCATAAATACAGAGAACATTTTGATCGTTGTCAGATGGGAAGGGTGGGAAAATATGTAAAAAAAAAAAAAAAGTGAAGGGATTGCCCTAACCAGTTAATAATGGTTAGAGTGTCAGCCTGAAGACTGAAGGGTCTCAGGTTTGATTCCGATTAAGGGCATGTATCTTGGTTGCAGGCTCAATCCCCAGGCCCAGTCAGGGCATATGCAGGAGGCAACCAATTGATGTTTAGGATCTCTGACTCCATGCTTCTGTCTCCTGTCTCTCCCCCTTCCTTTCCACTCTCTCTGGGAATCAATGGAAAAAAATATCCTCAGGTAAGGATTAACAAACAAAAGTGAAGGGCTTAAGAAGTACAGATTGATAGTTACAGAATAGTCATAGGGATGCAAAGTATAGCATAAGGAATATAGCCAATAATCCTATATAATAGAAGCCCAATGTGCAAATCAACCGAAGGTGGAATGACTGGTCAGCAGGGGGTGGGATCAGTGAGTGGGTGGCACCAAGCCAGTCAAGGTGGGTGCTAGAGGGCAGAGGGAGCGAACAGCAATTGGGGGGCAGGGGCGACTGGGTGGTGGTGGAGGGGCAATCCAGTGACAGAGATTCGGTCCCCAGTGGGGGGCTGCATGAGGCAGCTGATCCATGATTCTCTCTCATCATTGATGTTTCTATCTCTCTCCCTCTCCCTTCCTCTCTGAAATCAATAAAAATATTTTTTAAATGTTTTAATCCTCACCTGAGGATATGTTTTTGTTTGTTTTATTTTAGAGAAAGAGGAAGGAAGGAAGGAAGGAAGGAAGGAAGGAAGGAAGGAAGGAAGGAAGGAAGGAAGGAAGGAAAGAAAGAAGAAAGAAAGAGAGGGGGAGAGAGAAGGGAGAGAGAGAAAGAAGTAGAAAGAGAGAGAGACATTGTAGACATAAGTGGATTGCCTCCCTTACACATCCTACCAAGATGGAACCAAACCTGGTTATGTGCCCTGACCAGGAATCAAACTCTAGACACTGGGCAACACCGGCCAGGGCTGGAATTGAAAAAAACTATTTTTAAAAATTTAGATAGCATATTTTAGCACACTGACTTGACAACCAAACCGAGCTCAAATGTTTCCGTTATTGTTACTGTTGTTGCTTCACAGCTAATAATAAATAGTGAAGAGTAACAGAAACTGCTTCAAGAAGGCCTAAGACCGGTAGCAGAAGCCCGAACAAATTGCGGCAGTGCTGGCATCACGAGGTCACACCTGCGGGCCACACACGGTTTCACCCAGTCCCAAACAGCCCCGCCCCGGCCCCGCCCCGCCACAGGCCCCGCCCCTCCCGGGCAGGTGGCACCTGCGCCCTGGGCGTGTTTGCGCGCCGGAGCCGCGGTAGTGACACTCTGCTTCCGGCGCAAGCCACATCCGCAGGGGCCGTCGCCTCGTGATGATGTCAGTTCCGGTTGCCCGGCTGAGTCGGAAGTAGGAACCCTCCGGCTAGTGAGACTCGCGTGTCGTCGCTGCTGGCCCTTCAGGCTCCGGTAAGAGAGCACCTCGCTTGTGGAGGGAATCGTGGAGTCTGCACCGGGTTTGTTCTCCCAGCCGAACGCCAGTTCCGGCCTCTGCACTCACCTCCTCCCGGCTCCCTGCCCTGCGCTTCCCTGACCGCCGGCACTGGAATCCCGTCTGATTTGGGAACCCCTTGTATGCTTCAGCTTCTGGCCTGGCTCCCGCTCTCGGCCATTCCTCCGTGGGAAAGGCCGGGGTGCTGGCCTTGCATTATCCATGACTCCCATTCTCTACGTGCACCGAGTGGGTGGGGCCCCCTTCTTGCCGCCAAATCCCCATGGAACCGGAGGGATAACAGTACACAGAGTGGACAACAGATAGCCAAATGCCAGAGAAGGTGGCATCAGACAGGAGTCCTGCTGCCCAAACTAGTTGAAAACATGTGGTTAGGTGTTGACGTTTCGTAAGCAAAGTGTCAGTTCGCTACTCAGACTGTGCACTTTCGGAGCCACTTCTAAGAGGAGGAACTGCAACTCGGGAGCTTACATTTGGTGGGTCTTCTCTTCGGGACCAGAGTTTCACTCCCAGAGCAAGGATGTGTTCAGACGCGTTGCTAGGGACTGCAGGGTCTCCCCTGGGGCCCTCCTGCGATGACATGGGCCCAGGTTAGGAAGGCTGTCTGCTTTTTCACTTGATGTGTAGCGTGCTGATGTGTTGGTAGGATCGATTGCCCTATTCGAGGGGCCTGAAAGGAGTGTTGGATGAAACATACAACCATGAAAACGTTTTTTAATGCCTTTTTGTTTGATGTGTGTATTACTCATCAGGACAGAGACCTACAGATTATGGTTTAATAGATCTTGATTTTTATCACTCCAGTTCACCAAGTGCTCCAGACAGACAGTTCTGTTTAAAATCATACACTGTCTGATGTTAAGGCATTGGTGCACCCTCCCCTTGGAAATCGATAATGTCCCTTAAGAGATTAGCGGTGCTAGTTTTGTTTCTTCTTAGGATTCTTTTTTAATGTATTGAGGTGTCGTTGGTTAATAGGATATAGAGGTGTCAGGTGTGGGTTTCTGTGTGTTGCACTGTGTGCCCGCCACCCAGAGTCACATCATCTTCCATCCCATATATTAGGCCCTGTCTCCCCCACCGGTTCCCCTCTGGCAGTCACACTGCTGTCTGCGTTCATGAATTTGCTTTATATCTCGCACATGACTGAAACCATATGGTTCTTAGCTTTTTCTGGCATTTCACTTAGCATAATGTTTTCAAGGTCCGTCCATGTTATTGCAAATGGCGCTATTTCATCCTTTCCTATGGCTGAGTAATATTCCACTGTGTGTATGGACCACGTCGTCTTTATCCAGTCTTCTACCGCAGGACACATTGGTGTTTCCATGTCTTGGCCACAGGGAATAGTGCTGCAATGAACATAGAGGCACTATATATCTTTGTGAATACATGATTTTGAGTTTTTCGGGTACATACCAAGAGATGGGTCATATAGTAGCTCAGTTCCTAATTTTCTGAGGAATCACCGGACTGCTTTCCATTGTGGCTGCACCAGTCTGCATTCCCACCAGCGGAGAATGAGGGCTCCCTTTTTCCCACAGCCTCTCCAACACTTGTTGCTTTTCTTGTTGATAATGGCCACTCTACAGGTGTGAGTTGGCATCTCACTAGTTTTTTTTTTGTGTGTATTTGTTTGTTTTTATTATTGATTTTTTACAAAGAGGAAGGGAGAGAGATAGATAGAAACGTCAGTGAGAGAGAAACATCGACCAGCTGCCTCTTGCACACCCCCTACCGGGGATGTGCCCGCAACCAGGGTACATGCCCTTGACCGGAATCGAACCCGGGACCTTTCAGTCCGCAGACTGACGCTCTACCACTGAGCCAAACCGTTTTTGGCCTCACTGTAGTTTTGATCTGCATTTTCCTAACTGCCGGTGAGGTGGAACACCTTTCCATTGTCTATTGGCTGTTTGTCTTCTTGGGCGGGGTGTGTTTTCAGGTCCTCTGCCCACTGTTTGATTAGGTCATTTGTTTGTTTGGTGTTGAGTTTTATGAGTTATTTATATATTTTGGAGATTAAACTTTTGTTGGGTCTGTTGTTTGAAAATATCACCTCCCATTTGGCTGGCTACGTCTTTGTTTTGCTGTTGGTTTCTTTTGACAGGCGAGCTTTTTCGTTAGATATAGTCCCATTCATTTGTTTTTGCCTGTGGAGTCAAATTCATAAAATGTTCTCTATGACCAAGGTCCATAAGTTTAGTACCTATGCTTTTTTCTATGTAATTTATTGTTTCAGATCTTATATTTAGGTCTTTGATCCATTTTGAATTAATTTTTGTGCAAAATTTCATGGAAACAAACTGTAATCCAGTTTTTCTTCTGCATAAGGCTTTCCAGTTTTCCCAGCACCATTTACTTCAGAAAAAGAATGTATTGGCTCCTTTATTGAAAATTATCTGTGCATATACATGTGGTTTTATAGCTGGGCTCTCTATTCTGTTCCATTGATCTGTGTGTCTGTTTTTCTGCCAATGCCATGCTGTTGTTGTTGTTTTTTTGTTTGTTTGTTTTTTTAATACATTTTATTGATTTTTTACAGAGAGGACGGGAGAGGGATAGAGAGCTAGAAACATAAATGATGAGAGAGAAACATCGACCAGCTGCCTCCTGCACACCCCCCGCCGGCAACCAATGCACATGCCCCTGACCGGAATCGAACCTGGGACCTTTCAGTCCACAGACTGACGCTCTACCGCTGAGCCAAACCGGTTTCGGCTGCCATGCTGTTTTGATCATCGTAGCTCTGTAGTGTAATTTGAAGTCAGCTAGCTTCATTCTTTATTCTGAGGATTGCTTTGGCTATTTGGGTCCTTTGTGGTTCCATATAAATCTGATGTTTTTTTTATTCTCTATCTTTTAAGAGTGGCATTGGGATTTTGATTGGGAATGCATTAAACTTGTATATGGCTTTGGGTAATAAAGCCATTTTAACAGTCTTGAATCTCCCAATCCATAAACATGGAATATTGTTTCCATTTTGTTGTCTTTTTCAATCTCTTTTAGTTTTGCTTTGTAGTTTTCAGTATGTATGTCTTTCATGTTCTTTGTTAAGTTTATTTCTAAGTATTTTATTCTTTTGGTTACAATTGCAAAAGAAATTTTTTCATTTCTTTTTCTGAAGTTTCATTGTTAGTGTACAAGAAGGCTAGCAGTACTGTTTTAAACAAGAGATTGGATCGGGACTGTGAAAGGATTTTGTAGGGTGGAGATAGACAGCTATTGCAGATGTAGATCCTTGTAGTGAGTATATCAGAGGAAACATATTTTTAAGGAGTACATTAAACAATAATCCAATCCAAAAGCTCTAAAGATTGGTGGTTTTGCTATCCCTACGGCTAACAGCGGGATAATGTCATATCTCTATGGCAGTTGGAAGTAGCAGACTCTAAATTACCAGTGACGTTGAATTTAAAACAAAACATCAAGGTTCCATTTTATCAGAGCTCTTCCTGGGAGTGGGTGATATCTAGGTGCTCTCTTTACATTTGTGAGACCCTGAACGAGTCTCAGCCTCATCTCCACAGAGGTTCTCAGCAAGTGGTCAGTCCTCCCTTTTCCTGTAAAGTTCTGTAAGTGGTTCCGGCGTATTAACCCTTTTCCTATGAAAGCAGTTTATGCAGAGACTTGAGGTACCTGTGAAGAAGATGAGGTTAGCGGGGTAGACAAGAACCTCTTGGCAGCAGCTGTGTTTCCATCCTCCGTCCTGCATGTGCGGAGATGCCACAGAGCCGTGTCCCGCTAGCCTCCCACTGCAGACAGTGAACCCTCACCTGGAAGCAGGTTTGTGATGCTGCTAGGTGATTTTGTGCAAGATTGAATCAGTCAATAAGTATTTATTTGGGACTTTGAGATTTTAATATATAATGTCAGACACAGAAGAAAAAATGATCACATATGAACCTCTACTCCAGTTGCTTACAATCTAGCGTAGTAGAAGATCTGCATTAAGAACACAATGTCGAAAGTCATAAATCCTATTTAAAATATAGATAAAATGTGCCCGGGCTGGTGTGGCTCGGTTGGGTGGGCATCGCTCAGTGCACCCGGAGGTGGCCAATTTGATTCCTGATCATGGCACATGATCCCGAGTAAGGTGCCTGCAGGAGACAGCCATGCTGTGTGCTCTCACATCGATGTTCCTCTCTTCCTCCCTCTCCCTTTCTCTCTCTAAAAATAAATTAACTATTCTTTTAAAATATATAGATAAATAAAATATGAGAAGCTAGCTTCTTTATATAACGTGACTGTATAATATTGAAAAAGGAAGAGATAATTCCATTTATTCTCTTTATCTCTCTTGATAGTCTTAAGAACCTGTCTGTCATATGTTCTGTATTCCTTTCAACTTCCAGCTGACCCTTGAACAACACGGGTTAGAACTTGCTGGTTCACCTACGTCTGAATTTTCCCAGTAAATATATGCAGTTCTGTCAATGTACTTTCTTATGATTTTCTCAGTAATGTTTTCTTCTCTCTAACTTACTTTATTGTAGGAATACAGTATATAATACATACCACATACAAAATATTAATGTTAATTTTTTTTTTATGTTAGGCTTCTGGTCAGCAGTAGGCTATTAGTTAAGTGAAAGGTTACAATAAGTGGTTTTCCATTACATGGGGCCGTGGTCGGCAAACCGTGGCTCGAGAGCCACTATGTGGCTCTTTGGCCCCTTGAGTGTTCTAATACTACTTCTTAAAAAAAAAAAAAAAAAAAAAAAAAAAACTCGCCCAGCCGAAACCCGTTTGGCTCAATGGATAGAGTGTCGGCTTGGGGACTGAAAGGTCCCCAGTTCGATTCCGGTCAAGGGCATGTACCTTGGTTGCGGGCATATCCCCAGTAGGGGGTGTGCAAGAGGCAGCTGATCGATGACTCTCTCTCATCGATGTTTCTAGCTCTCTATCTCTCTCCCTTCCTCTCTGTACAAAATCAATAAAATATATTTTAAAAAAAACAAAACTCGCCCAGGCCAAAAACCTACTTCTGGGCATGGGCCACGAAGTTTCAGTCGCACTGCACGTGGTGCTTTGTGGAAGAGCCACACTCAAGGGGCCAAAGAGCCACATGTGGCTCACGAGCCGAGGTCTGCCGACCACTGGCATGGGGGAGTGGTGCCCCAACCTCATGTTCTTAAGGGTCAGCTGCACTTCTTTCTGCGCAGATGGTACAGGTGAGGCATCTCCTGTTACCGACCTGACCTCCAGTGTTTCTAAAAGCCCGTCCCATAGCAGGGAATCTGTTGGGTTTTGGTTTTTTTTAATCCCCACCTGAGGATATTTTTTCCATGGATTTCTAGAGAATAGAAGGGAAGGCGTGGGGGTGGGGGGAGAAACATCGACACCGGAGAGACATTGATTGGTTGCCTCCTGCATGCACACACCCCTACCGGGGCTGGGGAATCTGCAGCTGCGATACGCGTCCTTCGCCAGGAATCAAACCCACTACCCTTTGGTCCACAGGCAACACTCTAACCACTGAGCAACCAGCCAGGGCTCTGTTGGCTTTTATGACTGGGGGGGACGGGCGGAGAGACACTCCACCTCTCACTTCTGTTTTCCGGTACGTTGTCTTAGTTTTAGGTTGGGTCATTCTAGATGGTGTAAAGATGGCAATTCCATGTTATATCTTAACCAGCCTTGCAACTTAAACAGGAAAAAGAGTTCCCTTTTCTGTAGAGTCAGCCAAAGGCCTGAAGCTAATGTGGATTTAGTCTGGTAGGACTGGCTGGGGTCTCATGTCCACTCCTGCATCGTCACTTCGGCCAGGCCAGGTTCATGTGCCCCGTCTTGAGGCTGGTGGGTGAGGTCATCCCCTTTTAACTACGGGGCCCGGGAGTGGGACGGAGCGGGGAGGGCGGGATGCTGTGCTGGAAGAGGAGGAGGAGGTTTGGAGACAGAAGAACAAGCGCTCACCATGCTCTCTGCGCTGCTCGGACGGACGGCGGCGGGTGCTTCAGGGAGAAGGAGCTGGCAGTGAGGCAGCAAGACGCTCTTGGTCCTCATCGTGAATTAGGGCAGTAAGGAAGTGCTCTCCAGGATTGTTGTTCGTTTTAACACTAACTAGGCTAATTGTTTGCATTATTAAGCTCAACTAAACTGTATGTAGCAAAAAAATACAGCAATGTCTAACAGTCCCTGAAAACACTCAAGCACAGCGCCACGCTGGGAGGAGCCCAGACTGCCTGCCCATTAGCCGTTAGCTCTTGTGCAGAAAACTCCACAGAAAGCTCCATGAAGCAACTGACAAGATGCAAGTGTTATTATAGTCTTATTTCCTCCAAAAAACAAGGGTAACTTCTGATTTGCATTAGCTTTTGTTTTTGTTTTGTTTTTTATTATTATTTTTTATTATTTTTTAATTAACCTTTATTATTCATATTATTACAAAAGTTCCTCATTTTTTCCCCCCTCCATCAGGTTCCTATCCCACCCTCTGCCCTTTCCCCATCCCCCATTGTCCTCATCCATACGTGCACAGTTTTTGTTCAGGCTCTTCCCACAACCCCCCTCTCCTCTTTTCCCTGAGAATCATCAGTCCACTCCCCTTCCATACCTCTGATTCTATTATATTCAACAGTTAATATTGTTCATCAGGTTTTTTAATTCCCTTGGTTTTTAGATTCACTTGTTGATAGTTATGTATTTGTTGTTCATAATTTTTATCTTTATTTTCTTTCTCTTCCGAAAGATCCCCCTTCAGCAATTCATATAATTCTGGTTTGGCGGTGATGAACTCCTTTAGCTTTTTTTTATTTGTGAACTTTTTACCTGGCCTTCGATTCTGAGTGATAGCTTTGCTGGGTAGAGTATTTTTGGCTGTAGGTTCTTGCTATTCATCTCCTTGAATATTTCTTGCCATTCCCGTCTGGCCTGCATGGTTTCTGTTGAGAAATCAGCTGACAATCGTATGGGTGCTCCTTTATAGGTAACTACCTGCTTTTCTCTTGCTGCTTTTAATATTCTCTCTTTGTCTTTTGCTCTTGGAATTTTAATTATGATGTGTCTTGGTGTGGTCTCCTTTGGATTACTTTTGTTTGGGGTTCTGTGCGCTTCCTGGACTTGTAGGTCTAATTCTTTCACCAGGTGAGGGAAGTTTTCTGTCACTATTTCTTCCAGTATTCTTTCGGTATCTTGCTCTCTTCTCTTCTTCTGGGACCCCCATAATTCTGATGTTGGTTTGCTTGAAGTTGTCCCCGAGGTTTCTTACATTATCTTCAACTTTCTGTATTCTCTTGTCTTCTTACTTCTGCGGAGGAGTATCTTCTGGCTCTTTATGTTCCAAATCTTTGATTGATTCTTGCGATCTTCCATTCTGTTTTTAGGACTCTGTATAATATTTTTTATTTCAGAAAATGTATTCTTTATTTCTTGTTGATCCCTTATTATTTCTAGTTGATCCCTTTTCATATCCTCATAGGTCTTATCAGCCTTTTCTAGGAAATTCCTGAAAAACCTTATAAGAGTGGTTTTGAACTCTATATCCAGTTGCTTTTTGTCCTCCATTTCTTTCGTTTGTGATCTGTTTCCTTGTCTCGGCATTTTCGCAGCTTCCCTGAGTTGGTAGTCTTAAAAGTCTCTGTGTTCAGCTTGGATGGGGTGGAGTTTCAGGGTGGAGCCTACAGCCTTGGCTTCTGTCAGCCCCGCCCTATGAGGCTCCTGAGTCTTAGTATTCCTCAGGGTCCTTCAGTACTTGTTGCAAGCACCTCTGAGAGAAAGGTGCCCTCGAGTTTCGCCAAATAGTCTAGGCTCTCCCCCAGTGAGCCCGGAACTGGGGTTCAGTTCAGTTGGAAGTGGGATTGAAGTGGGGTTCAGAGCACTCTGCGCGATGCGTGCGCCTCCAAGACTTCCTTTCGCCACTCCCCTGGGATTCCGCCTTACAGTCCAGGCTCCCTCTGTATGAGCCTAGGTCCCCAGGGTCTGGCCTAGAACTGGGGTTCAGCGCTGTTGGAACCGGGGTTCAGCACAGTCCAGAGCTTTTACTTCTCTTTCCCGCTAGGGAATGCCAGCCAGGCACTCAGCCTCCCCCACCTCTCCGACTCTGTTCTCTCCGTGTGCACAGTGTGTCTCTGTACCTTAGGCTTTTACAGCTCCTCTGATTTTTCTTCTGGTTTTCTCTTTCCTTCTCATTGTAGAATTTCCAGTCAGTCGACTTTCCTGTAGTTCTGGGTAATGTCCATTTTGTATTTTAGTTGTATTTTATTGAAATTGTTGTGTGAGGCTGCAGTTAGGTGTTACCTATGCCGCCATCTTGGATTCTCGTCTGCATTAGCTTTTGTTGATATGATTCAGTGAGGAGTCTTTACTCGACAAATTAAAGGTACACCAAATGTTCTTTTTTTTCTCCTTCCTTATACCCCTTCCCTCACTTCTGCCGAGGCCTCTGTTCTCATCCTCCCACACAGGAGGCGTGTACTCCTCCCCTCTCCGCGCTTCGGGGTTGTGTCTGTGCTGTGGCTTACAGTGTAGAAAGGGAGGAAGCCCCCAGGGGGCTCTGCTCACCCTGCTGCCTCTGAGTGCCTGGGGCTTAAGGAGATGTGATCAGAAGAGTGAAGTGCAGACTCGGGGCCCACAAATACCTGTGAGGCATCGTCTGTATATATCACGTGGTAGGAATTTGTGTGCCGTCAGTATTGTAAACCATCGGACAAACAGTAAAAGTTAAATATAGAATCAGTCAGCCCTTACCAGTGTGGCTCAGTGGGTAGAGCATCAGCCCTCGAAGCAAAGGGTCTTGGGTTCGATTCCCATTCAAGGCACATACCTGGGTTGCAGATTCAATCCCAAGGAAGCAATCAATCGATGTCTCTCCTCACACCTCTTCCCTGTTCCTTCTGCCTTTCCACTTACTCTAAAAATCAATGGAAAAATAAAAAATATCCTCGGTGAGGATTAACAAAAAACTACATATATATTTCAAAGATCACTTAGTTTTTAGTGGAAGAAGTATCAGTAGTCTTAAGCCTAGGGGTGGAGATAAATGTGTGTGTGTGTGTGTGTGTGTGTGTGTGTGTGTGTGTAAAACCCACAACATGCTGCTAACCTGGTTTCTGTCTTGGTCTGTCGTTCCAGGGCTTACATTGAGGTGGGCTTCCATTTGGTTTATATGTAGCTGAGGAATTCCCAGCTCCACTAAATAAAGTCACAGCAGCCTGAGCAAGTGCCACCTTATGCTCATGGTAACTGAAAACTGGTTGGCCAGCTTAGAGATTGAATCTGTAGTTTTTGTGGTATTACTGCTTGTCTTTTCTTTTTTTTTAATCCTCACCTAAGGATATTTTTTCTTGATTTTCAGAGAGAGTGGAAGGAAGGAAGGGATGGGAGAGAAAGAGAGAGACATCAATGTGAAAGAGACACATCAATTGGTTGCCTCTCTACGGCGCCCCTACTGGGGCTGGGGATCGAACCTGCAACCCAGGTTTGTGCCGTGAATGCAAATTGAACCCGAGACCCGTCGGTGTGAGGGCTGGCGCTCTATCCACTGAGCCACACTGGCCAGGGTTTTGTGGTATTACTTTTAAATCTCACGTTGTTCACAATTAGTAGGTTAGTGCCCTCTTTCTTTCTACTTTACCTATTTTTAAAAGGTATAACAAACGGAAGCATGCCATCAGATAAATGCCTTCCAGCTGAGCATTTTGTAAGGTTTTTATTTGTTTGTTTTTTTGTTTTAGCTACCCATAAAGGAGGCCAACTTGTCTAATTGGTAGATTTGTAATCATTTTGCCAAAATATCTTGAACCTCGAAGCAGTAACTTTTTTTTTTTTTTTTTTAATATATTTGATTGATTTTTTACAGAGAGGAAGGGAGAGAGATAGAGAGCTAGAAACGTCGATGAGAGAGAAACATCGACCAGCTGCCTCTTGCACACCCCATACTGGGGATGTGCCCGCAACCCAGGTACATGCCCTTGACCGGAATCGAACCCGAGACCTTTCAATCCACAGACCGACGCTCTACCACTGAGCCAAACCGGTTTCGGCTCGAAGCAGTAACTTTATAGTCTTACCCAAAACCTTTTAAACTGTGTTGTATTTGAGAAATGGGAAAAGAAACAGCTGTGGGCAGATTACAACTGTTGTTGTCTGACCTTCTGTGTCTGACACCTCTCCTTCCTATAGCCCTTCCCCCAGGTCTGCATGGAGGACACTTTACAGTGAAATGACAGACCAGGAGAATAACAACAACATCTCAAGTAACCCCTTTGCTGCTCTTTTTGGCTCTCTGGCTGATGCCAAGCAGTTTGCAGCAATCCAGAAGGAGCAGCTGAAGCAGCAACCTGGTAAGTGGAGGAGCCGGCAGCCGCGGCTGAGGAGTTCAGTTTGCCACCCGTGGTCTTAGGCTCCGCAGCAGCGACCCCAGGGGGAGAGCCGCTAGCAGGGTCCCCTAGACCATCGGAAACACAAACGTGTTCATCACGATTCCTAACGGTAGCCAAATTACAGTTATGAAGTAGCAACGAAAATAATTTTATGGTTGGGGTCACCACAACATGAGGACCTGTATTAAAGGGTGGCGGCATTAGAAAGGTTGAGAACCACTGGTTTAGGGCATAAGTTGGGGTCCGTGGGATTGTTCGCCTTTATTTGTTTTGTGATGGGTCCTTTCTCCCTGTCCTGCCCTGTAGAAAGGATGGTTTTGAAGTAACAGATGCCAATCAGGACATTGTTTTATTTTTTTAAGTCGCCTGGTAAAAGATAGTTCAATAAATCTTTTTATCATAGAAGCTGAAGTTTTAGGTAGAGGTATGGAAAGCAAGTCACAACTATAGAAAGCAGGAGTGTAAATGGGAAAATTATAAACGGTTTTGGCCTCTGGACAAATGGATGGCATTTGTTCTCAAGCCCAGTACCTCCATCTGCCTCCGTGAATGCTTCCTCCACACCGCGGAGTCACTGCCCAGCTTCCTGCTGCGGGAGCGGGTCCCCAGGCAGCGGGACCCTTCGCCTTCATGGGAGAGACCAGGGGAGCAGCTCACGGGGCAGAAAAACTGTTCTGCTCATCCGGAACCAGCATTAACATGAGGCCTCGCCTCTGCGTATAAGGAGTCAGTCCCGAAGAATCAGCATGTGTTTCCAAACGCACCAGCCTTCAGAGAGTGCCGTCTTTCAGACCAGAAATCGCTCCCCTCTGTTACCACCGAGAGTTGTGGTGTGCTTCTTTTTAGGAAAGGAGAGATGTTTGTATTTCCCTTTATTCTGTTATTTTAAAAGTGTTTGGGTATGTAGTGGTGTGTAGCCACGCTCTCTGATCAGGATTGAATGGGGAGATAGATGCATAGCAGACCCGGAAGGGTGAGGGGGTCGTCGAAGCAAGGGAGAAATAAATTAACGGTGACCTGTGTGTGTTTATAGCCACTTGCTGCCAGAGAAACAGCAGGCGGTGCGACTTAACTGCTGGCATTTTCATGTGCTAGAAAGAGGCAGGTCTGGTCTCAGCCTCTGAAAACTCTCCCAGGGCCCTCGGATATGGGCTTGGAATGAGAAACCTTCGTTAGGAGGTAGGAGGTGAGAAAGGAGAGTGAGGAACAGGGAAATTAAGGAAACGAGGAAAAAAATTGGAGTATGTGGTTGAGGGAAATTCTGCTAAGTAGGTCTTAGCTCCTGTCACTCTTGGGAGTTCAGAGAGCTCAACAGCATATGAGCAGAGGAATGGACGTGTGTCCTCTGACTGTAAACGGACATAAGGCTGGCTCGAGCTGGAAGCATGGTGGGCACCAGGCAGTCAGACAGTTCAGGTTCATGCCCTTTGGTTACTATTCTGGCACCTCATCGTCTTAGTTTGTTTGCACTGAGTTATCAGGCCACCACATCTAACTGTTCCACCAGCGTGAGCACTCTGCCCACACCTTTGCCTCATATATTGAGCTTCACTTTTGTTTATTTACTAGAGGCTCAGTGCACAAACTCATGCACCAGTGGGGTCCCTCGGCCTGGCCTGCAGGATTGGGCCAAAACCGGCTCTTCGACATCCCTTGAGGGGTCCCGAATTCCGAGGGGGTGCAGGCCAGGCCGGGGAGGAACGTGGGAGGTTCGCAGCCGGGGAAGGGACCTCGGGGGGGCTCCAGGGCCGTCTTGCTCAGTCCCTGTTGGTCGGACCCCAACCGCAAGCTAACCTACCAGTCAGAGTGTCTGCGCATTCATTTCCAAGAACACGCCAAGTGCTTCACTGCTAAAAATGGAACCAATGTTACAGTGAAAAGTGAAAAATGCCTGTAAGCAAATGCTTTTATTCGGGCTGGAATATTCAAGAGTTTAAAGTTCAGGAAGAGCCTGATACTTTTCGAATTAATTTAGCAGTCCTTTTAGAATGCTTACCTATATTTGAATCAAGTCCTGTGCCAGGGAATTTAACTGCATTTCGGATGTGTTACCGAGGTCTGGTTACCCTTTGATGCTATTTCTGGAAGAAGAGTGATGACAGCCTGTAAAATCAGTGCTCAGGAGCCTGAGGCAAGAGGGGCTTGATTTCTGCAGCACCAATGTCGGTAATGAAATTATCCTCAGTCGGGGCTCCGAGAAGCATTTTCCAAACCGGATATGATAAATGAGGTCCTACAGGTCGCCCTGTCTCCTGACAAGCCTTATTTCAAGTTATTTGCTTTGGGGAATGCAGGAAGCTCCCACTGTGACTATCCAAAGATTCTGATTCGATGAAATCATTAAACTGTAATCAGACCCAGGTCAACAGATACAAGATTTCCTTACTGAAGCCTTCCGCACGGCTTCGGTCCTGTCGTTAAGGTTTCTATTCCCACAGGTCCCGAGGGCTCCTCTCATTACAGCAGGTGGTTAGAGATGAGGGTGGACAAGTGTGTTTCGTAGCAAATTACTGCTGCCTGGCGAGGTTCTGAGTCTGACTTCAGTATGGCAGTGCACTGTGACATTTGTGTCTGCACCCGTGAGAGGTCACGTTCTCATTCTCGTGACTGTCCTGGGTTTCCAAAGGAAAGAACTGTGGACGAGACAGGAGCAAGAGCCCTGTACCTTGACGTTACTGTGTATTTTCTAAGTAAATGTTTTCACGTAGTCACAGGTTACCCAATACTGGACTACCCTGTGGTTCTGTCTTTGGAATTCGTGGGAATTATTATGAGCCAAGATGAAAAAAATTATCTATTCAATTCAAGTAGGATATGCAAAAAGCCTGAAAATGTAAAGTTTGATGGAGCCAAATATAAATATTCTTTTATTTATTTACTATTAGTAAAAGCAAAGGCATTGTTTATTAGTTTGAATTCTGAAAATATATCTTAAAGCAGTGATTCTTAAAGTGTTCTGTCCAAACCAGCACCATCAATATCACCTAGAAACGTGTCAGAAACTCTGCACGTGGGTCAATGAGCCTCCCCTGAGCTCCGGGAATGCTGACGTGTGCTCCTGTGTGAGGACCGTGGTGGGAAAGGATGCCTTTAAAAAAAGCATTCAGCCGAAACCGGTTTGGCTCAGTGGTAGAGCATCGGTCTGTGGACTGAAAGGTCCCAGGTTCGATTCCGGTCAAGGGCATGTACCTTGGTTGCGGGCACATCCCCGGTAGGGGGTGTGCAAGAGACAGCTGATCGATGACTCTCTCTCATCGATGTCTAGCTCTCTATCTCTCTCCCTTCCTCTCTATAAAAAAATCAATAAAATATATATTTTTTTTAAATAAAAATAAATAAAATTAAAAAAAGCATTCGGCAGCATCAGAGTGGTTGCTTTTCTCCATGATTTCCTCAAAACCTTCTGGAACCGGCAACACCAGACAAGTCTGAGTAATTATATAAATTATATGAATTTATTTTAAAGTATTCATCTTGAAGACCTGTATGAACAAGGTAAAAAGCAGTCTTTAGAGTTAGAAATACTCTTGTTTCAGACTTGTTCAGTGTAGTGAGTCCTGCCGTGAGTACTTATTACATTCCTTCTGTTTCCCTATAAGAGTTTCTCAATCAGCCGAAGCCGGTTTGGCTCAGTGGTAGAGCGTCAGTCTGCGGACTGAAAGGTCCCGGGTTCGATTCCGGTCAGGGGCATGTACATTGGTTGCGGGCATATCCCCAGTAGGGGGTGTGCAAGAGGCATCTGGTCGATGTTTCTCTCCCATCGACGTTTCTAGCTCTCTGTCTCTCTCCCTTTCTCTCCATAAAAAAATCGATAAAATATATTTTTTTAAAAATCGCACTATGTCATTTCTATAAAAAAAAAAAAAAAAAAGAGTTTCTCAATCAAACTTAAGTGGAGAGAGCCAGTTAAGTCGTTTTGCATTTCCTGGGTAATTAGAATGAAATAATTTTATAGCATGTAGATATTTAATAAAACATGTTACTTAAAAATGAAGAAAAAATACATTCTCTTAAAGTCAAGGAAAAACATTTAAAATTATTAAAGGCACATTGATCTAGTAGGTAATTTTTTATCACTAGGATTCTGTAGTGAAAATCATGTTGTTAATTTTTGATACTGGTGTACAATTTTGACACTGGTGTATAATTAATTATGAGTAGAAAGAATTAAACTTTTGATTTGCAAAATGTGATAGGACTTAGGCAGGGATTTCAGAATCCTGAACTTAAGATATTGCCTAATACAACTTAACAGCAAAACAAAAAATAAAACGAAGCAGCAAACAATCCAAATTAAAAATAGGCAGAGGATCTGAAGAGACATTCTTCCTAAAGGGACCTACAGATGACCAGCAGGCACATGAAAAGGCAGTCAATATCACTAATTACCTGGATACTGGACATTAAACCACAGTGAGACATCACCTCACATTTGTTAGAATGGCCGTTACCAAAAAGACAAGAAATAACAAGTGCTGGTGAAGCTGTGGAGAAGAGAGAACCCTTGTATACTGTTGGTGGGAATGTAAATTGGTACAGATACTATGGAAAATAGTATGAAGGTTCCTCAAAAAATTAAAAATAGAACTGTCACATGATCCAACAATTCCTCTTCTGGGTATCTATCCAAAGAAAACAAAAACACCAGCTTGAAGAGATACATGCACCCACATGTTCATTGCAGTATTGTTTTCAATTGAAACAACCTAAATATCTATCAACAGAGTACAGATTTTAAAAAGTGATATACACATATAATGGAATATTCTTCAGCCATAAAAAGAAGAAAATCTTGCCATTTGTGACAACATGGATGGACCTTCAGGGTATTATGTTAAGTGAAATACATCAGAGAAAGACAAGTTCTGTATGATCTCACTTATCTATATATATAAAAGCCTAAGTGACTGATGGTTCAGCCAGTAGCTATGACGTGCACTGACCACCAGGGGGCAGATGCTCAACGTCTAGGTATGGAAACATGAATCAGACTGATGAATCCCAGAAGGAAGGGGGAAAGGGGGAGGGCAGAAAAAGATTAACCAAAGATCTTATATGCATACTAGAGGCCTGGTGCACAGATTCATGCACCAGTGGGGTCCATTGGCCTGGCCTGCAGGGACCAGGCCAAAACTGGCAGTCTGACATCCCCCAGGGGGTCCCAGACTGCAAGAGGGTGCAGGCTAGGCTGAGAAGCCTCTAGTATGTGAAATTAAAAAGAGCTCAGAGATAGAGAACAAGCAGGGGGTGGGGGGTGAGTGAAATGAGTGAAGGGATCCAAAGATAGGAACTTTCCGTTATAAATAAGTCCACAAGGTTGTAATTACATAGCAGGTGACTATAAGTAATACTATATTCCAAATTTTAAAGTTGCTAACAGAGTAGATCTTAAAAGTTCTCATTACAAGAAAAAAAATTCCAGCTATGTATGGTGAAATATGTTAACTAGACTTATTTTTGTGAACATTTCCCAATACATCCACATATCAAATCTTACATACCTGGAACTAAATGCTATATCTCAATTTTTTAAAATGTTGCCTGGCTTGAGATAGTCACTCATTAGCTGATTAACTTGTTTCACATGCAAAGTTATCCTTCTCTTGGTCACATTTGTCATTTTGAGGACAGTGCTTGGTTCAGCTAAGAGAGGAATGTGACTCCTATGGCTTCCATTTTTGCAGATGAACTCCAGCTCAGCCAGGATGACTCGGATAATAGCGTGTCAGAGAGCCTGGATGAGTTTGATTACTCTGTGGCTGAAATTAGCCGCTCATTCCGCTCACAGCAGGAAATATGTGAGCAACTCAACATCAATCACATGATCCAGAGGATCTTCCTCATTACTCTGGATAACAGTGAGTTTCACACTTACAACCATTCTGTTCGTTGCCTGCTCTTCCCTCTCGGGCTGGGGACTTGCTCTGAGAATCTGTTGTATCTAATGGTTAAGCAAACCTGGAACCCGGGGCTGAGGTTTCAGTGAAGCTTCGATGGAACCTAACATCAGTGTTCAGACTCAGGTGGAGCTTCCGTTCCGAGTTTGATACTGACTGCACTCTAGCTGCTTACCCTCACTGCCTCAGAGAGGGCCTGGGGGTGGCTCCCTTTCCTCTCAGAGGTGACAAGCATTTAGATGGAGTCTTCAGGCCGTGCCTTATCTGCCGTTAAACCCAAAGTTAGTGCGAATGTCTGGGACTTACTCTTTAAATGTCGTGGTGTTAGGTTTATACCAAGGCCATGCTCTATACGTGGAGGGAGGGGGAATTAAATCTTTAGATGCTGCTTTATAGGTCAAGATCCTTCTAATATCACCTGACTCAAACTTGGAGTTCAAGAGAAGTGCTATCTAGATCGGTTGTCTGTATAAAACAGAAGCATTATCCTTCACCTACTAGATTCAAACCATTTCCCAGGTGACCCGAGCATGAAGAGTGGGAACGGCATCCCCAGCCGCTGTGTGTATTTGGAAGAAATGGCAGTAGACCTCGAAGACCAGGACTGGCTTGATATGCACAACATTGAGCAGGTAGCTCCACGTGTTCCTCGGTGTGCCGTCGGCAGAAGCCAGCCGTGCACCGAGCCTGCTTACCTTTCCCGGGCGGCTGTGCTCCCCTCGGTCTCTGCGTTGTTCGGGATGTCCCTCTGTTGGTATCTTCTTACCGGCCATGGCCACATGTCCAAGTCTACCTACTCTTTAAGACAGTTAAAATATCATCTCTCTCTCTCTTCTTTGTATCTTTTCCAAAATCAAAACAGGCATTTTATAGATGCCGAATTAACATTAAAGGAATAAAAGTTTGGTAGGAAAGACATTGACAACTTGCAGGTTAACTTTGTACATTTAAATTATCTTTATATAAGTTTGAGCGAGGTCAGCAATTACAGAGTAGTAGATTTCACATGAGTTTAATTGCTGATTCTCAATACCATTCAGCAAATATTATTTTAATGCTTACTCTGTGCTAGGGGCAATACTAAACGCTTGAGCTTGATTTAGGGTAACTTTATATATCCCCAATTATGTTGTATATAGATCTTCTATAGTACTAAGACACTGGGTCCTGTTTTCCCCTTTATGCTACGTCCTGTTATTCTCAGTAACCTGTGTCAGAATTCCCTTTTATATCTTGATGTTCTAGGGTTGACTTTGCAATGGTTTAGTATTTTTGTTTTTTTGGGTCTTTTCTTAATAGGCTGTCTTTGCTCGCTTACTACTTCAAGATCCCGGCAACCACTTGATCAACATGACTTCTTCTGGGACACTCAACCTCTCTGCCGATCGAGACGCAGGGGAGAAGCACGCCTTTTGTTACCTTTATTCCTGCTTCCAAAGAGCCAAGGAAGAGGTAACGATGATAATAATTCCCACTGGGCGGTGTATTGTTCTCTTGGCTATGACTTTAGCATGTAAGCCAAAGAGCTGGATCAACGTCTTTTATATCAGTGTATATGTATCGGAGTATACCTGCAGCTAGATGCTGGCATGAGACACCATTAGTTTGTTTTCTAAAGTTTTTGTGTTTTTGTGCTTGGGATCCACCCCTTTCCCAGTGAACCAGTGCCTCTGATTCTTTCTACAAACCTCTTACACATCTCACCTTTAAGAAAGTCTGATAAACTTCTTTCACAGAGGTGTAATGACAGTGTAGACCAAGCGTGGTCACTTCCAGGATTGGAATTCTGACAGGTAGGTGATTCCTTAAAGAATGAACTCTCACGAATGTTCAAGCATCCATGCAAGAGCAGTCTTTTCTGGAATACTGTCTTTCCCCTTCTCTTGCTGTGTACACCCCTCTTCCAGGTCGTTAACAAGGCTCTTCCCTCTCTTCTCCGTGCTGTTTCCAGATTACCAAGGTTCCAGAGAACCTGCTGCCTTTCGCAGTGCAGTGCAGGAACCTCATCGTGTCTAACACCCGGACCGTCCTCCTCACCCCGGAGATATATGTGGACCAGAACATCCACGAGCAGCTGGTAGACTTGATGTTGGAGGCCATCCAAGGAGCCCGTGAGTACATGAGCAAAGCTGTGCTCACCTACGTTTGATTTCCAAGTTAAACCTCCTCCTGGTGCACTGGAAAGCCTTGGAGCCACTGTGGCCCCCAGGAACACTAAGGGTGCGAGCTCACACCTTGAATATCCGTATAGTCACCGACAGTAGGAGAGCGAAGAGCAGGGTAAAGGCACATACAATCCCACAGGCTCTTTCCTCTCTCCTTTGCCTTCTGCTAGATTTTGAAGATGTGACTGAATTTCTGGAAGAGGTCATTGAAGCCTTGCTATTGGATGAGGAAGTTCGAACATTTCCAGAGGTTATGTTCCCTGTGTTTGATATTTTGTTGGGCCGGATAAAAGATCTGGAGCTCTGCCAGATGCTGCTGTACGCGTACTTGGACATCCTGCTCTATCTCACCAGGCAGAAGGACATGGCCAAGGTAACTGGGAGGTGTACACACGCGAGCTGGAGATTTAGTAATGTGTGCTTCCCTGTTCTGAATAGAGAAGGATGTGTTGGTTGTTGTGTAGACTTAACTCTTTGAGACCCTCTCGTCCCATCACATTTTTCTCCTCATACAAACAAATAAGTAGGACTTCTCTTCTCCTACAGGTTTTTGTGGAATACATTCAGCCCAAGGACCTCAGCAATGGGCAGATGTACCAGAAGACCTTGCTGGGAGTAATCCTAAATATCTCTTGCTTATTAAAGACTCCGGGTGTCATCGAAAATCATGGCTATTTCTTGAATCCATCTCGCTCCAGCCCCCAGGAGATCAAAGTACAAGAGGCCAACATCCATCAGGTAGAACTGCTTATGGTGTATCGGCCCCCGGGCTTAGATTAAGTGGTTTCTTCAGGAGGCAGGGCAAATGCGGCTGCTTGGGCTCGTGGGTGACGTGGGTGGCTTTCTCCTGTAACCGTGTGAGAAAAGCCTCCAGTTTGTGCTGAGAGCCGAGGAAAACCCTCCTGTGGCTTAGACTAACCTGCTGCTGCTCTTCGTGCTGTACACAGCCTCTTCCTCTTGGCCCTGCTTTTTCTCACCAACCTGTTTCTTACAACTTTAGCTCATAAACCTTCTGACTGAGCTCCAGCCTACAAACTAATTTTTTTTTTCCTGTCCCTCCTTCCTATGTCCCCTCTATTTGGGCTTTCTGGCATTCATTGCAGTAGAAGTCTGGCCAGCATGAGGCAGTACATGGTTGAATTTGAGTTAGTTTGCATCTCCCATACTCACAACTCTCTAACGCCCAGATTTGCAAATTACAGCAGTAGCCACATCCTGCCTGCTTTTGTAAATAGTTTTTAAATAGTTTGATTGAACACAGCCATGCCCATTTGTGTATGTGTGGTTATGGCTTCATTTCATGCCATAACGGTAGAGTTGAATAGTTGCTATAGCAACCATATGGCATGAAAGGCCAAAAATATTTATTACTTAACCCTTTGCAGAAACCTGTTACTGACCCTACTCTAAAGCTCCATCAATACCCCCTGCAGTTGGGAAGCTTGTCAGGAAATCTCTCATAAAAGCCTAGGAAATTGCTTAAATTAGAACTGTGGATAAGGCATAGGAAGAGTACAGAAAAGATGAGGATTGGCATATTTTTAGAAATTGGCATATTTTTAGAAGTGGCTAAGTTTTGGGAGCAACAAATACTAGGATTGTGAAACTGGAATGTTCTGTGGTTGTTTTCTGGTTAAACAGTTCATGGCTCAGTTCCATGAAAAGATCTACCAGATGCTGAAGAACTTACTCCAGCTCTCCCCAGAAACCAGACACTGTGTCCTGTCCTGGCTGGGAAACTGTTTACATGCAAATGCAGGCCGCACCAAGATCTGGGCCAACCAGATGCCAGAAATCTTCTTCCAGATGTATGCCTCGGATGCCTTCTTTCTGAACCTGGGTGCTGCTCTCCTGAAGCTGTGCCAGCCATTTTGCAAACCCAGGTCCTCTCGGCTGCTCACCTTTAACCCCACTTACTGTGCGCTGAAGGAGTTGAATGATGAAGAACGAAAAATAAAAAATGTACACATGAGAGGTAGGGGAGTACTGGGCTTCCCAAAACATGTGTGTGTGAGTGTGTGTGTGTGTGTGTGTGTGTGTGTGTGTGTCTAAAACACTCACAACCTTATCTTTTCTCATAAAGGTGACTTGTAAGAAGATGAGGCAGACAGAAGAGCTATTATAAATTTTACAAGGACAGACTTTTTAAAATAACACTGGTGGCTTTTAGATGTGCTTTAGTGAGACCTTCTTTCTGAATTTGGAAATCTTGGGTATTCATTCATTATTTCTTTAAAAATGAGTGAAGCACAGTCCTTATCCTTTATGAATTCAGAAATGACAGGAGAAGGGAGTTACATTGACAGGTAACCATAATATGGTGTAGGGCCGAGCTATGGGAACACAGAGAAAGGAGTGAGAAATTCTACGGAAGTTAGAGGTCTTCATAGCTGATTTTCCAGAGATGAAAGCAGCAAAAGAATCTAATATAAGGGTAATATGCTAATTAGACCGGACAAAGCCACGGTGGCAGGGGCTGAGGCAGAGGTGGTTAGGGGCAAGCAGGCCGGCAGGGGAGAGCAGTTAGGGGGATCAGGCCAGCAGGCAGGTGAGCGGTCAGGAGCCAGTGGTCCTGGATTGGAGAGAGATGTCCAGCTGCTGGTTTTAAATTGGCAGTTGGACATCCCCCAAAGAGTCCCAGATTGGAGAGGGTGAAGGCTGGGCTGAGGGACCACCTCACACATACTCCCACACCCCCCGTGCACAAATTTGGTGCAAAGAGCCTCTAGTCCCTTTATCAGAGGGAATATCAAGTATAAAGGTACAAAGCTATGGAGAGGCTTGACTAAGGAATAGTGAGAAGGTCATTGTGGCTAAAGCAAGGGGTAGGTGGGAGGAGGGGAGGGTATGGGAACAGCAGGAAATGAGTCTGGGGAGGCAGAAGATTGAAACCAGATTAGAGAAAACAGCAATACGGAGAAGTGGAAAGAAAGCATTCATAATCCTACTACTCAGAATGAATCATGCTTAATTTCGGTGAATGTATTTCCCCTCAGTTTTATAACTCTTCGAGTTGTAAAAGTAATACATGTTCAAAAACAAATAATCTTAAATACAGAAAAACCCAAAAGAGCTACAGTGATCCATTCTCTAATATCTGAAAAATCTAGTTACCTCATTCCTTTTAATTTTTGGTATTTTATGATTAAGCTAAAGACATTTAACGGCATTTCTGTCGATAGTGAGAGCCAAAAGATATTTTTAGACAAAGGAGTGGTGAGGAGATAAGATTTGTTTTTAAGAAGATACTACTTTGAAAAGGAAGATGTCACTGGTAGCAGTAAGGAAGTGGAATAGAGTCGGGACCTAGGAGAGAGGCTTCTGGCAAACTGCTTACTGTGCCTTCTGACTTCTTTGAGGTTTGGACAAAGAAACCTGCCTTATCCCAGCTGTGCAGGAGCCAAAATTTCCCCAGAGCTACAACCTGGTGACGGAGAACCTGGTCCTGACAGAGTACACCTTACACTTGGGATTTCACAGGTAACTCCTGACGGCACTAGGAAAGGCCATGCAGTCGTGTTGATGAGCAGCAAGTTCAGAGGCGTCTCACGCAACCTCCTTCTCCGGAAGGCTCACGTTAGGTCTGGTAGAAAAAGGGCATTATTTGCATTTGTTTGTGTTTACATGAATTGGTTTTCTCCAAATAACTTGAATTTATTTTTATTTATTGACCTATTAAACTTATTAAAATTTAAGATGCACTAGTATTTTTCTCTAAACTTGCAAATTTTAAAATCACTGTTATCTGTCTAAGTGGAATTGTTTTCATTTAATATTTCACTCTTTGCTCTTGAATATCCATTATTTACTACTCCTGATGAAAAAAGACTAAGCTCTACTCTATGGTGTAGAGACAGAATTAAAGAAATGTTTATAAGGGATTTCAATAAGGTCAGTAAGACCACAAAAGATCCACATTGCAAAGATAAAGGGAATTCTGGAAGTGTGAAAGTTAAGAACTTGAGGGTATAATTTTCGAAAATGGTTCTGGTTCTAGCTAGCTGTAGTCATTCTAGAATTTTGTTTCCCTCTGGTTCAGCTGATTGTGACTATGAGTATAAATAAGAAGAGAGAAAAATTACTCATAGTTGTAGTCTACATCACAGGTGGGGAACCTTTTTTCTGCCAAGGGCTGGTTGCATATTTATAACATCATTCACAGACCACACAAAATTATCAGTTTAAAAATTAGCCTGCTGCTGTGGATAGAGCATCAGCCTGTGGACTGAAGGGTCCCAGGCTCGATTCTAGTCAAGGGCATGTACCTTGGTTGCAGGCACATGGCCAGTAGGAGGTGTGAGGAGGCAGCTGATTGATGTCTCTAACTCTATCCCTCTCCCTTCATCTCCATAAAAAGTCAATAAAATATAAAATTAAAAAATTAGCCTGCTATATGTGGGCTAATTTAATTAATTATTAAATGTGTAGACATTTAGTTAACTCACCCCTATTGCCGTGGCAGGGCCAGACCAAACGATTCCGTGGGCCGGAGGTTCCCACCTCTGGTCTGTAGGATGGGACATTGAGGGTGGCCGTTTTTTAATATCTTATCAGAGTATTTCAATTGACAGTGCATTGTTCAAAACTTAGCAGATCTCTTAAAAAATGAAATTACATCTTTATTAGAGAGTTTTTCTATCCCTCTCATTGACAATTTAAATGAGACAATAGATAACAATTGAGCATGTTTTTGGCCTGTTCAGCCACCTAGATTCAAACACAGAAATGAATGTCATCTAGTTTCCCAGGAGGGCTGCTCCCCCAGACATCGCTGACAGGGCCGAAGAAGGTGGTTTGGACCGTACACACAGGGAAACGACCCATAGCATTGAATTGTGGGTCTTCCTTTCCTTAGAGAACATTTGGCTGGCCCTTTGTGACAGGTAACAGACACTGAACAGCAGAAGCTTTTACGTTGCCCCGGTGGCTGCTTGCTTATAGGTGGTCTTTATTACTGTCGAGCCTCTTTTTAATCCTCACTCCTTGGGGATTTTTCCATTGATTTTTAGAGAGAGTGGAAGAAAGGTGGGGAGGAGAGAGAGACACATGGACTGGTTGCCTCCCACATGCGCCTGTTCCGGGACAGGGATCGAACCTTGACCAGGAATCAAACCTGCAACAGCCGATGCTCTAGCCACTTAGGTACACCAACCAGGGCTTTAGTTCTCTTCTAACCATGGAAAGACGGTCCGTATCACTATATCCAAGTACATTCATTGCACTTGTGGGTTGTCTAACTCTCCTCCTGGGCTTCTTGTACTTTGTTTAGTAATTTATTTGACATAGTAATATCCCAGCCTGCACCCTGCCTACTATTTAATTACTTGTTATTATGTTGAAGACTGGTAACATTTTCCAGTGCTGTGCCCCCTGCCTCTTTCTTGTCAATAACTTTCATGAGTGTCTTCTGTATTGTCTTAATTGCAACTTCCTACATCCTAAAAGAGATACTAGAATAAATTAATGAGGATTTGTCCCTAGCCAGTTTGGCTTAATGGATAAAGTGTTTGCCTGTGGACTGAAAGATCCCATATTTGATTCTGGTCAAGAGCATATGCCCAGGTTGCAGGCTCAATCCCAAGTAGGGGGCATGAAGGAGGTAGCTGATCAATGATTCTCATTATTGATGTTTCTATCTATCTCTCTCCCTTCTTCTCTGAAATTAATAAGATATATATATATATTAAATATACAAAAAACTATTATAAAAATAAAAGGCCCAGTGCACAAATTTGTGCACCAGTGGGGTCCCTCAGCCTGGCCTTGAGGGATCAGGCCGAAACGGGCTCTCCGACATCCCCCAAGGGGTCCCGGATTGTGAGAGGGCACAGGCCAGGCAGAGGGACCCAGTGGTGCATGATCAGAGACGGGGAGGGACACCATAGGTTGGCCAGCCAGGGAGTGACTGTGGATGGGCTCCAGGATGTATCTGGCCCATCTTATTCTGTCCCAATCAGCTGGACCCCAGCAGCAAGCTAACCTACCAGTTGGAATGTCTCCCCCTATTGGTCAGTGCATATCATAGTGACTGGTTGAGCAGCCTTAGCATATCATTAGCATCTTACACTTTGATTGGTTGAATGGCCAACTGGAAGATCAGACACTTAGCATATTAGGCTTCTATTACATAGGATGAGGATTTGTATTTCTGGAATAGAAAGTACTCAACTATCCCTGTATGAGCCTCCTGACCCAGTCTCTTCTGCTTTCTTGGAGTCAGGTTGCATGATCAGATGGTAAAAATCAACCAAAATCTGCACCGGCTGCAGGTCGCCTGGCGGGAAGCTCAGCAAAGCTCTAGCCCTGCGGCTGACAACCTGCGTGAGCAGTTTGAGCGACTGATGACCATCTATCTCTCTACCAAGACCGCCATGACTGAGCCACAGATGCTACAAAACTGCCTCAACTTGCAGGTGTCCCTGGCCGTTCTCCTGGTTCAGCTGGCCATAGGCAATGAGGGCGCCCAGCCCGTAGAGCTGACCTTCCCTCTGCCCGATGGCTACAGCTCCTTGGCCTACGTGCCAGGTAAGCGGGCCTCCTTAGGGACTTCCTGTTTATAGCCACCGGCTTTGACTGGGTCACTTTGGAAGTTAAACCCTTTCTTAGTTATCATCCAGCTGTTTTTGGACAAACTCCTCCTGCTTGCAGATGCCATCTCCTGGTGAATGCGTGGGGGCTGCCAGCCTCGTCCTCAGCCTGTGGCCTCCGCTGTGCACATCAGAAGACAGAGGCTTTTTAGAGTCAGGGGTTCCAGCTGTCAGTTTCCATCATTAATATTGTTTGTTGCTCAACCTGGAAATTTATCTAACTCTCCCTGTGCTAGTCTTTATGGGGAAATCATTTCCTATTGGTTAACCAGGAAGGGTTGTATATATATGTGGTTGACAGGTGTTGTCCATCAAAATCAGATTCTATGTTTTTGGTAACTGTATTGGTCATCCATTGTTGAGTAATAAATTATCCCAAAACACAGAAACTGTAAAACAGCAAACAGCCCACACCGTGTCTGGTGTCAGGGACCAGGAGCAGCCTCGCTGCATGGTTCCCGTTCTGGGTCTTGTGTGAGGTTCGGCCGTCGCTGACGGATCTGCTCCCAGCCTGTCCCGTGGCGCCTGCTGGCCTCTTCTAGGCCACGCGGGTCCCTCCTCAGTGCCACTCCTGATCGGGCGGCTGGCTCCCCGCAGAGCAAGGGCCCATGGGTGCTGCTCTTACAACTGATCATGGAGCGGACATGCCACCAGCTGTGTATGCCTCCGGGTGTGTCCTCTACCCTGAGGAGTGCAGGGCGGGACGCCCAGGGCATGAGTGCCAGGAGGTTAGGACCACCCTGGAGACTGGCTAGCTCCGTCACCTAGTGAGTCTTCAAGATCTTTCAGGCGCCTAAAGGGCTGTTCGTGCACAGTTATGGTTGAGTGTGGAAAACCCATACACTCTCTGAAACTGCCCTGATGTGTTAACAGTATTTTTGTGTCCCTACTGCTCTTACATTATTGGATAAAAATAAAAATTGACACTTTTAAAGGAGACTCTACACTTACTAACTTATCACCCTTCCTAGCACCTACAAGACATTGGGTACTGTAACCTTCACTGAGTACAGTGGATTTGTATGTACAGAAAGTCAGGCATTTGGCTAATTCCAGTGACTTTTTTTCCAGAATTCTTTGCAGACAACCTGGGTGACTTCCTCATCTTCCTCCGCCGCTTTGCCGATGACATGTTGGAGACGTCCGCAGACTCCCTGGAGCACGTGCTTCACTTCGTCACCGTCTTCACAGGCAGCATAGAAAGGTGACCGCTGGGCTCCCGCGTCCCTGGTTAGAGCCGCAGAGCGTTCAGAGACTTCTTTGCGAGGAAACAGCCGCTCCAAGGGTTCCTCCAGAAGCTGTCAGTCACCTGACCATCCTATGGGGAGCCAGAAACCCCACTCTTGCCAGGCAGAGGCCTTTGCCCACAGGAAATTTGGACTTTCCGGTGAGGTGCCTGATAGGCATGCCACTGCCGCCAGCCTGGTGAAGCTCACCTGGTGCAGAAGCCCGGCCATGGCAGCAGGTGCTGACGGTCTTTAATAACCGCATGAGGCAGTTTGCTATGGCCAGTTTGGGTGAGCAGTAAACTTAGGTAAATGCTTTCTGACTTCAAGGTTTGCTCGTTCATCGCTTCTAGTCTTTGCCTAAGGATGATCTCACTGGCGGCAGATGCCTCTCTGGTTGGTTCTGCTGCCTCGGCCTGAGGAGGCAAACAGTGTGTGCGCAGTGTAGATTGGCTCCGGGGAAGAGAATAAGCCCAGTCCCTGGAGCCATGTCAGGGAGAAGTAGGTAAAGCGACCCTTCACTGCGCTGAGCTGGTCTGATGAGAAAACAGTCAGCAAGTCCTTACCGGGCGCCTGTGCGCACCCAGGTGACGGAGAGCGGCTCCCTGGGCCTTGCTCGGAGGCTTGGAAAGGCAGTGTGGCCCTGACGAAGCAGTCAGCATAGTAAGAGGAGAGAAGCACACGACGGCTTAGAGTAAACACAAACCCACGCACTATCCTCACTTGGTAAGCTGTCACCTCAAAGCTGGAGGGATCCCCGCACTGTCCCCCAGACACGGACGCCTTGGAACCGCAGAGCCCTGTTCCCACGGTGCTGCCGCGGGATGTCTGCTCCCGCGGAGACAGTGTGACTCCGTGGCTTGGACGCTTTGGGCATGGTGGTTGTAGAGGGCGCGGCCACGCCACCTGACCTAAGAAGGAGAAAAAGGAGGGTTCAGTTACTCTTCATACTCCTGAGAGGACGGCAGCCAGGCCCCACACCGCTTACACCAGTATTTTTGGAGAAATGAAAGTCTGAAGTGGCTGAAATGAATGATGATGAAGATAATGAAATCGTTTTCAAATGGCATAGAAGAAGAAAGCACAAGAGACAAACACCCCATGTTCAAGGGAAAAAGGGAAAGAAAGAGCAGTTGTGGTTCTGAATGTGTTGTGTGTACTTCTGGGAAATGTGGTTTAATTGTGAGGGCTGCTGTTTTGCATTTAGGAAGATGCGGCGGAATGCAGTGCTGAAAGCGTTGTCAGAGAAAGCACTGCAGGGCCCAGTCCTCGGGAGCAGTCTGGCTCTGGCTCGCCTGGTGCCGCTCGGCTCACGCTGCCTCTTCAGTTTTCCTCACAGACTGATGTCTTTAGTCACTCTGCCTGCAGAGAAGGGTCACCAGTGACTTCAGGTTTAAGTACTAAACCAAAGTCTTTGTTGTCACCATCAAATAAAAAAAAGAAAACATTTTTTTAATCTACCCACTCAGCTTGCTTTCTGCCCTGTTTGCAGGATGAAGAATCCCCACCTGAGGGCCAAGCTGGCGGAGGTGCTGGAAGCAGTGATGCCCCACCTGGATCAGACCCCGAGTCCCCTGGTGTCGAGTGTGTTCCACCGGAAACGTGTGTTCTGCAACTTTCCCTACGCGGCCCACCTTGCGGAAGCTCTGATCAAGGTATTCGTGGACATTGAATTCACAGGTAAAGCAGACAAGAACGAAAAAGCTGATACTTGTGCAATTTCATAGTTTGGTCAGTATCTGAACATCAGAAAAGCGTCATCAGCCATCATTTATTGACATCCTACTGTGTGCCACCTGACTTTGTCACAATCTGGAAAATTTTACTGTATTATCCTCATTTTTACATAGAAGGACATGGATCCTCAAAAAGATTAAATTGTTTGTCATACAGCTGAGTGGTAGGCTTAGGTCTGCCTCCTCAAAAAAAGCACATACTCTTACCAACTTTATTATATACGGCTTGATCAAACCATACTCAAATAAATTAGGCTGTCCGAGTAAAACCCGAGTCTATTTTCTCTGCCTCAAAATTGCAGAATAGTGGATAATGAGACTGTGCTGGTTGAGATATTCTTTTATCCAAACTGTGTAACAGTCCAATTTGTTAGATTAAGAGTAGCAGCAGGCTCCCTGGCCAGTGTTGCTCAGTTGTTAGAGTGTGAGTGTCAACCTGCACCCCAAAGGGTCAAGGGTTGGATTCCTGGTCAAGGACACATACCTAGGTTGCGATTTGCTCCCCGCTCTAGGCTGGAGTGCATTCCAGAGGCAACCAGTCAACCTCAGTCTTTCTCTCTCTTTCTCCTTCCCCACCCCGCTTCCTTTCTCCCTCCCTTCCACTTGCTCTGAAAAGCAATGGGAAAAAGTATTCTCCAGTGAGGATTAACAAAAAAAGAAAACCGGCAGGCAAACTCCCTTTCTCTCTTGGCTTTTTGAGCTCTAACCCTGAGATGCTGTGTCTGAGTAAACAATACCCCATCTCAACCAGCAAACAGGATGTTAAGCAGTTATTTAAGACCCTTTTTATTTTTTATTAATTATTTTTTTTTTATCTTCACCGAGGTTTGTTTGCTTTTGTTTCTTTGTTTTTGTTTTAGAGAGAAGAAGAGAGAGAGAGAGAGAGAGAAACATCAATGTGAGAAACACCAATTGGTTGCCTTTGTACATGCCCCACTCAGGGATCAAACCCACAGCCTAGGCGTGTGCCCTGACCAGAAATCGAACTCACAGCCTTTCGGTTATGGGATGGCGCCCAACCAATGAGTCACACTGGCCAGGGCAAGACCCCTCTTAAAGGGGATGTCCTTGCATCCAATGACAAATACAACATTTATTATTTCTTTAATTTTATTTGTCCATCACACTTTACATTCAATATTATTTGCCGAAACCGATTTGGCTCAGTGGATAGAGCACTACCCTGTGGACTGAAGGGTCCCTGATTCGATTCCTGTCAAGGGCATGTACCTTGGTTGCGGGCACATCCCCAGTAGGGGGTGTGCAAGAGGCAGCTAATCTGTGATTCTCTCTCATCGATGTTTCTAACTCTCTATCCCTCTCTCTTCTTCTCTGTAAAAAATCAATAAAATATATCTTAATATATATGTGTATATATAATACACACATATATATTAAGATATATTATTTTATACTAGCTTGAGGTGTATCGCATAGTTCTTGGACAATTTTAAAGAGACATTTAATTTTTTTAAATATCTTTGTGTTGTTTTTTTTTAGAGAGAGAAACATGGATAAAAACCATCAATCGGCTGCCTCCTGCATGCCCCTACTGGGGATCAAGCCCAAAACCCAGGCATGTGCCCTAACTGGGAATCAAATAGGCAGCCTCTTGGTTCATAAGTAAATGCTCAACTACTGAGCCACACCAGCTGAACACATTGAACATTTTATTGACTGCCTTCTCATCTTTAGATTTTGATTTTGTCACTTGTTCACCTGAGCCTTGGTTTCCTCGTCTATAAAATGGGTTGAAGTGAAGTAATGCATGTAAATCTTCATAATATATAAGAAATTGAGCAATAGCCAAAACCGATTTGGCTCACTGGATAGAGCATTTGCTTGCGGCCTAAAAGGTCCCAGGTTCGATTCCGGTCAAGGACATGTACCTTGGTTGCAGGCACATCCCCAGTGGGGGGTGTGCAAGAGGCAGCTGATCGATGATTCTCTCTCATCGATGTTTCTGACTCTCTTTCCCTCTCTCTTCTTCTCTGTAAAAAATCAATAAAATATATTAAAAAAAAAAAAAAGAAAGAAATTGAGCAATAAATTGCTGCAGTTACCTTATTATCTCATAACACATAAGTTATACAATAAATTGCTGCAATTATCTCAGGATATATAATCCCTTTCTTATGTCAAAGGAAGTGAAAGTTGCAGAAGGTTAAGAGATTTGCATTATGTGGAGCGGAAGGAAAACCTAGGTCTTCTAACTCCATACCTCATGCTCTTTCTTTATTATGTGACCCGACCTGTATGCTCTAGTGCAGTGTTTCCCAACCTTCTCTCATGATGAGAATCACCTGGTGGAGTTGTTAAAACACAGATTCCTGAATCCCAACTAAGAAGTGCTAAACTAGGATTTTTGGGAACATATAGGTAAAATTGTATACTTAACTAGTGCTCTAAGACAGATGTTATATACAGAGCACTATTTTACCTATATGTTCTCAAACGTATACAATTTTACCTATATGTTCTCAAAAATTCTAGTTTAGCACTTCTTAGTTGGGATTCAGGAATCTGTGTTTTAACAACTCTACCAGGTGATTCTCATCATGAGAGAAGGTTGGGAAACACTGCTCTAGTGGTCAAACGCAATATAAGCCTCAGATGTTCAGCTTCTGTCTGATTTTTCAGAGTAATTAAGAAACGGCCCTGGCCAGAGTGGCTCAGTGGATAGAGTGTTGGCCTGCAGACTGAACGCCCCAGGTTTGATTCCTGGTTAGAACACATGCCCACGTTGCAGGCTCGATCCCTAGTGGGGGTCATGCAGGAAGCAGCCAATCAGTGCTTCTCTCCCATCATTGATGTTTCTATCTCCCTTTCCCTTCCTCTCTGAAATCAATAAAAATATATTGAAGGAAGAGAAGGAAAAAAGAAAAGAAAAGAGAAAAAGGAAGGAAAGGGGAAGGAATGAAGGGAAATGGAGGAGTTGGCCACACAGCTGGCATGTTATCTGAAGATTGTGGGGATTATTTGATTTCCCATCTGCACGTGGCTGTCTGCAGGGTGGCAGGCAGAGGCTCATTCAGAGTCTGATAAATACTCTCTATTTCGTGTGGAAGCGTTTGTTCCCTTGGCTTTTATTGTGCAGCTCAGTCCTCGTCCTCTGTGTAAGTATCCTTTTGCTGTCAGTGAGGAAGTAAGCAAATGCTTGCCTACAGATCTAGGCCTTTATGAACTCTCAAGGCAGATGTCAGCCTTGACACATTCAGAGTAAGGGGAAATGGCTCCACATAGACGTAAGCTCTTACTCTCTCCAATGGCACCTTTAACCCCGTGGCTGGGTTTGTGCTCTTGCCTTACTCCAGGAGACCCCCATCAGTTTGAACAGAAGTTCAATTACCGCCGTCCCATGTATCCCATCCTAAGGTACATGTGGGGAGCAGATACCTATCGGGAGAGCATTAAGGTGAGAGCTTTCGATGAAACTAAACTACATTATCAGAGTTTCTGTTTCAGATAAACCCCATAAGTTGCGGTCCAGTACTAAAATGGTTTTCTCTTGGACTGGGCTTACAGGATTTGGCTGACTATGCCTCCAAGAATTTAGAAGCCATGAATCCCCCACTTTTTCTCCGCTTCCTTAACCTGCTAATGAACGATGCCATCTTCCTTTTGGATGAAGCCATACAGGTAAAAACACCAAACGGATTTACTGCTCCTCTACCTTCACATCATGCCCGGTACATACTTTTAACCTTTTCATCACAATAGAGCAGTCATCATGCTTCTAGTACCACTCTTAGGCATCAGAAATCTGCAAGTAGCCGGGACCGGTTTAGAGCGTCGGCTTGGGGACTGAAGGGACCCGGGTTCGATTCCGGTCAAGGGCATGTACCTTGGTTGCGGGCATATCCCCAGTGGGGGGTGTGCAGGAGGCAACTGATCGATGACGCTCTCTCATCGATGTTTCTAACTCTCTATCTCTCTCCCTTCCTCTCTGTACAAAATCAATAAAATATATTTTTTGAATTAAAAAAAAAAAAAAAATCTGCAAGTAGCAGAGTACTACCAGCCTTCTCATTACAGAGCTCAAGTGTGGTTTCATTAAAGACCAAAAGCAAGGCTCATTGAAGCCTCGAGCTGGGATGATGCCTTGGCAAAAGGTAGAAAAGAACGTATGGTGAGGCCAGACTGAGGTAGACTGTCAGAACTAACGCAGCGAGGCCCCCAGGAGCCAGGACCCCGCATTTGGTCAGTGACTTTCTCTTCAGTCTTTTCTACCTCGGCACATTAGTAACTGGCTCTCTGAGGCAAGGCTTCTTATCCCTCTCCTGAAAGACTGTGCTTTTTACACCACTACGTGAAAAATAACTAGCTTGGGTTGTTTTTTCATGTAAAGACTAACTTGCCAATACTCTCCATCTCTCTCCACTACCTCCCAAATCAATACTCTCCATCTCTCTCCACTACCTCCCAAATCAATACTCTCCATCTCTCTCCACTACCTCCCAAATCAATACTCTCCATCTCTCCACTACCTCCCAAATCTTTAGCTGTATAGAAACATGGCTTTCACCACATGGACAGCTGGTGCCTCTCAGCCCCTTGGGGTATTGTATCCTGGACCATCAAGTAAAAACTTCCTGTGTCTGCAAAGGGACATGCAGGGCAGTGACCAGCTGGAGAAGAGGCAGGAAAATCCTGAGGGTAACCTGTTGGAGAGCCATGAGCTCCTCCCATTGATTAGCAGTCTCCCAGCAGCTTTAATTTGTGAGAAATTTTTTTTACATATATATACATACATGCATGCCTAAATGACCACTTGACCATTCCGACCGGTAGTTATGACATGCACTAGCCACCAGGGGCAGACACTCAATGCACAGGCATAGAAACATGGAACAGACTGATGAATTACAGAGGGAAGGGAGGAGGAGGGACGGGAAGAGATTAACCAAAGATCTTAAATTCATAATAGAGGCCCAGTGCACGGATTCATGCACTGGTGGGGTCCCTCGGCCTGGCCTGCGGGGATCAGGCCAAAACCAGCAATATGGCATCCCCGAAGAGTCCCAGATTGCGAGAGGGTGCAGGCCAGGCCGAAGGACCCCACTGGTGCATGAATCCATGCACCCGGCTTCTAGTAATCCTGTAAGCCTTTAGATAGATTTTCTTTTTTTTTTTTTCTTTTTTTTTAATATATTTTATTGATTTTTCACAGAGAGGAAGAGAGAGGGATAGAGAGTTAGAAACATTGATGAGAGAAAGTCATCGATCAGCTGCCTCTTGCACACCCCCTACTGGGGATATGCCCGCAACCAAGGTACATGCCCTTGACCGGAATCGAACCCGGGACCTTTCAATCCGCAGGCCGATGCTCTATCCATTGAGCCAAACCGGTCCCGGCTAGATAGATTTTCTTAGAAAACAATAAACAGACCCTTCTAAGCAAGAGCTGTGTAATACAAACAATGACCCAGATGGCATTTTCATGGGACTGTAATTTTAACATGTTTGCTATAACAGCAAAGGGGGGATTCTAAATATGGTTCTTTCTGGTGTCTTGCATGTTTGAGAAAGCTTTGTTTTTTATACAGTTTTTGGGGGGTTTTATTTTATTTTTTCCGTCATTCAGAAAGGGTTCATTCTCTTTTTCATCCTGTTTATTTTTGCCTGGGTTTCATATATTATACCACTTATTCTCTACTAGAGGCCCGGTGCATGAAAATTCATGCACTGGAAGGGGTGTCCCTCAGCCCGGCCTGCCCCCTCTCACAGGGGCACAAGGCAACCTGGCAATCAGGGGAAGGTGATGCCCCCATCATACCTCTGCTGCTGTCACTGCCAGCAGTGCAAGCCTCAGCTGGTCCTGGTTACCTGAGCCTCGGCCGGCCGTGGGCGGCTGGGCAGCTGCCATCTGAGGCTTGCCTGTGCCTCGGGCCTGCCCTGGGTGGCTGGGGACTGAGGGGACTTGGGGACTCCGGAGGCAGGTGCATGGCAAGAGGAGACTGAGCACTGCCATCTTGTGGCTGTGGGCGCTGCCATCTTTGAGGACGTGGCAGTCATGTAGCATATTCCCTCCTTATTGGCTGTGGGCGCAACCATCTTTATGATGGTGTGAGGATCAATTAGTAGCTTATTCCCTCTTTATTCGATAGGATAATATTTCTAAGGGAATTGCCAATAAGTCTACCTAGGCTGAAACAAAACTATATGGAGCCACAATTTTTCTTTTTCCCCCAAAATTTCTCTTTTAGCTTCAGCCTTCTGCTGAGAAATAAAGCCTCATGTCTCTGTGGCCATGCCAGCATAATGGCCTCGATTTTATTTATTTATTTTAATATATTTTATTGATTTTTTACAGAGAGGAAGGGAGAGAGATAGAGAGCTAGAACCGTCGATGAGAGAGAAACATCAGCTAGCTGCCTCTTGCACACCCCCTACCAGGGATGTGCCCGCAACCAAGGTACATGCCCTTGACCGGAATCGAACCCGGGACCTTTCAGTCCACAGATCGACGCTCTACCACTGAGCCAAACCGGTTTCAGCATTTGGCCTCGATTTTAAATGGGACCTCAAGTCTGGTCTTCCCTTCAACTGAACTTCTCTGATTTCCATAGTATCTGAGCAAGATAAAGATCCAGCAGATTGAGAAGGACCGAGGTGAATGGGACAGTCTGACTCCAGAAGCCCGCCGAGAGAAGGAAGCTGGCCTGCAGATGTTCGGACAGCTGGCCCGTTTCCATAACATCATGTCCAATGAGACAATTGGCACCCTTGCCTTTCTGACATCAGGTAAGTACACAGAGCATTGCTTTCCCAGAGAGTCAGCGGCCAAGAGCTGCTTCATTTGTGGGACCAGCCCGGCTGGAACTCAGTATTGGGACTCTGCCGGTGCCCTCGCAGTATGGGAGAGAAGTGAACCACTGCAGAGGCTCGGGAAACATGAGGCTGCCTGGTTGACATGGGGTGAGGAAAGGCCACCTCAGTGCTGCCGGAAAGCACACAGGGGTGTGGTTCCTTAAGGACAGTGAGCCGTGTGAACATGGCGGGTGCAGAGGAGAGACTAAACCTGAACACTAGTCTGGAACTCTGATTGATCGTGGTAGATCAGACAGACATTCATCTCACCCCTCTGCAGCTACGCAGTCACCGCTTGCCACACATGGCTATCAGATGCTTAAAATGTGCCTAGTTTGAATTGAGATGTGCAAAAAGGAAATACATACTGCAAAACTTAGTATTAAAAAAGAAATATTTATTAATAATTTTTATATTGATTTCATGCAAAATGACAACCAAGAATCACCAGACATTTAAGGAAATCTAGCATGAAACACAGATAATATATGAAAACTGTTTTTCTTTCAGTTTATTGGTTTTTAGAGAGAGAAAGGGAGAGAAAATTAGTGCACCTGGCCAGTGTGGCTTAGCGGTTGAGCATTGACCCAGGAACCAAGAGATTACTGGTTTTTTATTCCCAGTCATGGCACATGCCCAAGTTGCTAACTCAGTCTGCAGTAGAGGGTGTACAGGAGGCAGCCAGTTGATAATGTTTATCTCTCATCAATGTTTCTAGCTCTGTCCTTTGCCCTTCTTCTCACTAATAAAACACATATTTTAAGAAAATCAATATGAGGGCCAAATGTCAAACGGCTGCCTCCTACATATGTCCCACTGGGGATTGAGCCCACAACCCAGGCATGTGCCCTTAACAGGAATTAAACTGGCAACCTTGAGGTGTGCAGGACAACGCCCAACCAACTAAGCCACACCAGCCAGGGTAATGCATGAACACTTTCATAAACTTGTTCATACATAATCTCAGAGGGATAAGAGAAGATAGAGCTTCAGTAGAAGGGTCAGACATAAATTCAAGGAACTCTTGAGAACAGAACAGAAAGGACTCCCACAAGCACATTAGAATTAAAATTATACAGCCCGGCCTGCGTGGCTCTATGATGGAGTGATCAACCTATGAACCAGGAGGTCACGTTTCCATTCCCGGTCAGGGCACATGTCCAGGTTGCAGGCTCGATCCTCAGCTTGCAGAAGGCAGCCAATCAATGATTCACTCTTATCATTGATGTTTCTGTCTCTCCCTCTCCTCTCTGAAAGCAATAAGAATAAATTGGGGCGTGGGGGGCATTGCATGTAAAAACAAAAAACTAAACTACAGAACAACCATCATTGAGAACCTCCTGAAATCTAGCTGAATGGAACTCATATAACTAAGCATTTAAAGAAGCCACATCGGGTGGAGATGCTGAATGGGCTTGATCCATGCCAACATGTAACAGATAAAATATGAGAGGGAGCCCTGGCCATTGTGGCTTAGTTGGTTGGGCATTGTCCCATGCACTAAAAGGTTGCCAGTTCAATTCCCGGGCAGAGCACATGCCTGGGTTTCAAGCTCAATCCCCAGAGGGGGGATTAGGGAGGACATCCAGGAGGCAGTGATGTTTTGCTCTCACATTGATGTTTCTCTCTCTACCTCTCCTCCCCCCCTCTCTAAAAATCAATTATTTTTAATCTTCAATAAAAAAAAAGGGAAGGAAGGAAGGAAGGATATCTCTGCTACAGAGAATCTCCCAGAGGCAAGGGGTCCCAGCCCCACACGAGGCCCCTCCATCCCAGGGTTCCAGAGCCAAGCTGAGATGTCTCCATAACTTCTGCCTGAAAAACCAGTGGGATTGAGGCTGATGGAGAGTAAGACTGCTGGAGTCCCAGGCAGTTCCTCTTAAAGGACCCACACATGCATTCACTCAGACTCCCTCTTAGTTCCAGCTATGGGGCAGCATCTTGAAAGGCACTAGGGACATCCAGGGAGGAACTGAACTGTCTGGCACCAGGTTGAGAGCTGGAGGAGCAGCTTTCTCCCAGAGTGAAGTGCTGGCAGAGGCCATAGTTCCTTTGCTGAGCCCTCCCCCTGCACAGAGCCAACAGGTAGTGGCCATATCTGAGTCTCAATCAACTGGCTATTAATGTTCAACACACCTGATGACTCCCTGAGACCCCTCCCCACCAATTTGCCAATCAACACAGGCTGATTCCAGTGACTTTTCCATATCAATGGCCTTCAAATTTACCTAAAGTCTCTCAAACAAGCAGCATCTGGCCTCAGTGTTCCCCATACTTCTGCTAAGTTGCCCCAGGCCAAGCACTAGCAGCAGCTGGCCTTGGTTTGCAATTTGGCCTCTCCTGAGCATCTCCAAGCCCAGCACAGGTAGCAACTATCTCCACAGGCAGTACACGGGCAGTGGCTGTCCTTGACCTGACCTCCTGGTAAGCCCCAGAGCCAGTATACTTGGTGGACAACTTCAGACCACATCAAAGTACCAGCCAACCACCTCACAAGTTACACACAGAAGGGGCAGATTCAGTGGGCACCACAGACCTGCTGAAGTAAGTCCTGCTTCACGGGGTGGGCCCCTGCACAGCTGATCCTACACCGGGGTGGCAGCCAGTCCTTGCAGCTGATCAGCCTGGGAGTAAACTTCTTCCATTAACATGCCAACAGCAATTAAGGCTCACCTACAACAGGAGGGTGTTCACAGCCCACATGGTGGCACACATGGAGTACCCAGCTGGGTGAACAGGGAGGCTGTGCCACTGGACCCTACAGGACATCTACTACATAAGGTCACTCTACAAGCCTGAGAGGCATAGCAGCTCTACCTAACACATAGAAACAAACACAGGGAGACAGCCAAAATGAGGGGACATGTCCCAAGTGAAAGAACAGAACAAAACTCCAGAAAAGGAAGTAAAAAAAAAAAAAAAAAATACAAGCAATCAACCAAATGCAGAGTTCAAAACTTGGTTAAAAGAATGTTCAGTGAAATTAGAGGCAGCCGGGACCAGTTTGGCTCAATGGATAGAGCGTCGGCTTGGGGACTGAAGGGACCCGGGTTCGATTCCGGTCAAGGGCATGTACCTTGGTTGCGGGCATATCCCCAGTGGGGGGTGTGCAGGAGGCAGCTGATCGATGACGCTCTCTCATCGATGTTTCTAACTCTCTATCTCTCTCCCTTCCTCTCTATACAAAATCAATAAAATATATTTTAAAAAAAAAAAAAAAGAAAAAAATTAGAGGCAGAGTAGATGAGGTTAGTGAGAACTTCAACAGGATAAAAAAAGGACACGGGGCTCTCTGCTCCTCCTGCTCGTCAGACAGCCTCTCCTGCACTGTGCCAGCAGCCACAGCCTGAAGGTCGGAGTGAACGGATTTGGCCTCATTGGGCGCCTGGTCACCAGGGCTGCTTTTAACTCGGGTAAAGTGGGTATTGTCACCATCAATGACCCCTTCATTGACCTCCACTACATGGTCTACATGTTCCAGTATGATTCTGCTTGTGGCAAGTTCAAAGGCACAGTCAAGGCTGAGTACAGGAAGCTTGTCATCAGTGGAAAATCCCATCTCCATCTTCCAGGAGTGAGATCCCACCAACATCAAATGGGGTGATGCTGGTGCTGAGTATGTGGTGGAGTCCACCGGTGTCTTCACTACCATGGAGAAGGCAGGGCTCACTTGAAGGGTGGAGCCAAGAGGGTCATCGTCTCTGCCCCTTCTGCGGATGCCCCCATGTTTGTGATGGGTGTGAACCATGACAAGTATGACAACCCCCTCACGACTGTCAGCAATGCCTCCTGCACCACCAACTGCTTGGCCCCCTGGCCAAGGTCATCCATGACAACTTTGGCATCGTGGCAGGACTCATGGCACAGTCATGCTGTCACCGCCACCCAGGAGACCGTGGATGGCCCCTCTGGAAGCTGTGGCGTGACGGCAGAGGGACTGCCCAGAACAGCATCCCTGCTTCTACTGGTGCTGCCAAGGCTGTGGGCAACGTCATCCCTGAGCTGAATGGGAAGCTCACCGGCATGGCCTTCCGTGTCCCCACCCCCAACGTGCGGTTGTGGCACTGACCTGCCACCTGGAGAAAGCTGCCAAATCGATGATATCAAGAAGGTAGTGAAGCAGTGTCAGAGGGCCCCCTCAAGGGCATCCTGAGCTACACTGAGGACCAGGTTGTCTCCTGCGAATTTAACGGTGACAGCCACTCCTCCACCTTTGATGCTGGGGCTGGCATTGCCCTCATGACCACTTTGTCAAGCTCATTTCCTGGTCTGACAAGGAATTTGGCTACAGCAACAATGGTGGACCTTATGGAACACATGGCCTCCGAGGACTAAGAGCCCTTGGACCACCAGCCCCGGTGAGAAGAAGAGGGCCCTCAGCTCTGGGGAGTCCTTGCCCAGATCAGTCCCCCGACACAATGAGAACCTCCTGACCACCATTTCCACCCCCACCTCCTGAGGAAGGGAAGGGGCGTGAGGAGCCCTGTTTTGTCATGCACCATCAATCAAGTTCACTGGATCCGGCCAAAAAAAAAGGGCATGGGAGCCATAAACTAGTCATAAATGAAGGATATACAAACAAATAAAGAATCATTTACAGGGAATCAACAGTAGAGTAGATGAAGCTGAGAAAACAGCAATTTCGAATATAAGGAAGCAAAAAATTACCCAACAAGAACAGCATAAAGAAAAAAATTACAATAGTGTAAAAACATCTGGGACAACTTCAAGTTTCCAACATTCTGGTGCCAGAAGTAGGAGGGGGAGAGCAAAAAATTGAATACCTATAAAAAATAATGACTCAGTGGTTGATTGTCGACCTATAAAGCAGGAGGTTCTATTCCCAGTCGGCATATGCCTGGTTGCAGGCTCAATTCCCGGTGTGGAGCATGCAGGAGGTAGCCAATCATTGATTCTCTCTCACTGATGTTTCTATCTCTCCCTTCCTCTCTGAAATCAATTTTTAAAATGTATTTAAAAAATAATAATTACGGAGTTCGGCTGGTGTGACTCAGTGATTGAGTGTTGACCTATGAACCAGGAGTTCATGTTTCGATTCCCTGTCAGGGCATATGCCCAGGTTGTGAGCTCAATCCCCAGTAGGAGGCCTGCAGGAGGCAGCTGATCAGTTGATGATTCTCTCTCATTAGTAATGTTTTTATCTCTTCTCTCTTCCTCTCTGAAATCAGTAAAAATTCTCATTTAATATCAAAGGATATATAAAAATCTTCCCAGACAAGAAAAAGCTAAAGGAGTTCATCATCACCAAACCTATACTATCAATTCATGAAATGTTAAAGGATCTTCTTCTTTTTTTTTTTTTAATACATATTTTTATTGATTTTTAGAGAGGGAGGGAAAGAGAGAAACATCAATGTTAAGAGAGAATCTGACCAGTTGCCTCTTGTACGCAGCCTACTGGGGATTGAGCCCACAACCAGGGCATGTGCCCTTACCAGGAACCAAACCATGACCTCTTCATTCATAGGCTGATGCTCAACCACTGAACCACTGACTAGCTGGTCAAGGGTTTTCTTTAAGAAGGAAATAAAGATCTCAGACATCGCTTACAGCAATCTGTTTACTGATACATCTCCTAGGGCAAAGGAAATTAAGGAGAAAATAAACAAATGGGATTACATCAAAATAAAAAGCTTCTGCACAGCAAAAGAATCCATCAACAAAATGAAAGGGGAGCCCAATGTATGGGAAAATATATTTGTCAATGTTACAGCTGAGAAGGGATAAATTTCAAAAATACGTAAAGAACTCATACAACTTAACAAAAGGAAGACAAACAATCCAATTAAAAAATGGGCAAAGGACCTAAATAGACATTTCTTAAAAGTGGACATACAGCCGGCACCAGTTTGGCTCAGTGGATAGAGCGTCGGCCTGCGGACTGAAAGGTCCCGGGTTTGATTCCGGTCAAGGGCATGTGCCTTGGTTGCGGGCACATCCCCAGTAGGGGGTGTGCAAGAGGCAGCTGGTCGATGATTCTCTCTCATCGACGTTTCTAACTCTCTATCCCTCTCTCTTCCTCTCTGAAAAATCAATAAAATATATTTAAAAAAAAAAAAAAGTGGACATACAGAAGGCTAAGAGACATGAAAAATGCTCAAAGTCACTGATCATATAAGAGATACAAATCAAAATGGCAATGAGGTATCACCTCTCACCTGTCATAATGGCTACCATCAACAAATCAACAAATGACAAGTGCTGGTGAAGATGCGGAGAAAAAGGAACCCTCCTTCACTGCTGGTGGAAATGCAGACTGGTACAGCCTCTGTGGAAAACAGTATGGAGTTTCTGTTAGAAATGGAACTCTGTTTTGACCCAGCTATCCCACTTCTAGTAATATATCCTAAGAAAATAGAAACACCGATCAGAAAGGATTTATGCACCCCCTAAGTTCATAGCAGCATAACCTACAGTAGCTGAGATATGGAAACAAGTGCCCATCAGCAGATAAGTGGATTAAAAAAGTTTTATTACATTTACTAAGTGGCGGTTAAAAAGAAGGAACTCCTACCATTTGCAACAGCATGGATGGACCTGGTGAGTATTATGCTAAGCAAAATACGTCAGTCAGAGAAAGATAAGTACCACATGATCTAATTCATATGTCGAATCTAATGAACAAAATAGATCCAGAGACAGAGAAGCATGAAACGGACTGATGCATTTCAGAGGAGGTGCGAATTGGTTGGGGAGAGATTAACCAGGGAACTTACATGCAAATAGTATAGCCCATGGACACAGAAAAGTGTGGTGAAGGCCTGGGAGGAGTGGGTTTGGTGTGAGAGGGGTCAATGGGAAGATATGGGGGGGTGGAGGCGGGGGGGCATTTATAATACTTTAAACAATATAGATAAGTTTCTTTAAAAAGAAGGAAAAAAGATAAAAGTGTGAACAAAGAAATGTGAATACATACAAATCTGCCAGCAATTAAATCTAAAAAACAAAATAAATAAACAGAACAGAAATAGACTCAGGGAAAATTTTGATGGTTGCCTAATGGGAGGGGGGCGGGCTTGGGTGAACAGTAAAAAGATGGAGAAGTCACAGATGGGTAGTAACAAGAGCCATGGGATGTACAGCACAGCACAGGGAACAGTCCATCTATACTGATAAAGACTGATATGCAAATGGTGGGACGCCCTCGTGCGTGACGCCGGACCAGCTGGAGCTGCAGGCGCAGCGGACGAGGGTGGGCGGGGCCGGCAGCGTCAGGGACAGGGCAGGCCCGGCAGAGGCCTCTTCGTGCGCCTGCCCCGGAGCCCGTCTGCCTCCCCCGTGGCCCGGCCGGGGGTCAGCAAGATTGTCTTCAGGACAATCCATCCAGGAGCCTGGATTGGGGGGTGCCTCCTACTTTGGGGCGATGGATTGTGGGGCTCTCACACAGGGCACAGGCCAGGCTGAGGGCCAACGCCCTCCCCCGAGCGCACGGATTTCATGCACCGAGCCACTCGGCTATATATAAAAGCCAAGGCAACCATTACACTGGACAATCAGAGGACCGGCCAGTATCACACACACTGACCACCAGGGGGCAGGAGCTTAACGCAGGAGCCCCCTGGTGGTCATTGCACTCCCACAGCCAACCTCCTGCGGGCCCTACTCCCCGGCTGGCTGGCCAGCCCTAACCGGGACCAGGTGAGACAGCCCCAATCAGCCCTGATCGCCAGCCAGGCCGAGGAACCCCCACCTGTGCATAAATTTGTGTGTCTGTGTACCGGTCCTCTAGTATCCTTATAATATGCATGATGTCAGATGGGTATTAGATTTATGTTATGTAATGTCTAATCACTGGGGTATACACCTGAAACTAATATAATATTGTATATCAGCTGTAATTGAAAGAAAAAAATTTAAAATGAATTCAAAAAAGGAAGCAGAACAGAAAGATATAGAAATATGAAAAGGGTAAGAAAATAAAGGATCTCTCTAAAAAGTCTCAAACGAGAAAACTATTAGGGAGGGAATTATCAAAGAAGTAATACCAAAAAAATCCCCAAGAGTAAAAGCCTCTAAATCAAGCATGTCACATTCCCTGCCTGCAGGCCACATGCGGCCCAGCCAATATAATGGTATGTAAGAAATGTTTTAATAAAAATTTTGTGACTTAATTTTTACAATATCTTACACAATTATTAATAACAAATTACAACGTTCGCTAATGACTAATTACTGTAATTGTGTTGCATTCATTGCCCTTACATGCAGGTGCACCATTTCTCTACTAATACTACCGTGTTTCCCCGAAAATAAGACATCCTCCGAAAATAAGACCTAGTGCATGGAAAGATAAGACATCCCCTGAAAGTAAGACCTAGCGCAACTTTGGGAGAAAAAATTAATATAAGACACTCTTATTTTCGGGGAAACAGGGTAGCAGTGAATATTTTAGCAGCCAATGGCCATGTTATTAGTCTTGTACTGACTTGTTTGGTGTGTACAACAGCAAACATTTCACTTTCAGAAAACAAGAAAAATAGGTTTATTTACATTATGCTTATTAATTTGTGCAGTTATTTGGTGTCTGGTAAGTTAATGTTCAAAACAAATATTAATTTTTATTAAAATGTTCTATTATTTTATGTTAACGATTACTCATTTATTTCAGCCCTTTGTATTCATCATGTCTATCAAAATCAAGTGGTAGTAAAAATAAATGAAAAATTGCTGATGAACATCGAAATTTCCAAGAAAAGTGGGAATTGGAGTATTTTTGCTGTGAAGTAAAAATTAAAATAATATGCTTGATATGTAGTAATGCTATTAGTGTACCAAAGTTTATACAACATTCATTGTCACTATGAACAACATAAATCAAAATACGATAATTACGAGGGATTAATGAGACAAGAAAAGTTGAAAGAGCTCACGTTGGGATGGAGAAAACAGCAGTGCATGGTTACTCCAGTGTCACAAGAAGCGGGACGGCACGCAAGCTACGTCTTGTCCGAGTCGATAGCTCAACACCTGAAACCTTTGACTGAAGGTGGTTTCATCACGGAATGTCTAATTAAAGCTGCAGAAACTGTCCTGGAAATGTGAAGTCTTTTCAATCTCTTTGTCTTAAAATATAGTTGAGGAAAGAGTTACTGATTTGGCTGACAATTTAAGGATTCAGATCAAACCAAAATCATCTGGTTTCTAAGCTTTTTCCATTGCCTGTGACGAGGGTATGGACATTGGAGGCATAGCTCAGATAGCCGTGTTTCTTCGTGCTTGCAACATGGATTCCGACACGGTTGAGGAATTATTGGAACAGTGCTAATGAATAACACTAATACAGGACAAAACATATTTAATTGTGTTTTTAAGCTTCTGCAAAAATACAGTCTACCTCTCTCAAAATTAACTTCTGTAGCTACAGATGGAATTCCTTCAAATGACTGGAAAAAACAATGGTTTTTGTGTCATTACTGCAAAAAAAAAAAAAAAAATGAAATTCATGACAAATCCAAGATTCATCATATGCATTGCATTATATCAAGAAGTATTATGCACGAAGGTAATAAACATGGAAAATGATGTTGACATCTATAATAAAAAAAAAAGTATCAATTTCATAAGATCTCAAAGCTTAAATCAGCAACAGCTCTCTGCTTTTTTAAGTGAGTTAGCGGGTGTTCCGGCTTGTCCTCCTATAATAGTATGTTGGCTATCCTGCTCCATGGTTCTTAAACAATTCTGGGACTTGAAAGAAGAAATACGTCAGTTCTTAATAACTAAAAATCAAGACACAAGCCTGTTTTTTGGCACAATATCGTTACAAGATTTATCCTTCATGGTTGATACAACAAAACGCTTACACAAATTAAACTTAAAGCTGCAAGGAAAAGATCAGATTATTACAAACGTGTGACCAAGTCAGAGCATCCACATGTAAGCTAGTTCTTTGGGGAAAGCACTTGAAAATGAAGATTTAATGTACTTTCTGACATGCAACATGAACAAACCAAGTTTAGGTGAGACTACATCCATTCAAAAAATGTTAAGCCTTAGAACTGAATTTGAAACAAGGTTTGCAGATTTTAAATTTTTGGAAGACAAGTTTTCGTTTTCTTTAATTTTTTCAATAAATGTAGAATCGGTACCTAATCAAATGCAAATGGAGGTAATTGAGATCCAGTGTGGTTCAGATTTAAAGGCAAAATTCAATGAATTCAATTCAAAAAAAAAAAAAAAAAGATACACTATCAAAATGAGAAAATTTTGAATTTACAAATATTTACCTGCCAGCTTGAAAATTCACGTAAGAAATTATTTCCGTGTTTTGGAAGTACCGGTACTTATCGGTGTGAGCAGTTATTACAATTATGAAAGGAAATAAGTCTCCTGTCAGGTCCAGAATGACGGACACTCATCTTGGGGCAGTTTTGAAAGTAATGACTGCGAACAAGATTTCCACCGAAGTAAGAAAGATAGTAGCAGAGTGTCAGGAAGACACTAATTTTATCGTTGCTCTTGTTCTATATACATATATATGTACTTTTCAAAATAAACCTATGTTTCTATAAAAATGAAGCTTTTATTTTTTCGCGGCCCACATAAACTTAAACCTTGTTTATTTGGCCCTTGCTACCCTTTAAGTTTGACATGCTTGCTCTAAATTGAAGCGAGCCACCAAGTGGCTAGCACAGAGAATTTTTAAAAACCCCATTGGGCTAAGATATATCATTGTGACATTTCAGAAAATCAGGATAGAAAAATGATCCTAAAGGGTCCCAGAGAGAAAGGTCATATAGAATCGTTTAAGTATCAAAACATTTTTGAAATTCACAACAGTAACATCTGAAGCTGGAACACATTCCTGATGGGAAATATTTTTTTTCAGCCTAGAATCCTATACCCAGCCAAACTACCAATTCTATTAGAGGGTAAAGTATAAAGGTATTTTCAGATATGAAGGCATGAAATTTACTTTCAGTGTGCCCCCACCCCTTTTTTTTTTTTTTTTTAATATATTTTATTGGTTTTTTTGTCTTTGTTTTTGTTTTTTTACAGAGAGAAAGGGAGGGGAATAGAGAGGTAGAAACATTGATGAGAGAGAAACATCAATCAGCTGCCTTCTGCACAACTCCTACTGGGTATGTGCCTGCAACCAAGGTACATGCCCTTGACCAGAATCAAACCTGGAACCCTTCAGTCTGCAGGCCAACACTCTATCCACTGAGCCAAACCAGTTAGGGTTAGTGTGCCCTTTCTTAAAAAGCTATAATATAATAAGATATACTCACCCAGCTGGTGTGGCTCAGCGGTTGAGCATTAACCCAGGAACCAAGAGGTCACAGTTTGATTCCCAGTCAGGGCAGATGCCCAGGTTACAGGCACGATCCCAGTAGGAGGCTCTACCTTTCTCTCTAAAAATCAATAAAAACATTAAAAAAAAAAAAAAAAAAAAAAAAGATACACTATCAAAATGAGAGAGTAAACCCAGAAGGAGGTAGGTGGAGTCCTGTGAGACACAAAGGAAATTCCCGGGATGATGGTAGAGGAGCTCGTATAACCAGCACGCAACAGACCTACAGAGCAAGGAGTCCAGGTTGGAGTGACTTCCAGATGGAGACTTCCAGAAGGAACATTTCCCAGAATGCAGAACTGCTAGAAATTATCCTATTGGGAGTTTTACATTTCTGGTAAAGAGTTGTTTTCTTTTTTTCTTTATTGATTAAGGCATTGCATATGTGTCCTTATCTCCCCACCCCATTCCCACATCCCCCTGGTGTCTGCATCCGTTGGTTGTGCTTATATGCATGCATACAAGTCCTTTGGTTGATCTCTCCCCTTTGATAAAGAGTTTTAGAAAGATTTAATGATAGGTTCTCTGAAAATAAGCAAAAAAAAAGACCCAAAAAGTTACACTAAAATTTAGTTCACCCTTGTACAATGCAGGGTTAGTGACACCCACACCCCTTCACAGTGGAAAACCCACATAGAACTTTTGACTCCCCGGAAGTTAACTACTAATGACCTACTATTAACTGCAAGCCTTACTGATAATATAGTCGATTAACACATATGTATGTCTTACGTATTATATACTATATTCTTAGAATAAAGTAAGCCAGAGAAAAGAAATGTTATTAAGGAAATCCTTAGGAAGCCCAGCCAGTGTGACTTAGTGGTTGAGTGTGGACCCATGAACAAGGAGGTAACAGTTTGATTCTAGGTCAGAGCACAATTCCCAGTGGAGGGTTGTGCAGGAGGCAGCAGATCAGTGATTCTCTCTCATTATTAATGTTTCTATCCCTCCCCCTTCCTCTCTCTAAAATCAATTAAAAAAAAAAAAAGAAAATCATAAGGAAGAGAAAAATACATTTAGAGTATTTATTGAAAAAAAACCTGCATATAAGTGGACCCACGCAGTTCAAGGCTATATTGTTCAAGGGTCAACTGTATAAGCAAGGTCTTTCTTTCTGAATGGTAGTTTTTACATCTTACTTGCTTTTGCTTGTCTATATTTTCTAATATTACTGCAATGAAAATGTACTAAAATTATTTATGTAATCTTAAAAAGTAGTAGTCCCCAGAGGTCTCCCAGCAAAACTCTAAGACGTAAGCGAAAGGTGGCTAATGGATTGAGGTTTCCGTCTGGCTTTCCTTGCAGAGATCAAGTCCCTCTTTGTGCACCCGTTCCTGGCCGAGCGCATCATCTCCATGCTCAACTACTTCCTGCAGCACCTGGTGGGCCCCAAGATGGGGGCCTTGAAAGTCAAGGACTTCAGTGAATTTGACTTCAAGCCCCAACAGCTCGTGTCAGATATCTGCACGATCTACTTAAATCTTGGGTACTTGAGATTTAAATTGGGCACGCCAGAGGGAGGCCGATGTTTCCACTGGGGGCTGGTAACGGGACGATGTGGAAGCAGAAAAGAAATGGTCCGTTTCGTTGGTGAAAGAATCTCCTGTAGTTTTAAATGAGATTTTTGTGTTACCTGTGGAACATTATTCAGAATTGCCAACAGTCTGCCTTGGTCTGTGCAGAGAGAGATTTTGCTGGTTGTATGTTGTTTGGAAAAGCAGTATTCTTCCAAAGCCTCAGAATACTTGATAGACTTCCTTCCTAAAAATTAGAGAAATGTTCATCAGAGAACATTCCCGGCATTTAAGCGGTGGGGACCCTTGTTCCTCAGCCCAGTGGGTCCCTCCTCTGATGCTCCTTCTTTCCCATTGGCTTCAGGGATGAGGAGAACTTCTGCGCCACCGTGCCCAAGGACGGACGCTCCTACTCCCCCACTCTTCTCGCGCAGACAATCCGAGTTCTGAAGAAAATAAATAAGCCTGGGGATATGATTGTGGCTTTCACCAACTTAGCGGAGAGAATCAAGGTGAGGGGGGGAGGATTTGTTTGTCGGCATGTCCTGGAAGGCCCCATGGTTGCCCTGGCCAGTGTGGCTGTTTGTTGAGCGTTGTCCCGTGCACCAAAAGGCCGCCGGTCTAATTCCTGCCAGGACACACACCCAGGTTGCAGGCTCCATCCCTGATCAGAGTGTGTATGGGAGGCAGCAGGTAGAAGTTTCTCTCCCCCTTCCTCTCTCTTTCAAAATCAATAAAAACTTTTTTTATTATTACATTGTTGACTCAGCTGTTGCCTTGAGAAAATATAAACATGATTAGTCAATAACTAGAACTACAGTATTCTTAATACTATTTTTGTATTACTGATTTGAGAGAGAGAGCAGGGAACAGAGAGAAACGTTGATACTTGTTGCTTCGCTTATTTATGCATTCATTGGTTGGTTCTTGTATGTGCCCTGACCAGGGTTCGAACCTGCAACCTTAGCATATCAAGACAATGCTCTAACCCACTGAGCAACCCAGCCAGGGCAATACTACCTTTTTTTTTAGTTTCAGTTTATTGTGGATTTTTGTTTTTCTTTTAACCCTTTGCACTCCACTGTCCCCTCTCAGGGGACATCAGAATTCTAGCATATCACTCGGATGTCCCCTCTCAGGGGACATTGCAGTTTATTAGTGATTACGGGGAATTGAGTTAATTCAACGCATGTTTCCGCCGCAAAGTAGCGTCGAGTAGCTGGTAGCCAATGTCCAGAATGGTTCGGAGTGCAAAGGGTTAATATGTTTTTTTGTTAATTTCTAGAGAGAGAGAAAGAAGGGAGAGAGAGAAACATTGATGAGAGTCGAACATGACTGCCTCCTGCACACCCCCTACTGGGGATCAAACCCACAACTCAGTCATGTGCCCTGACCAGGAATTGAACCAGCAACCCTTTGGTACATGCTCAACCACTGAGCCATACTGGCCAGGCAATACTACTTTCTTTAATGTTGAGAAAACAGAAAAATTGATTTAAGAAGCTTCTGCTAGAAGAGAGGAGTGTACAGATTCTTGAAGGCTGTTTTATGAAAACGTTTGTGCAGTGTCACCAATAGATTTGAAAATCTACATTGTTAATGCTAAAAAGCAGAACTTCTTACAATAGAATTCATGATGAGTTGTTTTTAGTTACTGATTTTTATTGGTGTTCTCTGTTCTCTATATTTATGGTTGGTAGTTGGCTTATGTGGGAATAGCCATACATTTTAGAAATTAAAATCCTGCCGAAACTGGTTTGGCTCAGTGGTAGAGCGTCGGTCTGCGGACTGAAGGGTCCCGGTTCGATTCCAGTCAAGGGCATGTACCTTGGTTGCGGGCACATCTCCAGTGGGGGGTGTGCAGGAGGCAGCTGATCGATGACTCTCTCTCATCGATGTTTCTAACTCTCTATCCCTCTCTCTTCCTCTATGTAAAAAATCAATAAAAAAAAATTTTTTAATTAAAAAATTAAAATTAAAATTCTGTATTGTAGTTAGCTAATAATCCCTTTGTCTGGAGTATGACAGAGCTTCATTAGCAGTTATGAAAATAGAAAAATCATGGCACAGTGTCCGATAGAAAACTTAGTTGAATAAAGTCAGTCCTTCTTTCGTCGAGTTACTTATTTCTTAAGTTGGGCTTCATCTTTGCCTCCAGTTCAGCCAGACGGGGCCCTGAGGAACTAGAGTCATGAAAGAATCAAAGGTTGAAGGCACTTTTAAATTCTTACACCTGATTGTGCCTAACACCGGAACTTCATGAGTGACTGTAACTAGGCAAATAATAGCCCTCCGGCTCCTCCCCTTTGGGATTATGACATTTACCACAGGACTGCTGCCAGAAAGATGTATGTCATGTGCTTCTTTCATTCTTAGTCATGACTGCCAGCAGCTGAGCCAAATGGAAGTTTTAGAATCGGGCTGGATGCTGAATGTGATCCCATAATATCCATCTTGGCCTGTTTAGAAAGCAAAGTAGAGACTTGTTATTGTCACTGTGAAGGTCATTACCTTTCGGATACACCCTTTCAGGTTCTATGCGCTTTAAGGGACAGGCATTGAGCATTTGAACCGTCCACTGTGAATGCGCTCAGCGCTGCTGTTTGTGCTCAGTCTCTTGCAGACCTGCAGCAGCAGGAAGAGGAGACCTACGCGGACGCCTGCGACGAGTTCCTGGATCCCATCATGAGCACCCTGATGTCTGACCCCGTGGTGCTGCCGTCCTCCAGAGTCACTGTGGACAGGTCCACGATCGCCAGACACCTGCTCAGGTAGGCCCGCGGAAAGCAGCCTCGGGCCGGTGTGCACCTGTCCTCCGGCTTTCTGGTTTCGGTGGAGCAGCCAGGAGGTGCCCCAGAGATGACTCTGTATGTGATGGGGAGGCATTGGTAGAGTGTATCACTTAAACAGCCAAAGCAAGACACCTTGTTGTAAAATACTGATCTAACCTTATCTATTCCTTCCTTAAGGAAATAATTTCTGTTAACATATGTTATAAAAAACTAGAGGCCCAGTGTACAAAATTCGTGTGGGGGTGGGGGAGAGAAGGTGTCCCCTCGGCTGCCTGACTGCCTGGTCACCCCTAACTGCCCCCCTTGCAGGCCTGGTTGCCCCTAATTGCCCCCCGCTGCCGGCCAGGTCACCCCCAACTGCCCACCCCCCACCCCACCCCCCGCCAGCCTGGTCACCCCTAACTCCATCCCCCTGCCAGCCTGGTCACCCCCAACTGCTCTCCCCCACTAGCCTAGTCACTTCTCACGGACCCCCTGCCAGCCTTATTGCCCCCAACTCACACCCCTCCGGCCTGGTCACCTCTTACTGCCCCTCCCCCCTGCTGGCCTGGTTGCCCGTCATGGCCCCCCCACTGGCCTGGTCACTCCGTGCAGTCTGCTTGTTCAGTTGTTTGGTCGTCCCTCACTAAGCCCCCTGCCTATCTGGTCGCCCCATGAAGCCTGCTTATTCAGTCTTTTGGTCTAACCCTGCCAGCCATCTTGTGAGAGTGTGAGAGTTAATTTGCATATTACCTCTTTATTATGTAGGATATTTGATTTCAGAGAGAGAGAGAGAGAGAGAGAGAGAGAGAGAGAGAGAGAACATAAACGATGAGAGTGATTCATTGATTGGCTGCCTCCTGTGTGGGGGAAAGGGGGATCGAGCCTGGAACCCAGCATGGACCCTTGGCCAGAATCAAACCTGGGACCCTTTAGTCTGCAGGCTGATGCTCTATCCACTGAACCAAACCGACTAGGGCAGCGTCAGGCCCCATTTTGGGGGGATCTGTCCCTGTATGGTCATCTGACGTAAATATTATAATAGATGTTAAAGTGGATTTAAATTGCTTTAATTTTATAAAAATGTAAAAGGTAGGGTGCCTTTTTATTCAGGCTTTACATGGTGTTCAGCTCACGGGTGACTCACATCGCCTGCTGTGTGTTGTCAGCCTGGTGTCCGGGGCCCAGCTGCCGCTCTCTGGGCAGCATTGCCCAGAAAGGGTCTGAGAGACTCGGCCTGTTTAAAATCCAGTTATGAAAGTTGACCCAAATTTAAGGAAATACAATTTTGTAAATATTGGGGGGAAAGGATTTTCCATTTCGTGGTATTTAGTATTAAGTATTCACTATATGCATGATGCTGTGCTGGGTGGTACATCTTTTCAAAGTGTGAGTGAAAATTTATACTTTGTTGGGGCCTCAGAATAAAAAGGAGAAGATATGCCAGCCCTTAAAACAGGGGTCCTCAAACTTTTTAAAGTGGGGGCCAGATCACGGTCCCTCAGAGAGCTGGAGGGCCGGACTATATGAACTACTAATTCCTACTGTAACACCTCGGCTGCGCTCACTGCCCAAAAAACCTGGCGGGCCGGATCAGACTCCTCTGCGGGCCGCATGTGGCCCGCGGGCCGTAGTTTGAAGACCCCTGCCTTAAAGTATGTTATAAACCTCCCTCCATCAGGAAGCCACCGCCTGCAGCTGCTAGGACAGCAGTCAGCTGGCTGGGCCAGGGCCCGTCCCCTGCCCCTCTGACGCTGTCACTAAAACAGCTCCTCCGCTGGCATGCCTGTGCAGGGTCCTGTCGAGGGAAACTGAACAATGTTTAAATAAATTTTGTTTAGAAGCAGAAAGACAAGGTAGCTAAATAATCTGAAAAGGGAAAAAAGAAAAACCTCCTGAATCATTCTTTCTAACCTCAAGTCAGCACTTAATTCAAATGCACTCTAGCTTCAGTCTCCAAGTAAGATCCCAGGTATTCTGGTCTTGGCTTAGGATGTTAGAACTGATTCAAGTAACCCCATTTTCCTTTCTCTCTGTCCCAGTGACCAAACAGATCCCTTTAACCGTAGCCCCCTCACCATGGACCAGATCCGGCCAAACACAGAGCTAAAGGAAAAAATCCAACGGTGGCTGGCAGAGAGGAAACAACAAAAGGAGCAACTTGAATAAATGCTGTGACTAAAGCAACCAACCCAGCCCCAGAGTGAAGATAAACAGTTGTTTGTGATTTCTCTTTGGTTCTGTCCCTTTCTTTTTTTTTTTTTTTTTTTTTTTACTAAATTATTGCTCAAATTATGATAATTAAGATTCCTAAGAACTTGACAAGGCTCTCCTAGCTTACAGGAAATTTTAGTTATATCACCACCATGTCTGAGTATCATCACTAATTTTTACCCTGTGTTCTCTCCCCTTTCCTACCTTAAATTATATTAACTTCCACTGCTAACACTTCTGCCACCTTACTGTTTTTCTTCCAAGAACTGCTCATCTTTGGTGAGCACTGCTTTCAAGTACAGGCTGTCACCTATGTCGGTGACAGCTGACATCGTCAGAAAGCCCTGTTGTCAGGGAATTGCCTACCCTTCGTGGCCCGGACCGCGGCTCCTTTCTGTGCCGCTCTGCAGTTACAGGGCAACCTTCCACATCGAGGCGGGAGCTGGGTGCCTGCGGGCCCGGTAAGGTGATAGATGAGATGGAAAAAGAAAGGGATGGTATGCAGTTCTGTTGACAGCTCTTAATTTTGTATCATCTCCATAACTCAGAGATACAAACACTGTCCCGTGGGATTGTCTTTACCGCAGAAAACAGCCCTACCATATTTTTGGGAAGATTGACAGGATAAACTTGCAGTTTTGACACTATCCAGAAAATTCTGAGGTGAAAGAATAAAAGAGGCTGTTGGGCCCAATTTAGCTTATGGAAATCTGTTGCTGAGTAGAGAAGTTAGATAACGAATATGGTAAGCAGGAAAAATGCCATTTGAAAACACTAATATCAACAGTATATCTCAGTATATATACCAGGTGTTTTTTATATTGGCCTAGTATAAGCAGTCCCACTTTAAATCGTCCTTCCATGATAAGATATATACAGTGTGTGGCCACTAACACATTTTTCTAGGTAAAATCCTGAGACTGTGAAATGTATATATTTACTGTTTAAGCTTATGACCTCAATCCCAAGAACTGCTTCTAACTCAGCCTAGGTCAGCAGTTAACAAACCATTTTAAATATCAACTTAGCCCCGCATAGTTAGTAGGTGGGTGGGATCCCTTCTACAAATTGAGCTTGAGTTCCCTACTCAGCTATGCAGCTAACATGCTAAGTGAGGCACAGTCCCCTATGGACGTCTATATCACTGTCCCTCTAAGCCCACAGATACCCTAAGTGACAAGAAAAAGGGTATGATCTGGAAACAGGGATCATTGCTTCATTTAAAGGACATTAATGTTAACCATGGTGTCTTTCAAATAAGATGTCAGTCTCATATGTCAAGTTCCTATCAACAGCCTTTGGTATGTTTTTGGTGGTATCAACTGGAAAAACACAAATAAGAGGGCATCTCACACTATAGAAAGATGTTGCCTACTGCTGTGCTTATAAGATGTGCAAATGCCAGAACATAAGATAGGAATTCAGTGTTGCCTCCTGGGCCTTGAAGGCATGGGTTGACAGAATTTGTTTATTTCCTTAAAATGAGCTTCATATTTATTGGCCTCCTTTACTGGGAATGAACTGTGTATAAAATAAGCTTCCACCACCTTGTATTTATCTTCCAAGCCCAACCACATAGGATGTTTTCTTTTTTAAAAGACCAGGTTTTTATAGGAGAAATTTGGAGGGAAAATGGGCACAAAACCTCAAAAGGCAGCATTCCCAGGGGCTTTCTAATCAACAGCCTGTGTTTGTATCTGTATCTGTATTCCTCTTCTGTCTTCAGATTGTAAGCCTTTTTCGGCAAGCTTTTTATTATTATTATTAAAGCCCTTTTCCTGAAATTTATGAGTGGCTGTGGCACCATTAATGCTGCTGAATGTCTTAAACTCATTACATAGCAAGTGTATAGCTTAAGGCCACTACTGGTAAGTAAGCCATATAATTTAAGAACATCCAAAAATGAGACTAAAAATTATTATTTTGGTACAACGCAGTGCATATGTGCACTTGGAAGCTTAATGAGGTGTTTTGTTATCTGGAACTAAAAACCAGCTCAAAATCTACGAGAGCAGACTGCATACTTAGTTTGCTGTGTTGGCTTTGCTGGAGTATGATAGGAAAATGGAGACTCCTTAATCAGCTCTAATAGTCTTACTAAGAGGGTAATACTAAACTTGGGAAATGTAATAGGTTTCATCACGCAATCTGGGTTTTTTAAGATGGATATGTAAAACCTGAAAGAAATGTTATTAAAGGTTTCACACTCTACAGAAGCTTTACTTTATTTGACGCTGGTAAGTGGCCTGGGTGCCTTTGTCAGCCAGGCGCCCAGGCGGGACTGTTGATGACACAAATACATAATGCACACGCTCTACCAGCCAAACAGGAGACGAACTTAAAGACAAAACTAAACAAAATGAAGAACAAAAAGGTTGACTGAAATAAAACTTGATGGACATAACTGTGCTCTGAAACATTCCAGGAAGGTTATTCCTTGTCACTCTAACCTGGGGGTATTTGTTCAAAGCTTGTATTTAATAAATGAATACCTAACTTATAACCTTTGTCATCACTTCCTTTATTACAGTATTAAAAGCTCGTGGCAGTTTAAAGGACTCTGACCTTCCCTTTTGTTCCAGGTAGTTTCAGATTGTGACCGGCTGACCTCCTCTGCCTTAGCAGGTAACCTGTAGTTCTCTCTGAAGGTGAGCCTCCTAATCAGTTCCCTTTGGGCTTCCTCCTTCTTTATCTAGCCTAACCTGTCTTTCATTCCAATCACTGACTTCATGCCCCCCTTGCCCGGTGTTTCTGTACTCTCTGCCTTGCAAGACCTCAGCCTCGGTTAAACCAACCATTCCCGTCCCAATATCCAAACTACAGACCATTGTTGGAGAAAGATGACAATCTTTAGAACTATGCAACCATAAACTGTGGTTTCTAACATTGCCCAAAACTTTGTGTCCCTAACTTCAATAGCTATTCCAAACTCCAACCTCTTTTCTCACATTCTTACCCTTCACGCTCAGATGACCTTGCCTTCTAATTCACTAGAAAGATATAGACCCAGCTGAAACCAGTTTGGCTCAGAGGATAGAGCGTAGGCCTGCGGACTGAAGGTTCCCGGGTTCATTTCTGGTCAAGGGCATGTACCTTGGTTGCGGGCACGTGGGGGGGGGGGGGGGAGGAACTGGGGGGAGGGCAGGAGGCGGCTGATCGATGTTTCTCACTCGATCCCTCTCCCTTCCTCTTTGTAAAAAGTCAACAAGATATATTTTTTTAAAAGATATAGACCCAGAATTTTCACTTTCAAAAATCCTCTCCCATCACCCCACCTGTGGAAAAGGCCCCTTTCCAGGGCTAATCCCTCCAGCCTCCTTTCTTGCCTCCTCCGGATATCAACCCCCTTCTCTATCTTAGGTCTCTCCTTTGACCTCCACATCCGTTTGGTTTTCTGACTTGTTTTCCTTTATAGCCATGTTTCTTCATTCACTCTGACTTATAATTTTTTGAAACTGCTCCAGCTAATGTTTCCATATTCCAAGTTAACTTCCCCATCCTTAATTGACCTCTCTCTTGTTTAAGACAGCTGAATTATACCACTGAAATCCTGCTCTTGGCTCCTAATTTTTCTTCCCACCTCTATTCCATCAACCCAAAAGTTTTACTTCTCAGGCTTTTCCCCGGGGTAGTTATAATTTTGTTTTTCAAGTGCCACTTCCCTACTTCATGTTTTCTTCCAGTCGTGTTCAATTATAAAGTTTCAACTCTGTGGTAGTCGTCCAGTTATACATCAATTCAACGTTCTGCAGGTCAGCAACCCGCCTAACCGATATGTTGTCTGTTTACCTCTTCTGATCCCGTCTCTGCCATTCACTAGCTACGTGGCCGTTTATTAACTTACAGACTTTATTTATATTCCAAAGTGCCTGGCATACTGGGAGTCCTCAGTAAACGTGATTTTGTACCTCATATCTGCATAGTTTCCCGGGGCTGGTTAGGGATTTGGTGGAATTGGATTCCAATCCTGGTAAGAGGACGAGGGGGAACGGGAATCCCAGAACATTAGTTAAAGAAAGGCTGTGGGGCGCCTGCTCTGCCCCGGACTTGACATGTTTAGCCGGAGCCTCTCTGGCTTTGTAAAGCGCTCGCGTTGGCGTACAAGGGTCAGCGCAAGCCCTCATTCCCTACGTTCTCCAAAGCGCAGCACCTCGGGCAGGAGAATGGAGGCGGGTCCAAGGAGTCAGGAGGCGAGGACGCATGCGCGTCTCCTCCCCTCCCGCCTTCCGGCTCCGGGCGGCGGGTCCTAGGAACCTTTCCGGCGGAAGAGTAGGGGACGGATACAGAGAGCCGCAGGGCGCATGCGCCCCACCTCCCCTCGCCGTTTTCCGGCTCCGAGCGGAAGAGGGGAGTGGGGGTGGGGGGAACGGGTTCAGAGAGCCGCAGGGCGCATGCGCCTCTCCTCCCTTCGCTGTCTTCCGGCTCCGGGCGGCGGGACGGAAAAGTGGGGAACGAGTCCCGAGAACCGTAGGGCGCATGCGCCTCTCCTCCCTTCGCCGTCTTCCGGCTCCCGGCGGCGGGGCGGAAGAGTGGGGGCGGGTACAGAGAGCCTCCGGGCGCACGCACTGCCTTCCGGCTCCGGGCGGCTGCCCCAAGAAGTGCCTGCTTGTCCGGGAATTCTGGGTTCTCCTCGAAGACTCTCGCCCTTTCGTGCCCTCGTTCCTCTGTGGCTGAAGAAGATATATTTACCAGCTGGATTCCGGAAGAGCCGTGGAACACCTAAGTATCGTGGGCCGGCGCGAGGAGGACGGCCTGACCTTGGACGCGGAGCGGGGTCCTTCGGCGGGTCCTTGCGAGGGTGACTTTCAGCCGGCGGTTCAGGCCGCAGTGTCCCTCCCGGCGCCATGGCCCAGTTTGTCCGGAACCTCGCGGAGAAGGGCCCCGCGCTGGTGAACGGTGAGCGCGGCGGAGCCTGCCCTGGGGTGGGGATGTGGGGGCGCGGCTCTGCGGGGACCCCTGGGAAAGGGGGCCCGGTGTGTGCGGGACAGAAAGGGCCTCGCCAGCTCGTCCGCTTCACGGTGCAGAAGCTCTTCAGGCTGCGTGACTTTGTGAACGTTGACTTTGCTTTCTGTACTGGCCAGATCCTGGGAGGATTTCTTAAATATATGTTTTTAATGATTTCAGAGAGAGGGGCATGAGTGATGAGAGGCTCATTGACTGGCTGCTTCCTGCACGCCCCCACTGGGGGGGTCGAACCTGCAACCCGGGCCTGTGCCCCGACCCGGACTGACCTCCTGGCTCATAGGTCAGTGCTCAGCCACTGAGCACGCCCGGTCCTGGGAGGGTTTTTAGGTGGAATTGGATTTCAGGGACGAATGTCTCTGGCCCAGTAATCATAAAAACGGGTTGTAAACTAGTCATTCCTATAGTTGAGCACCCGGGGGTGTTTCCGTTTGAAAAGGCGCGGCGTTGCCGGGAGGTCAGTGTGTCAGCCCCCCGCGCGGGCCGCCGGCGGCGGTCCCTGCCCTTCGGCGGTGCGGAGCGCGGGCCCAGGCGGCTGGCCTATCCCGGAGGGAACGCGGAGCCAGGAGCGCTCTCACGAGGTGGAGGCGTCCAGTCTGGGCCGAGCGCGGACCTCTCAGTAGCGTTCGCTCACGTTTGATTATGACATGTGAATAGACTTTTTAAAATACACGGTTATTGGTATTTTCTACTTATTCTCTCTTGCCTTTCCTCCCTCGGCAGACAATGAATGAGTGAGTGAAGGCCTTACGGTGGCAGATGCTATAAATAACTATTCTCTCCTGCAGTCTACTAGTTTACACACTTTCCCAAAGAACTTACGATTGCAACTTTCTGAGATCATCAAGGCATCTGTATGACAAAGCTCTACAATTTTACATAAATAAAGATAGAAGGAATAAGGGCTTCATTCTTTGGACTTCGAATGATGTGAGGCAAGATTTTTAAGTTTCAAGTGGCTTTCACATCATTTAGATTGTGTGTGTGGGTGAATTTTAATAATAAAACCCAAAAATTAAAGGTAATACAAAAATAACTTTATCATGAAATAGGTAAATTCTTTCCTCAATTGTGAATAATTGGAAGATAATGATGGTTATTCTTACAAAAGTACTAAGAAAGAAGAAGTCAACTGGGGTCAGAATGTGAAAGTGGAAATATATTTTGCTTTATAATATAACTCAGCTTATGAAATGTGAATATTAAATGACTAATTAAAATTACCGTATCTGTTAATTCCCTTGAAGGACAAAGAATCTTACAAATAAGTAATGTTAGCATTAAATTTCCCCACAAAGTTCAGAGTATCTTTTTTTTTCCTTTTTACTAAACTTGATACTTTATTTGGATTTCACCCTTTTCTTTTTAAAATATATTTTTATTGATTTCAGAGATTAAGTGAGAGAAGAGATAGCAACATCTTTGAGAGAAAATCACTGATCAGCTGCCTCCTGCACACCACACACTGGGATTGAGCCCACAATCCAGACATGTGCCCTGACCAGGAATCAAACCCTGGACCCTTCAGTCTGCAGGCTGACGCTCTATCCACTGAGCCACACTGGCTAGGGCTCACTCATTTTTTTATTAATCTTTTTGTTACAAGAGCCATTCCAGGGTGCCACCTTGCATTTTGTCCATCTCCCTACCTCCTGTGGTGTGACAGTTTTCCAATATTTCATGACTTTGACAGTTTTAAGGTATCTGTAAGTATGTGTAGGTAAGCTTGGTCTCCAATTTCGTTTTGTCTAATGTTAGTCTGGAGCTACGGGTTTTGAGAAAGAATACCACAAAAGGGAAGTGCTCTAGTCACATACCAGGATGTGTGTGATATTCGTATAATGTCAGAGGTGAAATTAGCTTTCATCACTTGGTTAAGGCAACCCAAGCATGTGCCTTGGCAGGAATCAGACCCAGGACCCAGGCCAACGCTCTATCCACTGAGCCACACCAGCGAGGGCCAGAAGTATGTTCTTTCTGTTGTGCTCAGATTGTTGCAGCTTTGACCACTGAGAACTCTTCAGTCTGGCACCTCTGTCCTTCTGACTGCCCCCTTTACTTCCTGGTACTACAGGATGCCTCAGGCTCATCTTTTATTTTCCCTGCCCCGCCTTAGAATCAGCCATTGATAGTTCCTTTTTATTGGACAATGGTTTTTTTAAACTAAAAGCTAGACACTGAATATATCCCCTGCTATTAAGTTATATAATTGTTCTAGGCCCTCTTAGTGAACAAGGGTATGTGTGTACACACTAAACCTTGTGTATACATGAGCATATACACACACACACACACACACACACACACACACACACACAACTAGAGGCCCGGTGCAGAAATTCACGCACAAGTAGGGTCCCTAGGCCTGGCCAGCGATCAGCACTGATGTGTGGGCCAACAGGCAATCGGGGGACTCCCGCTGGCACCACCAGCTCGCAGGCCCTGAGGAGGGGGTGGGTGCACCTTTAGCGCTGAGCATCTGCCCTCTGGTGATCAGTGCGCATCATAGCAACCATTCCACCATTCGGTTGATTTGCATATGAGGGTTTTATTATATAGGATTGTTTATATATTAAACATAAATTCATATGAATGGCCAGTTTGGCTCAGTGGATAGAGCATTGGCCTGTGGTTGTAGGCACATACCCAGTGGTGAGTGTGCGGGAGGCAGCTGATTGATGTTTCTCATCGGATGTTTCTGGCTGTCTATCCCTCTCCCTTCCTCTCTGTTTAAGGGTGAAATTTAAGATTAAATTTTAAAGAGTTACACAGACTTTGTACTTTTTTTAAATATATTTGTATTGATTTTTAAAGAGAGGAAGGAAGAGAAAGAAACATAATAAGCTGCTTCCCTCACACCCCCTACTGGGGATGCGCGCTGACAGGAATCAAACCAGCCACCTGGTGTGCACAGGGTGAGGCCCAACCAACTGAGCCACACTGGCCAGGCAGACTGTACTTCCTGGTAGCCCCGTCTTCGGCCCCTTGCCGCTCTACTTAGAACTCTCTCTTAGAACTTTGTGTCTACTTAAAATTCCCCTTGTCCTGCTGGTCGCTCCGTTTGGAGCATCGTCCCCACGCACCAACGTGCAGGCTCCATCACGGTCAGGACACGTGCAGGGATCAGCCAACAAATGCACAAGTCAGTGGAACAACAAATCAGTGTTTACTCTCTTCCTTCCTCTCCCTTCCTTTTTCCCTTGCTCCTTCTCTCCCTCTCCATAAAATCGGTTTTAAAATGTATTTTCCCATAGCCTGAAGCACAGAGGATGAAGGAAATAGTAATTCTAAAGAGTCGTGAAATATTAAATACAGGCAATTAATAATAGACACTTTGTGGATGCTCATGCATTTATGCTTTTATTACATTTGTCTTGTAATTTTTTTTTAATAAAATGTCTTCCTCCTGATGAAATCATTACCATAGTCTTCCATCTACACACTGGTTGTTAAAAATCTTTTCCTGAAATAGTAAATACATTGAGGAATTGGTAATACTTTTGGCTGCTCTTAACAATACAAGTAGGTTTTCTATTATTTGTGATGTATTGAAGGAGGATCTACAGTGCTTTTTTTAAAGAAAGATTTAATCCAGCAAGTATTGATAAGGATACCAAAAATGGATGCTAATGGACAGTTCCATTTGGATTTGTGGCCAGTATTGTGACAAGTTTTAATCTGATTCTGAAGGGTGCCCTCTGCATAGCTCCTTTCCTCCTCACCTGTACCTCTTCCCTCCAAATTTTCTGATGCCTCTGCCAAGAAAGTGTTACATTGCTGCTGTTTTTTTGTTTTTAGTCCAACTTCTAATAACTTTACATATATAATAAAAGGCAAATGTGTGAATTGTCCCTTCCACTGGAAGTTCGACGGGGGGGTGGGGCTGGTCAGCCAACTGCCCGTGGCCATCGGAGGCGGGGTGGGCTGGCCAACCTCCCATGTCCTTCCCCACCGTGCATGAGTTCGTGCACCAGGCCTCTGGTTCACAAATAAGTAAAGTAACAGTGCCCTGACCAGTTTGGTTCGGTGGATAGAATGTCGATCTGTGGCCGAGACCGGTTTGGCTCAGTGGATAGGGCGTCGGCTTGGGGACTGAAGGGTCCCAGGTTCGATTCCGGTCAAGGGCATGTACCTTGGTTGCGGGCATATCCCCAGTAGGGGGTGTGCAAGAGGCAGCTGATCGATGACTCTCTCATCGATGTTTCTAACTCTCTATCTCTCTCCCTTCCTCTCTGTACAAAATCAATCAAATATATTTTAAAAAAAGAATGTCGATCTGTGGACTGAAGGGTCCCAGGTTTGATTCTGGTCAAAGGTATGTACCTTGGTTACGAGCACATCCCCAGTGGGGGGTGTGCAGGAGGCAGCTGATTGATGTTTCTCTCTCATCAATGTTTCTAACTCTATCCCTCTCCCTTCCTCTCTGTAAAAAATCAATAAAATATATTTACATCAATAAACAGTACTTGCTGCCCACTGGTGAAGTCTGGCATAATTGAAGGTGCACATACTTCCTGCCTGATTGAACTTCCTTGTGACACAGGTGTTGTGCATCTTTAAAAGGCCCTTATTACCGGGGAGCCACTTTGACCTTCACTCCAGGTGCACGTTTGATGCCAGCAGTGAATGAATAAATGTGTGTCCAGCCCACGCATCTGCCTCTTTCGGTCTCTGGTGAGTTCATCCTGTTTTGTTTTGTTTTGTTTTCCAGCTGCCGTGACTTACTCGAAGCCTCGACTGGCCACATTTTGGCACTATGCCAAGGTTGAGCTGATTCCTCCAACCCCTGCTGAGATCCCTACAGCTATTCAAGGCATCAAAAAAATAGTCCGGAGTGCTCAGACTGGAAGCTTCAAACAGCTCACCGTTAAGGTAACGATGTGCTACGAAACGGTCTGGCCCTGGTGGGGGCTCCGTTGGTTAGCGTGTCGTCCAGCACACCAAAGAGGTGCAAACAGGGGCAGCCAATTGCTTTTTCTCTCTCCACAACCAATTTTTTTTTTAATATCTCAGGTGAGGGTTAATTAATTAACTAATAGCATATGCATTAAGAAAAAGTCTTTCCTTGGGATTTTTCTGATTGTTTTGATTAATATATGTATTTCCCAGGAAAGCTGAAACTAACATAATGAGAGATGATCTCTTGACTGCTGACTGATTGGGCTGTTTCATATCTTACTTTTCTATTGCTGTAACAAAAAAGTGACTTTTTACTGGGCAACATTTTTCTCTTCCAATTTTGGTTAGTATACTAAAATAGAATGGCTTACTTTGCTCATTCTGTACTTTTTTTCATCTGCAATGTGGTCAAAAGATCTCTTAGAATATATCACAATCAGGTAGCTGACATTCATATGAAGGATAAAAATATCAAAACCTAACAAGCATATAATATGTTATAAAGGATTATTGAATTGTGTGAAGATAAAATCTAAACATTATAAGATTTTGGAACCTGCTTTTTATTTTTTTAGTATATTTGTATTTCGGAGAGGAAGGGGACAGGGAGAGACAGACAGAAACATCAATGATGACAAAGAATAATTGATTGGCCGCCTCCTGCATGCCCCCCACTGGGGATCAACCAGGTTGGGGAATTGAACTGTGACCTCCCAGTTCATAGACAGATGCTCAACCACTGTGCCAGGCTAACCAGGCTGGAACTTAAATTTTATGTTGCTTTATGATTGAAGCGTAGGATAAAAAACCTAAATAACTAAATTATTGCTGACTTAAGAAACTACATCCTGAAAAATGTGGATTTTTTCCCCCAGGAAATTTCCAGTATTTCTGGTCTAATTTAAAGGGGAAGGGTAGTTTTTTCAATTAGAATTTCAAGATCCATATTTGCACTTACATGTAATAGTGCTTTCTGGAACTATCTATTTACTTTTTCTCAATGCAGTAAAACATTGATTTGTGAAACTGAATAATTACAAGAATTAAGGCAAATAATAAGTAAATAAAAATGTCTAAAGAACAGAGCCTTTCAACAGACTTTTCTCTATCAGAAATATCTATTCAGAGACTTGCCTTCTTCCCATAGCCATCCTTTCCTATGAATGCCCTGTCTTAATGTGTCAGCTATTTCCAGGATGTGGGTTGTTTTAGAGCTTATAAAGTGTCTCATAAACTAATAACGAAAGTGTTACGTCAGTTCGGATCATTAAAGGCTGCTCTGAAAGAATGTGTAAGTCTGAACTACTTACCTCACATAACTGCGTTTATGAACGGAGTTAACATCAGTAATTCTTGACTTTGACTAAAACTGCTCTCTAATTTTATGGCATCCTTATATTCTGTCACTTAATCCTATAAAATAATAGTTTTAAATATGTAACAAAAAGATGTACAGTAAAGTTTATGCTTCCCTTTTTTGCCCCCTCCCTCCCCCAGGAAGCTCTGCTGAATGGGTTGGTGGCCACTGAGGTGTGGATGTGGTTTTATGTCGGCGAGATCATCGGCAAGCGCAACATCATTGGCTATAATGTTTAAAAACCAATCTTGAACACCTGCGGTGTTGGTTTTTTTGTTTATTATTTGAATATTCTTGTACCGTGAGCGATCAGAATGGTATTTGAATAAAAAAGAGATATGTCAAAATCAATGTTTTCTGTATCAAACATGCATGGAGCGGTCCTAATTTCTCTTGATATTTGGTTGGATTGTCTTTTGCTTTAAGAATTAATATACAGTAGCTCTAAATACATGTTTTTGCTTATACTGAAATATGGAAAGCATCTAAGTGAATATACCAACCTGATACATAATATTTATGAGGATAACATTTTAACTTGAAGGTGGGAAATAAGACATTTTATTTCCAGAAAGGGCCTTAAGAAAATGAGAACTTGCTGCAGTAGGAAAAATTGTACTAACTTAGAGTTAAATCAGTAGTTAAAGAATAAAATTTGGATGATTTCTCTTTGCTGAAGTCAGAGAAAGACCTTTTGACAGCCTCTATGTAATATTGGGGTATTTGGTGGGGTAGGTTTGGGTGTGTTTTTTGGGGGTTTTTTGGTGGTTTTTTTGTTTTTGTGTTTTTAATATATTTTATTGATTTTGTACAGAGAGGAAGGGAGAGAGAGAATTAGAAACATCAATGAGAGAGAGTAAATAAAAATCAACTGCCTCCTGCACACCCCCTATTGGGGATATGCCCACAACCAAGGTACATGCCCTTGACCGGAATCGAACCCGGGACCCTTCAGTCCCCAAGCCGATGCTCTATCCACTGAGACAAACCGGTTTCGGCTGTTTGGGGGGTTTTTTTGGTTTTTTGTTTGTTTGTTTGTTTTGTGTGGGGGTTTTTTTAATTTTTTTTTTTTATATTGATTTTTCACAGAGAGAAGGGGGAGAGATAGAGAGCTAGAAACGTCGATGAGAGAGAAACATCGATCAGCTGCCTCTTCAGTCCCCAAGCCGACGCTCTACCACTGAGCCAAACCGGTTTCGGCTGTTTGTTTTTTTATAACATCTTTAACAACAAGTTTAGTTATCAGTCTATCATCTTAAGCCATAGTACTGAGACTTAATCATTCATTGGCTCTTTGGGGAGTCTTTGAAAGGCTCGCTGGTACTTTCTCAATCCATTGTAACTCCTGCAGACCCTGCAGAACATGCAGTACTAGCTGCTGGTAACCAAAGATGACTGTACATTGGAAAGCATCTTGCTCACAATGTAGAATTCATCCTTTACTAGTGTTAATGTCTGTCTTGTCAATCCCAGATTTACCCACTACAATTGGAACACTGCTGCTTTAGCTTTGTAGGTGAGAGGCCGGTGCACGGATTCATGCACGGCAGAGTCCTCGGGCCTGGCTGGCAGTCCAGGTCTATGGGGGCCAGCCAGCTGCCGGAAGGAACTACAGGAGGTGGGCTGGCCAGGGATGGGATGGGGGTACCGGGTCCTGGGGGAGGAGCTGCAGGAGGTTGGCCAGCCAAGGGAGGGGCCTTGGGAGGTTGGCTGTGGGAGCACACTGTCCACCAGGGGGCAGCTCCCACATTGAGCTGAATCCCCAGGTGGTCAGTGTGTGTCAACTGGTTGACCAGTCGTAACAGTCACCTAGGCTTTATGTAGATAAGCTGTCCGTAGAGATCCCCGCTCTGCTGGGATGTGAAGCAATGTCTAACGCTGCTTCTGCAGTAGACACAGATGGTCAAAATTGAAACTTCTCAAAAAGCATTCCGTAACTTTTTTTTTTTATCCTCACCTGAGGATATTTTTCCCATTGACTTTTTTTTTATTTGATTTTAGAGGGAGAGGAAGAGAGAGGGATAGAGAGACAGAAACATCAATGAGGAGGGAACACTGTCCACTGCCTCCTGCACACCTCTACTGGGGATCAAGCAAGCCCATATCTGGGCATGTGTCCTTACTGGAATCAAACCCATGACCTCTTGGTTCATTTCTGGGTCTATACTCAACCACTGAGCCACACTGGCCAGCCTCCATTGATTTTGAGTGGAAGAGAGTCACATTGATGTAAGAGAGACATGTCAGTTGGAGATCTTCGACCAGGGATCAAACCTGCAACCTAGGTATGTGCCCTGACCGAGAATCAAACCTGTGACCTTTTGGTGTGGGATGATGCTCTAACCACCTGAGCCACACTGACCAGAGCACATTCAATAACTAAACATACATACCATGTTTCCCCGAAAATAAGACCTACTTACAGGTTTCCTTCTGCGTGAATATAAGGCATCCCCCGAAAATAAGGCCCCCCTAGGCTCTGTCTCAGAATGCTATCGCTAAACATGAGAGATTTGGTCTACTGATTCTGAAAGAATCACAAATTCACCAGGAAATTCAGGAATTGGATTGTTATGATGTTCCAGAAGATGATGACATGATTGTCATTGAATAAATGAGTAAATTCTTGATACTGTAGGATTCACAGTTTGTCTGGTTTGTGTTGACAACTACCGTAATGCCATACCGTATACAGGTAATAAATTTCCTTTATTTTCATTTAACAATAAACGTGTACTATATTCTTCTTCATGGAAAAATAAGACATCCCTGAAAATAAGACTTAGCGCATCTTTGGGAGAAAAAATTAAGACACTGTCTTATTTTCAAGAAAACGGTAGCAGAAGACTAAAAAGATACTACAAGAATGGTCATCTTTATGAATTTCTCATGCAGTATTAAAATTAACTAAAATTTATTTTCATATGTAACTAGTGGCCCAACGGATTCATGCACATTGAAAGGAAATTAATTAGAAGAAATATTTTGATATCGCTATTTGCCCTTTATAATAGAAGTGGCAACCAAATTCATAATCAACAATGAGGTCAAAACGCGTGCAATTGGCGCCAGCAAGAGGTTTATATGTATCGCATATCCACGTCTTTTTAAATTGCCTGTGCGCGTTATATGTACCAGCCGGTTGGTCACTTAGCCTTTTATAGAGATTTGGAGTTTTTTATATTTTTTTTTATTGAGCTCTAACGGCTTTGTCTCAGTGGATAGAGCATCGGACTGAAAGGTCCCAGGTTTGATTTCAGTCAAGGGCATGTACCTTGGTTGCAGGTACATCCCCAGTAAGAGTTGTGTAGGAGGCAGCTGATTGATGTTTCTTTTTAATATATTGATTTTTTTTTTTTTTTTTTTTTTTTACAAAGGAAGGAAAAGGGAGTAAGAGTTAGAAACATCGATGAGAGAGAAACGTTAATCAGCTGCCTCCTGCACACCCCCCAGTGGGGTTGTGCCCGCAACCAAGGTACATGCCCTTAACCAGAATTGAACCTGGGACCTTTCAGTCCACAGGCTGACACTCTATCCACTGAGCCAAACCGGTTTTGGCAAGGCAGATATCTTTTAAATCTATTTTGTTCACTGATAAATCCCAAGCTCCAACCACATAGAGTTTACTCAATACAGATGTGATGAATAAATTAATGTAACCATCAATGAAGCCATACCTTTGCAAATGCCGCCTTCACCCTGGCCCCTTCTACATGGCACACCTCTGTTCCACTTTCAAAACTGCTAACAACTTCTGAAAAGTCTTTTCTGATTTCGCAAACTGCTTCCCCTTGCCTTCCTGTGGGGCCTCTTGGAGCACATACCATTGTGCAGAAATGACATGTTTACACGTGTTTACTTCCCTTGCTAAACTGTAAAGGAGGCAGAGTATCTAATTCACCTTTGTAATCCTAGCCTATCACCTTATCTCGCTTGCATATTGCAGGTTTTCAACAATGAAACAGAAAACTCTACTTGCTGTGCTTAGTACTAGACTAATAAACAGACTTTAGTGGCAGCTGGCCGCAGAGGGAGGTGCAGGTCTGGGCCTCCTTTTCTGAAGTCCTGTGGGTTGAGGCTGCTACAGAGCTGATGCCAACTAAGTAAGCCTCTACCTCTGAAACGGAGATTTTGGTCCCGGACGGTCAGCCCTTCTCTACTTCGTAAAGTTCATGCAGGTTGCCTTTGCATCAGGCTGAGGAGGGGAGAATGAGAGGGTGGGCAGTAGAAGATCCTTCATAGAAGACCTAGCCTAAAATCCCAGAAATTCCTTCGGAACTGATCAACCTAACTCCCTCTTTCTCCCCAAGCCTGGCTTTCAGGATTTACATCCTGAGCAGAGCTGAAAGAAGCACATCACTGTAGGAATACAGCACCACACTTTTCCATAGGGTTTACCCATGCAATCTTTGGATGGGTCTTTATAAGAATTACATATTGGATTCTTGCATAAAGTAAGAAAGGTTTTAAACATTCTGGGATTGTCAAATCCAAAAACAATTAAAATATGTTTATGTGGTTTTTAATTATAGCCTACTTTTATTTATTTTTTTTATTATTTTTTTAAATCAATCTTTATTGTTCATATTATTACAAAGGTTCCTCATTTCTTCCCCCCTCTACCAGGTTCCCACCCCACACTCCACCCCCTCTCCATCCCCCATTGTCCTCATCCATAGGTGCACAGTTTATGTTCAGTCTCTTCCTCCCTCCCTTTCCCCGATAGTAAATCCCTTTTCAGATAGTAAATCAGTTACTTAGCATTTTCTCATATAAATAATACCTCCACATGCCCAATGATACACTTCACACAAAAGACATTTCCAAATAGGTCAACCAGCCTCATCCAGGCCCCACCCAAGGCACTTACAGATCAACACCCCAGCGCTATACTAACTCAACACATCCAGATCTAAGCCTTCATCACTTGATTCAGCAGACCCTCAAGTTCCCGCAAAAGTTTCCAGTCATGTCTGAGAGGCAGCAGTGGGGCAGGGGCAGGTGAGGAGCGAGCTGTTCCGGGCCTGGCTGCTCCGGGCTTGGCCTCTGTTGCTCTGGTTCGTTCCACAACCAGCTGCTCCGGGTCTGGTCACTGCCTATAGCCTACTTTTAAAAATAGCTACTGTTTCTCCTGGCAGGCATGGCTCAGTGGTTGAGCATCAACCTATGAACCCGGACTGTGGTCTCCATCTCAAGTGTGGGGTATGCAGGAGGCAGCCTAACAATGAGTCATCTCATCATTGATGTTTCTATCTCTTTCTCCCTCTCTCCTCCTCTCTGAAATCAATAAAAATAGCTATTTTTCCCCCCTAAGGACAGCCAGCATTTTCACCTTGGTGTCCTCTAACTCTGGGTCTCAAGAGGAGGAGAACATAATATTGTAGAATGATTGAATAAATATATTTTTGAAATAACAGTGAATTGTAAGGCAATGGTAGAAAAGTGATTACCAATTTTTAATGATCTTCAGATGGACCATTAGAAAGAAAGCCATGTAAACCCAGGATTGGTTTATAAAAAAGGGTGAGGTAAGTAATGTCAGTCAAATAAATATTAATTCTGGAGTGATATTTTTTTAAAATATATTTTTTATTGATTTTGTAGAGGAAGGGAGGAGAGAGATAGAAACATCAATGATGAGAGAGGGTGGTGGAGTAAATGGATGATAAACAGATATGCTCCCAAGACCAAACTGGAATTACAACTAAGATACAAAAAAATCCTGAATAATCAACTGAAGACTAGCTGGAAAGAACCCTGATAACCAAGGATGGAAAGTGGAGCCCTCACAGAGTCTGGTAGGAAAGGTGGGGGCACAAAGAGCTGGGAGGCTCCCACAGACAGCAGCTGAAGTTTTGGAGACTTATCTCAGCTGTGGAGCATCCGTCACTGAGAACTCTGGGGTCCAATCCCCAAGCTGGCCCTCCAGAAGAGCACTCCAGAACTGAGAAAGGTGCCCACATAACATTGGCTATGAAAAGCAGCAGGTGCCTGGCTCAACCTATGAACATCAACCTATGAACCAGGAGGTCACAGTTCGATTCCCTGTTGGCACATACCCAGGTTGTGGGCTCCATTCTCAGTGGGGGCCATGCAGAAGGCAGCCGATCAATGATTATGTATCATCATTGATGTTTCTACCTCTCTCCTCCTCTCCCTTCCTCTCTGAAATCAATAAAAACTTCTTTTTTTTAAGTATTTAAGAAAAAGAAAAACAGCCGAAACCGGTTTGGCTCAGTGGATAGAGCGTCTGCCTGCAGACTGAAAGGTCCTGGGTTCGATTCCGGTCAAGGGCATGTACCTTGGTTGTGGGCACATCCCCAATAGAGGGTGTGCAAGAGGCAGCTGATCAATGATTCTCTCTCATCGATGTTTCTAACTCTCTATCCTTCTCTCTTCCTCTCTGTAAAAAATCAATAAAATATATTTAAAAAAAGAAAAACAGCAGGATTGCTGTCTGCCAGGAAGAGACAGCTTGAAATGCAGGCATCCTCTCAAAGGGCCAATGCACAACATTTCATGTGCAGCCACCACCTTGGGTTTCTGCAGAGGTCAGAATGAACTAGAGCTGTGTGAGCAGAAGTCAGGGTTGTGGGCTCTGGGGTTAGAACTCAGAAGGCAGACACTGGTGCCTGTACTGAGTTGTTCATGCTGTGGAGGTCATCTTTCTCAGGCAGTTTTTGCCTCAGTGGGGGTTTGGGGGGTGCGGGGAGAGGACAATTGACCCATCCTGTTGAGGTTTCGAGGCCCATTTCTGAGAATAATTAGTCTCCAGGTAGAAGCAATTGCCCCACCCTTTTGGAAAACCTCTCATCCCACCTGTGGACTACTGCCTGAGGCTACTCAAGACTAAAATCGGAGATTAAAAATGGCAGCAGAGTAAGTGGATGCTGCACAGACACGCTCCCAGGAACAAACTGGAATTACAACTAAAATACAGGAAAACTTTCTGAATAATCAAAGGCAAACTTGCTGGAAAGAACCGTGATAACAGAGGACCTAAAGTGGAGAGACTGGTAGGAGGGTAGAAGCAAGAAAGGGCTGGCAGGGCTCCCAAAGACAGCAGCTGAAGTTTGGGAGAGATATCTCAGCTGTGGGGGGTTGCCACCGAGAACTCTAGGATCTAATGCCCAAGCTGGGCCTCCCAGCAGAGAGCACCAGAAATGAGAAGGGTACCCACATAACATCTGGCTGTGAAAAGCAGTGGTGTTGCTGTCTGCCAGAGAGAGAGAGCTGGAAATTCAGGTACCCTCTTAAAGGGCCAACTCTCAAAATTCCCTGTGAAACCACCCAACTTGTGCTCCAGCAGAGGGAGGGCAGAGTGGATTGGAGCTATATGAGCAGAAGCCAAGATTGGGAACCTCAGGGGTTAGAGCTCAGAAGGCAGACGCTGCTGGTTTCCTTTCCCATACAGAAATTTGCTATACAGAAGGCCCTGCCTGGGGAAAAGACAACTGACCCACTCTATTGGAAAACACTTTTCCCCATGGTGCAGAGTTCCTAAAACTAACAATTAGCCTCCATGCAGAAGCAATTGCCCCACCCTGTTGAAAAAAAACTCTCACCATACCTGAAGATGATTGCCTGAGAGCAATTCAAGTCAGTAACCTATCAGTCTGTAGGAGAGGCAGTCTCTGGAGGCTTTGAGTCTTTGCCTGATCTAATTAGTCAGAAACAGTGTTTAATAGTGTCCTGCTCTAGAGATTGAGAGGCATAGCAGATCTACCTAATACATAGTCACAAACCCAAACAGGCATCCAAAATGAGGAGATAAAAAACAACTCCCATAAGAAAAAGGTAAAGGAGTTCATCAACACTAAACAAGTATTATAAGGAAGAAGAAGAAAAAGGTAAAGATAAAAATTATGAACAACAAATACATGTCTATCAATAAGTAAATCTAAAAATCAAATGAATTAAAAATCTGATGTACAGAATAAACTGGTGAATATAATAGAATCAGGGCATAGAATGGGAATGATTGATAATTCTCAGGGGGAAAGGGGTATGGAGGGTGCAGGAAGAGACTGGACAAAAATCGTGCACTTATGGATGAGGACAGTTGAGGGGAGGTAAGGGAAGAGGGTGGGATGGGAACCAGGTGGAGGGGAGCTATTGGGGGAGGGGGGGAGAAGAGGAACAACTGTAATAATCTGAACAATAAAGATTTATTAAATTAAAAAAACACACACAAATGAAAGTACAAGAGAATTCTCCATAAGAAGAGATAAATAAAACAAATATAAGAAACTTATCTGGAACAGAGTTCAGAGTAATGATGGTAAAGATACTCAACAGATGAGAAAAAATATAGTAACTATGAAAACAGAAATAAAGAATGACATAACAATAATAAAGACTACATTGGAAGAAAAACACAGCAGATTAGGAGAAGCTGAGGATCAGATCAGTGAATTAGAAGACAGGATTGAAAGAATCACTCAACCAGAGAACCAAAAAGAAAAAAACAATTACAAAACAGGAGGACAGCTTAAGAGAGTTGTGAGACAAAGTGAAATGTAACAAGATTAAAGCAGGTGTGCCAGAAGAGGCAGAAAGATAAAAAGGGATAGAGAATGTGTTTGAAGAAATAATGGCAGAAAACTTCCCGAACCTGGTAAAGGAAAAAGTCACACAAGTTTAAGAGGTATAGAAGACCCCAACCAAGAAGAATCCAAATAGGCCCACACCCCCAACACATCATAATTAAATTGCCAAAAATTAAAGACAAAGAGAAAATCTTAAAGACAGCAAGAGAAAAGCAAACTGTTACCTACAAAGGAGCTCCCATAAGACTAACACCAGATTTCTCATCAGAATCTCTACAGACCAGAAGAAGTGGCATGACATTCTCAAGGTAATGAAAAGCAGGGTCTGAAACCAAGATTACTATATCCAGCAAGGCTATCATTCAAAATAGACTGTTAAATAAAGAGCTTCATGAACAAACAAACAAAAAGGCTAAAGCAGTTCATCACCACCAAGCCAGCATTACAAAAAATGCTAAAGGGGATGTTGTAATGAGAAGATGAAACAGAGAAACTTAGGAATACAGAATTAAAATGGCATAAATAAGTACCTATCAATAATAACCCTAAATGTAAGTGGATTAAATGTTTCAATCAAAAGGCATAGTGTAGTTGAATGAATACAAAAACATGACTCAAATATATACTATCTACAAGAGACCCACCTCAGAACAAAAGATACACATAGGATGAGAGTAAAGGGATAGAAAAAACATTTCCATGGTAATAGAAAAGAAAAGAAACTGGAGTAGCAATATTCACATCCAACAAAATAGACTTCAAAATGAAGGCCATCACAAGAGACAACAAAGGTCACTACATAATACTAAAGGATCAATCCAGCAAGAGGATTTAACCCTGGTAAATAATATAGGAGAATATATATATATATATATATATATATATATATATATATATATATAAACTTTTAGAGGACTTTAAGGGAGATATTTACAATACAGTCATAATTGGGGACTTTAACATCTGGATGACTTCAATGGATAGATCTTCCAAACAAAACATTAACAAGGAAAAAGTGAATCTACAGGACACACTGGATCAGATGGATTTAATTGACATTTATAGAACACTAGAGGCCCAGTGCATGACATTTGTGCACTGGGGGAAGAGGGTAGTGGTGTCCCTCAGCCAAGCCTGCACCCTCTCTAATCTGGAACCCCTCGAGGGATGTCTGACTGCCCACTGGGATCGGGCCCAAATGGGCAGTCAGTCATCCCTCTCACAATCCAGGACTGCTGGCTCCCAACTGCTTGCCTGCCTGCCTTCCTGATTGCCCCTAACCGCTTCTGCCTGCCAGCCTTATCACCCCAAAATCACTCCCATGCCAGCCTGATTAATGTCTAACTGCTCCCCTGCCAGCCTGTTTGCCCCCAACTTCCTTTCTCTGCTGGCCTGGTCACCCCTAACTGCCCTCCCCTGTAGGGTTGATCACCCCCAACTGCCCTCCCTTCAGGCCTGGTGCCTCCCAACTGCACTTCCCTGCTGGCCATCTTGTGGTGGCCATCTTGTGTCCACATGGGGGTAGAATCTTTGTCCATAAGGGGGCAGCTATATTGTGTGTTGGAGTGATGGTCAATCTGCATATTACTCTTTTATTAGATAGGATAGAGGCCTGGTGCATGGGAGGGGGCCAGCTGGTTTGCCCTGAAGGGTGTCCCAGATCAGGGTAGGGGTTCCCTTGGAGTGTGGGACGGCCTGGGAGAGGGGCCTGTGGTGGTTTGCAGGCCAGCCATACCCCCTGGTGACCCAAGCGGAGGCCCTGGTATCTGAAATTTATTTACTTTCTACAATTGAAACTTTGTAGCCTGGAGCGGAACCAAGCTTCCAAAGCCTCCTGCTCGCTCCATGGCGGCCGCCATTTCTGTTTGGATTTGTTTATCTTCTGTAATTGAAATTTTGTATTCGCCAGGGTGTGTGGAAAGCTTGGCTTCCTCTGTTGCCAGGGAAACCCAAGCCTCCCTCCTGGTAGCCATTTTGGCTGGGTTTATTTGCATACTTGCTCTGATTGGCTGGGTTATTTGCATACTTGCTCTGATTGGTTTGTTGGTGTAGTGGAGTGATGGTTAATATGCATATTACTCTTTTATAGGTAGAATTTTACCCCAAAGCTACAGAATATACATTCTTCTCATGACCATTCACAAAGACAGATTACATGTTAAGACAAAACAAATCTCAGTTCAAGAAGATTGAAATCATACCAAGCATCTTCTCAGATCATAGTGGAATGAAATTAGAACTCAACTACAGTAAAAACACCCAAAATGTTCAAAGACATGGAGGATAAATATCCTGTTATTAAACAAAGAATGGGTTGCCAATGAGATCAAAAAAGAAATAAAATGTGGGGCAGCCGCAGCCATGGCAGAATGCAGGCAGGGCAGCTCATGGCCCACCCAGCCTCTACCATGGGGAGCGAGACACCAGCAGAAGTGGGGGCACCAGCATACAGACCTTGGATGATCTGAACCTTCCTAACACTATCTCTCTTGGCCTGACAGACATCAGCTGGTCGTCCTTCAGGGTCTACCGAATCCAGGGCCAGTAGTTCTTCGGTCCATCATCAGCTTAGACAATGCAGACTCCACTCACCAGTCCTGTGCCTGTGGGCCAGCTCTCCTGGGGCCCCAAGGGCGTGAGCAGAGACTTTGCCCCTGATGGACATAGGGCCTCTCTGAAGCCAGAGGTTCCTAAAACCCCAGAGTCTCCTATTGTTCAGGAATGTCAGGAATCCCAGGAACAGCGGGCCTGAGCCATCTTCTGGGAACACTACCTCCGCAGCCTGCTGGCCATGGTGGGTCGCTAGGTTAGCTGCACCTCGCATGAGAGTGTGCTGTGACCACCCGCTTCAGAGCCACTGTCCTGGACGTGGCAACCTCTGTGTATTGCAGCTGCAGACTCCAACAGGTGTGCAGGCTGAGGCACTGCTCGGAGTAGTGACATTATTGCATACACCTTCAAGCCATAAAGACATTATTGTGGGCACCTTCTGTAGGCCTCGCCACAAATTCCCAGGCTTCCAGCAGTTCCAGATCTCTGGGCCTCACAGAGTTCAGAACTCCCTTGGAGTTTTGAGCCAAGCTCCAAGCAACTGACTTCTTCAGATCTCCAGTGTCTAGTCAGTAAAACTCTGCAACCCCACAAGTTCTAGGTCCCATTGAAAGGAACGCTCTATCTCACAGAACTTTAAACGCCACAGAAAGTTCCTGAAGACTGCAGGTGGGGTGGGGTAGGAGAGGGGGCAGCAGGAATAAAGGAAGGCAAATTGGAAATAAAGGAAAGAAGGGAAGGGAAGGAAAAAAGAAGGAAAAGAAGAAAGGAAATGAAGTAAGAAAAGAGAAGAAAGAAAGAAAAAACTACATGAAAATGAACATATAACAACCCCAAATCTCTGTGACACAGCAAAAGCAGTCTTGAGCCGAGACTGGTTTGGCTCAATGGATAGAGCGTCGGCTTGGGGACTGAAGGGACCCGGGTTCGATTCCAGTCAAGAGCATGTACCTTGGTTGCGGGCATATCCCCAGTAGGGGGTGTGCAAGAGGCAGCTGATCGATGACTCTCTCTCATTGATGTTTCTAGCTCTCTATCTCTCTCTCCCTTCCTCTCTGTACAAAATCAATAAAATATATATTAAAAAAGAAAAGAAAAGAAAGAAAATGAACACCGAGGAAATAAGATGTAAGAAGAAAAAATATTAAAAAAAAAAAAAAGCAGTCTTGAGAGGGAAGTTCATAGCACTACAAAGAGAACAGTGAGAAAAGCCCAAAGTAGACGGAAGGAAATAATAAAGATTAGCTCAAAAACAAATAACATAGAGACTAAAATTTTTTTTCAAAACATCAATAAAACCGCCAAAACTGGTTTGGCTGTGGATAGAGCGTTGACCTGCAGACTGAAAGGTCCCAGGTTAGATTCTGGTCAAGGGCATGTACCTTGGTTGTGGGCACATTCCTGGTAGGGGGTGTGCAAGAGGCAGCTGATCGATGATTCTTTCTCATTGATGTTTCTAGCTCTCTATCCCTCTCTCTTCCTCTCTGTAAAAAATCAATAATATATATATATATTTTTTTAAATCAATAAAACCAAAAGCTGGTTCTTTGACAGGATAAACAAAACTGACTCATCAAGAAACAAAGAGAGAGGACCCAAATAAATAAAATCAGAAATGAAAGCAAAGAAGTAACCACTGACACCACAGAAAGACAAAGGATTGTAAGAAAATACTATGAACTATATGCCAACAAGCTGGACAATGTGGACAAAATGGAAAAATTACTACAAAAATACAATCTCCCAAAACTCATTCAGGAAGAATCAAAAAATCTGAATAGGCCAATAACAACTTATGAAATAGAAGCAATAATAAAATAAAATAAAAACTCCCAACAAACAAAGGACTAGGTCTGGATAGTTTCACAGAGGAATTTTACCAAAAGGAACACTTGTACTCCTCAAACTATTCCAAAAAAAATCCAAGAGGAAGGAACACTTCCAAACTCTTTTTATGAGGCCAGCATTATCCTAATTCCAAGATAAAGACACTGCAAAGGAAGAAAAGTATAGGTCAATATCCCTGATGAACATATATCCTAAAATCCTCAACAGAATTTTAGCAAATCAGATCCAGAAATATATTAAAAAGATCATACACCATGACCAATGGGATTTATTCCAGGGATGCAAGGCTGATACAATATTCACAAATCAACAAACATGATACATCACATAAACAAATTGAAAGTCAAAACTCACATGATCATATAAATAGAAGCAGAAAAAGCATTTGACAAAATCCAACACTCAATTTTGATAAAAACTCTCAGCAAAATGGGAATACAGTGATGTATCTCAACATAATAAAGGTCATATATGACAAATATACAGCCAACATCATACTCAATAGGCAAAAACTAAAACCATTTCCCCTAAAAACAGAAACAAGACAGGGATGCCCACTTTCACCACTCTTATTCAACATGGTACTAGAAGTCCTAGACACAGCAATCAGACAAGAAGAAGAAATAAAAGGCATCCAAATTGGACAGGAGAAAGTAAAACTCTCATTATTTGCAGATAACATGATATTATACATAGAAAACCCCGAAGTCTCCACCAAAAAAACTACTATACTTAATAAATGAATTTGTCGCTGGGACCGGTTTGGCTCAGTGGATAGAGTGTTGGCCTGCGGACTGAAAGGTCCTGGATTTGATTCTGGGCAAGGGCATGTTCCTTGGTTGCGGGCACATCCCCAGTAGGGGGTGTGCAAGAGGCAGCTGATTGATGATTCTCTCTCTCATTGATGTTTCTAACTCTCTATCTCTCTCTCTTCCTCTCTGTGAAAAATCAATAAAATATATATTTTTAAAAATAATAAAAAAAATAAATGAGTTTGTCAATGTAGCAGGATTCAAAATCAACACCCAGAAATCTATGGATTTTTTGTATACCAATATTAATTTTCAAAAAGAGAAACTAAATAGACAATCCCATTTACCATTGCAACAAAAAAGTAAAATACATAAGAATAAACTTAACCAAGAAAGCAAAAGATCTGAGGATCCAAGATGGCTGCGCCCAGGTGAAGACCTAGCCGCAGCCGCACACAACAATTTCAATAAAATACAACTAAAATATAAAACGGACATTGCCCAGAACTACAGGAAGGTTGACTGACTGGAAATTCTACAGCGAGAAGCAAGGACAAAACCAGAAGGAGGCGCGGAGGAGCTGGAAAAGCCCAAGGTACGGAGACACGCAGCGCGCGGAGAGGACGGAGCCGGAGAGGAGGGAGGCCGAGTGCCTGGCGGGCGTTCCCTAGCGGGAAGGAGATAAAACTCCAACTGTGCTAGGCCCCCAACTGCTCTGAACCCCAGTTCCCCAGACCCCGGAGACCAAGGCTCATCCATAGGGAGCCGGGCTGTAAGGCGGGACCCCCGGGGAAGCCGCGGCGAAAGGAGGTCCCGGCGGCACACACACTGCCCCCAGAGAAGGGACGGTCCGCTGTGCCGTGGGATTGCCCTGGCCGGAAGGAGACTGGGGCTCCAGACTGCTGTGGACGCCACCTCCAACTCCACTTCCAACTGAACTGAACCCCAATACTGGGCTCATTGGGGGAGAGCACATAGACTGTTTGGCAGCAGGCGAAAATCGAGGGCACCTTTCTCTCAGAGGCGCCGGCAGCGAGCACTGAAGGACCCGCATAGGGCGGGGCTGACGGAAGCCAAAGCTGCAGGCTCCACCCTGAAACCTCGCCCCATCTGTAACTGCGAAATGCGACAACAAAATAGATCACAAACGAAAGAAATGGAAGACAAAAAGCGTCTGGATATAGAGTTCAAATCTACGCTTATAAGGTTTTTCAAGAATTTCCTAGAAAAGATGGATAAGACCTATGAGGATATGAAAAGAGATCATCAAGAAATGATAAGGGAACAACAAGAAATAAAGAATACATTGTCTGAAATAAAACATATTTTACAGAGTCCTAAAAACAAAAGGGAAGATCGCAAGAATCAAGTCAAAGATTTGGAACATAAAGAGCCAGAAGACACTCCTCCACAGAAGCTAAAAGGCAAGAGAATCCAGAAAATTGAAAATAATGTAAGAAACCTCTGGGACAACTTCAAGCGAACCAACATCAGAATTATGGGGGTCCCAGAAGATGAGAGAGAGCAAGATACTGAAAGAATACTGGAAGAAATAGTGACAGAAAACTTCCCCCACCTGGTGAAAGAATTGGACTTACAAGTCCAGGAAGCTCACAGAACTCCAAACAAAAGGAATCCAAAGAGGACCACACAAAGACACCTCATAATTAAAATTCCAAGAGCAAAAGACAAAGAGAGAATATTAAAAGAAGCAAGAGCAAAGAAGGTAGTTACATATAAAGGAGCACCTATACGATTGTCAGCTGACTTCTCAACAGAAACCATGCAGGCCAGAAGGGAATGGCAAGAAATATTCAAGGTGATGAATAGTAAGAACCTACAGCCAAAGATAATCTATCCAGCAAAGCTATCACTCAGAATCGAAGGTCAGATAAAGAGCTTCACTAATAAAAAAAAGCTAAAGGAGTTCATCACCACCAAACCAGAATTATATGAATTGCTGAAGGGGGTTCTTTCAGAAGAGAAAGTAAACAAAGATAAAAATTATGAACAACAAATACGTAACTATCAACAAGTGAATCTAAAAACCAAGGAAATTAAAAAAAAAAAATCTGATGAACAATAGTAACTGTTGAATATAATAGAATCAGAGGTATGGAAGGGGAGTGAACTGATGATTCTTGGGGAAAAGGGGAGAGGGGGGCGTGGGAAGAGACTGAACATAAACTGTGCACCTATGGATGTGGACAATGGGGAGTGGGGAAAGGGCAGAGGGTGGGGTGGAAACCTGGTGGAGGAGAGCAATGGTGAGGGGGGTGGGGAAAGGAACATTTGTAATAATATGAACAATAAAAATTTATTAAAAAAAAAAAAAAGAAAGCAAAAGATCTGTATTCAGAAAATTATAGGCTGTTGAAGAAAGACATAGAAAATATAAATAAGAGGAAGAATATACCATGTTCATGGATTGGTAGAATCAACATCATTAAAATGTTCATACTACCCAAGGAAATCCACAAATTCAATGCAATCTCTATTAAAATAACAATATCATATTTCACAGATCTAGAACAAATACTCCAAAAATTTATATGGAACAAAAAAAAAAACAAAAACAAACCTGAATAGCTTTAGCAATCTTGAAAAAGAAGAATAAAGTCAGAGGAATCAGAATATCAGATTTCAAGTTATACTACAAGGCCACAGTAATCAAAACAGCCTGATACTGGCACAGGAACAGGCATATAGATCAATGGAACAGGACAGAGACCCCAGAAATTGACTAAAGATATTAAAATCAATTAATATTTGACAAAGGAGGCAAGAGCATACAATGGAGCCAAGATAGTCTCTTCAATAAATTGTGTTGAGAAAATTGGACAGACACATGCAAAAAAAAATGAAACTAGACCACAACTTACACCATACACAAGAATAAACTTAAAATGCATAAAAGACTTAAACATAAGTAGTGAAACCATAAAAATTCTAAAAGAAACTATAGGCAGCAAAAACTTAGAAATCTCTCAAGGCAATATGTTTATGGATAATCTCGTAGGGCAAAGAAAACTAAGGAGAAAATAAACAAATGAGACTACATCAAAATAAAAAGCTTCTGCACAACAGAAGAAACCTAAAACAAAAAGGAGCCCACTGTATGGGAGAACATATTTGGCAATGATAAATCTGATAAAGGATTAACATCCAAAATATATAAGGAACTCATACGACTTAACAGAAGGAAAACAAACAATCCAATAAAAAAAAAAATGGGCAAAGGTCCTAAATAGACACTTCTCCAAAGAGGACATAGAGATAGCCAAGAGACATGAAAAATGCTCCAAGTCCCTGATAAGCAGAGAGATGCAAATTAAAATAACAGCCAAAACCGGTTTAGCTCAGTGGATAGAGTGTCAGCCTGCAGACTGAAAGGTCCCAGGTTCTATTCTGATCAAGGGCATGTACCTTGGTTGCGGGCACATCCCTAGTAGGGGGTATGCAAGAGGCAGCTGATTGATGTTTCTCTCTCATCGATGTTTCTAACTCTCTATCTCTCTCTCTTCCTCTCTGTACAAAATCAATTTAAGAAATTTAAAATAACAATGAGGTATTACCTCACACCTGTCAGAATGGCTACCATCAAAAACTCGACCAATGATAAGTGCTGGTGAGGATGTTGAGAAAAGGGAACCCTAGTATACTGCTAGTGGGAATGCAGTCTGGTATAGCCATTGTGGAAAACAGTATGGAGTTTCCTAAAAAATTAAATATGGAACTGTCATTTGATCCAGTGATTCTAGGAATGTATTCTAAGAAACCCAAAACACCAATCAGAAAGAATGTATGCACCCCTATGTGCATAGCAGCACAATTTACAATAGCTAAGATCTGAAAACAGCTCAAGTGCCCATCAGCAGATGAGTGAATAAAAACAAGCTGTGGTACATTTATATCCTTGGGGGAGGACTTTTAAAAATTTAACAGAAAAGAAGGCAGGAAGAATAGAGAAACAAACACGATAAACATAAATCAAATAGCAAGATTAAACATTACACTAAATGTTAGATTTAGTAAGAAAGAAGGATCTCTTACCCTTTGAGACAGCATGGAGGGACCTGGAGAGTATCATGCTAAGTGAAATAAGTCAGTCAGAGAAAAACAAGTATCACATGATGTTATTCATATGTGCAATCTAACTAACAAAATAAACCAGTGAATGAAGTGGATCCAAAGACATGGAAGCATAGAAGAGTGTGGAATCTCAGAGGGAAGGCAGAGGAGGTTGGGTGGGTGGGAGCTAATCAACAAAAGACCTTGTATACACATATGCATGAACCATGGACACAGACAATGAGGCAGTTAGGACCTGGGGTGAGGGTGGAGGTGGGCTGGAGGGGGTCAATGGGGGAAATAGAGGGACGTATGTAATACTTTCAATAATAAAGTGTATTTTTTTAAATAAATCTTTATTGTTCAGATTATTACAAATGTGTTCCTCTTCCCCCCCTCAATTGCTCCCCTACACCAGGTTCCCACCCCACCCTCTGTCCTTTCCCCATCCCGCATTGTCCTCATCCATAGGTGCACAGTTTGTGTTCAGTCTCTTCCCTCACCCCCCTCTCCCCTTTTCCCCGAGAATCGTCAGTTCACTCCCCTTCCATACCTCTGATTCTATTATATTCACCAGTTAATATTGTTCATCAGATTTTTTTTAATTCCCTTGGTTTTTAGATTCACTTGTTGATAGTTACATATTTGTTGTTCATAATTTTTATCTTTATCTTCTTCCACTTCCTAAATAACCCCCTTCAGCAATTCATATAATTCTGGTTTGGAGGTGTTGAATTCTTTTAGCTTTTTTTTATTAGTGAAGCTCTTTATCTGGCCTTCGATTCTGAGTGATAGCTTTGCTGGGTAGATTATTTTTGGCTGTAGGTTCTTGCTATTAATCACCTTGAATATTTCTTGCCATTCCCGTCTGGCCTGCATGGTTTCTGTTGAGAAATCAGCAGACAATCGTATGGGTGCTCCTTTATAGGTAACTACCTGCTTTTCTCTTGCTGCTTTGAATATTCTCTCTTTGTCTTTTGCTCTTGGAATTTTAATTATGATGTGTCTTGGTGTGGTCCTCCTTGGATTCCTTTTGTTTGGGGTTCTGCGGGCTTCCTGGACTTGTAAGTCTATTTCTTTCACCAGGTGGGGGAAGTTTTCTGTCACTATTTCTTCCAGTATTCTTTCAGTATCTTGCTCTCTCTCTTCTTCTGGGACCCCCATAATTCTGATGTTGGTTCGCTTGAAATTGTCCCAGAGGTTTCTTACACTATCTTCAACTTTCTGGATTATCTTATCTTCTTCCTTCTGCAAAGGAGTGTCCTCTGGCTCTTTGTGTTCTAAATCTTTGTCTTGATTCTTGTGATCTTCCAGTCTGTTTTTAGGACTTTGTATAATATTTTTTATTTCAGACAATGTTTTCTTCATTTCTAGTTGATCCCTTATTATTTCTAGTTGCTCCCTTTTCATATCCTCATAAAAGGTCTCATTTATTTTATCGGCCTTTTTTAGGATATTGTTGAATAACCTTATAACTGTAGTTTTGAACACAATGTCCAATTCTTTCTTTTCCTCCATCTCCTTCCTTTGTGTCCTGCCTCTTGTCTGCATTTTAGTGGTTTCCCTGATTTGATGGAATAGCTTTGTGTGCTAGGTGTTCTGGTAGAGCCCAGTAGCACAGCTTTCCCAGTTACCTGCGGTGGACAGTCTTGGTGTAGCCCTTTGTGGGCTGTGTGTGCAGTCTTGTTGTTAAGCCTTGCTTATTGTTGGTATCACTGGGAAGTGGTAATCTCCAAGCCAATTGGCTGTGAGGATCAGCAGAGTCTCAGCTAGGAGGGCTTCGGTACTCCGCTTGCGTAGGGCAGGGTCTTGGGGAGGCGCAGACAATCTTTGGTTCCCTGTCAGTCTCGCCTTAGAATAGTCCTGTTTGTGGAGAGTTTTGGAAGATTGGTTGCAGGCGTGAGCACCTCTTTGGTAAAGGCGCAGACAAGCTTTGGATTCCGGCCAGTCCCTCCTTAGAGAAAGCCAACCTCTGGGAGAGCTTCTGTGCTCAGCCACAGATGGGACGGAGTCTCGGGTTGGTGCAAACAAGCTTTGTTTTCCCTTCGGCTCCTCCCCAAGTCCCACAGTAATGGCCTCTGGCTTCACACACCTCTGAGAGATCTCTGCCTGCTGCCTGACAGTCTGGCCTCTCCCTGTCTGGGGCCATCTATCAGAGCAATAGGCTGATTCTATTTTCCTCTCAAACAAGCGTTAGCTGTCCACCCTCTCCTTGCGGCAGGAGTAAGCCAGTAGCGAACTCAGCCCGGCCCTCCCTCTCCGTGCCGGGAGTAAGCCAGCGCCTTCTCACGCACACAGTTCTCCATACCTTCACAGTTCCTGAGGATCAGCGCACCTTCTCTCTCCTTCCCTAATGGCAGAGCCTCCTTTCAGCTAGCCGTCTGGCACTTCAGGGCAATGCCTCTCCTGTTTTCCAGTTCTAAATTCAAATTTGTTGTGGTAGGCTGCATTCTGGTATCTACTCTATGCCGCCATCTTGGTTTTCTCTAAAGTGTATTTTTAAAAAGACTGAAATCAGTCTGTAGACAGAGGTGGGTCTCTGGAGGCTTTGAGTCTTTGCCTGTTCTAATTAGTTAGAAACAGCTTTTGAACCTGACCTGCACTAGAGATTGAGAGGTGTAGCAGATTTATCTAATACATAGTCGCAAACCCAAATAGGCAGCCAAAATGGGGAGACAAATGAACAACTACCAAATGAAAGAACAAGAGAATTCTCCAGAAGAGCTAAATGAAATGGAGAGAAGAAATTAATCAAACATAGATTTCAGAATAATGATGGCAAATATGCTCAACAGCATGAGACAAAATATTAATATAGTAACTATGAATAATGACATAGAACTAATAAAGAACACATTGGAAGGAATATACAGCACATTAGAGGAAGCTGAGGATCAGATCAGTGAAATAGAAGACAGGATTAAAAAAATGATGCAATCAGAGAACTAAAAAGAAAAAGAAAAACAATTAAAAAAAAACAGGAGGGCAATTTTCAGCAAAGCCCATTCCAGGAGGGCATACTGTACAATTCTGTGTCCACAGATTGATGGTCTCCAAAGTCCTCCCTTTCTCTAGTAGCTGCTGAATTATTCACATCCTCAAGTGCTTTCTGAGCATGGATTGTAATTATTAAGTCCTTTGTGCAACGCCCATTCTCTCTCCCACCATAAAAAAATTCTTCTCCATTGTCTTTCTCACTTGCATTTCATTTTCCTAATCATCTCACTTGCATTTCATTTTCTTTGTCTGCACCAAAGAGCACCCTGGACAATTTCTAAATAATTCTCTCTCACTTCCATGATGGAAGAGAGAAACAGCAGCTGATTTGCTTCAAAGATTCACTCTTTAAAAAAAAATTGTTTCCTGATTGGAAAACACTTTCAATAAAGTTTCCTAAATATAAACAAATAAACAAACAAACAAAACACAGGAGGACAGCTTAAGGGAGCTGTGGGACAACATGAAATGTAATATTTGTATAAATGGAGTGCCAAAAGGAGAAGAAAGTGACAAGGGACAGAGAATGTGTTTGAAAAAATAATGGCAGAAAATCTCCCGAACCTGGTGAAGGAAAAAGTTATACAAGTTCAGAAAGCACAGAGAGTCCCAAGCAGGTCCATGCCTAGACACATCCTAATTAAATTGCCAAAAATTCAAGACAAAGAGAGAATCTTAAAGGCAGTGAGAGAAAAGTAAACTATTACCTACAAAGGAGCTCCCATAAGACTGTCAGCTGATTTCTCCTCAGAAACTCTACAGACCAGAAGGGAATGGCATGGAGTATTCAAGGTAATGAAAAGCAAGGGTCTGAAACCAAAATTATTATATCCAGCAAGGCTATCATTCAAAATAGATGGTGAAATAAAGAGCTTCCCAAATAATAAAAGGCTAACGGAGTTTATCACCACCAAACCAGCATTATACGAAATGCTAAAGGGATTGCTGTAATGAGAGGAAGAAATAGAAAAACGTAGATATACAGAATTAAAAATGGCAACAAAGCCCAGCAGGAGTGGCTCAGTTGTTGAGTGTTGATTTAGGAACCAGAAGGTCATGGTTCAATTCCCAGTCAGGGCACATGCCCAGGTCACTGTGTAGGGGATAGTTGATCAATGATTCTCTCTCATCATTGATGTTTCTCTCTCTCTTTCTCTCTCTCTCTCTCTCTCTCTCTCTCTCTCTCTCTCTCTCTCTCTCTCTCCCCCACCCCCTTTTCCCTTTTTCCCAGAAATCAATTTAGATCTCCAGGTTTCCCAGCCTACCTCCTTGGGATTGGGTTCAAGTGCGCTGGGGGCCTCTTGGGCTGCAAACCTGGAGGTGGGGAGTTTCCTGTGAAACTAGCGAAGCTGGAGTTCATGGAGATCACCATCATGGTGGTGATCACTGCAAGCCGTCCTCGGCTCCTTCATGGCCGGCACAGCCAGGGCAGGGGGAGGGAGAGCCCTGTCCTCAGAAGGCTGCCTCTGGCCCTCGGAGAGCACCGCCGGCAGTGGAATCCCAGAGCCTCAGGCCTATGCCCCACCGAGGCCCACGGACCGCCTGGCAGGGCCCCCTTCACCCAACGGGAGCTTCCAGCCCACCTACCCTGCCTGCAGCAGGAGACCCACCTGCCGCCCACCACCTCGCTGTCCACGGGGAGGAGCCGCCCATGCAGGGCCCCTGACCTCCAGCTGGACCCGAGCAGCAGCGGAGATCAGCAGGCAGCAACCCGGGCATCAGCGCCACGTGCTCCGGGCGGCGGCCAAGGAGGGGCCCCCCACCCACAGAGAGGTCCTGGGGCCACCCTGTCCCCGCCCTCCAGCACCAGCAGAGCACCGCCACCCTGTGGCTATCCACCGGCACCTGGAAGGTCACCTCTAGGTCCCGCAGCCGGGACAGGGTGGGTGAGAGGCGAACACTCCGCCCTGCGCAGGAGAGAGAGGAGGCGCGGACACCGCGTGGCCATCCCTCCCCTCCCCTCCCCGTGTACCAACAGTCACACGTCTGTCTGGTCGGATGCACAGGCTCAGAAAGCTTTCAGAACAACAACAACAGAGAGAGAGAGAGAGAGAGAGAGAGAGAGAGAGAGAGAGAGAGAGAGAGAGAGAGAGATTTATTTAATGGCTGTATAGATACAGCTGATAAATAAGTACCTATCCCATATAATAAAGAGGTAGTATGCAAATTAACCTTCACGCCCTCACAAGATGGCTGCCTACGACCAGGCCGGTGGGGGCTTAGTGAGGGACGACCAAACCACTGAACAAGCAGACTGCCTTGGGGCGACCAGACCAGGCCAGGAGGGGGGACTGGTGGGCGCAAACAGGCCAGAAAGGGGTCAGTTAGGGACAACCAGGCTGGCAGAGGGGGGCAGTTGGGGGCGACAAGCAGGCAGGGGTGGGCAGTAAGAGGCAACCGGGCCAGCAGAGGGGTGGGGGGAGGCAGTTAGGGGCAACCAGGCTGGCGGGGTGTGTGGGGGGTGGAGTTGGAGATGACCATGCCCGCAGGGGGGAAGTTGGGGGTGATTAGGCTGGCAAGGGGCGGTGGGGGGGGCAGTTAGGGGGGACCAGGCAGGCAAGCAGGTGAGCAATTAGGAACCAGTGGTCCAGGATTCTGAGAGGTATATTTGACTGCCAGTTTAGGCCTGATCCCCGGATTGGAGAGGGCTCAGGCCAGGCTGAGGAACCCCACCCATGCACAAATCCATGCACAGGCCTCTAGTCAATGATAACCTTAAATGTAAACATAGGTTATTATTGATCCAAAGACAATGTGTCAGCCTGAGGACTGATCACCCTTCTCTCCAATACATAAGGTATCCTGGTATAGATACAGCTGATACTCACATCCAATAGGCCTGGAGGTCAATTCCTCCCAGTGATACCAACAACAATCAAGACTTAACTACAACAAGGCTGTACATGCAATACACAAAAGGGGAGCACCAAGAGTGTCTACCTCAGGTAACTGGGAGGCTAACCCACCAGACATATAGGACACCAAGCACACAAAGCCATCCTACCAACTCAGGGAAGCAGCGAAAATGCCGAGACAAGGAAAGATATCTCAAACAAAAGAATAGAATTCAAAACCATGGTTATAAGGTTATTCAAGAATTTCCTAGAAAAGGCTGATAAATTTAATGAGACTCTCGAGGATATGAAAAAGGACCAACTAGAAATTAAACATACACTAATGGAAATAAAATATATTATACAGAGACCCAACAGCAGACTAGAAGAATGCAAGAATCAAGTCAAAGATTTGGAATACAAAGAGGCAAAGGACACTTCTCTGGAGAAGCAAGAAGAGAAGAGAATCCAGAAAATTGAAGACAGTGTAAGGAGCCTCTGGGACAACTTCAAGTGAACCAACATCAGAATTATGGGAGTGGCAGAAGAAGAGAGAGAGCAAGATACTGAAAACCTATTTGAAGAAATAATGTCAGAAAACTTCCCCCACTTAGCAAAAGAAATAGACTTACAAGTAGAGGAAGCACACAGAACCCCAAACAAGAGGAATCCAAAGAGGACCACACCAAGACACATCATAATTAAAATGTCAAGGGCAAAAGACAAAGAGAGAATCTTACAAGCAGCAAGAGAAAAACAGTTAGTTACCTACAAGGGAGCACCCATACGATTATCAGCTGATTTTTCAACAGAAACTATGCAGGCCAGAAGGGAGTGGCAAGAAATATTCAAAGTGATGAATAGTGAGAACCTACAACCAAGATTACTCTACCCAGCAAAGCTATCATTCAGAATTGAAGGTCAGATAAAGAGCTTCATCGATAAGAAAAAGCTAAGGAGTTCATCACCACCAAACCAGTATTATATGAAATGCTGAAAGATATTCTTTAAGAAGAGGAAGAAGAAGAAAAAGGTACAGATAAAAATTATGATCAACAACTGAGACCGGTTTGGCTCAGTGGATAGAGCATCAGCCTGTGAACTGAAGGGTCCCGGGTTCGATTCCAGTCAAGGGCATGTACCTTGGTTGCGGGCCCATCCCCAGTGGGGGTGGTGCAGGAGGCAGCTGATCAATGATTCTCTCTCATCGATGTTTCTAACTCTCTATCCCTCTCTCTTCCTCGCTGTAAAAAATCAATATATATATATATATATATATATATATATATATATATATATATAAAATTATGATCAACAAATACATATATATCAACAAGTGAATCTAAAAATCAAGTGAATTAAAAATCTGAGGAACAGAATAAACTGGTGAATATAATAGAATCAGGGGCAAACAAAGGGAGTGGGTTGATAATATCAGGGGGAAGGGTGTGGGAGGTACAGGAAGAGCCTGGACTAAAATCATACCCTATGGATGAGGACAATGGGGGTGGGAAGTAAGGGCAGAGGGTGGGGTGGGAACTGGGTGGAAGGGAGCTATGGGAGAAAAAGGAGAAACAATTGTAATAATCTGAGCAATAAAGATTTATTTTAAAAAATAAAAAATAATTTTTTAAAAAAGAGTGGTTAGTGCAGAGATGTAAATATGGAAGTCACAAGCACATAGAGGGTGACTAGGCCTTAGCATCAGGTGAGATTCCTTAAGAAGAAGGAGGCCCAGCCTGTGTGACTCGTGATTGAGCGTCAACCATGAACCAGAAGGTTACTGTTCAATTCCCTGTCTGAGCTCATGCCCAGGTTGTGGATTTGATCCCCAGTAGGGGGCGTCTCTGTCATCATTAATGTTTCTATCCCTCACTCCCTCTCCCTTAAAATATATATTTTAAAAATCCGCTTGCTGTATTTGGTCAAGCATTTACTAGTAATTAAGTCACCCCAATGATTTCTCGGGCCTTACACGTCCCCAGGCCGGACATCCAGCCCCGCACCCTCCTCCCTTTTCAGGGAAACCATGGCACCTCAGCCTTTCCCAGCGCTCTTTCTCTTTACCCAACTGGCATAGCACTTGCCCCCAGCTGCCTTGTCACGGCAATGTGTGTGTTGCCTGCTTCCCTGCGCCAGACTGTGAGCACGGCAAAGTGTACCCACCCGGAGGGGAGCCCTGAGAGGCAGAGTAAAGATGAACAGAAACTCCCTGCCCCGAGGAGGCCCAGCCTCAGGGAGCCAGGTGCCCTGACAAGATGCGAGAGCCCAGGCCCAGGGGCGGGCTTTCGGGCAGTGGAAACCAGCGTTCTCTCTGGGAGGTGACCAGGGCTCAGGGTGAGGGCGGAGAGAGGAAGCCGAGAAGTAACCACAGGAGTGAGAGGAGCTGAGCGGGGTTCACTCCTGTTGGAGGACTAGCTTTTTTCTAGAAGACTCCTAATACGATGGCAATGAGCACTCTTTACAGTTTTCCGTGTCAGTTAGGGTTCTAAGCATGTTCTGAATGTTCACACATCACACGCTAAACCAGGCAGCAGCCCAGGGAGTCAGGCACTGGTGGGACCCTGTCTTACAGAGAAAACGGCTCACGCACCCCAGTGAGCACGCCCACAGAGAAATAAAGACACGAACCCAAGCAGTGTGAGCTTGCACTCTTGTTTATATATATTAGTACTTTTTTATTAACTTCAGAGAGGAAGGGAGAAGGAGAGATAGAATCATCATTGATCGGCTGCGTCCTGCAAGCCCCACCCTGGTGATGGAGCCCACAGCCTGGCACGTGCCCCGACTGGAATCGAACCTGGGACCCTTCAGTCCGCAGGCCAGCACTCTGTCCGCCAAGCCACCCGGCCTGGCTAAGCTTGCACTCTCAGTCACCATGTTGTTGTCCATGATGCCATACTAAGAGTGCCAGCTCCACAGGCCTGGTTCTGCCTCACTGAGCATGGTGAGGGTCTGGGGTGCGCGCTGGCCTGGGCTCTGGGTGTGGCGCAGAGAAGCAGAGTCCCTCCCTTCGTGGAGGAGGCCACGGGGTGACGGCAGGCTGTGGAAGAGAATGGAGCAGGTGAGGCCTCGGGAACCTCAGGGGCAGCCCCTTGGAGGAGGCAACCATTTACATAGAGATCTGAAGGGAGAGAGGAAATAGAAGGACATGGGGGGCGGGGGGCCAGAACTTTCCATTCAGAGCAAACAGCAAGTGCAGAAGCCATAAGGGGGGCGTGCCTGGTGCATGCCAGGAACCGAAAGGAGCGCAAAGCAGGAGAATGCGATGAAGGGGAGAGCGAGGTGGACCGGACCAGGAAGCAGGGAAGGATCTCCAGGACATAATTGAAGTGAAAAAAGATGAAAGGGTCAGGTACGGTCACACTGAGTAAGAAAATTTGTGTGCCTCCCTAACCGGTGTGGCTCAGTGGATAGAGCGTCGGCCTGCGGACTGAAAGGTCCCAGGTTCGATTCTGGTCAAGGGCATGCACCTTGGTTGCGGGCACATCCCCGGTAGGGAGCGTGCAGGAGGCAGGATCGATGTTTCTGATTCTCTATTCTTCTCATCAATGTTTCTGATTTTCTATCCCTCTCCCTTCCTCTCTGTAAAAAGTCAATAAAATATATATTTAAAAAAGGAAAATATGTGTGTCTACATCCATATATAGGCATACATAACATATATGTCTATGTTATGTATGCCTATATATGGACATATATGTTATATATGTCTATATGTGCTTGTTTATCTTCTGAAATATTAGATAACAAAATTTCTGGTGAGTACCTCTTTATTTTATATTCTTTCATTCTTGAAAATTTTTACCTTGCATATATTATTTTTTAAATGTTTTTATAGAGTTCAGAGAGGGCGGGAGAGAGAGATAGAAACATCAATGATGAGAGAGAATCATTCATCAGCTGCCTCCTGCACAACCTCTACTGGGGATGGAACCCACAACCCAGGCATGTGCCCTGACCAGGAATCGAACCATGAGCCCGGGGTTCATAGGTCAACGCTCAACCATTGAGCCACGCCAGTCAGGCTATCATTTTTATAATAATCAAAACATAGCTTAAAAATGAAAAGTCTTAACCATATGTTGGGGCTCCAGCTAAAGTCCTCCTCTTCCCTTTACAGCTGAGATTCTAAAGAGTTCACTCCACCGTCTGCCCTGCCCTCTTCATTCCCCCGCAGCCACATCCATTCTGACTTCAGACCACCTCTCCTGCAGCCGCTCTTGCTGAGACCTTCTGGGACTCCGCGGGACTCCGGGGAGCACTCTTCAGTCCTTCTGCTTTGCGACCTCCCTGTTACGCTTGACATTGCTGACAGCTCCTCAGTCCAAACTCTCTCCCCTTGGTCTCCCTCTTGCTCCATTTCTTGCCCCTTCACTGGCTCCTTTTTGTTAGCCCAACGATAGGCTTGGTTCTCCTGGTTCTGTTCTTGCCTCCTGGCCTCTGTGTACTACACACACTCCTGTGGCCTTATTCGTGCCCATGGTTTTGAGACATTATAGGGACATGGGATCAGGGAATGGAAAAATACTGGTGGCCAGGAAGCCACGGTAAGGCCAGGTGGCCAGAAGATGTAGAAACCACTGTTCTGCATGCACAGTTGGTCAAGATTTGGCATTGATAGGACTTTCCTGGGTTTTCGATAACAAGCACACTGCCATCTTGCCCCCCCAGCACCAGTATGAATTTAGTTGCCAAGCAACTTGACAGAAGGAGGAAGTAACCCCACCCTGACACAGAAAATTCCACTCCCTGAACCTTTCACCAGCCTGCTTGTTCGGTGAGAGCCTGCTGCGTCCCGGCGTATAAAAGCAGCCAAGCAGAGCCAGCCCAGGAGCCAATTCAGAGGACCTTTCATCCCCCGTGCTGCCTCTCTGGTGCTCGAGCATAAGCTCAATAAAATCTATCTGGAAAGTTCTCTGGGGGCTCCTCTTGATTTCTCTATTGGGGAACCCATGAACCCCAACACTGGCAAGAGTTTCAACTACCATATCTCTGTTTCCAAGCCCCAGATCTATATTGTGAGCCTTTCCCCCCGGGCTCCAGTCCGACCTGTCAGCTGCCCATTACCCAGTTCCATGCAGATCTCACAGGCACCTCAAACTCAACTGTTTCAAAACCTAACTCAACATTTCCCAACAAAAATATCTTCTTCCTGTTGACCTTTCCTTCGTTGGTGGTATCACCAACTGCTTGATCGATCCCAGCTGGCAGCCTGAGAAAAATCCCATATCTTAATGGATACCAAAAGTCATTCCAGCCAAAACTGGTTCAGACCTGAGGACTGAGAGGTCCCAGGTTCGATTCCAGTCAAGGGCATGTACCTTGGTTGCAGGCACATCCTCAGCAGGGGGTGTGCAGGAGGCAGCTGATCAATGTTTCTCTGTCATCGATGTTTCTAACTAACTATCACTCTTCCTTCCTCTCTGTAAAAAAAATCAATAAAATAAATATTTTTAAAAAGTCATTCCAGCTGCTAGCTATCGCCGAAAAGCTGTCTTTATCCCTACACCTTCACCGCCGCTGCACCTAGTATTTGGACCACTGCCTCTGAGAGGTCAGACACATCCTACATGCGTTTTCTTTTATATATATATATATATATATATATATATATATATATATATATATCTTATTGATTTTTTTTACAGAGAGGAAGGGAGAGGGATAGAGAGCTAGAAATGTCGATAAGAGAGAAACATCGATCAGCTACCTCTTCCACACCCCCTACCGGGGATGTGCCCGCAACCAACGTACATGCCCTTGACTGGAATCGAACCTGGGACCTTTCAGTCTGCAGGCCGACGCTCTACCACTGAGCCAAACCGGTTTCAGGTTCTGCCTCTAGTCTTACCATCGGCCAGCGGTCTTATGCTTAGCTGCCACAGTGATGTGGACAGATTCCATCACTCATCCGTCTGAAATCTTTCCATTTTCTCTACCTTTCTAGGATAAAATTCTGACTCCTTACTATGACCTGGCCACATCTGTTGGCGCTTTCCCACAGGTACCTTGTTCAAGCCACAACAAAGCACTCTGCTTCTCAACGCCATTTCCTTTCTCTCGTTTCTGTGAAGGTTTGTGACAGCACGGTGGCACCTCAGATATAACACAATAACTGGTACAAAGCTACTGCTCAAGAAATAAAAGAACAGAAAACCACAGGCACGGAGGTTGGTGATAAGGGCACCAATCAGAAGACTCCTCTAAGAGTACAATTTAATACGTTTCTATTGATTTTAGAGAAAGAAAGGGAAATGGAGAGAGAAACAGAAACATCAACAGCCCAACTGGCTGCCTCCTGGGGATTAAGTGGGAAACCTGGGCATGTGCCCTGACCAGGATCAAAATATGACCTCCTGGTTTATGGTTCATGGTTCAAAACTCAACCCCTGAGCCATACCAGCTGAGCTAAGAGTACAATTTACAGGTAACTAGACAGAGAGGGACAGAAAATGCTTTCGTGCAACATTTCCTTCAAGCTTGTACCAGGTGAAACAGTAAAAATCAAATAATAATTATTCCTGTCATTTTTCTCTTTGAGAGAGATGAATTTGGCTCATTGGTATAATTTCAGGTGGAGACAATTTAACTGATTTTAAATAAAGTTGAAAATAAAACAAACAAAAATAAGCCAGCCCAGCCTATGTGATTGCCAAATCCTCTGCCAGTACAAGACCCCTTGGGTATGGATCTCAAGGTCCGCAGGCGCCGCGAAGGTTTGCCCTGCGGACACTCCCGGTGCGGGAACAGGCGCTGCTCGGCTTGGGGCCCAGGCCAGTCACGCACAGCCCTGTTCTCCAGGAGCTCGCGGCCCCACACTGAGGCTTTGCCCTTGGCCAGGATGGCCCCACTGGCCCTGCTGCCATGGTGTTTGCAGGGAGAGCTCGGCTAACTCTCTGGAGGTCAGAGCACCCTCCTGGGTTCAGGGCAGCAGCAAAGAGCCACTGCGCCTGGCGGAGGCTGCTCTGGGGAAGAACAGCGCAGGGCCCTTTCCCGGAGAAAAGCAGCACCGAGGCCTGGAACAGCCTCTCCTCAGGGCGACCACGCTTGCCCATGGGTGAGTGTATGACAGCCACCGGATCTCCTCAGCAGGAGGGCGTTTGGGATTCCTAATGCAGCGTCTCCATGGGAGCCTCATTAGAGAAAGGAAGTGGGTGGCTTGAGAGTGGGTATCTTGGCCAGTGACTAAGGAAATCCCTGGGTAGTAAGTGTTTCTATCCGGGTGAGAAGACATTTTGCTTAGACTACGCCATTCAATCTTCCTAATGATCCTATGAAGTTGCTATTAATATCCTTATTTTTGCAAACGAGGAGCAGGATGAGCTTGAAGACTACATAGCCACACTATCGGGCCTGCAACTCACGTCCAGATTAGTGACTGAGCCCACGCTAATGCCACCATGACACTGTTTGCAATGAGTTGTCTTTCCAGGGAGGAGAGGAATAGACACACAGAGGTCCCTTCAACCCAAAAGTAATTCACAAGTTTGCAGAAAGGGGCTAAATTCCCTTCTTAAACGTCTCCTTTTGTCATTTTGAAAAAAATTAAAATATGTGCCTTTCTACTAGGCTGGCAAAGCTCAAGAAGCTAAAAACTCTTTGTGGGGGAAGTTTGGGGAAAGGCACTGAAACATTTCTGGGGTCTGAGGTCGTACAAGCTTTGCAGGAAGCAAGTTGTCAACATCTATCAAAACACACATGTGCATCCCTCACAATTCCACTTCCAGAAATGTATACTACAGATGTATTTGCTAAATTATATATATTCAAGGTTATGCACCATTTAATATTTTAATATTATTTAATATTGTTTAATATCTTTTATTTGAAAAATATTTTATTGGTTTTTATTGAAAGAGAAATGGAAACATCAATGATGAGCCCCAGCTGGTTCGGCTCAGTGGATAGAGCGTTGGCCTGCAGACCAAAGGGTCCTGGGTTCGATTGCGGTCAAGGGCACAAACCTTGGTTATAGGCTCCTCCTCAGACCTGAAGCCTGATCAGGGCTCATGCAGAAGGCAACCAATCAATGTGTTTCTCTCACATCGATGTTTCTCTCTGTCCTTCCCTCTCTCTCCAACTCTCTCTAAAAAAACAATATTGAAACCAATATATGGAATGATGAGAGAGAATCATGGATCGGCTGCTTCCTGCACACCGAAATCTAGGCATGTGCCCTTGACCAAAATCAAACCCGGGACTCTTCAGCCCAAAGGCCAAAGCTCTAGCCACTGGGCCACACCAGCTAGGGCCAGCATTGTTTAAAACAGCAAAGACTTGGAAACTACTTAAGTGCCTACCAATCAAGAACTGGTTACATAGACTCTGCTGCTGTCTGTTCCATGCAGGAAATGCTGAGTACCGGTAAGAGTGATTTCCAAAATACCGATTTCCAAGCAAGATCTAGGAAGTAGGGTCAATCTTATTTAACTTATGGAAAAACTTCTGTATGTGTTTTCTTGAATAGGCACCAGCTACCTCTAGAATACTCAGGAGGCTGATAACATGATTGCCCCTAAGAAAGGGTAAATATCACGGGGAAAGGGGAGGGTCATTCAGAACAAGATTGGAGTCAAACTTTAATTCCTTTACATTTTTTAAAAAAATATATTTTAAAAATATATTTTATTGATTTTGTACAGAGAGGAAGGGAGAGAGATAGAGAGTTAGATGAGAGAGAGTCATCGACCAGCTGTCTCTTGCACACCCCCCACTGGAAATGTGCCCGCAACCAAGGTACATGCCCTTGACCGGAATTGAACCCAGGACCTTTCAGTCCCCAAGCCGAAGCTCTATTCATTGAGCCAAACCGGTTTCGGCTAATTCCTTTACATTTTTAACTGAATAGACTATTTTAGATATTTAAGAGCAATAAATGGAATTAAAGGTAAAAAAATAAAGCACATATACCTTATGAGTAAGGCACAGAATGTTTTAAAAAACGTATTCACATTATTGTGTAGACATTACAACCATATATAACGTTTTTTAACTAATACATTTCTAAATATATATAATATATTTTTTTTATTTTATTGATTTTTTTTACAGAGAGAAAGGGAGAGGGAGAAAGAGTTAGAACATCGATGAGAGAAACATCGATCAGCTTCCTCCTGCACAGCCCCTACTAGGGATGTGCCCACAACCAAGGTACCTGCCCTTGACCAGAATCGAACCTGGGACCCTTCAGTCCACAGGCTGATGCTCTGTCCACTGAGCCAAATTGGTTAGGGCTAAAATAGATTTTTTATTTATTTCAGAGAGGAAGGGAAAGGGAGATAGAAACATCAGTAATGAGAGCAAGCCCACAACCTGGGCATGTGCCCTTAACTGGAATCAAACCCTGGACTCTTCAGTCTGCGGCAAACATGCTATCCACTGAGCCAAACGGACTAGGGCTATCTCTAGAGCTCTCTTCATTTTGTAATCTCTACTCATTAAACCATAACTCCCCTGGCAACCACCGTTAGGTTTCTGCCTCCATTGTTTTGTTTACTCCAAGCACCTCACATGAGTGGAATCATCCAGCATTTGTCTTTTTTGTGACTGTTTCTTTCACTTAGCATGTTCTCGGGGTTCATCCTGTGGTAATATATTGCAGAATTTCTTTCCTTCCCAAGGCTGAATTCTTCACTGTAGTGGTCCATGGGCACCTGGGATGCTCCTGTGTTTTAAGCATTGTGAACCTGCTGCCGTGAAACGGTTGTACAAACATCTCATTGAGAGCCTGCTTCCAGTGCTCTGGGTATAGCCTCAGAAAGGGGACGCCTAGGTCACAAGGCAACTTCATGTAAATTCCGAGGCACTGCATTGCTGTGTGATTTCCATGGCAGTGCACCACCTCCATCTCCACCAGCACTCCCCGCATCCCCACTTCTCCGCATCGTCACCAGCAACTGTTTGGTTTTACATATATATTGATTGATTTCTGAGAGGAAGGGAGAGGGAGAGAAACATCAATGATGAATCATTGATCAGCTGCCACCTATTGGCCCCACCCTGGGAATGGAGCCCGAGATCCAGGCATGTACCCTGACCAGAATCGAACTGTGACCTCCTGGTTCAGAGGTCAACGCTTAACCCCTGAGCACCCAGCGGCTTGTTTTGCTTTTCTGATGGCGGTAATGCTAATCGGTATGCCTCTGGGGTCACAATATGGTGAATGGATATTGGTGCTAGACCCAATGCGTTTTGGTCCTGCTGCTTATTGCGTGACCTGGGTGTTATTGCAGGCCTGTTTCCCTCTTCATGAACTCAGCATTACCTCAGAAGGTTGGTGAGAACTGAATGCCTATAAACCACTCAGGCTGGCAGAAACACTCAACAAATGTGATTATTTCTGCCTTAAAAGCAGCAACCATAAACCCAATCCTGATTTACTCTGGCTCCTTTCGGACTAGCGTGGAGGCCAAGAGACAAACTAGGTGACTTTTCAAGTTTTTATCCCTGGGTGTGAGGAAGGCCGGCTGCTCAGCCTCACCGGCCTGGTTTCTCCGCGGTGCGGGACCCAGAGGAACTCTGTGGACAGTTACATAAACCCTGCCCCTCGGTCCCCGGCCGGTCACCTCTGCAGACCGCTGTGCATATTAAAGGGGGGGGGGGGCAATACAAAAAAAAAATCAGCGAGAGCGCGAACAAATCCGGACGCCTGCGGGAATCCACGTGGTCCTCGGTGGGTAACTGACCAGAGCAGCTACCCTGAGGCAAGACCCCAATCCTCGCGCCAAACGATTGCAATGGAGAACCCTCCACCATGGGCGCCATGTCCCCCTTAGCTGCGTCCTGGGGCTGCCTCCACGACCCCCACCATTTTTGCACCTAGTAAACCAGCGAGGCAACAAGGGAATCTGGTTCTGTGCGCGCTTTGCAAACCCTCTGGGCTCCATCCTGCGCGGCTGGAAGACGTCGATGCGGCAGAGTTGGGGGCAGAGCTGGCCGCGGCGCCAGCCCTCTCTGCCTCTCACTGGCCGCTCCAGACCATCTCCCCGGCGGGGGACGCCGTTTCAGCACCAGGAGGCCGTGGACCTTCTCTGGGGCCGCGCGGTGCACCGTCCAGAGGAGCGGGCTGCAACCTGCTCCCCCGTCCCCCTGTCCCCCCGCACCCGCCGCGATGTGCCCGCTGCGCTGGGCCCGTGCGGAGTCCGGGGCGGCGGCGTGACCTTCCCGCGAACTCCCCCTCAGCTGGGGGTGGAGCGGCCCGGGCCTGCAGGCGGGGGATCGATTCCCAGTCAACCGACGCAGGTTCTCCGGCGCAAACCCCTCCCTCCCGCTCTGCTCTCCAGCCTCAGGCTTTTAGCGCCCAGCGGGAGGCGCCCTCCCTCTCCCGCAATGAGCACCCCGGGGGAGATGCACCCCCTCTTCCTGCCCCCTCCCCCAAACCCCGCGGACGCCCCCCGCCCCTCCAGAGGGAAACGTGCTCGCGGCCCGGGCGCGGACGGCGGGCCCGCTATGCACGCGGCGGCGGCGGGGAGGCGGGGCCTCGCCCTCCGCTCGCCGGGCCCCGTTAGTTCCCCAACTTCCCCGCGCCGTCACCCCGCTCGGCGGCCGGCAGCCAGGGGCCCGGGAATGGCCCGCTCACGGCGGGGGCGCGGGGACGGGGTCCCAGCCCGGAGCCCGGCGGGGAGGCGGCCGCCGCCGCGCACATTTCGGAGGGAGCGCGGCGAGGGGAGGGGCTCGGTGTTGGGAAGCGCGTGCTCGGAGGCCTCCGGGTCCCGCGGGCGCTGAGCTGGGCTCCGGTCCGCGGGCGGCACACCGGGGCCTCGCCCCGCGGCGCCGGAGAGGCGGCCTGAGCCCGCGCCCGGGCGGCGGCTCGCGGTCCGGCCCGGCGGCCGCTCCGGGCGCCTCCCGGGACCAGAGTGACGGCCGGGCTCGCGGGCTGCGGGGCCGGCTCCCTCCCCCCGCCCCCTCCCCCCCGGAACCCGCGCTCCCGCCGGGCTCGCCCCCCCGCCGGCCGGCGCTGCGGAGGGCGGGGCGCGCCCATCCAGGTTGCGGGGCGGCGCCCGGGGCTCGGGCGGGCGGGCGGCGGCGCGGCGGGCGCGGAGGCCGGCGCCGCGCATCCAGGTTCCCGGGCGGCGCGCGCGCCCCGCGCTCGGCATGGCGGGCGGCGGCGCGCAGGCGGCGGGGCGGCGCCGGGCGGCGTAGGCAGGTTCCGGGGCCCGGCCCGCTCCCCGCCCCCTGTGTTGTCGCCTCTCCCTCTCGCGCTGCACTTCACGGGGCGAACATGGCGCACAGCTGTCGGTGGCGCTTCCCCGCCCGGCCCGGGACCACCGGGGGCGGCGGCGGCGGGGGGCGCCGGGGCCTGGGGGGCGCCCCGCGCCAGCGCGTGCCGGCCCTGCTGCTCCCGCCCGGGCCCGCGGGCGGCGGCGCGGCCGGGGCGCCCCCCTCCCCCGCGGCCGCGGCGGCGGGAAGCGGCGGGGCCGCGGCTGCGGTGGGAGCGGCCGCCGCCTCGGCAGCCCCCGCGGCGCCCGCCGCGCCCTCGGCGCCGTCCGCGCCCGCGGCCCCCGCCGGGCCGGCGCTGCTCCGGGTGGGCCCCGGCTTCGACGCGGCGCTGCAGGTCTCGGCCGCCATCGGCACCAACCTGCGCCGGTTCCGGGCGGTGTTTGGGGAGAGCGGCGGGGGAGGCGGCAGCGGAGAGGTAAGGGGCGCGGAGCCCCGGCCCGGGCCCACCCTCTGCGGGCCTCCCCCCCACGGGCCGGGAGCATCCCGACCGGGGGACAGCCCGGGCCCGGCCACGGCCTCCCGTGGCGGCGGCCCCAACGCGGGCTCCCGGCGCCACCCCGGGTCCGAGCCATCTGGCCGGGGGCGCTCAGCCCGCCCGCCCTCCCCGGACCCTTGCCCAGATGCCTGGCTCGGACCCCTCGCCCGGGCTCCCCATCCTGGGCCTGAGCCCCCCTCCCTTCCCCAGATTACCTCATCCGAGCCAGATCCTCCTCCCTCCTCCCGGGGACCGGTCCCCGCCCGCCGCCCGCCTCCCTCCGGCAGATGTTCCGCTCGGGGCCGCTCTTCTCGCAGCATCCTCCGGGGGCGGCCTCCTGCCGGGGGCCGATGCCCTCCGCACACCCTGCCCCCCAGAGCTGCCGGACCTCCCTGCTGAGCCCCTCCATCCCGCCCGGTCCCCGCTCCAGCCACTCCCCCTTCCCTCGCCTCCACCCGCACCCCCCGCTCGCAGGTAGCTGCTGCCCCCGCCCCCCCCCCCCGCACGGGCCGCCTTGCACAGCCTGCACCCCGCTTTCCCCTCGCCGCGCTGGGCTCCCGCCGGCGGCCGCAGGGCCGCTCTGCCCCCTCCGCCCCGTCCTCCCCGGGGAGGCCTGGCCTCTCGGCGGGAAACAGCGCCTGTCCCAGGCCCAGAGCTGCCCCCCTGCCCCGGGGAGGCGGCCTGTGCGGGAGGCCTCTGGGGCTCCGCAGCACCTTCCCCGGGGACGCAGCTGCCCCCCCCCCCCCCCGGGCGCTGGGCAGCAGCCTCGCTGGCTCCCCTGGCCGCTCCTCCCACGTTTCTCACTGACCACCTTGTCCTGCCGTCCGGGCGGCGGGGGGCGCGGGCTGGGCGCAGAGGAGAGAGGGACAGCTTTCCCTTAGTGTGCGGGGATCCGTCGGGAAGGGGGCTGTGGAGCACGGTTATTCCTCAGGAAGACAGGGCCCTCCCAGTCACGCCCTTGCCCTTCCCATGGGGACGCGGTGAGGATGGGTGCTTGGTGAGGTTTCCCAGCCGCCCAGCAAAATGGAAAGTGGCCTGGGAGGGGAAGTTGAGTTCAGGGTCAGCCAGGGCCTTAGGCATTTGTTTTCCGTTGGCTGCAGGAGGGGCTGAGGTGGGGGTGCGGGATGCTAGGAGGAAGAGCAGTTGCTAGGGGCTCCACGAAGGAGGCATGGGGTGTGCTGCTCTGAGTGCTTCTGATTGAAACAGAAAGGGAAAGATAACCAGGCATTTCCTGCCGGCCCGCCGTTGGGGCGCACAGAGGATCCTGGGCTGTGCCTGCACCCCTCCAGCTTTCCACAGAGCCCGGAGGAGATCCCAGATACCCGGCCCCTCCCTGCCCGGAGCTGGCCTTTTCCAGCCGGCAGTCTTCCTGCCTCCGTTTAAAGTCCTTTCTGAGGCGGCTGACGGGAGGCTGAGCGCAGCGCCGGTGATGGAGCGGAGGACATGATGGGGGCGTGTTCCTTGCTGTGTGGCTGGCTGGCTCCCTCCCCTGCCTCTGCTCTCCACCTCCGTCCCCAGCCTGCAGAAGGCAGCTGTAGGCAGCAGGGTTGCTTGAGACTTATTTGTTGGTTGCTGTAGATGACTATTTTTTTTTGAAAGGCCAATTCTGTATTTTTTAAGCTAACAACACAGATCCCATGTAGTTGGAGAACCAAAGGCCTCATACATGACAAAAAGACTGAACCGTTCAGGTTACTTGCATGGAGTTGGTGCTTAAATGTGAGTTGATTTTGCTTTTCTAAAAGATACAGCAGCAAAAAAAAAAAAAAAAAAAGACATTTCATTTACCTGCTTATTTTCAAAATGGGGATTGCCGGGTTATATGTGGAGTTTTAACCCATATGTGCGCATGATAAGAAGTCCCTAACAGGAGGAGTCGGTCTGTTGTACGGCCCTGGGCAGCCTTCCCCTCTTGCTCAGCACGCTCATGTGTTTTGCACAGAAGGACCACGTTCACATTCCAAATGTCGCCACATACTCAAAAGCAGTTTTACACGGACCGTTCCCAGCGATGGCATTTTAAGAGACTGGCGAGAAGGAGCCACCTGGATTCAGGGACCTAATGTCTGGGCACCAGGCTATTCCATCCCTCGGTCTTCGGACCCCTTTCCCGGCTTCCCGGGCCGCCCCGCACCTGCTGGCAGCGCGGCCGCGGCGCCGGAGGGGGCTGCTCGGGACTGCGGGCATTTCAAAAAGCGCTTTCGTGTCAGGCAGGCTTTTGCCTGAACAGCAGTTGCTGCTTCGTTCCGAGAGAGTCACTGCTTACTCAGACCCTCTTTCTCTGCAGGGCTGAAATGAGCTGTCTGGGGGAGCTTGTGTGTGAGGAGGCAGTCTCGGATGGGTCGGTGGTTTGGGTTAGCGCTCACCCCTGGTCTGGTTTCTCACTAACGCGTCACATGCTGTCCTTTGACCTGGTCTTTGCGGGGTAGAACAGGCGTTTGGTTGCAGGCCTTACGGATCAGTGGCGAGGCTCGCACGGGGGTTAGGAGCTCCCTGCGCGCCCTCGTAGAGACCCGGTTGGAATCCTCACAGCTCTGTCCTGTGCTGCAGGCAGGAACACGTGGCTTGTGGCCCGTGAATCAGGATTGTAACTTGGTCACCTCGAAACCGAGCTTCATGCTCAGAGAACTGGAGAGCTGGAGTGGGTGAGGGAACAGCTTCCAGGTCGCTCCCGTTTGAACCCCGTTAGCCGGGAGCCGTCCTCCACCATGTGCCCAGCGCCCGCCTCCAGCTACAGAGTTCTGAGGACCACGGCTGTCAGAGCCGGAATGTTTAAAAAACATAGGTGTTGCTGATCTCCTGTTCTGGCTTTCTGTATGACAACTAGGAAGTAGCATTAAAGTTTAATTTTCTTAAAAATATATTTTTGTTGATTTCAGAGAAGGGAGAAGGAGAGAGACAGAAACAGCAATAAGAATCATTGATGGGCCGAAGCCGGTGTGGCTCAGTGGACAGAGCATCAGTCTGCAGACTGAAGGGTCCCAGGTTCAATTCTGGTCAAGGGCATGCACCTTGGTTGCGGGCACATCCCCAGTAGAGGGTGTGCAGGAGGCAGCTGGTCAATATTTCTAACTCTCTATCCCTCTCCCTCTCCCTTCCTCTCTGGGGGAAAAAAAAATATATATATATATATATATATATATATATATATATATATATATGTGTGTGTGTGTGTGTGTGTATACACACACACACACACACACACACACACACACTTTAAAAAGAACCATTGATTGATTGCCTCCTGCATACCTGCGGCCCCCCCCCCCATAGAGCCCACAGCCCGGGCATGTGCCCTGACAGGAATTGAACTGTGACCTCCTGGTTCATAGGTCGATGCTCCGGACGGGCCAGCCATAAAGTTTGGTTTTGTTGAGCGCTGTCATGCAGGAATACCTGCCATGCTGTTGGGCCTTCTTTGCCGCCTCCCAGAGGCAGGCCTGTGGCCCTGCGGCTGTTGCAGGCGGTGATGTCCCTCGGCTCTGCCATCTAAGTACACAGGGCACGTCTCCGCCAGCTGGAAGTGGGGCTGCTTTCACATAAACCCCAGAAATGGCTCATCGGCTACCAATCTCTGTGTAGTAACGTCATAATTCAGTCACTTTCCCTACCACCTCACAGAACGTTAAAAGCAAACTTCCCACCTGCTCATAAATCCGGCAGTCTGGTTAGGGATCGGTGCGGCGCCGGCTGGTGTGCGTGCTCCGTTTGAGAGGCCGAGGGCGCTTGGGCTGGGCTCCGCAGCGGGGGCTCTGCAGGGGGAGACTCTGGCTTCCTCCCTGTTTGTCGGGCTCAGGGACAGGCGTGGGAGTTGCTCCTCCGTCGCCCGGCAGCAGACCCACGCGGGGCCCGCAGGCGGCGGCAGGGGCAGGGCTCCCGCACTCAGCTCCAGTGCAGTCAGGCAGGCAGGCTCGGGTTTTCCCCTCAGACTCTGACCTGTGAAATGAAAGGTGAGCTTCATCTATCAGCTCATCAATCCTTCTCTACGCCAGTGTTCTGATTCTTCCATTATGTTAATTTTTTGGTCAGGTCAGAATTTCTTATTCTGAGTTTATTTAGAGTCAGAGTCAGGGAGTCTCTTTTTTCCCTCTTGTTTTTAAATACATTTTTATTGATTTCAGAGAGGAAGGGAGAGAGAGAAACATCAATGATGAGAGAATCATTGATCAGCTGCTTCCTGCACGCCCCCTTCTGGACATTGAGCCTCCAACTCGGGCAAATGACCTTGACCGGAATCAAACCGGAGACCCCTTAGTCTGCAGGCCAACGTTCTCTCCACTGAGCCACACTGGTTAGGGCCTTGGTTATTTCTAATGTCAGACTGTACACTTGCTTACTTAGCTGGCATCATTGGGAGGGGGAATGTCAACTTGGTAGGGAAGTTTTCATTGTATGAACAAAATATAAGGACTTACCTGTGTGGAAAAAGTTCGTGGCCGAAGTTGACCGATTTTAATTATAAGATAAATGAAGATCAGATTTTAAAAACAATTCATCTGGTGTTAGAGCCCCTCTTGCTTGGCTACCTTTGTTCTCCTGTCTCAGCTGTGGTTCCTGGTTCGAAGGGGCAGCTGTTTTCAGGGCGGTGCCGTGTCCCCCTGGGTGTGCGCCTCCCTTTCCGATGGAGGGAAGAATCCGGAGGGACGGATGTGTCTGAGCCCGGTGACAGCACGGCTCTGGCGCTGCTGTGCTCCAGGAGGTGGCGCTCTGGGCGGTCTGCGAGCTTCTCCCTCGCTGAGAACGCGGGGTTCACCTGCCGTAGGATGACCTCAAGGCACAGCTCCCCAGGAAGCCATTATCCACAAAACCGTGATTCATCTTCTGCCTGGGAGTTGGGAAGAGAAAACAGCCCGTCCTGACTCAGCTCTCCTCTGCCGCTGCCGGAGCTCTGGCCGCCGAGCTGTGCAGACGCAGCCGCTGCCCCGGCCCCGGCCCCGGCCCTGCCCTGCGGCGGGAGGGTGCCTCGGGCTGTGCTTGTTCCCGGCCTCACACACTCCCCGGCCTCTCCGGAGACCGTGTCTAATTGTAGGCCTCCTAATTAAAGACTCTGTGCCTGCCCACATTCCACTGGTGTTGGCACGGAGCTTCGCACTGACTTCTGTCTAGATCTAACTGGGGGCCTGCTGGTCACTGTCCATCCTTCTGCCGGTGGGAGCCCAGGGCTCAGCCTGTGGGAAGGCTGTCACTTTGGGGAGGAGTCTTCTCGGCTTGCTGGGAGGGAACCTCCTTTCGTATGCATGCGTCATTTCCGGTGGTAAGAAAGTTCAGTTACTCTGACCGGTGGCATCTACATTCTAATAGGATTCCGAACCCCCTAGGCACTGGTAGGAAAGAGGAAGCTGAAGAGTTCACTGTTAAAAAGCATTTGGGTCTCACCTAGGTTGTTTTTAAAGCTTGGTGAGTAAAACCTCATCTGGAGTAAATCGCAGACTTGTGATTTTTGTGGACCGTAGGTGGTGAGGACAATCCATCAATGAAATATTGTTTGCTCCTGCCGAAGCCGGTTTGGCTCAGTGGTAGAGCGTCGGTCTGCGGACTGAAAGGTCTCAGGTTCGATTCCGGCCAAGGGCATGTATTGTACATTGGTTGCGGGCACATCCCCGGTAGGAGGTGTGCAGGAGGCAGTTGGTCGATGTTTCTATCTCATCGACATTTCTAGTTCTCTATTCCTCTCCCTTCCTCTCTGTAAAAAATCAATAAAATATATATATATTTTAAAAAGAAATATTGCTTGCTCCTAAAAATAAATAGTGTCAGGTTTTAAAACCTGATGAAAGTTAACTGAGATTTGAATGAACTTTTTGATTAGAAAATTCTTCGGGCAGTTCTAGAAATTTCTGAACTCTTGTAGGCTCCAGTTTTCTTGGGAAGTTCAGGAATTGGAGAGGCTTCTAGAGTAGGTTCTGCACAGGTGAAAGGTGTTCTGGAAAAGGGAGCTTCACTTTGTTACTGTGTCAGCGCAGAGCACAGCCGCCTTCGGTGGTCGCCGGGCGGCGGGAGGTGCGCCTTCTCAGAAAGAGGGGTCCCGGCGCCTTCACCAGGCCCGGTGGGTCCCCGATCGCAGGGAGATGGGGCAGGAGACAAAGGCCACTTTTCTGTTCTGGTCGTTTCCCTGGCTGTGAGGAAGGGTGCCTTCCAGAGAGCGGGTTTATGGCCTCTGATGGCTGGCTTTTATGAGGGTGGAGGGTGGGTGCCCTGGGCCGAGGGGGGTTACGCCAGGAACGGAGAGGGGAAGGGGTCTTTTGTTAGTCTCCTCATTTCCCGCCTCTTAGGAAGCCCCAAGGACATGCAGACACATCCCATAAAGTGGTTCTTTATGTTTCAGAGAGGATGAGCTGCTCTTCTGACCCGGCCAGAGACATCCATACTGCCCTGCTAAATATTTCAGGCGCCTCGCTGTCAGGTTACAGCGGGGAGCTCTGCCAGGCGCTGGCTTTTCAGACCCTGAAAGGAGCATGTCAGTGTGTGACTTGCCGTCGTTTTGGGTGACATACATTCTCTCGCAGGATTAGTACAGAACTTGTCAGAGGCCGGGCGTGGTTCAGCTTTTCAGATGTGGAATGTACTACCCTAATGAGTTTTAACAGTTAAAGATAGAAACGTAAGAGTTAGCTGACAGTGTGAAAATTCCCCTTGTTTGAAATGAGTGGTTGCTTCTCTGTTTGACAAATAAACGGAAGGGGTTTCCCCGGAGCTCACCTGGAATCGCCGGGCGCTGCCTGTGCGGCCGGTAGCATCTCTCCGAGGCGTCTCCTCCTGGGGCTGCGGGTCTCCCGCACTCGCTGTTCTCTTGCATTTCTGGCTTTGTATTTGGTGGGAAGTTGGGGTGTGGACTTGCTGCTGGCTTTCACAGTGAGAAATGTGACCCTCCAGCACGTGGCTGTCTGAGTCACCCTCGCACCATGCTTTGCACCACATATGTCAAACACGAGGCCCGCGGGCCAAATCCAGCCCGCCAGGCCTTGCAATGTGGCCCGCACCGCGCTGTCATCACTGCACTCCGCTGTCAGTTTATGACATTGTCAGTTTATGACTGTTCAGTAAACCATTCGGCCCGCGATTTAGGCTGGATTTTAGATTTTGGCCCCTTCTCTGATTGAGTTCGACACCCCTACTTTGCACCCATGCTTAGCATCGTTTCTTACTTATGGCATTACAGGAACTGTTGCTTTCTGTCTTAAACTAGGAGAGTAATGCTACTTATGAGGAATGTTTTGGGAGAACTTTTTTTCATTAGAGAAATTAATCACAAATATCTGTAATATCTATACTGAGCGGAATGAATATTCCCATGTGCCTATATTCAAATTCTGTTTTTCCCTGGGTATTAACGAATTTTTAGATCAAACACAAACGTGCACCATTGTCCCTAGATTATTGCCTTTAATTATAAACAGTGAAACCATGTGGATAGCGTCTCTTTAAGCTCAGTTAACGAGGAAATCCTTTTGTAATCTCTCCAGCCAGGATTCCTTATTTATGCATATATAAACACTTTTGCAAAGGAGGGGAGACTCGTTATCTAATCTGCAATAGTGTGAGATAGTACAGCACTGTGGGCTAACAGATCAGTTAAAATCCGGGCTCTGCGGTTAGACTGCCTGGGTTCGGATCCTGGCTCCGCCATTTATTAGCTGAATGATCTTTGAAAAATTTCTTAGCCTCTCGTGCTTCGGTTTCTTCATTTGTAAATTACTAGCAATCATGCTTAATGAGATTATTGTGAAACTCAATTGAGATTATGCATGCAAAGTACTTAGCATTTTGCCTCGTGGTAGAAACCTTCATTATTATTAGGATTCAGAGATTCAAGTAACATGAATGCTACAATCTTTTTTACCAAGATAACTGGTTTTCATGACTTTGAGGTATACATATAGACCTACTTGAGTGCTATGATCATGACTTTAGAATCGTCTCTTTTTTTCTTTTTTCTTTTTTTAATCCTCACCTGAGGATCTGGAGGATTTCCCCCCATTGATTTCTAGAGAGTGGAAGGCAGGGAGCAGGGGGGGAGAGAGAGGGAGGGAGAGAGAGGCATTCAAGGGATGAATTGGTTGCCTCCCACACATGGGACCTGCAACCGAGATACATGCCCTTGATTAGGAATCGAGCCCAGGACCCTTCTGTCCCGTAGGCTGATGCTCTATATATTTAGCCAAACCAGATAGGGCTAAAATGTTCTTTTTTTTCTTTTTAATATATTTTTATTGACTTCAGAGAGGAAGAGAGAGAAAAAGAGACATCAATGATGAGAGAGAATCACTGATCAGCTGCCTCCTACTTGCCCCCCACTGGGGAACACCCCAGCATGTGCCCTGACCGGGAATCGAACCGTGACCTCCTGGTTCATAGGCAGACGCTCAACCGCTGAGCCACTCTGGTCGGGCTTAGAATGTTCTTGATTTTAGTCTGAGGATTAAGTCATCAGTAAGCTAGAAGCACAGTGAAGGCCAGCCATTCACCTTGGTAACTGTACATTGATGTTCAACTAGAGCCGTGGTCAGCAAACTGCGGCTTGTGAGCCACATGCGGCTCTCTGGCCCCTAGGGTGTGGCTCTTCCACAAAATACCATGGCCTGGGCGAGTCTGTTTCGAAGAAGTGACATTAGAAGAAGTTGAAGTTAAAAAAATTTGGCTCTCAAAAGAAATTTCAATCGTTGTACAGTTGATATTTGGCTCTGTTGACTAATGAGTTTGCCGCCCACTGAACTAAAGCATAATTAGAGATCAGGCCAAAGGGGAGGAGAAGGAACGAGGCCGTGGGTAGGAAGGCAGTATCCCGAGGATGCTCCTGGTTTACGAGGGCGGGCACCGGGCACCGCCGGCACTCTGAGGTGCTCAGGGTTTGGGTCCCCAGGTTTAGACCCGTTCGTCTGGACCTGGGAACTATTTGACATTTGTTCTCAGGTTTCTGCTTGGGGAGAGTAAGTCTACAGAGACCGATGCAATTAGCAGGGTAATTACAGAGGAAATGCTAAGTTGTGGGTTACAATTTCTGGGGGTTGGAACTTAATTTGAGAAAAATAACCACAAATAGAATAGACAAAAACATTAAAGTTTTTTATTTTCCAATTACAGTTAATATTCACTATGATTATTTTTTAAAATATATTTTTATTGATTTCAGAAAGGAAGGGAATGAGGGAGAGAGATAGAAACATCAATGATGAGAGAGTACCATTGACCGGCTGCCTCCTGGGATCAAGCCCTCAACCTGGGCATGTGCCCTTGACTTGAATCGAACCTGGGACCCTTCAGTCCGCAGGCTGACACTATCCACCGAGCCAAACCAACTAGGGCAGTATTCACTATTACATTAATTCCAGGTATGTAGCGTAGTGGTTAGACATTTGTATAACTTAAGAAGTGGTCCCCACAATGAATCTGATTCCCTCTCTGACACCTTAAACAGTTATTTATTATTCCCCGTATTCCCTGTGCTGTGCTTTGCATCCCCACGGGTTACGGTTTAAGAGTAATGAGCAGAGGGCAGTATGCGTAAGAAGGAAAAACACAGTTCTGCTTTATCTCTCCAAGGAAAGGTTTGCTAAAATACTTCATACGCTGTCCTTCACAGAGGAAGGAACCGGGCAGACAGTTCAACATTTTCCTTATATTGTGGGGCCAGTGAGTGGCCGAGCCGGGCTTGGAATCCAGAGGAGCGTTTACGTGAACGTTCATTCATCTTCTCTGTGCTGTCTTCACCCCCTCTCCCCGCCCCGCCCACACCGCTCCGCCCTGCCCCACCCCGCACCACCCCGCACCACACCGCCCCGCAGTCTGAGCTTTCCCGGGTTAGGGAGTGTTTATGTAACCGCCATGCCTTTCTGCTTTGCTGGCCTGCTTTAACTGTCCGTGCCTTCTGCATGGATTGTTCCCGTCATCTGCTGCCTCCTTTTCCCTGTGTGCACTGTTACTCATGGTTTTCCTGAATTCACACCTGATTATGTCACTTCCCTCTTAAAACCCTTTGACTTCTCACTGGATATAAAATAGGATTTAAAATGATGAGCCCCTCAGAGTCTGTGGCCTACACTCGCACATTTGAACATTATCTTTTGAACACACGTTCACATTTATGTGCTTCCATCCTATGGGACTGCCAGTGGATGTGTCCCCCCCTGTGGTCCCTGCTTCACACCTGCCGAGCCTCTGTTACAGCCTTTCCCATCGCGCCTGCTCTGCTCCTTCGTTTTCATGACTCAGATCCACGGATCCCAACCCTCCCATGACGTTTCTACGATACCACTTCTGGTGGAAATGCAACTTCCCATTTCCAGTTTGTTGGTTGGTTTGCTTGTTTTTGGTACTTTATGGGTACCCTTAAAGTATTTTCTCCAGGATACTTTTCTTTCTTTTTTAAAAGGTTGGTTTTTAGAGAGGGAGGGAGGAAAAGAGACATCGATGTGAGAGGCGTTGATTGATATGAGAGACATTGATCAGTTGCCCTAGGGGAGGGATCCCACTCGAACCCACAACCTTCTCGTGCACAGCAGATCGCTCCAACCCACCAAGCCACACGGGTCAGGGCTCCAGGATATTTTATGTTGTGAATACTTCTTATTTTATCTGTTGTTCCTCCATTAGGCTGTGATTTCTTTGAAGACCATTTTTAAGTCATTTATGTTTTATGTTGTTTACAGCGGTGACATTTCATATAGTTATCAGAGAATGTTGAATTGGAAAATGATATAGTTAACAACTTTTAAGAATACATTGCAGCCGAAACCGGTTTGGCTCAGTGGATAGAGCGTCGGCCGGCGGACTGAAAGGTCCCAGGTTCGATTCCGGTCAAGGGCATGTACCTTGGTTGCAGGCACATCCCCAGTAGGAGGTGTGCAGGAGGCAGCTGATCGATGTTTCTCTCTCATCGATGTTTCTAACTCTCTATCCCTCTCTGTAAAAAATCAATAAAATATTTTTGTTTAAAAAAAGAATACATTGCAAGGACATACTAATATCACTTACTAATGTTGTACAAGTCTATTAGCAGGATAATTCTTATTAGTGTGTTTTTAGAGAGAAGGAGGAGGGACAGAGAGACAGAAACTTTAATGAGAAGAGCATCTTCCACTGGCTGCCTCCTGCGCTCCCGGTGCAGCACCCCGGCTGATCATTTAAATCTTATTTTATGTCACCCCGGGCCTGCTCCTGGGTCAACACTTAATACCCTTCTCCCCGAAGATAAGACAGTGTCTTATATTAATTTTTTCTCCCAAAGTTGTGCTAGGTCTTATTTTCAGGGTATGTCTTATCTTTCCATGTGCTAGGTCTTTTTTCGGAGGATGTCTTATTTTCGGGGAAACATTGGCCGGGCAGCAGGATAATTTCGAGGGGAAAAAAATGTGTTTGTTTTTTTATTTCAGAGAGAGAGAAAGAGGATCAGTTCGTTGTTACACTTATGTAGGCGCTCAGTGGGTGCTTCTCCTTGTGCCCTGACCGGGGATCAAACCTGTGACCTTGCTCTAACCACCTGACTACCAGGCCCCGGTGAGACATTTTTAAAAAGTAGTGAACTGACAAGTATCAGAGGGAAGTCTTAGCGCCATGTCAGGGCGTTTGTAAAAATGCTGGTGGGGGTTGTAAAGTAACGCCGCGGTGCAGGGTGGGATGGCACGTTCTCACCAGTAACCTGGCACCGTCCTGGGGGGCAGCCTCCATCTCTAGGTTCCTTGGCTTAAACGGGACGAGGACGCGGGAGGGGGACTCAGGAGACCCCAAGACGCTCTCTGATTGGGAGTCGGTCCCAGGAGGGAAGGTTGGAGAACGGAAGGGTGAGAGGCAGCTTCATAACTTCAAAAAGCAAGAATGGACCCGTTGTCAGCTCCACTGACAATGGAATCAGCGAGAAATGGGTGTGAACTAAAGCGGAGGGTAGCTGTGTACTGACTGCTGTCATTGTCAAATTTTACCATTTTCTCTGGAGGGGAACTTTTCAAGCATGGTCCTGCCTGTGTGTGTCCGACATGAATGCCCTTTCCCGCTCACTTCCCACCTGTGAGTCAGTAAGCATGTTTCATTCAGCTCTTAGAGGGCACGGGCCCAGTTTTCTCCTTTGTGATGTCACCCGAGGGGTCCTTGGCTGCCTGAGAACTATTTATTCGAATTGTCAGCTATGGCAATAATGAACTTTCAGTAGAAAATGCCAGAGAAATGCTATGAAATGATTTTATAGTGGTTTTATAGGTTTCAGCAAATGGGCTAAGAGAGAAATCCCAAACATTAAGAGAGACCAGGGAAAATCAGTGTGGGTTCAATACAGGAACAAGTCCGCACATGGACCTTTTATGTCCTTCCTCGCTGTAGTTCAGAGAGAGGCACTTCGGAATATTGCCGTTAGGTTCTCGCTGCTTGGGCGCCGGTGACCTTCCCACCTGCAGCCGTGGTTCCTGAGGCTGCGTGGCCTCTCCCCGGCTCCGCGGCCGTGGAGGAGCTGAGAGGCTGGCTTGCAGAGCGCATTTCCTGTGCAGTCAGACTGAAACGGGGAGGGGTCATTCATATCGGTTACCAAAGGCTGGGCAGACTGCTGTACACACAACTTGTTTCTTACCAACTCTTCCTTCTAAAACCTTGATTGGGTTATTGCAGTTTTAGGACCTTTTAACTTAGTACTGGAATTGTGAGGAAATTCCTTCTATTGGTGATTTGGTACTTCATTTATTTAAGCTTATTTACATACTAGGGGCCCAGAGCACAGATTCGTGCACCTTGAAAGGAACTATGGGCCGCAAGGCTGCAGCGGGCACAGGGTAGGTCTCGGCCCATCCTCCATGCCCCCGCCCGGCCTCTCCTGCTGCAGCCCTGGTCCCCTGTCTGCCAGCAGCCCGCTCCCGCTGCCACCGCTCCCTTGCTCACACCGCTCACTGTGTGGACCTATTGGGGCCTTTGCCAGCAGTGCATGCGAGAGGCAGCTACCAGCCCCGATTGCCCCTCAGGAGCAGGGGAAGGTGGAGGAGCCAAACAGTCAGGGATGGCACCAGCAGTGGGTGCAAGCAGGGCCAGTGCCGGCAGCAGGTGCGAGCACGGGCTGGATGATGGTGCATGGGAGCAGAGAATTTTCAGAAATCACAGAGGCTGGCCTGATGGCAGCACCCGGAGCCTGCGTTGGCCTGGTGCCCCACTCACCTGCTTCACCATCTTGCCATGGCCAACACCTGCCATGTGTGTGCTCTGCCACCTGCTGCCAATGCCCGCCATGTTCCATGCACACCCCCTGGTGGTCAGCACCCATCATAGAAACCAGTTGTTCTGTTGTTAGGCTGTTCTGCTGTTCATCTATTTGCATATTAGGGCTTTCTATGTATAGATAATGAATATTTTCTAAGTTTTATTGGAGGAAATGCTGTTCACTCTTAACCAGACAATCTCATCCAATGGAGTTTGAAGGATTGTTACAGGAATTCTGCAAGTGATGCAGAGTGAGGGCAGCTGGCTCCCTGATTGTAAAACTGGCTGTCATTTGGGAAACTCTGGGATTGGAATATAAAAGATTCAGACTTTTCTATAACATAATTGCTAGTCACACAGGTATAATTCAAAAAGCAGAAAATAACTTACAGTTCTTTAATTTACTGACAGACTAGTGATGGAGTAAAAGAAAAACTATCAAGGACTCTCATGCAGGCTCCTCAGAATGGGGTGGTAACTTCCAGCTCTGACTTGGAAGTCAGAAGAAAGTCCGTTGGTTTTTCAAGATATTAAGAACATAGCCCTAGCTGGTTTGGCTAAGTGGATTGACTGTCTGCCTGCAGACTGAAGGGTCCTGGGTTCAATCCCGGTCAGGGCACATGCCCGGGTTGTGGGCTCCATCCCTCCTGTCATGCAGGAGGCAGCCAATCAGTGATTCTCTCTCATCATTGATGTTTCTATCTCTCTCTCCCTCTTCCTTCTCTAATATAAAAAATAGTAACAATAAATTTAAAAAGGGACATGAAATTTCCCAGCTCATACATTGAACATTAATTCCTAAAACATATTAGGTTGAAATTGTGTTGGCTGACGTGCAGCTTTGTTTTGTTGGCAACGGGAGTGTTACTCTGTCATCGAACTTCCCGTGGCTCCTGCAGAAAACGGACTGCTGGCCGATGCCTGCTCACCTCGGGAAAGTGGATTCCTCGGGATTGCTCTCGCTGCTATGTCATTCGACAGCTCCTCTCCCCGAAGGAAAGATGCAATCTAAGTTTTGCTCCAAGATAAGAACAACAGGCTGGGAGGAGAAAGAAGTCTATAGTCGAACCTCAGAGTTGAATGAACACATAGGGCAAGATGAAGTCAGCTACCTAACGTTGGCATGTGGGGGATCCGGGCCTCTGACAGTAAAAGGACTTCCCTGGAAACAGTGCCGTGTTTGTTTAGCTTCCCAGCCTGGCAGGTGGATCTGGGCGTTTGTGCTGCTTTCCTCTTACACCGGGAAGAATGCCTGTGAAGGCGATAGACCGGCTTAGGCTCGGAACCTGGGGGTCTGCACTGTGCTTGCGTTTTTTGGTTTTTCAGGGTCTATATGGCTTTCTGTCTGATGGAGGGAGTTTATTTTGCTGTTTCTTTTTCCCAAGACAAATGAGCAGCGTACAGCTACCCCTCTGAAGCAGGCTGGGCGCAGCACACCTGCCAGTTGCTTAGCTGTGTGAGCATCTCTGCTTGTTCTCGCTGGCCTGGAGTGAGGTGAGGGGCATGTGAGAGTTCTAGGTAGAATTCAATTAAACATTCGAAAACACAGCATTCTTGTGTAGGTGAAAACTTTACCAACCGTTACTGAAGAACGATGTATTGACTTTGTTTAACCCTAGGTGACTTGGGTTGTCATTTCTCAATAGCAGGCAGGAATTATATTGAAAACAGGTTAGCCCTCCCTGGTGTGGCTCAGTGGATAAAATGTTGGCTTGCAGACTGGAGTGTCCTGGGTTCGATTCCAGTCAAGGGCACATGCCTGGGTTGCAGACTCGATCCCCAGGAGGATCGTGCAGAAGACAGTTGATCAAAGATTCTCTCTCATCATTGATGTTTCTATCTCTCCCTCTTCCTTCCTCTCTGAAATCAATAAAAATATATTTTAAAAACTAATAAAGCAGTTTAAATCTCTTCCTATCTGTTCTGCAAACAGCCATTGTCCTTTTTGATGTTAGTTCAATAACTGCATAACTTTCTTAAGCATTTGGGTTTCAAAACTCTCTTGGCTTAAGAGGTTTGTCTCTTGGTGTCTGTATATTTGACGATGCTTGACTGTATTATACTTTTCCCTTCTTACAGATTCAACCGCATTATTGTTATATTCCACTTTTTGGAAATGATACAGATGCTACTATATTTCCTTTTAAAACAAATGATGGTCCAGCTGATGTGGCTCAATGGTTGAGCATCGACCTGTGAACCAGAAGGTCACTGTTCAATTCTTGGTCAGGGCACAGGCCGGATTGCAGGCTTGATCCCCAGTGTGGGGAGTGCAGGAGGCAGCCCATCAATGATACTCTCTCATCATTGATGCTTCTATCTCTCCCTCTTTCTCTCGGAAATCAATAAATATATATTTAAGAACAAATGATGTGAGAGTGCTTACAAAGAAGCTGGTCTTCCCCGATGTGGCTTCATAAAGAGAGCACTCTACAAAGGACGAAGTGGGAGGTGGACAGCTGTAACTCATTTCCCAGTGCGCATCTTGTGTGCCAGGTGGATGCCCGCGTGCGGGTGTCGGCACTGCCCACGTCCCTTCCCGACGGGAAGTTACTGTGTGATTCCTGTCCACCAAGCTCATCCTAAAACATAGCGCCACTGTGAGTCCTGAAGTTACAATGCTTTGCAAGGTGCTTGGGAAGAGAACGTTAACAGTCGGCCTCGGGAGCATTTATGTGGGACTCCTTGCTGCATTACTGAGTCTTGGGCAGTTATACCAAGTGTAACATGAATCAAGATAGTTTTATGGTCTTAAGGTGTCAACCGTCCCTTCCTTTACAAGGGAACTAGGTGCCATCATCCTCTGCTGCTTCTACAACCTCCTCTGTATCTGGATCCACCCCTCAGCTACTCAGGCTTGTCTGCAGTTACCTCTCTCCCACATCGCCTTCCTCCAGCTGGGTTGGTCTCATCAACATATAAAACTTTCTTAAAATAAGTACTTTTATTGATTTCAGAGAGGAAGGGAGAGGGAGAAAGAGAAACATCAATGATGACAGAGAATCATGGATCGGCTGCCTCCTGCACACCCCACACTGGGGATGGAGCCCACAATGCAGGCGTGTGCCCTGACTGGGAATCGAACCCTAACTTCCTGGTTCGTAGGTTGACGCTCAGCCACTGAGCCATGCTGGCCGGGCTCCAATCCTTCTTTTTAAACATCCTTGACCCCATGTCCTCTAGCTACTACCCAGTTTTCTGCAGCTTTTGGAACTGCTGTCCACTCTCCCTGCGGCTCCTGTCCTCAGCCCTCCAGCTGGGCTGTGCTCCCCTGACCACGGAGCAATCCCTTCTCTGCGTCCACAAGGCCTCTGGCCGCCTGGATACATGTCCCCAGTCCTCCTCCCAGGGACTACACTTCTTGAACCGCTTCCCTTGGGGTCTGTGACCCACACTTCACCTGCCTTTTTCTTTCTCCGCTTCCGCATTCCCAGCGTCCGTGTGGCTCCCTGCTTGCTGCTGCGCAGGGCGGCCTCCGGGTCCTCGCTGTGGCCGGCCGAGGACTGTCACTCTGGCCCTGGTGGCTGCTTGTAAGCCCGGGCTCGGGAACCCAGTGGCTGCCTGACATTCCATTTGGCCGATGGTGACGGGCCAGCGGGCACTGAGATGATTGTGGGCCAGGCAGTATTCTGAGTCCTTCCCGAGGCTTGTTCACCTGATCTGACCGCCCTCCGCGGCGGCCGCTGCTCTTCCCGGGCCGGGCACAGGAGGGCCAGGAAGCACCTGGACAGCAGTAGGCGTCAGGCTGCACACCTTCACAGCCTCATCTTCCTCTCGCTCCTTATTTTGGAACCACTTTGCTGCTTACCCAGTTGCTCAGGAGGAAATTGAAGCGTCATCCTTGATTTCTCATTCACATTCCGAATAGCCCGTCAGCAGTGTTTCTACGCGCCCTCCAGAAGCAGCTTCTCTCGGGCCATCGCCCCTGTCCACCGCCCCAGGCTCAGCGGGAGCATCTCTTGGCTCCTGGGCGTCTGCTGTGTTCTTACCTCTAACGGCTCTTCTCACAGCAACGGTTCCTCCAGGAGGGAAGCACCGACCTGCCGCCCTTCACACTTCCATGGGGGCTTTTTTTCCTGCAGTGGCTCTCCTGACCCTTTTCCTTAGCTGGGTCAGTTAGCTCTGCTGTGCTTCTGCATCCGTTCCTCTGGCATAGCAGCTATCATATGACATAAGTCATATGTGATTTATTCACCTGTTGCTGATAGACCACCAGGTCCATAAGGCAGAAACAGCCTTTTATCTGTTTGTCCCTTCACCCTGAGGTGGAGTCACAGACTATGTGAGTGAATGGGTCTGGTCTGTCCGGCGGAGCATGCTCTATGCATTCTTCACAGTGACAGTCACATTGTCCAGTTCTTTGGAGCCCATAGAATATTCTTGCTTACGCCCTGTCGTGGAATGCTGTGCTCGTCGGGCAGTGCTGTGAGGGAAGGTGTGCGGTCAGTGGCGGTGTGGGCCAGTTCTTAGGAGGAGTCAGATGTGCAGCACCTGCCGCCTCAGGGCGCCCGGGCCGTGATGTGCACACAGCACCAGACATGATTTAGTTGGGGTTCTTTCTGTTGTTTTTTGTAGACATTTTGCAGTCGTCTTTGATTTCTAGGAAAGTCTAAGTCCTCTGCAATCCAGAATTGGTGCCTTGTTACTAAGTCTTTCCAGTGTTTCAAGTGGGTGATGGGCCCTAACCGGTTTGGCTCAGTGGATAGAGCGTCTGCCTGTGGACTGGAAGGTCCCAGGTTTGATTTTGGTGAGGGGCATGTACCTTGGTTGCAGGTGCATCACCAGTGGGAGGAGGGGGGTGCAGGAGGCAGCTGATCGATGTTTCTCTCTCGTCGATGTTTCTAATTCTATCCCTCTCCCTTCCTCTCTGTAAAAAACCAATAAAAATATACTAAAAGATAAAGGGGGTGATGGGGTCCCGAGGAGAGGCGGGAAGGCTTCAGCGTCGGCGCCTCGCCCAGCACTGCGTCCCCAGCGCCGCTCCCTGGCTCTCTGTGACAGTGGTAGGGCTCTTACCTCGGGCGTTGGGAGTTCTGCGCTAGGAGAGGGAGGGCTCCGCGGCTCTGAGGCTCTGAGTTTGGCTAACCCATCCGGTTGTGTGAGCAGTGGGCACTTATTATTTTAAGCATGTTTCGGTAAGTCACCTGATAATGTTTAGAGTGAAAAGAAAGTTCTTGGGTGGAAACACCGTCTTTGTTGACTGCTTACTCTTATTTAAGTGCAAGACCATAGGGAACGCTCCTGGCGTGCCCTTTGGAAAGCAGAGAACTGGTGAACTCAGCACGCTGGCGGCGTGGGTGGGGTTCCTGTGGGCAGCTCAGCGATGGCTGCTCTGGAGCGCACGCAGTCGGGACCATGGAGTGAGTGACAGCCAGTGACAGGGAACGAGAGAAAGGTACTCACTGTGGTCTCTGATAATAAACACAGCCACATGGACCTCTTCTATTTCCTTTACAGATTATGATTTTTTTCTTTAAATTCTCACCCGAGGATAGGTTTTCATCGATTTTAGAGGGAGAGAGAGAAACATTAAGAGAAAACATACACCACATGTGCCCAACCGGGGACCAAACCTGCAGCTTTTTGGTGTCGGTGATCACACTCCACCCCACTGAGCCAGACTGGTCTTTTACTGCCTCGCTGTTGGTTACCGTGAGCATGGCTGATAGGATTGTCTCTTGTTGCAGCACTTGGAGCAGGAAGTTCATGCGCTCAGCAGTGCAGCCCCCTGGAAAGAGGTGGGAGATCCTCAGATGTCTCCTAAATGCATGCCTTAGCAGGTGTTCCATGAGGATAGGATGATGCAGGGAAAGAATGAATCAAAGCAGATATTTTAAGGGTCTGTAAACAGACATCATCTTTCTTTAACGGTAGCCGAAAGAATAGCAGAGTTTGAACTGCAGGCGGTTTATTTGATTATTTTAAATGGCTGTAGTTTTAAGCTGTAACTATTGTGGAAGGAAGTCCATTCGGACCTGATCTCAGGGGAGCCCTTTGGCCCTCAGGACTTGAGTTCATAGGACGGCAGTGTGGGTAGTTTCTTAGTTTCCTACATGAGTTTACATCAATTACGTAATTTCCCTAATTCATTATATTTACTTAGGACTGCACTCCAATGATGAAATTAAGATGTGGAAGTAGTGAGTGGCGTGACTGATGTCACTGAGCCTGCGCGCGCAGACTGAGACCGCAGGCAGGCCTTCACTCTCAGTTGTCACGTGCAACAGCCGGCAGATGGGGCTGCCCCTGCAAATCTCACACACTGCTGTTTTGGTGTTTTGGTTTGTTTTGTTTTTTACTGCATCTGAGGCAATTTACCATTGCCTATTTTATTTGTCTTTTCTTTCTCAAAGTACATGTTAGGATTACTATTTTAAATAGTACTTTTAAAAATATTTTTTTTTTGTTTTTTTTTTTTAAGAGGGAGAGGGAGAGAGAAACTTTGATGTGAGCGATTGAAGCATTGACTGGCTGCCTCCTGCATGCCCGATACCCGGAATAACGCCTGTAACCCTGGCCTGTCCCTGACAGGGAACCAAACCGGCAACCTTTCAGGACATGAGATGATGCCACACTGCACGGGGCCCAAAAATACATTTTAAAAATTAACAATATGGAACTTCCATAATTGTGAAGAGATTTTTGGATTATTTGATTGTTTTGTGAGTTTGGACTTTTTTTTTTTTATAATGTTGTATCTTACAAGGGTAATCTTAAAATCATTCAAGAAATGCTTTTGGGATGAAGCCTAGATTGCCCTAACTTGTTGTAAGATGAAAACAGAGGGGTTTTTCTTATTCACAAATGATGTTTAAATAAGAGTTTACTTTAAATTTTAATGATTAAAGAAGAGATTGCGTAAAAAGTACTTTAGTATGCCTTAAATTGAGGTTTCTTAGAATTATAATACTGTACAAAGAAATCTGTTTGAAGAGGATAATAGTCGTTTTTTCATAAATAAATACTTCAATAATTTTAACAGTCTAAGAACGAGAACCTTTTACGATTCTAATGAGAATGGTCTCTCTGTTGCATTATATCTCAAGTCTTAACCTCAAACGTTTGCTCTTTATTTTTTAAATATATATTTTTATTGATTTTTTACAGAGAGGAAGGGAGAGGGATAGAGAGTTAGAAATATCGATGAGAGAGAATCATCAATCAGCTGCCTCCTGCACACCCCCTACTGGGGATGCGCCCGCAACCAATGTACATGCCCTTGACCGGAATTGAACCGGGGACCTTTCAGTCCACAGGCAAACGCTCTATCCACTGAACCAAACCGGTTTTGGCAAACTTTTGCTCTTTAAAAAAGCTTTTAAATTTAAGAACCAAACCTGCTAATTTGCCTAAAGGTTGGTGTATCTTTTCCTCTGCTCCTGGTTAGTAAGTGGTAAACAGACTAGCATTGGACACAGGGAACCAGCTTCAGAGAACCGCCAGGTGTGGCCACGTGCGTGTGGTCTCTGTTCCGGAGAGGACAGTTTGGGCGCTCATGGTTGGGACTTCCTTTGGGGCTTATCAGTATACATTGGAGGTTCAAGAATATCTGCCTTTCAGTCCTGATTTTGCTCTTGTTTTGTGTGGATTTTGTTTCTGGAATTAGAAATTCTTTCTCATTTCTCTCTAGAAGGAACTCTTATTCTCGGAATCAGTGAATTTCTATTCATTAGTTTGTCTAAATAAATCATCTTTTGTGAGAACTAGTTCAAAATAGATTCAATCCTTGGTATTTATTTTCTTAAAGGCAAGTTAAAAATTGGAAGTGAGAAGTTTTTGCCATTTCTAGGTAGAACTGAGAGTAAGATGCTTTCCTGCATTCTTTCTGAATGAATCTCACCACCATGTGGTCACTTCAGATCGCTCTCCTAGATGCTGCTGCCCACCATTACGTCTCTCATCACAGGACATTTAAAACGATGCACAAGTGCACGCTGAGAATCACTGGATCTCACGTGAACAGAAAGCACAGCTGGAGTCCGTTCCTGAGTTAAGGAACTGACGATTGTGGCAACTTCAGTCTCTATTAATATTGAGTAAACCAGAGAGTATGACATTATGTTACTCCTTATATGTTTGTAGATTTAACTACTTGTTGAAGATATTTGTCTTATTGGGGCTATTTCTGCCATTGTATTGACTTGATTACTCAAATTAAAATAGATCTTTAATTGTTTTGGGCTGCATCTATAGTTTGAAATGTAGGACTGTCTCTTGGGTCCTGTGCACAGAGCTGGTATGTCCCTGCATTGCTCAGTTACACGCAGCTCCCATTGGTCTGTAATGAAGCTGAAATGCCTGGGTCCATTTATTGCAACAACAGCTATTTTAAATATCCATGTGAATGATGATGATTAATATATAAAGTCTAACTTTCAAAATTGTTTTTGTCTCCTCTGGGCATTTCTTGTAAGGTTTGTTCACATTCATGTTTTGGTTTCTGACTTTAAAATAATTTTCCTTTGTTGTAGGATGAGCAGTTCTTAGGTTTTGGCTCAGATGAAGAAGTCAGAGTACGAAGTCCCACCAGGTCTCCTTCAGGTACGGCGGAGCATGCGCATGGCGCCTGTGCGTTTTGTTTGTGAAGAGACTGTGGCTTCCCTAGCCTTCTGTGCATGGAAAGGATGGCCTTAATACGAGGGTTCGGAGGTAAACCTTCCTCTTCCCTCCCCCTCAGTGACAGGCTGTGTAACCACCTCTTTCTCTGGGGAACCCGAGGCCTGGGAGGTAGATGTCCGTGCGTGGCGGGCCTGGCACAGCACCTCAGATTTGTGTGTTTGAATGATATGGTAGTATACAGGGTAGGTTTACAGTTATGAGTCCATGAAACAGTTTATTCTCATATTATTCTTTAGTAATAATTACATCATTTTCCATATGAACACTGTAAACCTACTTTTGTCCCACCCTATCTATGACTTTGGGAATAATTTGGTCATTATTTTTTACAGATGAAGTTTGGTCTATTATTGTCAAAGAACTAAAAACAAAATATTAGCACTGTGTGAATGTGAATGTTTTACCTGATTCTTGAAAGGCAGTATTAAAATAAAACAAAAACGATATGGTGTATCTTCATTTGTAAGCAATGTTTTTGTCATTGTTTTCACCAAGAAAATACCTAGACTGTCTTGAGGTTCTAGATCAGGGGTCCTCAAACTTTTTAAAGTGGGGGCCAGATCACGGTCCCTCAGAGAGCTGGAGGACCGGACTATATGAACTACTAATCCCTACTGTAACACCTTGGCTGCGCTCACTGCCCAAAAAACCTGGCGGGCAGGATCAGACTCCCCTGGGGGCTGCATGTGGCCCGCGGGCCGTAGTTTGAAGACCCCTGTTCTAGACTGACAGTTTTCTGGTAGACAGATATTAGTGGAAATAACATTCAATGCCTTGCAGAATGCCATTCTAATAGGAGATAGCTATAGATCTTTTTTTTTTTTTTTTTTTTTAATCTTCAGCTGAGGATATTTTTTCCATTGCTTTTTAGAGAGGGAGGGAGGGAAAGGAAGGAGAAGGAAGAAGAGAGAGAGAAACATCAGTGTGAGACACATCATTGACTGGTTGCCTTCCGGATGTGGGGAGCAAACCCACACAGAGGTGTGTGCCTTGACCAGGAAGTGAACCCTCGACCCCCCAGCGTGCAGAGTAACACGGGCAGAGTGGCTGTGGATCTTTTGCTGGAGAAAACGTTCCCTGTCTCTGCTGCCATTCTGAACTCTTGCAGATTCTCTGATTCTATGTGGATAGACAATCTGGGTAAATGTGATGTCATAGGCTGTGTTTTTGCTCTTTGGCGTTGACACAGTTTGTAAGGTTTGTTAGCAGTTGGGTTGTTTAAGAGTCATGTGCTATATAGTAATCTGATTTAGAGACATAAGTAGACAATTTTTCCTTTCCCAAATGAGGGTGGTATTGCCATTATAGTTGGGGGGATTAGCCAGTAAGATCCCAGTGTCTGTGCCATTCAGATAGTAGAATATTTTCATTAATATGTGGTGAAATCTTAAACCTTCATATCATAAAGTGATTTTTTAAAATATTTTTATTGGTTTTAGAGGGAGGGAGAGGCAGAGAGATAGAAACATCAATGGTGAGAAAGAATCATTGGTTGGCTGCCTCCTGCACGCACCGCCCCCCTCCCCCGCTGGGTTTCAAGCCTGCAACCCAGGCATGTGCCCTTGAATTGAACCCAGGACCCTTTAGTCCGCAGGTCGAAGCCCTATCCACTGAGCCAACCGACTAGGGGTCATAATGTGATTTTACAGATCATGTGGTCTAGCCCTTCATCAGTAAATGCCAAAACGAGGCCCAGAAGATACATGCGCAGTTACTGTGAGTGGTCTGAGTTCTGTGACTGTGGTGTGGGAGCTGGCGGCAGAGCGAGGCTCTGCTCTGCCTGCCTTTTCCGCTTCTGTGAAAAGCTGGGTGGAAGCAGCCTTCAGAGTTACCCAGGCTGGGTGGCCGGGCTGAGTCACCCGGTGGGTCAGGCATCGTGTGGGCCCTCTCGGGGGAGCTCACCTGTCCATGGCTTCCTTGGACGGGCTCCTGGTGTCGTCTTGTTGTTGAAAGCCACGTGGATATTCGTCACTCTGTTGTCACGGGTGTACACAGTGAGAATGGGTTTGTGAATCCTGGCTCCATTAAGGGAAGCCTCTATATTTCAAAAGCTCAACAATAAACTCTTTGTTGGTTTCTGTTGTTAGAAAGTTGGTTCCATGGTCCAAACGTTCCTCCCCATGGCATGCATCCCCTTGATGCCTGTGAGCAGAGGTGTGGTTTCATGTGGGAAGAGAAGATCTGATAGACTAGGGAACTCAAGACATTTAGGAAATACAGGTTTATACAAAGCACTTTAGGAAAAGAATGTTGTTTTCTTGAGTCTCTTGATAAATAGCAGATTGAGCTGATTTATAAACTGGCAAATTCCTTTTATTTAGAAATCTGATTTAATAAATTGTTAATTTGCTCTTAAATCAGTTAAGGTTAATTATGTGTGTGTGTAATTTGAGACTAGTTAGTTCAAGAAGCGGTACATGGGGTCATTAATGGGCACACCGTCATGTCACCGCTGTGGCTAGTCCGCATGCTGCCGATGTCCTCAGTGGATGTTTTACTGCGGCAAAACCGACCGGCAGCTCAGGGCTGAGCCTCCCGTCCTTTCCCATGGAGGTGAGAGAAGAGCACTCTGCTCACACTCACTGCAGCCGAAGACCGGAACTGAAAGGACGGAACGGGTTGCGGTGAACATGCTCAGGTGTTAATCTTGGTGGTGAAGATGAGGAACAGGCAGACAGGTTTCTTTTTACCATGTTTTTTTTTTTTTTTTTTTTTAAATATATTTTTTTATTGATTTTGTACAGAGAGGAAGGGAGAGAGATAGTTAGAAACATCAATGAGAGAGAGTCATCGATCAACTGCCTCTTGCACACCCCCTACTGGGGATATGCCCGCAACCAAGGTACATGCCCTTGACCGGAATCGAACCCGGGACCCTTCAGTCCCCAAGCCGACGCTCTATCCATTGAGCCAAACCGGTCTCGGCATCTTTTTACCATGTTTTTGTATTCAGAAGAAAACCTTGCTCGCCTAAAGTTGTAGTAACATCAGTTTTGTATGTTATAAATTGCTCATTTGAGAGCCTTTTACTATGTTAGGGTTTGTTTTTTAATCAAAAAAGCATGTAAGTGTTCTTTTAGGTGGAAAGTTATTTATCTGATTTCTAAGCCATTTCTGAGGCAAGTTTTTGGGGAAAAGAGACTAAGCACAATTAAAATGTGACACTGACTCATTAGGCGCAGTGGAGTGCAGTCCCACGGGCTTGTGCTGTGATGTTCGGCTTGTTACAGCCTGACCCAAAGTTAACCCGCTGTCTGTCTGTCTGTCGCACAGCCAAGAGCAGTCCTCGAAAGCCCCGCGGGAGGCCTCGCAGCGGCTGCGACCGGAGCCCCGCCCTCCTTGCCGACCCGCCGGCCTTCCCCCCTCTCGGCAAGCCAGAGACCAAGCCCGCAGATAAGATCAGGAAGAAAGACTCTAAAAGTTTGGAAAAGAAGAGAGGAAGACCTCCCACCTTCCCTGGAGTGAAAATCAAAATAACGCACGGCAAGGACATTTCCGAGTTACCAAAGGGAAGCAAAGAAGACAGCCTGAAAAAGATCAAACGGACCCCGTCCGCCACGTTCCAGCAAGCCACCAAGATTAAAAAGCTGCGAGCAGGCAAGCTCTCCCCCCTCAAGTCCAAGTTCAAGGCGGGGAAGCTGCAGATCGGAAGGAAGGGGGTGCAGATTGTCCGGCGGCGCGGCCGGCCGCCCTCCGCTGAGAGAGTCAAGGCGCCGGCGGGCCTCCTGCTCGGCTCTTCCCCGGACAAGCCCCCGAAGGCCCGCAGGGACGCGGACGGGGCGCCGGCCGCCGCCAAGGACGACAAGACGGTGAGGCAGAGCCCTCGGAGGGTGAAGCCAGTGCGGATCATCCCGTCCTCCAAAAGGACGGACGCCGCCATCGCCAAGCAGCTGCTGCAGCGCGCCAAGAAGGGGGCGCAGAAGAAGATCGAGAAGGAGGCGGCCCAGCTGCAGGGCCGCAAGGCGAAGACGCAGGTCAAGAACATCCGGCAGTTCATCATGCCCGTGGTCAGCGCCATCTCCTCGCGCATCATCAAGACGCCCCGCCGCTTCATCGAGGACGAGGACTACGACCCGCCCATCAAGATCGCGCGCCTGGAGCCCGCGCCCGGCGGCCGCTTCGGCGCCGCGTCCTGCGGCTCCTCCGACAAGTCGAGCGCCGCCTCGCAGCACTCCTCGCAGCTGTCCTCCGACTCGTCGCGCTCCAGCAGCCCCAGCGTGGACACCTCCACCGACTCGCAGGCCTCGGAGGAGATGCCGGGGCTCCCCGAGGAGCAGGGCCACACCCCCGAGGCGCACGCGCCGCTGCCCGCCGCCCAGGCCCCGGAGAGCGACCGGAGCGACCGGCGGGGCCGGCGCTACTCGGCGTCGGAGCGGAGCTTTGGGGCCAGGGCGGCCAAGAAGCTGTCGGCGCTGCCGAGCGCGCCGCCGCCCGCGGCCCCCGCCTCGCCCCCGCCGCCGCTGCTGTCGCCGCCGCCGCCCCTGCAGCCGGCCGCCGGCCTGGCGGACGCCACGCCCTGGCTGCTGCCGCCCACCATCCCGCTGGCGTCGCCCTTCCTGCCCGCGCCCGCCGCGCCGCTGCAGGGCAAGCGCAAGTCCATCCTGCGCGAGCCCACCTTCCGCTGGACGTCGCTGAAGCACTCGCGCGCCGAGCCGCCCTTCTTCTCCTCCGCCAAGTACGCCAAGGAGGGCCTCATCCGCAAGCCCGTCTTCGACAACTTCCGGCCGCCGCCGCTCACGCCCGAGGACGTGGGCTTCGCCGCGGGCTTCTCGGCGCCCGGCGCCGCGCGGCTGTTCGCACCCCTGCACGCGGGGCCGCGGTTTGACGTGCACAAGCGGAGCCCGCTGCTGCGCGCGCCGCGCTTCACGCCCAGCGAGGCGCACTCCCGCATCTTCGAGTCCGTCACGCTGCCCGGCGGCCGCGCCCCCGCCGCGCCCAGCCGCAAGCGCAAGCGCCGCGTGTTCAGCCCGCTGCGCGCCGAGCCGCGCTCGCCCTCGCACTCCATGCGCACGCGCAGCGGCCGCCTCAGCGCCGCCGAGCTGTCGCCGCTCACGCCGCCGCCCGGGGCCGCCTCGCTGAGCCTCGCCGCCAGCCCCCACGCCGCCAGTGCCTTAAGCCCCGCCTTCACCTTCCCCGCGCACCCGCTGGCGCCCGGGGAGGCCGCCGAGAAGGCCCCGCGGCCCCGGAGGCCCGGCGCCCCCGCCGAGCCCTTCGCGGCCGGCGGCCCCGCACCGCTCTTCCCCTGGTTCACGCCCGGCCCCCAGGCCGACCGGGGCCGCGCCCGCGCCCGCGACCGCGCCCCCGAGGAGCCGGCCCGCGACCGCGACGCCGCCGACAAGCCCGCCGAGAAGGACAAGGGCCGAGAGCGCGACCGCGAGCGGGAGAAGGAGAACAAGAGGGAGTCCCGCAAAGAGAAGCGCAGAAAGGGGTCCGAGATCCAAGCCGCCGCCCTGTTCCCCGCGGGCAGGGCGGCCAAGGACAAGGCTGGGGGGGAAGAGGCGGCCTCGTCGTCCTCCGCCAAGAAGGTCACGGGGCGGAAGAAGTCTTCGTCCCTCGATCCTGGGCCCGAGGTTGCTGCCGTGACTCTGGGGGACTCGGCCGCTGTCAAAACCAAAATACTGATCAAGAAAGGGCGAGGGAGCCTGGACAAGGCCGGCCTGGACCTCGGCGCCGCCGCCCCGCCGCCCGAGAAGGAGAAGGCCCTGTGCCTGCCCGCCCCCGGCGTCAAGCACTCCGCGCCCTCCATCGGCTCCATGCTGGCGCAGGCGGACAAGCTCCCCATGACCGACAAGAGGGTCGCCAGCCTCCTCAAGAAGGCCAAAGCCCAGCTCTGCAAGATCGAGAAGAGTAAGAGTCTTAAGCAAACCGACCAGCCCAAAGCACAGGTACTCCTTTCCGTGTTGCCTGGTGACCTCCGTCCCGCCAGCCCCTTCCAGGGCAGCGTTAGCTGAGGGCTCAGTTCTGTCAGGTCGCGGGAGTCGGGAAAGGCGGAGGAAGGGGGGACATCTGCAGTGACCTGTGATAGGTGGACAGTGATAGGGGAGAGCATTGCAAGGAGAGGAACGGGAGGTAGATACACGTGTGAGGGCGGTGAGTAGCTAGGCCGTAGGCAGGAAAGGGGTGAGCTAAGGCCCACAGGTAGGTTGGGGCCACGTGACAGAAGTTTGTACTTAATGGGTTTTTTAGGTAGAACCTGTGACAGTTTTGAAGGTGCAATTCTGTAGTCAAGTTGTCTACTATAGAAAACGGGATGGGGGCGGATTCTCATCCTAAGGGGTGCTAATGAGAGAAATAAATAGATGATAGATAGATAAGTAGATAGATAGAGGGTGTGTGCAGATACACCGGAGAAGCTGTTGGCCTCAGGTTGGGACAGAGAAGCTGTTGAAGAGTTAGTAAGATGAAGACAAACATATTTTTACCAAGAACAGTATTGTGGTTTTATTTTGTTTGTTTGCTTGTTTGTTTTTCCTTTTTACATGGTAAACTAGGCACTGGTCTTTTCTCAGAAAGCATACCTATCTTTAGGTTCTTTTTAAAAATTTGTCATACAGTAAAATGCACATTTATGCCAACATCGCAGTCAGGGCGGAGTGAACACACACCTGGGTTTTTAATGTTCCTCAGCCTGGGCCATTTTCTACTAATTCTGCGAGATGGGAGTTCAAGCAGGGACTTCCTCTGACACGATTTGGGGTGTTTTTTGGTTAGCCTCCCAGTGATGAGCAGTAGCTCTTTAAGATGGGAGACTTTTTGGTTTGGAGTCTTTTGTACTTCATTCATAGGTTATGTCCTCCTACTTCCCTGTTGACCAGGGAAATAACAGGAAATTGTGATTAGCCTGAACTTCTTGATAATATACTGGCGGCTTGAATTTTTAGGGGAATTTTCAAAAAGTAGTATAATTAGGAATAGGAACTTAGTTGATTTCTGTCTTTTTCCTGCCAATGTTAGGATGCAGAAGTAGTTGATTCCTGCAAATTGATATGGCCTATCAGCTGGAAATAACTAGAGTGAGTCTAGATTATAATAAGTTAGCCAAAAATGTGCTGGTTTCATTTAACATATATTGTCAACATGTGTGGTTGTTGTTTGTTTTGGCTTCCCTCCTACTTAGGGTCAAGAAAGTGACTCATCAGAGACCTCTGTGCGAGGACCCCGGATTAAACACGTCTGCAGAAGAGCTGCCGTGGCCCTTGGCCGGAAACGCGCTGTGTTTCCTGACGACATGCCCACCCTGAGTGCCTTACCGTGGGAAGAACGAGAGAAGATTTTGTCTTCCATGGGGAATGATGGTAGGTCAGGGTGTCAGCCTTCAAGTCCTAGCACCGGGTGATCTGCTGCTGATCCTTCTGGGATGCCTCGTAGGCTCTCAACAGCATCATGTATTCGTCTGGATCCTCTAAAAACAGGTGGCAAGGGGGCGTTCAGTGAACAAGGATTCTCATTAGAGGAACTGTCTGTGAGCCCAACGGGGAGGGGGCCGGGGAAGGCTGGGAGAGCTGTCAGTCAATGAGGGAGGGAGGGAATCTGCGGGCACAGCCTTCCTAGACAGCCCTGCAGGCTAAAAGGTTTGGCAAGACAGTCCTTGAGGAAAAGGTGACCGCCGGAGGGCTCTGTGTCCCTCAGGAGCAGGTCTGTCTCAGCATTCGCACATGCTCACCCTGGGAGCCCTCCCGCGCTGGCGGCCCGGCGCCATGGGTTTCAGAGCTCAGCAGCGGGGCCTGGGGCCAGTCCTGTATTTGGGGGTTAGTGAGGCTCATGGTCACCCGATAGCTCTCAGGTGATGGGTAAATGCTCGTTAGGATGTAGAGTGTAGGCAGTCCTCTGGAGCAGTCAGTTCATTTTCTTGAACTTCGGGTTAGACTATGTTTTGTTTTCAGTATTTAGGTTTCTGCTTTCTTTAAGCCACACGTTTGTAGGCATTTAATAACATTTAAACAACTATTTAAACAGGCTTTCAGTTCCGCATATGATGGGTTTTAACGTATTCCATTTCACTTTTGGAGTCCCAGTGAAAACAAAGTTTGAGTGTTGTTAGTGGTATAAATGGATTTTGAAGCTCTCCACCTCTGCTCCCAGGAAGGAACCAGATCCTCCTTCAGAGCTAACAATGCGTTTCTCCAACAGACAAGTCCTCCATCGCCGGCTCGGAAGATGCCGAGCCTCTTGCTCCGCCCATCAAGCCGATCAAACCCGTCACCAGGAACAAGGCGCCCCAGGAGCCCCCCGTGAAGAAGGGCCGGCGCTCCAGGCGGTGTGGGCAGTGCCCTGGCTGCCAGGTGCCCGAGGACTGTGGTGTCTGCACTAACTGCCTGGACAAGCCCAAGTTCGGAGGCCGCAACATAAAGAAGCAGTGCTGCAAGTGAGTGGCTCCTCGGACCGGCCTCCCTCCGGGAAGGAGGGTGACCGTGCTCGGTTCGTTGCAAAGATGAATCCGAAAACTGAACGTGGTTGTACTCAGTTCTTGGGTTTCAAGGTTAGCTGCACAGCGTGACTAGGTGTGAGTTGTGCTTCGTTTTTATTTTATGTTTTAAAATATATTTTTATTGGTTTCAGAGAGGAAGGAAAAGGGAGAGAGCTAGAAACATCAACGATGAGAGAGAATCATTGATCAGCTGCCTACTGCATGCCCCACCATGGGAATCTAGCCCCTAAGCTGGGCATGTGCCCTTGACGGGAATCGAGCCTGGGACTGTTCAGTCCTCAGGCCGATGCTCCATCCACTGAGCCACACCAGCCAGGGTGAGCTGTGCTTTAAACAGACGTTCCTTGGGGCAGCGCTGGGAATGCTTTGAGCTGCTCAGTGCACCTGGTGGCCATGAGCCCAATGCAGCTGTGGAGCGATTGCAATGTGGTGAATGGCGAGGAACTACATTTTTGTCACATTTTAGTTAATTTAAATGTACGTAGCACGTGTGCTTTGGGGTTACCGTATCAACGAAGCTAGAGGGGCTTTCTGCTTGAAAACTGACAGATTCAGGCATATTTATCAGGTCAACCGAAATTCCCTTTATCTTTATGACTTTCAAGAAGCATTGGTGATACCTGCTTATGTCTCTGCTGTCTCTCGGGGTAGTTTCACGCCGTGGGATTTGTGATACGGACGTTGTGCTGATCTCTTCTCCCTTTCTTAGTCAGTTTGTGGATGCACTTTGACCCTATGGGTAATTTGTCTAAAGTGGATCAGAAGAATTGCACAGACAGACTTTTTGGGAATTGAGCATATCAGAAAGTGCCTGGAATCAGTAGTAGATTTTATCAGTAGATATTTTCTGAATGAATGAATGAATGAATGAATGACGTGGAAGTCACTTATGTAAAATCAATGGGAGCAATTCTGCGTTGCTCCAGGGAGGCAGTTCCCAGGAAACAGCAGGTAGTCCTGTGCTTTGGTTTAGTCATTCTGGCGGTTAAGCAAGAATCTTTTCTCTGTCTCATTCATGTAAAGGAGGGAGAACTCACAGCTCAGCAAAAAGGTAAAGTCATACTGAATTTTGGGGTAGAAATTGACTCTGTTACATTTTACACTTCAGATTACGTTTGAATTTCGTTAAACTGAGGAGTAGTATTTATTATACATATGTTAATATGTTACCCGTGGTCGACAAACTGCGGCTCTTTGGCCCCTTGAGTGTGGCTCTTCCGCAAAATACCATGGCCTGGGTGAGTCTATATTTTGAAGAACTGGCGTTAGAAGGAGTTTAAGCTTAAAAAATTTGGCTCTCAAAAGAAATTTCAATCGTTGTACTGTTGATATTTGGCTCTGTCGACTAATGAGTTTGCCGACCACTGTTCCAGACGAAGCCAGCGCTTCGAGGGAAGCCAAGGACCCAGGTGACAGAGGGAAGCCAGTGCCAACAGCCAAGGGAAGGAAGGCCTACTTTTGCATGAATTTCATGCATTGGGCCTCTAATATATTAGTGTGTGTGTGTGTGTGTGTGTGTGTGTGTGCGTGCGCGCGCGCACACATATGTATATATCAAAGTCCTGACATAGATCTGTAGCACTGTGGTGGCAGAGAGAGGACTTGCTGGATAACTTTAGTCTATTTTATAATCAGGTTGCTCTAAATGAATATTAATCTCAGAACAGAACTGATTTGAGAATAAAAAATATCAACCGGTGGTTTTGTACTAGATTATAAGAAATTTGAGTCTCGTTTAAAAGATAATGTGGTATTTGCTCCTTTTAGGACTTAAAGATAGGGACACTGATTGAAGGCTCTGGTTTCACCTGTATAATGAGCCGTCCTTTTTCCAGTTTTCAGAATGGCCCGGATAAAGATTCCCTGGTTACTGCAGGCAGATTAACACTTGTCCGAATTGCTTCTCTTCTAAGCGCCACTCACTTTGTGATACCCCTTGTTCTCCTAGGATGAGAAAATGCCAGAATCTACAGTGGATGCCTTCGAAAGCCTATCTTCAGAAGCAAGCAAAAGGTGATGTTGTCCAGAGTTCTTCCCCAACATGCTTCTCGTGTTAATGCCGTATAGCTGTGCACATCTAGTGTAACGAGAATACTGGTTAGGTTTCTTTTTAAGTAGAGTATGTTTGAAATTTCCATTTTAAAAAAAAACCACACATTTTTAAAATTCATATAAAGATTACAGTTTCTTCCATTTCCTAGAACAATTGAGAGTATAGCTATTCTACCTGACCAGCTTAACTTTCTTGTCAACATTAGCTGCAGGAAACTGAGCATAAGATGGTTACATTCCTATACTTCTATTTTAAATAAAATTTTTCTTGCTTATAGATAATCATGTTTTCCCCCTAGCTGTGAAAAAGAAAGAGAAGAAGTCCAAGAGCAGTGAAAAGAAAGAGAGTAAAGAGAACAGTGTTGTGAAGAGCGTAGTGGACGCCAATCAGAAGCCCCTCCCGTCGGCACGCGAGGACCCTGTCCCCAAGAAAAGCAGCAGTGAGCCTCCCCCTCGGAAGCACACAGAAGAGAAGAGCGAAGAGGGGCCCGCCTCTGCTCCGGCGCCCGAACCCAAACAGGCTCCCACTCCAGCCTCCAGGAAGTCCAGCAAGCAGGCCTCCCAGCCTGCGCCCGCGCCCGCGCCCCCCCCTCAGCCACCCAGCACGGCGCCCCCCAGGAAAGACGCCCCCAAGGCAGCTCCCAGCGAGCCCAAGAAGAAGCAGCCCCCGCCGCCGGACCCAGGTGAGTGAGGGAGCTGCCGAGCCAGGAGGACTTGCAAAAAGCACCGCTGTCTTACACAGCATTTGAAAACCTGCAATAGATGTTTCAGTCTTCCGTGTAAGAAAATTAGCTTTTAACCGTCCACAGTAATAAAGAAATAGAAGCCAAAACACAGTTAAGTTGGAGATACTGTCTTAATTTCCTGTTCCATGCCTAGAGTTTAAGTCGTTTTCATTTTCCAGCAGCCTCTTCTTCCCAGGCCAGTCAGTCCTGGCGGAGCCGTTGCTCTTGCCGTTAGCTGTGAGTGTGGTAGCCTCTGACTGCGATTTATTTTGAATCCTTCAGGTCCAGAGCAAAGCAAGCAGAAAAAGGTGGCTCCTCGCCCAAGTATTCCTGTAAAACAAAAACCAAAAGAAAAGGTGAGAGCTGTGTATCTTTGCCGTCTCTCAGGGGTGTGCTCTGTTCTATGGGAAAAGAGCCTTGTTCGTGGTGTAGTCGAGTGGATGAAACTGCGTTTTTCTTCTTTGTAGGTGGCAGTGGAATTTAGGTGTTAGCTCATACCCTTTTTTGTCTCTTTCCCCTTGTTTTCTGTTCCTTGTGTCCCTACAAGTACATGCTGTAGGCTGCTTAGCATCCTTCAGCAATATCTGTCTGTAATCCCCATCCTTCCCTGTGTGCACTGTTTTTAGGATGTGGATAGACAGAGATCTTTAAGACTCTTCTGGCTCTTTTCGCCCTCTTTCCATGCCATCATAATGGTACACATGTATGTTCTGGCTGATGCTCTAAAGAGCATCCATGATGCAAAGAAGGGCAGCAGATGCTAGGTTTTTATTAGGCCACGCTCCAGAGTCATCGCCCGGTTTCTGGCTGTGATGATGAAGCGTGATTCCATTGGCAAATTTGAAATCATCGGTGATCACAGAGCTGGGAAAATTGCTGTGGACCTCATGGGCAGGTTAAACAAATGTGGAGTGATCAGCCCAAATTTGAACTGGAAGATCCAGAAACATTGCAGAGTAACCTGCGCCTGCCCGCGAGTTTGGTTTCATTATGCTGGCATCATGGACCACAGAGAAGCAAGAGGAAAACACACAGGAGGAAAAACATTGGGGTTATTTTCTGGGACTGTAATTACATACATGTAAATAAAAGGCCTTAATGGAAAAAAAAAAAATATTTCACTATTTCTGTAGGATAGTTGTGTTGGAAACATGTTTTCCCTTCTGTTAATTAGATTTGTCATTTGCATTATTTTCTATTGCAAAGCGAAGGAAGCCTGGCCGCCGGGGCTTGCTTCATTGAGTGTCCGCCTGCACAAAAGGTTGCAGGCTCCATTCCCAGTGTGGGGCATGCAGGAGGCCGCCAGTCGATGTTTCACTCTCATATCAATGTTTCTCTCTCTCCCTTCTCTCTCTAAAAATCACATTAAAAAAGTATTTTTTAAAAAGTGAAGGCAAGTAAAGTGTGGTTTTGTTCCTTGTTTTCTGTCCCTGTAGGAAAAACCACCTCCCGTCAGCAAGCAGGAGAGCGCAGGCACTCTGAACACCCTCAGCACTCTCTCCAGCGGCAGCAGCGCCAAGCAGAAGGCCCCCGCGGATGGCGTCCACAGGATCAGAGTGGACTTTAAGGTAAAAGTGTTCAGTGACCACGTAGTATATTGAGTCGTGGACTTCATATTTTTAAAATAATTTTTTTATGTTTCATTTACAGTTGACTTTCAATATTATGTTAGCTTCAGGTGTACAACCATGTGATTAGAAAATTATCTAGTACCCATCTGGCACTATATAGTTATTCCAATATTATTCCTATGCCAATTTTGTAACTACCAGTTTGTGCTTCTTAATCCCTTCACTTTTTTTTTTTTTTTTTTTTACTTATTCCCTTAACCCCCTTCTCCTCTGGCAACCATCAAAATATTCTCTGTATCTAGGAGTCTGTTCCGTTTTGTTTGTGTACTTTGTTCCTTAGACTCCACATACAAGTGAGAGCATCTGGCATTTGGCTGTGACTTATTTCACTCAGCACAATACCCTCTGGGTCCATCCATGTTGTTGTAATTAGCAAGATTTTATTTCTTTTTATGGCTGAGTCGTGTTTCACTGAGTAATGCCCCACTTCTTTATCCATTTGTCTGTTGATGGCACTTAAGTTGCTTCCACACTTTGGCTATTGTAAATAATGCCACCGTGAACATGGATGAATGTCTTTTTTATTTAGTTTTTGGTTTTTTTCAGAAAAATACCCAGAATAGGAATTATTGAATCCTTTGTGTCTTGTTATAATCTTTGTTTTAAAGTCTGTTTTGCCTGGTATAAGTATTGCTATCTTAGCTTTTTTTGTTTGCTCCATTTTCATGAAATTTCTTTTTTTATTGCTTTATTTTCTCTGTGTCTTTCCATCTGACAGGAGTCTTGTTTTGACAGCATATGTCAGCGTCTTATCCATTCAGCTTTCCTGTGTCTTTTGATTGGAGCATTTAAGCCCTTGGTATTTAAAGTTATTGTTGATAGATACATAGTTATTGCCATTTTATTATTCAAACTCTGATCTTTTTCTTCTTCTTCTTAAAGAAGACCTTTTAACATTTCCTATAATACTAATTCGTGGTGGTAAACTCCTTTAGCTTTTTCTTTTCTGGAAAGTTCTTTGTCTATCCTTCAATTCTGCTTTGCTCTAGAGAGTAATCTTGGTTGAGGGGTTCTTGCTTTTCATCACTTTGAATGTTTCTTATCACTCCCTTCTGGCCTATGAAGTTTCTGTTGAGAAATCAGCTGACAGTCATATGGGCGCTCCTTGTAGGTAACTGCTTTTCTCTGGCTGCTTTTAAGATTCTGTCTTTGTCTTTAACCTTTGTCATTTTAATTACGATGTGTCTTGGTGTGGGCCTCATTTCATTAAACTAATTTGAGACTCTCTGTGCCTCTGGGACTTTATGTCTGTTTCCTTCACCAGGTTAGGAAAGTTTTCTGTCAATTTTTTCTTTTTTATTGTTACAGTGTTACAGATGTTGCCCAATTTCTGTCATTTTCCCAATAGCTTTTCAATTCCTTGTTCTCTCTCTTCTTCTGGTGCCTCCATGGTGCAAACGTTGCTGCACTTGAAGTTGTCCCAGAGGCTCCTTACACTGTCCGCATTTGGGGGCATTTTTCTTGTCCTTGTTGCTGTTCTGATTGGGTGTTTTCTGCTTCCTTATCTTCCAAACATCTGATTTGATTCTTTGCCTCATCTACTCCACTAGTACCATTGGTTTCCTGTAATGTATTCTTCATTTCAGTCAGTGTATCCTACATTTCTGGCTGTGTGGTATTTTTTTTTATGTTTTCTATCTCATTCACATTTACTGTCTCTTTGTTTCTCACTGAGTTCCTCTACTCCTCCCCTAAGTTCATGGAGCACCCTTATAACCAGTGTTCTGAACTCTGCATCTGGTAGATTCCTTGTCTCCATTTAGTTCTTTACCTGGGTTTTCTGTTCTTTCACTTGGGATATGCTTCTTTGTTTTCTCACTTTGGGTTTTCTGTTCTTTCACTTGGGATATGCTTCTTTGTTTTCTCACTTTGGCAGCCTCCCGCCTTGTTGCTATGGATTAGGTAGAGCTGCTGCGTCTCCTGGTCTTGGTAGTATAGCCTAATGTGGTAGGTGTCCTGGTGGGGCTGCCTCCCTGGTCACCAGAGCCAGGCATCCGGCTGTGCCCCCAGTGTGGGCTGTGTGCGCCGCCTGCTGTAGTTGAGCCTGGGTTGCTGTCGGTACCTCAGTGGGAGGGAGGTACCCCAGGCTGATTGACTGGTAGGGCTGCAGAGACCACAGCGGAGGAGCTGCTGTGCAGTCGCCCACCTCACGGAACAGGACTCCCTTTAGCGGGGCTCTGGTGCCTGCCCAGCCTATCCCTGAGTGTAGTGATGGTTGGGTGGTCTGAGGTCCATGTGGTCTGAGGTGGTCCCTGGATGTGCTGGTGTTGGGTCTCCTAGGAGGAGCTAGCCAAGGTCAGCTGCTGCCTTGGAGTCATCCGGCATGAGTTACAAGATGATCTGCAGTGGCTGCTACCTGTGCCTGGCGTGGAGGTGCCTGGGAGAAGGCTAAACTGAAAACTGAGTTCAGTTGCTACTGTTGCTGGGGTTGGGGCTGCTTAGCAGCAAGTATGGGGGCCTGCTGAGGCTAGATGCTGCTTGTTTGGGGTTTGTGGACCCTTTGAGAGATTTTAGGAAAGTCTACAGCATGAGCAAGGGCAGGCCATTTGTATGGGAAAGCCACTGGGATCATCTTGGATGGGCCTGCACGTTGGATGGGTAAGGGTCTCGGAGTCACTGGGGCAGGCAAACTTGTTAGCCAAGATGATTGAGACTCAGATATGGTACTCAGAGGGAAATGAGCTGGAGCAGAAGTCACAGGGACCTCTTTGCAGCCCCGAACCCTGGGCTGGGCGCCTCTTGTGGGGCTGGGACTCCCCTCGCAGCCAAGATCCCCTCCCGATTTGTAACCACCACACATGGCTGTGGGACCTTCATCAGAAGCCAGTGTCCTTGACTCAATCAAGATAATAATGTTAGCAGAGGTGCTGAAAGCAAGGAAATTCAGCACAGAGTGGGGAAATGAACATGAACTACCATCAGCAGAGGGTTCGTGTGTGTGAGTAATAAAGTACATTTACATCAATATAGTGTCTGAGGAAATCATCCTTTCCCAAGGGAATTATCAAAGGATGACAATAACTTGGATCAGTAAAACTAACGGGAATTCAGTCCCAGTGTTACTTTGCATTGTAGTTAGCGTGAATTAAACCCATAAAGAGGTGACCGTTTTAACAGTTGTACTAGTATCCGATAGTAAATGTTTTTAAAGCAGCAGTTGTTTTTGAACTCATTAAAGGAGGTATGCTTGGTGTTGCTGTGTCATGTAAAACTTTCATACATGGTTTTTCTCTCCGCAGGAGGATTGTGAAGCCGAGAACGTGTGGGAGATGGGCGGCTTGGGCATCCTGACCTCCCTCCCCATCACGCCCAGGGTAGTGTGCTTCCTCTGTGCCAGCAGTGGGCACGTGGAGGTGAGAGACTGCCTTCTGGTGCCCTAGCAAGGGTCATGTAGATTAGTTTTCATTGATGAAACTATCATTGTACTAGAGGCCCAGTGCATGAAATTGTGCAGAATGGGGTCCCTAGGCCTAACCTACGATCGGCCATCTTGCGCCCTGCCGCTGTCCACCCCAGTTCCCTGTGGTTCCCCATTCGCCATCCAGCAATTGGAGCCTGTGGGCCGGGGGGGAGGGACCGAGAGGTCTGCCTTCCGCCTGCTTGCCAGTCCCCAGTCCTGCCCTGCTGTCACCCATCCTGGTTCCCCGTTGGCCACCCAGCTATCAGAGCATGCGCGCTGCGGGGAGGGGCTGATGGTGTCAATGTCCCTCATAGTGACTGGTTGATCAGTCTTTCTAGTCGTTATGCTGTTATGGTTGCTGGCTTTTAGTATTTAGTATTCTGTTTTGTTAGTAGGCAGCAGGTACTATGCACCCTGCCTGGTTTGACTCAGTGATAGAGCGCTGGCCTGCAGACCATATCCTGGGTTTGATTCTGGTCCAGGGCATGTTTGATTCAGTTGCAGGCTCCTCCCTGGCTCAAGGCCACATGCAGGAGGCAACCAATCAGTGTGTTTCTATCACATCGATGTTTCTCTCTTTCCCGCTCTCTTCCACTCTCTCTAAAAATCAATGGGAAAATTCTCGGGTGGAGATTAAAAAATAACTAAACCAGTTTATGAAATACTTTTGAAATGTTTTAGAGATTTTAGGAAGCCATCTGCTTCATAGTAGGGTCACAAAGGTGTATTGAATGAGAAAAGTGTACTCTTTACTGAGGCCTGGTTTTTCTGCTAGATGCTTAAACAAGGAGAAAAATAATACGAGTTCCTCTAGGAAAAGAGACACTTTTGATGGTTTTATATTGAATATCCAAACCCCTTGTCTCTGAAGAGCTCTTTAACAATTAGTAAGGAAAAGGAGTACCACCCAGTAAGAAAGAAGTTTAAGGACAGGAATATAAAACGCATGAAATGGGAAATAAAACAGTGTGGGCGGAGGTGGTGAGCCTTCTGATGGGAGTGAAAGCATGATATAAAGGGGGAACCGCATGACATAAAAAGGATTGTGAGAATGGGCACTCTCTCCGGTGGAGCTAAATCAGTTACAGTCTTTCTTTCTGAGGGCTCTTTGGAAGTATGTACTCCATTTTAGATGGGTATACCCTCTAAGCCAGCAGTTGTGCTGTAGGCATTTATCTCATGAATGTAACTGGATAAATGGGGAAATGTGTAAATGTATGTACACGTATATGTGTATGTACAATACATATAAAAGCAAACCTTTCCATATACACTGAGTGGCCAGATTATTATAATCTCTGAATGCATAATAATCTGGCCACTCTGTGTGTGTGTGTGTGTGTGTGTGTGTGTGTATTAGAGACCTGGTGCATGAATTTGTGCATGGGTGGGGTCTGGCCAGCCTGGCCATGGGGAGGGGCATGGGCGGTTAGCCGACCTGCCTGCTGTTTGAACTCCTGGTCAAGGGAACAATTTGCATATTAGCCTTTTATTATATAGGATATACACTGAGTGGCCAGATCATTATGCGTTCAGAGATCATAATAATCTGGCCACTCAGTGTATGTGTTTACACATCATGAACCGAAGGGTTTCCTTCAGTATTGTTTATGCTAGGGCTGCTTTAGATCAGTGTTTCCCAACCTTCTCTCATGATGAGAATCACCTGGTGGAGTTGTTAAACTACAGATTCCTGAATCCCAACTAAGAGGTGCTAAACTAGAATTTTGGGGAGCATATAGGTAAAATTGTACAGAGCACTAAGTTAAGTATACAATTTTACCTATATGCTCCCAAACATTCTAGTTTAGCACCTCTTAGTTGGGATTCAGGAATCTGTGTTTTAACAACTCCACCAGGTGATTCTCATCATGAGAGAAGGTTGGGAAACACTGCTGTAGATGACATTGAAACTGAGAACATCCAGCCTGCAAGTGCCAGGGGGCACTGTCCTTTTCCTACTTAATCGAGTGCTTTGTATTCACACACATGCTACCCACAGAGGAAGCACTCATGCACCAGGACTTCAGCTTCTGGGATAAAACAGTTTGTCCAAAGTGTGGTTGCTCTCATTTAAATGGCACGGCTGTGTGCAGCGACCCCACAGAATCCTAAAGCCGGACTGGAGGACGGATGCGCGCGCCCTCTGCCTCGGACAGGACAAGCAGGGCTTGCGGGTCTCCCACCAGCACGTTGTAAAAGGGGTTTATGTTGACATGATTTCAGATTTTCAGAAATGTTACAGGGGTAGCACAAAGAGCCCTCATCTGCCCTTCACCTGGAGTCCCCAAACAATAATAGTTTTCGTTTACTTTTTTTTCTTTGTATTTATATTTTATAAAATAAGAAATAAAATATACACACACTTTTATATACGTAGACATATTTTTCCTAAAAAATTGAGAGCACATTCCAGACATGTGCAGTTTCACTTCTAATTATCAAAATCAGAAATAAGGCCTGGCTGGTGTCTTATGAACCAAGAGCTCACGGTTCAATTCCTGGCCAGAACACGTGCCCGGGTTGCGGGCTCAATCCCCAGCCGATCAGTGATTCTCTCTCATCATTGATGTTTCTATATCTCTCTCCCTCTCCCTCTTTGAAATCAATAAAAATATTTATTAAAAAAAGAAAAACAGGAAATAACCTTAGTACATTATTATTAGCTAATCTATGGACCTTATTTAGGTTTGACCAGTTGTCCCAGTAATTATTTTAGGCAAAAGAAAATTCTGGTCCAGCCGGCAAGACTCAATGGTTGAGCATCAACCTATGAATCGGGATGTCATAGTTTGATTCCTGGTCAGGGCACATGTCTGGGTTGTGGGCTCAATCCCCAGTGTGGGACATGCAGGAAGCAGCCGATCAATGATTCTCTCTCATCACTGATATTTCTATCTCTCTCTCCTTCTGCCTTCCTCTCTGAAACCAATAAAATTAATACAAATATATTTTTTAAAAAGAAGGAACATTCTGGGTCACCCTCATTGGAATTTTTAAAAATACCGTTATGAAAATAATTTATTTCTAAAATTAGACATGGAAAGGATAAACCAGAGCTTACAACTGTTTAGAATATTGTAGAAAATCTTTAAAACCCTCCCTGTTTTCCCCTACCCCATTTCTTTACATCCCCATAGCTCTTTGTTTATAGCTATCTTATGTCACTTAGCACATCATGTGAAATCTTGGGTTGTACTTATTTTGTTACTTTATAATTTTATTACTCCCACATTAGTTCCCTGAATCTTCTGCAATGCCCTGTATTGTGCTGTTGAAAAAAGAAAAAATATACTCATTGCATACTGACTATATACTGAATAAAATAGAGAGCACTATATTCCTAACTCCCAAAGGATGTGTGTAGGATTTGGCTGGTATATCTGCATACTATTCCGTGACTTTTTCTTCATCTTTCCCCAGTTTGTGTATTGCCAAGTCTGCTGTGAGCCCTTCCACAGGTTCTGTTTAGAGGAGAACGAGCGCCCCCTGGAGGACCAGCTGGAAAACTGGTGTTGCCGTCGCTGCAAGTTCTGTCACGTTTGTGGAAGGCAGCACCAAGCCACAAAGGTACACGGCTAAGCAATAGAACTGCTTGGAGGATGACTATCTTCATTCCTGCCTCTGCCTTTAGGAGTTTGCATCTGTTTTTTCTCTTGACTTAGGCTGTTTGACTATTTGATTGGATATAATCAGTTGCCTATTTCTGTGTTTTAATTTTGGGGATATTGCACAAGACGTGGCATTGGATAAAATCCCCCAAATAAGTCAAGTCTACCTGATAAGCATACTCACCCCTGGGTGCCTTTGGCAGGAAGTAATTTCGTGGGTTTTGATGGGGAGTACGTAATTGGTGAGGAAACGTGCCGCTGGGCGGCTGTGCTGTGCTTACTGAAGAGAAGCGGGAAGTGAGGTGTGCAGCGACGCTGTCCGCCGAGGGGAGGTGATCCCATGCTGTGCCTTTGTGTCTGTCTCACAGCAGCTGCTGGAATGTAATAAGTGCCGAAACAGCTATCACCCCGAGTGCCTAGGACCTAACTACCCCACCAAACCTACCAAGAAAAAGAAAGTCTGGGTGAGTGCGCCACCGTGTGTTCCAGGAGGACTGTCATGGGCTGGGCTGGGGGGCTTACCTTAGCAGTGTCCTTGCTTGAAGATGTCAGGGTGACAGTTACTTTGGCCTTGTTATTAGAAAAAGCCATCCCAGGAGACAAGTCAACTCTAGATATTTGTGACCTTTTTAAATCAGAGGAGACACTACAGAGAAGAAACTCGACTGCGTTTGTTTCCTTCCTTCCAGATCTGCACCAAGTGTGTGCGCTGCAAGAGCTGCGGATCCACCACCCCAGGCAAAGGCTGGGACGCGCAGTGGTCCCACGACTTCTCACTGTGCCACGACTGTGCCAAACTCTTTGCTAAAGGTGCCGCCCAGAGGGTTTTGTCGCATTTTAGATGTTGTTCTTGGTGTTTGGAGGTGAACTGAACACTCACGTGGAATAAGATAAATGTCTTACACGTCTTTGCAAGGTTTCCATTTAGACACATTTACTAAGTTTCTAGTCTTGCTTTCTTTTATACAGAATTATAGCCACTAGGCATGCTTTATTAGGTTATGAGAAGAATTAAGTAGTTTTTTTTTTTATAAGAGTTAACCACAAAGAAGTTCTCTGAGCCAGTATTTCTCAAAGTGAGGTACATAGATATTTGATTGTTTCAGAAATGATTTTATGTGGTACTGAGGCAACCATTTTACCTGATTTTCTTTTATGTTTAGTTAACTTGTTAAGATGATTGGGGGGCCATTGGTCCACATGAACACACAGGTGTCAGGTGTGGGCTTCTGTGTGGCAGATTCTGTCTTATGCACTCTGTGCCCGCCACCCAGAGTCACATCTTCTGTCACCACGTATTAGGTCCCCCTTCTCCTCCACCTCCTCAGTTTGTGTTCACGGGTTTCAGTTTTATATCCCACATAGAGTGAAAAATCATATGGTTCTTAGCTTTTTCTGACATTTCACTTAGCATCATGCTCTCAGGGCCATCCGTGCTGGTGCAAATGGCGCTATTTCACCCTTTCTTGTGGCTGAGCGGTATTCCACGTGTGTGGACTACATCGTCTTTAGCCAGTCCTCTTCTGAGGGCACTTTGGCTGCTTCCTGGCCACTGTGAACAGTGCTGCAGTGAACACAGGGGCATGTTCATTGTGAATACATGATTTGAGGTTTCGGGTACATACCCAGGAGAGGGATTGCTGGGTCCCTCAGTTCTTAATTTTCTGAGGAATCACCGGACTGCTTTCCATGTGGCTGCACCGGTCTGCATCCCCACCAGCAGAGAATGAGGGCTCCCTTTTTCCCACAGCCTCTCCAACACTCGTTGCTTGTCTGGTTGATTATGGCCACTCTACAGGTGTGAGGTGGCATCTCACTGTAGTTTTGATCTGCATTTCCCTAACTGCCGGTGAGGTGGAACACCTTTCCATTGTCTATTGGCTGTTTGTCTTCTTGGGCGGGGTGTGTTTTCAGGTCCTCTGCCCACTGTTTGATTGGATTATTTGTTTGCTGTTGACTTTCATGAGTTCTGTATATATTTTGGAGATTAAACCTTTGTAGTAACTACTGTTTGCAAATATCTCCCATCAGGTTGGCTGCCTCTGTGTTTTGTTGTCAGTTTCTTTTGCTGTGGAGAAGCTTTTTAGTTTGATGTAATCCCATTCATTTATTTTTGCCTTTACTTCCCTTTAAGGTCAAGTTCATAAAATATTCTCTGTGACCAAGATCCTTAAGTTTAGTGCCTATATTTTCTTCTACGTAGCTTATTGTTTCGGGTCTTATATTTAGGTCTTTGATCCATTTTGAATTAATTTTCTTTTCTTTTCTTTTTTTAATGATTTTTTTACAGAGAGGAAGAGAGAGAGACAGAGAGCTAGAAACATCGATGAGAGAGAAACACCGACCAGCTGCCTCTTGCACACCCCCCACCGGGGATGTGCCCGCAACCAACGTACATGCCCCTGACGGACTCGAACCTGGGACCTCTCAGTCCGCAGACCGACGCTCTACCACGGAGCCAAACCGGTTTCGGCCATTTTGAATTAATTTTTGTATATGGAGACAAATTAATCTAGTTTCATTTGTTTACATGTCTCTGAATTGCCAGATGTTTTAGCTCTGATCTCCCAATCTTTAATCTCTATCGCTGCCTTAACACAGTACAGCCTGCTGCTTGGGAGTGGGTATGTTTGCCCTCACCGCAACCGCAATCCTTGGCCTCCACCTCTGGGTCCTGCCCCAAGCGCCCTCCTGGGATAGTCACAGAGGGGGACGTCAGTTCTACTGCGATAGTCTAGGATACAGACAGTCTCCTGGCCCAAGGGCCTAAGGGCCCTGTCTGGGGAGTCCACGCTGCAGCGGGCTCTGTGATCCCGGGAGGGCTTTTTGTCTGAAACACCACCAGCAGCAGAGAGGGCACGGGAGAACCCGCGTCTGTCAGGCATTTGCTGGCTCAGACCTTTTTGCTCCCATGCCACTCGGAAGGAAACTCCCAGCTGCAGGGCCACATCGCTGGGCCGTCTGTGCTTCCCTCCCTGCTTGTCCCGGGTTTGTTCCCGGTGGCCCACCTGTGGGCTTCCGTGCAGGACTCAGTGTGCCTCTGCACTGAGCAGGGCTTTCTTTGTTGAGTTAGACTTGGTTAGCTTGTGAAGGTTCAGGGGAGAGGACTGGGTGAGCTGTCATGCTGCCACTCCTCTGATGTCATTTCAAATATTCAAACATTTTCCCTCAATAGTTACACCAGAGACCAGCCAGCATGGCTCAGTGGTTGAACCAGGAAGTTATGGTTCGATTTCCGATCAAGGCACATGCCCGGGTTGTGTCCTCCATCCCCAGTGAGGGGCGTATAGGAGGCGGCCTATCAGTGATTCTCTCATCATTGATGTTTCCATTTCTCTCTCCCTCCCCTTCCTCTCTAAAATCAATGAAAACATATTTTAAAAAATAGTTAATGCTAGAAAAAACATATCTAAGTAATTCATTGAACTCATCATTTTATTCACTTAGAATAAATATGATGTAAAAGGTCACTCACTCTTTGAAGCTATTTAAAATAGGCAAATCAGTGCTAAGTCTATTCATTAAAAAATAGGGGATATGCGGATAAAGCAAATTAGTGAAGGTGTACTTCATTGTGCTGGAATTTAGAAGCATTCTATAAAAGCAGTGAGAATAAAGAAAAGTGTAAATTAACTGTTCTTTATTCCCATACCCTCATCTCTTTGTAAGATTTAAACATTTCTTTGGAACGTTTAAGAGAAAGTTCTCTCTTCCATGCTTTTTCTGTTATGTTATCTTAAATCTGTCTCGGGGCCTTTAATCATGAGCCTGGAGAGCGAGCGGCCTGTCCAAGAGCTCAGAGTGATCCCGCTGCTTTCCAGGTGTGTGTGCATTCCCTGGCAGGGCCGAGCTGACGTGTATTAAGTAGCTTCTGCATTTTATTTGTTTATTTAATTTAAAAATACATTTTTATTGACTTCAGAGAGGAAGGGAGCAGGAGAGAGATAGAAACATCAATGATGAGAGAATCATTGATTGTCCGCCTGCTGCACGCCCCCTACTGGGGATGGAGCCGGCAACCTGGGCATGTGCCCTGACCGGTATCAAACTGTGACCTCCCGGTTCATAGGTTGACACTCCATCACTGAAGCGTGCCGGCCAGCGGTTCCTGCATGTTAGATCAGGTTCACATACAGAAGTCCAGGCCAGGGGTTCAGTGGAGTGGGAACCAAAGCACTTAGCTGAGCACGTTGCTTTGCTTTCAGGAAACTTCTGCCCGCTCTGTGATAAGTGTTATGACGATGACGACTATGAGAGTAAGATGATGCAGTGTGGGAAATGTGATCGCTGGGTCCATTCCAAATGTGAGAATCTTTCAGGTACAGAAGGTTGGAGTCTTTTTATTACCATTTTCTTTTCTGATAGCTACCCTGACAGCCCCCTCAGTCCTCCCAATGTAAAAACTGGCAGTGTTACGTGAATTTTTTATAATTAACTTCTTGTCTTTAGAATCAACAACATAGTGTGAAGTTTGTGCCCATTTATCTTGAACATGTCCCTCTGAAATACCTACTTGCTGTCCTTTGCGGGTACCATGACCTATTGATCCCCCAATAACCAAAGCCCGGACTAGTATTAACGTCTCCTGGAAGATCCATAGGTGCGAGCTCCCAGGGGATGTTAGTCTCAGTGCTGTTTCTACCAGACGGCTTTCTCTGAAGCTCAGTGGTGTAGTCTCCCCTCTTCCCTCTCCCGCTCTTCAAAGCACCTTATGATTGTAGGTTTTTGCTTTCCTAGATGAGATGTATGAGATCCTGTCGAATCTGCCGGAAAGTGTGGCCTACACGTGTGTGAACTGCACCGTGCGGCACCCTGCGGAGTGGCGGCTGGCCCTGGCCACGGCGCTGCAGGCCTCCCTCAAGCAGGTGCTGACGGCCTTGCTGAACTCTCGGACCACCAGCCACTTGCTACGCTACCGACAGGTAGGCCCCGTCTCCTTTGGGTTCTCAGAGTTTGTCCTTCAGTGGTTTTTACTTCCAGAATGGTTTTTGGTTGGGTGGGTGTTTTTCTTTTTTTCTTTTTTTTTATTTTAATTTTGCTTCATTTAGTTTTGCTTCACTTAGTCATGTAGGTGACTTGTTTTAACCTTGAAATCATTAAAACATTTTTCGAGCCAAGAATAAAACCTTCTAGCCCAGCCAGCGTTGCTCGGTAGTTGAGCCCCAACCCATGAAGCAGGAGGTCACCGTTTGATTCCCGGTCAGGGCACATGCTAGGGTTTCGGGCTCCATTCTCAGTGAGGAGCATGCAGGAGGCAGCCAATTGATGATTCTCATCACTGATGTTTCTATCATTCTCTCCCTCTCCCTTCCTCTCTCTGAAATAAATAAAAACTTTTAAAAAAGAAGAAGAATAGGTCCTTCTTTGGGGTAAGAAATAGGAAGGAGGCATATTTCAAAGGCCTTACTGTTATAAGAAGTTTGGACTTTACTAGGATACTCTAAAGGCTCTGAGGAGTCAGTGAAGGCCTTCACCCAAAGGAGGAACCTAGCCTGGCCGGGTGCCATGGAGCAGCATCCCCCACACCAGAAGGTGGTAGGTTCGATACCCAGTCAGGGCACATGCCCAGGTTGCAGATTTGATCCCCAGTTGAGGCAAGTTCAGGAGGCAGCCGATTGGTGTTTCTCTCTCTTTTCCTCTCATGGTTTCTCTTTCCTTCCCCGTCCCTCCCCTGCCCCTCCCTCCCTCTTCCTCACTGGTTTTCTCCCTCTGAAATCAATAAAAATACATATCCTATGCTGCGGATTAAAAATAAAAAGAGTAACTTGATCAGAGTTGCTTTTTAGAAAAAGCATGTTTCTGATTGGAGAGCGGGGCAGGGTTGGAGACGCCTGAGCCTCAGCAGGACAGGGTTCAGAGACAGCCTGTCACTGAGGTGAGCGAGAGCACGGTGCCTCCTCTCAGGTGGGAAGGGCCAGAGACGGCGTAGCTCTGGGGAACCCCTGGGGCTCCTCAGGGTACAGTTTGAAAACTGCTGCTACGGAGCCGCACAAGCTGTGGACTGCGTCTCTACTAGTCATCAGGAACTCAGGAGTGATTGGTTGACAGAACCACGTGGGTAATGTTAACACAGAGCTAGGCTGCTGCTTTCTCTTTAAGAGAGCTTAGTTTTTTAAACAGGAGGTTAGCTGTGCCCTAGCTGGTGTGGCTCAGTGGGTAGCGTTGGCCCTCAGACTGTTGGTCCTGGTTCGATGTGGGTAAGGGCATGCACCTCGGTTGCAGGCTTGACCCTGGTTGGGGCTTGCGTGGGAGGCAGCCAGTCAATATATCTGTCTCACATCAATGTGTCTCTCTGTCTCTTCTACTCTAAAAATCAATGGAAAAATATCCCCAGGTGAGGATTAACAAAAAATGTATATTTAAAAAGAAAATTAGCCGAAACCGGTTTGGCTCAGTGGATAGAGACTGCAGACTGAAAGGTTCCAGGTTCGATTCTGGTCAAGGGCATGTACCCAGTGGGGAGTGTGCAAGGGGCAAATGATTCTCTCTCATCGATGTTTCTAACTCTCTATCCCTCTCTCTTCCTCTCTGTAAAAAATTCAATAAAATAATTTAATAAATAAATAAATAAATAAAAGAAAATTAGCTGCCATTTATGTCTTACTTAAAAGCAACTGGACAGTTTGTGGAGGGTTTTTTTAAAATATATTTTTATTGATTTTAGGAGGAAGAGGGGAAGAGAGAGAAACATCAGTGATGAGAAAGAATCATTAATCGGCTTTTTCTTGTACGGCCTCTACTGAGGATCAAGCCCACAGCCTGAACATGTGCTCTGACCAGGAATTGAACCTCTGGCCTCCTGGTTCATAGGTCAACACTCAACCACTGAGCCACGCTGGCCGGGCAGTTTCTATTTCTTCATGCTAGGCTTGGAATTTACCAAGCAAAATCTTAAATTAGCTAAGATAGCTGGCTCATTTTAACTTTTCCTTTTCTATAATTGGAGAAATCTCTTATTTCCATGTTCTTTCAGTTTTATAATATGAATCACTCAGTCCCATCTGTATTAACTTTAATAGCATTTGCCTAGATGCCTATTCAGTGTCAGCTAAGTGAAGCCTGCCTTTCCTGGACACAGGCTGCCAAGCCCCCAGACTTAAACCCCGAGACGGAGGAGAGCATACCTTCCCGCAGCTCCCCGGAGGGCCCGGACCCGCCCGTGCTCACGGAGGTCAGCAAGCAGGAGGAGCCGCAGCCTGTGGATCTGGAAGGGGTCAAGAAGAAGATGGACCAAGGGAACTACACGTCTGTGGTATGTCTGCGGCGAACGACCAGCATTCCCAGGCCGGTGGAGTTCCCGGCTCTTTGTGGAAGATGGAGCTGGGGATAAGCATTAAAGGATGATTTGAATTCTGTTTAGAAATGTCATGTGGCCTTAAATACCTAAAAATAGGTGGGTGGCTTTAGCTCTTTGTTTCAGAAGGTTAGTGTCTTAAGGGGTTCTTTTTTATTTCTTTTTATTTGGCTTTTATCTGAGTTCTCTGAAAATTACTTTCATATTGAAGTCTTTTTATATTAATACTGTTTATGGCCCTGGTGTGGCTCAGTTGCTTGAGCATCGTCCCATGCACTGAAAGGTCGCTGGGTCTATTCCCAGTCAGGCAGTGCCGCCCAGAGCACAGACTTGATCCCTAGTGGAAGGTGTGCAGGGGGCAGCTAATCAGTGGTTCTCTGTCATCAACGTTTCTCTCCACCCCCTCATCATCACCCCCCTTCCCCCGCTTCTCTCTCTCCCTTTCTCTTTCCCTCTAAAACTAGTACAAATATATTTTTTAAAAACTTTATAGAAAAAATAGCAGTGTGAAGGTAATTGGCTTGACTTTTTTTTTTTTTTTTTTTTTTTTTTTTTTTTTCCACCCAAAATTTTGGTTGCCTCCCAAAAAGAAAAAATTGGGAGAGAGAGATATGGCTTGACCTTTTCGAGATAACATCTGAGCATTATCTTTCTGTATAAGGTCTCCAGTAAGGGACGTGCAGGAGGCAGCTGATCTGTGATTCTCTCACTCACCATTGATGTTCGTTTTCTCTCTCTCTCTCTTTCTCTCTCTCTCTCTGTCTCTGTCTCTGTCTCTGTTTCTCTCCCTTCCTCTCTGGAATCAATAGAAATAAATTTTAATGAAACATTAATAGAAACTGCACTGTATGAAACTAAGGCATTAGCTTCCTGTGGGCCCTCCGCTGGGTGGTCAGGAGGGAAAGGAGGTGGTTCGGAAAGCACCGTGTCATTAGTGACTGCTTCGCTTTTGTCCGCAGTTGGAGTTCAGTGATGACATCGTGAAGATCATCCAGGCGGCCATTAATGCAGATGGAGGGCAGCCGGAGCTTAAGAAAGCCAACAGCATGGTCAAGTCCTTCTTCATTCGGGTGAACCACATTAATACACGTTAATAGCCACCTTCTTAATGCCTGTCTGCAGGGACTCCCTCCCCCCCAACCCCCCGCCCCCGAACAGAACAGATCTTGTCTCTTCTTTTTTTTTTTTTTTTTAAATATATTTTATTGATTTTTAACAGAGGAAGAGAGAGAGGTAGAGAGCTAGAAACGTCGATGAGAGAGAAACATCGGCCAGCTGCCTCTTCCACACCCCTACTGGGGATGTGCCCGCAACTAATGTACATGCCCTTGACCAGAATCGAACCTGGGACCTTTCAGTCCGCAGACCGACGCTCTACCACTGAGCCAAACCGGCTTCGACCAGATCTTGTCTCTTCTGCCTTGTGCTCTGCTCTCCACATACGGCATCTGGTTGTATTCACTCCTCTGACTCCTGGGGGCGTTGGGGGGGATCTTGGAGTGGATGTTCTTTCCCTCGCATCTGCAGGCGCTTGTGTGATGTGGGTTTTATGTGGTTTCCACATGAATGTTCACCGGTTTACATGCTGTTTGTTTGTTTGTTTGTTTGTTTTTCTGTTAGCAAATGGAACGTGTTTTTCCATGGTTCAGTGTCAAAAAGTCCAGATTTTGGGAACCAAATAAAGTATCAAGCAAGTAAGTAAATTTTTTTTTTCTCCTATGCTATATTTCTAGATTGAGGTTTCTCAAGAGTAGGCTTTAATATTAAAAACTTAATCAGTTGAAATGCTCTTTGAGTGCTGGCTTAGAGACAGCAGTGTATTTATAGTCTGTTGTTAGAATTGGGTCCTATTTTATTCATTTCAAATGGTGCTCTCTACCTCGAGTCCCTATATTTATTCTTAAGTTTTTATTCAGGTGAATCCTTTTGAGTCTGAGAAAGTGATCACTTGCTTCTGGAAGTTTCATCAGGAGTCCTACATTGAGATTACGCTTTTAAAGTAACACCAAGTCCCATGTGCTGAGGCGGTTTACAGGTTGTGGCTGTGCTCACGTGTGGGACTGGCCGTGCCCAGGCCAAGCCCCGGTGAGCCGAAGATGTCACTGTGTGCAGTTCGGTCGCTATGGGGTCAGTAAGTCTGTCGATCGATTGTTTCCAGCAGCGGGATGCTACCCAACGCAGTGCTTCCGCCTTCACTTGACCATAACTATGCTCAGTGGCAGGAGCGAGAGGACAGCGGCCGCACTGAGCAGCCTCCGCTAATGAAGAAGATCATTCCTGCTCCCAAACCCAAAGGGCCCGGAGAGCCAGACTCGCCCACGCCCCCGCACCCCCCCACGCCGCCCGCTCTCAGTAAGGATGCCCGGGGTTGGCTGGGGATCTAAATTTGATATCCTTGCACGTTAGAAACTTTCAGGTGATCCTTAAATGTAATGAAATCATTCTTTGTGCTTCACTTGGAATGTTAACAAGGAATTTATAGAAATACTCTAGTGAGTGGTGGGACAGCATAGCTTGGCACATTTTTTGAAAATGTTCCTTTTATAGGTTAGGAGCTGTTTGAGCCGAATTGTTTTCTTTTTCCTGGAAATCGAAATTAGAGTCGCCAGTTTTAATTGGGTGTCTTTGGGCTCCAAGGTACTGATAGGAGTCGAGAAGATAGTCCAGAACTGAACCCACCCCCGGGCATAGAAGACAACAGACAGTGCGCGTTATGTCTGACTTATGGCGATGACGGTGCCAATGTAAGTACTCGGCCGGGGTCCCACCTGCTGGGTGCTCAGAGTGAGCTGTGTGACCTTTGTGTCTAAGCTTGATGCCTGGGTGTTGTGGAACTCAGGGTTATTTCTATAACTGATTTAAAAGATGATTTGCCTTAACTTAACCTGCTGATGCCTAGTAATTTCTACCTTCTCAAAAAGATTTTTTGAAAGCCAATAAAATCCAAGTTGCACATTAAATAATTTGTATTTAACATGCTAAGCGCCCAGTCCGTCACCGGTGACGGACACTATACTTTCTGTCCAGAAGACAAAACAGGCTGGCGCTAGCTAGCGGGTTGATGCAGTAGAGCAGAATGGCTACGGTCCGTTTCTGTGCTGCTGATCTTCGCAAGGACTTAACCTCTCTGACCCTCCGCTTCATCTTTGAAATAAGCAGCAAAAGAAGAATCTTACCTCAGAATGGTTCTGAGGACCGAGGAGGGGATGTGTAAGGTCTGGCACACAGTCTGCTTTTTCTCTGATTCTCCCGTCTGTGGAAGAGGCGGTCAGAAAGGACGGGAGTGAAACGGGAACGCTGAAAAAGAAGTCTGATTTTTTATGTGTGTGTGCACTTAAAGAATTTTAATTAGGTTATTGAAGTTGTCTTGACTGAGGTAAAACAAATACCAAGGAAAACTTTCTTTGACATAATATTCTTTAAAGAGAAAAGGAATCTCTTTGTTTCCAGGATGCCGGCCGCTTGCTGTACATTGGCCAGAATGAGTGGACGCATGTGAACTGTGCTCTGTGGTCGGCAGAAGTGTTTGAGGACGATGACGGGTCCCTGAAGAACGTGCACATGGCTGTGATCCGGGGCAAGCAGCTGGTAAGGAGCAGGGAATGCCATCCAAGAGGCTCCCTCTGTTTCCAGATGTGCTGTCTGTGGCTGGGTGCCGCCTCCTGCTGTTTCCCATATGCCTTCGGGGTGGCCAGCAAGGACCCAGTATTGGTGTCCACGGAGGGCAGCTGGCTCTCCTGACCCTGGGAGTGAGGGCAAAAAAGGACCAGTGCCCTCGCTGGAGAAGGGCCCTGACGGTGACTGATGGAATAAGGTGGTGCCACAGCCTAGTGACAGGGAATGTCAGCCACGGATAGGTGTGTCTGTTAAGCCTGGTAACTAGGACACCATTACATTTCTGATACTCTTTCTAGAATGGAGTTCTTTGGGATAGAATAGCTTTCTAGAAAGATGATGTTTTTAGCCTTGATCTTCAAAGTTTCCTCTTCTCTAAACCAATCTTGCATCCTAGAAGAAAAACTATTTTGGTCCAAATTCTAAATCAAATTGTAATATTAAACTTGATTGGTTATAGGACCCCCTGGACCGTGGGAGAGAAAGGTTTGTGGAGAGGACTGTATGGCTCATATCCCTTCCCTGTGATCCAGCAGATTATCAATAAACAAAATTACATCTAGGAAACGCTAGAATGGGGAGGTGGGAAATGGCGTGAGATATTTGAACCTCTGACTCGGGCTGGTTCGTTCTGGTTTGCTAGCGATGCGAGTTCTGCCAGAAGCCGGGTGCCACCGTGGGCTGCTGCCTCACCTCCTGCACCAGCAACTACCACTTCATGTGCTCGCGGGCCACGCACTGCGTGTTCCTGGACGACAAGAAGGTGTACTGCCAGCGGCACCGGGACCTGATCAAGGGCGAGGTGAGAGCTGCCGCTGGCTTTTAATCCTCCGGGAATTCAGGGAGAAGAGGTGGCTGATAGCAAGCCAGGATGCAACTTGGCTTTACCTTCTCCTCTGTGCTCCTAGCACCTGCTCCCCTTAGCGAGAGGCAGGAGTCCTGGTGGGACCGGCGGTCAGAGCCGTGCCCTGTCCCTCTGAGAGGCAGCATCATGAGCAGTCTGTGACGGGACAGCCACGTACAGCTCCTCTGGGTTTCGTTTTAGGTGGTTCCTGAGAATGGATTTGAAGTCTTCAGAAGAGTGTTTGTGGACTTTGAAGGAATCAGCTTGAGGAGGAAGTTCCTTAATGGCTTGGAACCAGAAAATATTCACATGATGATTGGTAGGACATGGGCCTCGGTTGTAGGGGAGGCTGGATGTAGCATTGGGGGACTTGTTAGTCTTTGGTTATGAAATTATTTTATACTAGAGGCCCGGTGCATGGATTTGTGCATCGATGGGGTCCCTCGGCCTGGCCTGCAGGGATCCGACTAAAACTGGCTCACCAACATCTCCCCCGAAGGATCCCAGGTTGCAGCCAGGCGGCTCTCGGGTGATGCACCCTGGAACCGGGTTCCCTCCTCTCTGCTTCCGGGTGCATCACCCAAGAACCGCAGCTGCCAAGTCACCAAGCTCAGCAGCTCCTACATTGAGTGTCGGCCCCCTGGTAGTCAGTGTGCATCATACCTACTGGTCAGATGGTCGGGCGGTCACTTAGGCTGTTATATACATAGATGTACCGTTATCTCCTCCAATCACTGTTCTCTCCTTGGCCAGGCTCCATGACAATCGATTGCTTGGGAATTCTCAACGATCTGTCTGACTGTGAGGACAAGCTGTTTCCAGTTGGATACCAGTAAGTACCGCTGCACAGGGGAGACCGCCCACAGCCTGAGCACCCTGATGCAGTCAGTGTCACATTGTTAGGTGTAGAGCCACTCTTGTGAGTTACTTCTAACTGCTACTAAAAATTAACTTCTTTTTTGCTACTTGTTGTGGATGAGGACTAAAGTGTCATTTTATGTCAGCTGAATTCAGTTATGGAAGAAAAATATTGAATGATATTGTGATAAGTTTGCACGGTGACAGGTGATCACTAGAACTAATGGGGTGCTCGCATTGTAAGGAATAAAATGTTGAATCACAGCCCTGGTCCGGTTGCTCAGTTGCTTAGAGCTTTGTCCCCATACACCAAGGGTGCAGGTCCAGGCCCCAGTCAGGGCACACACAGGAGCAACCAGTGAGTGCATGAATAAGTGGGACAGCCAAACAGTGTTTTTCTATCGCTCCCTTCGTATCTCTAAAATCAATAAAATAAAATTTAAAAAACGTTTAATTAAAAAAATTAAATCTCTATATAACATGCTATTGTACACCAACTAACTATACTTAAAAAACAAACAGAATAATCCTATCTAATAAGAGTAATATGTAAATTGACTGTCACTCCAACACAATAGTCGCCCCCATGTGGTCAAAGATGGCTGCCCCCATGTGGACATAAGGTGGCCTGCAGGGAAGGGCAGTTGTGGGCAATCAGACCAGCAGGAGAGGCAGTTGGGGTCACCAGGTCAGCAAAGGAGGGCAGTTGCGGGGGACCAGGCCTGCAGGGGAGAGCAGTTAGGGGCAACTGGGCTGGCAGGGGAGGACAGTTGGGGGTGAACAGTCCAGGAGGGGGAGAGTATTTGGGGGGAACCAGGCCTGCAGGGGATGACAGTGGGGGGTGACCAGCTGGCAAGGGAGGGCAGTTAGGGGCAATCAGGCCAGCAAAGGGCAGTTAGGCATCGATCAGGCTGGCAGGGGAGTGATTAGGGGGTGATCAGGCTAGCAGGCAGAAGCAGTTAGGGGCAATCGGGCAGGCAGGCAGGCAAGCGGTTTGGAGCCAGTAGTCCTGGATTGTGAGAGGGATGTCCCAGATTGGAGAGGATACAGGCTGGGCTGAGGGACCCCCACCACCACCCCCATGCACAAATTTTGTGCCTTGGGCCTCTAGTCTATACATAAAAGCCTAAGCAATATGATGTCCACTGACCACCAGAGGGCAGACACTCAGCACACAGGCATGGGAACATGGAACAGTCTGATGAATCTCGGGGGATTCGTGCACTGGTGGTTCTCTAGTAGGAATTTATAATCTTTCCCATATGCAGCAAGTTGTTTAAACTTCTAACAAGTGACAATATAAATTCAAAATCCCCTTTCTAGCTCTCTCCTTTAGTTTCATTTTGCTGCATAGCCTTTAACTTAGTCCACCTCCCAGTGCTGACGACAGTTTGCACTGCTGGCTTAGCTGGCAGCTCTGGGTGAACAGCTCCCTCAGCACCCAGCAAATCTGAAGCAGTTACACTTCCCTGCCACATGGGGCGCTTGTCCCAAAGGAAACATCTTGTGTTCGCTCTTTCCTCATTTTGTACATATTGTGGGGCAGTGGTCCCTTCCTGAGGGCCAATACCTGATTCCTGCAGGAGTTAGTATTTTTTATCTGCATTTTAAGATATTTTACAATTCTTTCCGCCTGCTTACAATACACTTTTTAAAAAAAGACTTGATATTAGTTTCTGAGAAGCTAGAAAAAAACCAAGGTCTTTCAAAATTTTGGGGACATTCTGCCCTAGCTGGTTTGGCTCAGTGGATAGAGCTTAGTTGGCCTGCAGACTGAAGGGACCCAGGTTCCATTCCGATCAAGGGCATGTGTCAGGTTGCGGGCCTGATCCCTAGTAGGGGGCGTGCAGGAAGCAGCTGATCAATGGTTTTCTCTCATAATTGATATTTCTGTCTCACTCTCCCTCTCTTCTGAAATCAATAAAAATATTTTTTAATAAAATAAAAAGCATGGAACATCCTAATTTGGGAAATGTGTAAGTGTCCAGGAAATAAAGCGAAATTCTGTGAATGGAGACGGGGGATCTAGGATGAGAAGAGGTTTTGACAAATGTCGGTCTTTGCTTCTGGGCCCTCACCTCTGCTGGTCTACGACCCTTCCAGGTGCTCCCGGGTGTACTGGAGCACCACGGACGCCCGCAAGCGCTGCGTGTACACCTGCAAGATCGTGGAGTGCCGCCCGCCCGCCGCGGAGCCGGACATCAACAGCACCGTGGAGCACGGTGAGAACCGGACCATCGCCCACAGCCCCGCGTCTTCGGCAGGTTGGTCTTCAATCGGGTGTCACCTGGATTGTGCTTTGGGAACACTGGGTGGAAGCATGGGAGAATGTCACTTCGTTGGGAGGTCTCGTTCAAGAATTTCCCCAACAGCTGGCTTTTTATTGGGCCATTTGTTTGATACCTTACTTGGACTGCTTTTAGTAAGGGTTTTTATATCCCACCGCAGAAATGTCATCTAAAGAAAGTCAAAACGCAGCTGAACTTGTAAGTCCTTCATCACCAGACCGACCTCCTCATACGCAGACCTCTGGGTCCTGTTTTTATCATGTCATCTCAAAGGTTCCTAGGATTCGAACACCCAGTTATTCTCCAACACAGAGGTCCCCTGGCTGTCGGCCACTGCCTTCTGCAGGTAAAGGGTTTCATTGACTCCAAGGTCAGCCCAGACATGAATTTGTGATTTTCTTCAGGCCACTTTATTTTAGTGACTTAAGCTTACTGGAAATGTTGGTTTTCGTTACCTATGATGACTCCCACATCTGCCCGTCTGTGATGGTCTGTCACTCTCTCTCCTGTAGGAAGTCCTACTCCCACCACTCATGAAATCGTCACGGTGGGGGACCCCCTGCTGTCCTCGGGGCTCCGAAGCATCGGCTCCAGGAGGCACAGCGCGCCGTCCTCGGCACCCCAGGCGTCGAGGCTCCGCCTGGTGTCCCCTGTGAGAGCGGGGAGCACTCACTCCAAGAATAGTGGCCCCTCCACCTCCGCCCCGGGGCCCGCTGCAGACCTGGAGGCCAGTGCCAAAGCAGCCGATCGTGTCCTGGGGCCGCTGACCGCAAATACTAACTTACGGCAAAACGCTCCCACCGCTCCTGGCTCGCAGAGGACAGTGGTGACGATCGCCACCAAAGCCAGCCACGGGGATGGCTCTGCCACTTCAGAAACGAAGCACCCCAGCGCGTCAGACCTGGCCGCCAGCACCTCTCTGAAAGGAGAGAAGGCCAAGCTGCCAAGCTCCAAGGGCTCCGAGGGCGCTGCTCACAGTGCGGCCCACCCCGGGCTCCCCCGGCCGGCCCCGCAGCGTCACGGTCACAGCCTGCCGTCGGGCGAGCCCAGCGTCGGTAAGATGGGCACGTTTGCGGAATTCTCCGCGGTGCCCTTCTCCTCCAGAGAGGCCCTCCCGCTCCCGCCGCTGCACCTGAGGGGGCAGAGGAACGACTGGGACACACAGCCAGACCCCACCCCGGCGGGGAGCGCCCCCGCAGAGGGCGCTGCGGAAGCCAGAGCCTTGAAGCTGTCGGGAGTGGGCGGCAGGTCCTCTCTCCTCGGCGAGCACGTGGGCTCTAGAGACAGGAGGCCGAAGGGGAAGAAGTCTAGTAAGGAAACTTCCCGAGAAAAGCGCTCCAGTAAGTCCTTCTTGGAGCCTGGCCAGGTCGCCGCTGCGGAGGACGGAAGCCTGACGGCAGAGTTTGCGGATGAGGTTTTGCCTCCTGAGTTTCCGGGGCCACGGCCGTGTAACAGTGTGTCTTCTGATAAGATTGGGGACAGGGTCCTTGCTTCACCTGGCGTCCCCAAAGCTCCGTCTGTGCAAGGAGAAGGCCCTGCCACGGAATTACAGACACCCCGAAAACGCACGGTCAAAGTGACACTGACACCCCTGAAGATGGAAGGTGAGAGTCAGTCCAGAAACTCCCTGAAGGAGCACAGTCCTGCTTCCTCGTTGCAGGCAGAGTCCACCTCCCCCTCGGAGCCTGTCTCCACCTCCGAAAGCCCGGGAGCCGGGCCCGTGGCCCAGCCGAGCCCTGGCAGCACCGCCTCCCAGGAGCCTCCAGGCAGCAGCTACCAGCCTCTCCCCGTGCAGGACCGGAACCTCCTGCTGCCCGACGGGCCCAAGCCCCAGGAGGACGGGTCCTTCAAGAGGAGGTACCCCCGCCGCAGCGCACGGGCCCGCTCCAACATGTTCTTCGGGCTCACCCCCCTCTACGGGGTCCGGTCCTACGGGGAAGAGGACCTTCCGTTCTACAGCAGCTCCACGGGGAAGAAACGGGGCAAGAGGTCAGCGGAGGGGCAGGTGGACGGGGCTGACGACCTGAGCACCTCCGACGAGGACGACCTGTACTACTACAACTTCACCCGCACGGTGATCGCGGCGGGCGCCGAGGAGCGGCTGGCGGCCCACGGCCTGTTCCGGGAGGAGGAGCAGTGTGACCTCCCGAGGATCTCACAGCTGGACGGCGTTGACGACGGGACAGAGAGCGACACCAGTGTGACGGCCACCACGAGGAAGACCAGCCAGATTCCAAAAAGAAATGGGAAAGAGAACGGGACGGAGAGCCTCAAGCTGGACCGGCCTGAAGACGGGGAGAAGGAGCATGTCATCAAGGGTTCTGGGGGCCACAAGAACGAGCCCAAGGCGGAGAACTGCCACCCTGTGAGCCGAGGGAAGGGCCAGGGGCAGGACTCCCTGGAGGCTCAGCTCAGCTCCTTGGAGTCCAGCCGCAGGGTCCACGCGAGCGCCCCCTCGGACAAGGCCTTGCTGGACACCTACAACCCCGAGCTGCTAAAGTCGGACTCCGACAACAACAACAGCGACGACTGCGGGAACATCCTGCCCTCGGACATCATGGACTTCGTCCTGAAGAACACGCCCTCCATGCAGGCCTTGGGGGAGAGCCCCGAGTCCTCATCCTCGGAGCTCCTGAACCTGGGTGAGGGCCTGGGCCTCGACAGCAACCGCGAGAAGGACATGGGTCTGTTTGAAGTGTTTTCCCAGCAGCTGCCGACCGCGGAGCCTGTGGACAGCAGCGTCTCTTCGTCCATCTCCGCCGAAGAGCAGTTCGAGCTGCCGCTGGAGCTGCCGTCCGACCTCTCGGTGCTGACCACGCGGAGCCCCACGGTCCCCGGCCCGAACCCCAGCCGGCTGGCCGTCATCGCAGACGCAGCAGAGAAGAGGGTCGCCATCCCGGAGAAGCCCGTGGCCGCCTCCGAGGACGACCCAGCGCTGCTGAGCCCGGGAGTCGACCCCGCACCCGAAGGCCACATGACTCCCGACCACTTCATCCAGGGACACATGGACACCGACCTCGCCAGCCCCCCATGCGGCGCAGTGGAGCAGAGCCGTGGCAGCAGCCAGGATTTAACCAGGAGCAGCAGCACCCCCAGCCTCCAGGTACCGGCTTCCCCTACCGTGCCCGTCCAGAACCAGAAATACGGGCCCAGCTCTGCCGAGAGCCCTGGCCCGTCTCAGATCTCTAATGCGGCCGTGCAGACCACGCCTCCCCACCTGAAGCCGCCCACCGAGAAGCTCATTGTCGTTAACCAGAACATGCAGCCACTTTACGTGCTCCAGACGCTGCCGAACGGCGTGACCCAGAAAATCCAGTTGACCTCTTCCGTTAGCTCTGCACCCGGTGTGATGGAGGCAAACGCTTCCGTGCTGGGGCCCATGGGCAGTGGCCTCGCGCTGACCGCGGGGCTAAGCCCAGGCCTGCAGACACCTCAGCCTCTGTTCCCTCCTGCTGGCAAAGGCTTGCTGCCCGTGCCTCACCACCAGCACTTACACCCCTTCCCCACAGCTGCTCAGGGCAGTTTCCCGCCCACCATCAGCAGCTCTCCTCCCGGCCTGCTCATTGGGGTGCAGCCTTCTCCAGATCCCCAACTTCTGGTGTCCGAAGCCAGCCAGAGGACAGACCTCAGCACCACGGTAGTTACTCCGTCCTCTGGACTCAAGAAAAGACCCATATCTCGCCTGCAGACCCGAAAGAATAAGAAGCTTGCTCCCTCTAGCACCCCTTCCAGCATTGCCCCCTCCGATGTGGTTTCTAACATGACACTGATTAACTTCACACCCTCCCAGCTTCCAAATCACCCCAACCTGTTAGATTTGGGGTCACTTAACACGTCATCTCACCGGACTGTCCCCAACATCATAAAAAGGTCTAAGTCCGGCGTCATGTATTTTGAACAGGCACCCCTGCTACCGCAGACGGTGGGCGGACCTGCCACAGCGACGGGCGCATCCACCGGGAGCCAGGACACTGGCCATCTCGCTTCGGGGCCCGTGGCCGGCTTGGCATCCGGTTCCTCGGTCTTGAATGTCATATCCATGCAAACGACGACAGCACCTACGAGCAGTGCGTCGCTTCCAGGACACGTCACATTGACCAGCCCGCGGCTGCTGGGTGCCCCGGACACGGGCCCCATAAGCAGCCTGTTAATTAAAGCCAGCCAGCAGGGCCTGGGGGTCCAGGACACGCCCAGGGCTCTGCCGCCCAGTTCGGGAATGTTTCCCCAGCTGGGATCGCTGCAGACCCCCTCTGCCTCGGCGATGACGGCTGCATCCGGCGTCTGCGTCCTCCCCGCAACGCAGACGGGGGGCCTAGCGGCCGCCTCCCCCTCCAAGGACTCGGAAGATCACTATCAGCGTCCGCATGTGAGCCAGCTCCTAGCCAACAAAGCGGGAGTCCTCCCTTCCCAGCGGGACGCCGACGCTGCTCCAGGGGCCCAGGGGCCCGGCTTCGCGCAGGCAGCGGATGCTCCCAGCAGCCGGGGGCTGGAGCCGAAGAAGGCGGCCGCCTCCTCCGGACAGGCCCGCACCGCCTCCCCTGCGGGCTCCCCCTCCTCCGGACCCCAGTCCTCAAGCCCCTCCGTGCCCGGTCCCGCTCAGCCCAAACCAAAAAGCAAGCGTCTCCAGCTGCCTTCGGACAAAGGCAATGGCAAGAAGCACAAGGCCTCCCACCTGCGGACCAGCTCCTCAGAAGCACACGTTCCCGACCAGGATGCCCACCCGTCCTCCCTGACCTCGTCCACAGGGTGAGAGCCAGTGTCGGCCGTGCTGAGTCCGTGGGGTCCGGGCCCCGAGCAGAGGCTGGGTCAGGGGTCATCTGTCCACTTTTGCAGTGGCCGGGTATTTTGTGGGTTCCAGTTGATTGTGTTTTCACCGTGGTGGCTTACAGAGCAAACCTCAACGCCCTCCGTGAGCAGTGGTCTCCGCAGAGAACCAGGTCTCTCCTGGCTCTGGTGTAACTCGGTGCCGCTGCTCGCTGCTGAGGCCGAGGGCTGCGAAGGGCGGTTATTGCTGTTCAGTGTAGCACACCTGATGTGCACAGTGAGTTTTACGTACATATGTGCCCGGGAGCCGCCGTTCAGATGGAGCTAGGAGGCCTCGCTGGTGCTCCAGAGGCGCCTGGTGCCGTGGTCAGCTCCCCGCAGGGCAGCAACCCCTGCATCGCCACAGGCTGCCGCTCTGCTCACGAGGTTTGCCAGAGCCCGCTTCGTCTCTGCAAACTGCACACCTGGTGCCTAAGTGCCGATGGTTCTGTTTCAGGGCCCCCGCCGCAGAGGCCGAGCAGCAGGACACAGCAGATGGGGAGCCGGCGGCCCCGGAGTGTGGGCAACCCCCGGGGTGAGCAGAGGAAGGTCTCCCAGACCAAGTCCTCGTAAAATATCCTTCTTCCTGTCTGTGTGGACCTTTGTGGCCGGTGTTCTAATCCTCACCTGAGGACATGTTTATTGATATGAGAGAGAGAGAACATCCATGTGGGAAACATTGATCAGGTGCCTCTCACACGCATTGAATCCGCAACCCAGGCACGTGCCCTGACTGGGAATCGAACCTGCAACCCTTTTGTACACAGGACAATGCTCCAACCAACTGAGCCATTCAGTCAGGGTGCCACAGTTACTTCAGTGGAAGTAATGTAGTGTAGCATTACTTAAATGACAGATAATGGTGCCCTGTAATCCTGCCTGACCACGTCCCAGTCTATTCCTTAGAGCTAACATTGCAAATAACTTGTTTCAATCCATGGGGACATTTTTTAAGATTTTTATTGATTTGAAAGGAAGAGTGATATAGAGATTGAAGCATCAATGAGAGAAACATGGATCGACTGCCTCCTCCATGCCCCCTACTGGCGATGGAGACCACAACCTGGGCATGTGCCCTGACAGGGACCAGACCCTGATCTCCTGGTTCATAGGTTGCCACTGAGCCATGCCGGTGGGGCTTGGAGATCTTTATATGCATACTCAGATATATGTGGTACACATAAGGACATGTATATACATCTTTTTTTTTTTACATAGAATGAATAATGCTAAACATACGTACTTTTCTTTACCTGGTTTTATCACTTACTAATTGTGTACACATTTCTGTACAGTACCTATTTATGGATGCACTTTATATTTTAATGGTGGCCTCTAGCTCCCCTGTGTGATCTACAATAATTTACCTGACTATTCCCTTTAGTATATATTTCACTGTTGCGGGTTCAATCCCCGATTGGAGCCCATAGGGGAGGCAACCAATTGATGTTTCTCTCTCCCTTCCTGCCTCCCTATAGCTCTCTAAAATCAATAACCATGTCCTCGGGTGAGGATTTTTTAAAAAGCAGCCAACTTAAGCAGCTTTTGTTATTCCAGAACTACTTCTAACAAGTGTTCTTTAATCTTTTTCTCAATACTAAGGGTGAGAAAAAATTTAAGGATACAAACTACAACTCCAAAAGTAAAAACTTAATGTCTCCCTAGCCAGTTTGGCTCAGGGGATAGAGCATTGGCCTGCAGGTTTGATTCCAGTCAAGGGCATGTACCTCGGTTGCAGGTTCCCCGGCCCTAGTCGGGATGTATACAGGAGGCAACCAGTCGCTGTGTCTCTCTCACATCGATATTTTTCTCTGTCTCTCCCTCTTCTATTCTAAAAACCAATGGAAAAATATCCTCAGTTGAGTATTAACAAAACATAAAAATTTAATGTCAGTATTTGGGGGGAATCTCATAGACAATGGCTTTCTGTTGGTGCCGCATGGTTGTGGGTGGTGCTCATTCCGTGGCTGGTCTGGCCGTGGCTTTGTGTAACTGACAGCTTTTAGCTTTGAACTGGAGTACTAGCTGATGCATCTCACGTTTGTGTTTTGGGTGTTGTTGTTGTTTTTTGTGTGTGTGTGTGTTTTAGGCAAATGGCTGTTCTTCCTGAGGTTCAGACAACACAAAATCCAGCAAATGAACAAGAAAGTACAGGTATGTGGGTGGGCAACAGGTCTGAATCAGTGTTTCAAAGCCAAACGTGCTATAAAAATCACCTCCATTACCTTCTGGGCTAAGAAAACAGTTCCCCCCAAAAGCCGCCCAGAAGCTCAGTGACGGAGCGAACGGCAGCCGGAGCCACAGCGTCTCCGTCAGCGCTGTGCTCCCCACTGCACCTCCTGCGGCCGGCTGCAGGCAAGGACACAGACTGAGACCTCTCACTCTGCTCCTGCTTGGCTTGCTTTAATAGCAGTATGGCCCTGGCCGGTGTTGCTAGGTGGATAGAGCATCAGCCTGCAGACCAAAGGGTCTCAGGTTTGATCCTGGTCAAGGGCACGTACCTCCGTTGCAGGCTCCTCCCCAGCCCAGGCCTTGGTCGCAGCTCATGCAGGAGGTAGCCAATCAATGTGTCTCTCAATATTTCAATATTTCTGTCTTTCCCTCTCTTTGAAATTAATGCAAAAATAACCTTGGGTGAGGATTAAAAAATAATAAAAATAAATAAACAGCTAGTGATAACCAGACTTCATTCACCCCTGGTTGTCCCTGAAGAAAACCCAGAAGCGCTCTTATTCTGTAAGCTAGCCACGTTCGGCTGGGACACAGATCCGTCTCCCGAGCCCCGGTCTCCCGGTGCACGTGGTCAGTAACAGCAGGTCATGTGGTTTCGATCGGGGAGCTCAGGGTCAGGCTTTGCCCGTTTCCATTAACGGCCTGTCTTCCCAGAGGAGAGCCGGGGGGACACTGCTTGGACGCCAGCTTTGGGGCGAGGCCTTCTGGTCCTCGAGAAGGTCTCTGGGAGGGAGGACAGCAGGGCCGGCCAGGCGACTCTGAGCCACAGGAGTTTGAGCCCGGCATGACCACCTATTGGCTGCCTGAACTTGGGCTGCGGGACCACTTCCCTGACCTCTCTACCTCAGTGTCCTCACCTGCTCTTCGGACTGGTGTGAGGTCTGTGTGAGTTACTATCAAGGGAACGTCCTGAGAGAGTAGGGGGGTGCCCGGTACATACTGCCTCATATGCATTAGCAGTGTTCCATGTTACTTTAACCCTGCAGGGGGCAGTCATTGAAAAACTATCAAATTGTCATGCTAGGAACTCTGCCACAAAGACAGCGTGACTTTATGTTAAAGACCTCCTGGTTTCACTGGTAGTTGTGTGTAGCGAAGACCTGGGCAGTGAGCTGCCCCATCTCCGTGAGACTCCGTCTCACTGCCTGTCAGTGGAGATAATTCCAGTTCTGGATGCCATTGGCTCCACGGCCTCCTGCTGCGGCCGCTGACGCTCTGCGCTCTCCCTGGCAGACCTGAAGGCGGCGGAGGAAGAAGATGGAGGCTTCAGCTCGCCGCTCATGCTCTGGCTGCAGCAGGAACAGAAGCGCAAAGAAAGCATCACTGAGAAAAAGCCCAAGAAAGGCCTGGTGTTTGAAATCTCCAGTGACGACGGCTTCCAGATCTGCGCCGAGAGCATTGAAGGCGAGTGGATTGCTCGGGCTGCCCACAGCGCAGCCTGGCAGCCAGAGTGGCACCAGCCCTGTCTGTACTGCTTGGTGGCAGGCCTGTGCCGCTGTGACGGAGGTGTTTGCAGGATTTGTGCAGGTGTTTGCACATTTGATTTGTCCTTAAGAAGTTAGTGTTCTTGAGAAATAGTCCATAGTTTATGGGAGAAGTTAGGGCTATAGATTATGTTTTTAAGGTTATACACACCTTACATAGCACATGAGACCTCTGCTTGTCTCTCTCACTTTTCTCCTACCACTTCCTGTTTTGTTGTTTCTTTTTTTCTTTTATTTCAGAGAGGAAGGAGAGGGAGAGGTAGAAACATCAGTGATGAGAGAAGAGAATCGTGATTGGCTGCCTCCTGCACGCCCCCTACTGGGGACTGAGCCCACAACCCAGGCATGTGCCCTGACCATAATCAAACCTGGAACCCTTTAGTTCACAACCAACGCTCTATCCACTGAGCCAAACGACCAGGGCCTTCCTGTACATCTTGAATGCTGTTCTCCCTCACCTCTGTGCCTCCTGCATGTCTTCCCTCCACCTGGAATGCTTCCCCTCCCTGTCCTCCTCCACCTACCCCATTCACCTGCTGACCTTCAGCTTAGAAAGTCTTCCCTGATCTTCTGAGGCAGGTACACAGTCCTACCCCCTCTTTTCCACGCCTTTCAGATTCTTACACATTTCTCCCACTGAGCTTAAAATTTGTTCTATAAATGTTTATTTACTTTTATGTCTTACTCAACAGGGAACTTCCCATAAGGGCTTGTTCTTATTTAACACTAGAGGCCCAGTGCACGAAATTTGTGAAGGGGAAGGGATCCCTCAGCCTGGCCTACACCCTCTCAAATCCGGGACCCCTTGGGGGATGTCCGACTGCCAGTTTAGGGATGCCAGGGATCGGGCCTAAACCAGCAGTCAGACATCTCTCTCATAATCTGGGACCGCTGGCTCCTAACTGCTCTCCTACCTGCCTGCCTGATTGCACCTAACCACTCGCCTGCCTGCCTGATTGCACCTAACCACTCGCCTGCCTACCTGATCACCCCTAATCGCTCGCTTACCTGCCTGATCTCCCCTAACCTCCCCTGCCTCGGCCACCACTGCTGCGGCTTTGTCCAAAAGGTCGTTCAGCTGTCCTGTCTAATTAGCATATTACACATTTATTATTATAGATTTTTGTGCCCCTAACATGTAGCTGTTCATTAGCTGTTGAAGGACTGGTGAATGTTCTGTAGGCGACAGGTACTAGAGGAGTTTGAAGGAAAGAAGGGTCACTGGTTTGGCGAGAGTTATAAAAAAACCATGGAAGCCCTCACTGCTGGCCTGTGGACCAAGGGGTTTGTTCTGGTTGCGGGCATGTACTTTGGTTGCAGGTTCCTCCTTGGCCCTGGCCCTGTTCATGGCGCTCACAGGAGGCAATCAATCGATAGTTGATGTGTTTCTCTGACATCAGTGTTTCTCTCTGTCTTTCCCACTCTCCCTAAAAATCAATGGAAAAATATCCTTGAGTGAGGATTAAAAACAAAAAAAGAACTAGATGGAGAACTTATTCCTGTGACAGTGAGAGCTGGTAGGATCGTAGGGGAGAGCTGGGAGGGACTGTGCAGGTTTCCAGGTACAACCCGTACTTGTAAGGAACTGAGAAGGCCCGGTGTCCCCACAGCCTTGGTTAGATGCTCATTGTCATTGCCCTGGGTAAGGTGTAGGGAATAGAATTAACACCAAACGCTTAGGTTTGGGTCCAGGTGCCATCAAGGGAGGGCCGTGCCTGGGGACTCGGGTCACTTTCAGGCGGTCCGGATGCCCTTCCTGCCTCTGTCCTTCTCAGAAAGGCAGTCCCTCTCAGCTTCCCAGGCGCGCACTGACAGACTAACGAGACGGCCGCTGCGGCGGGCGGGCGCTTTCCCACGGCTCCGAGCAGAGCTCGCGCTCGGCACGAGCGCTTGGTGGAACGTTCCCTCTCCTCACAGATGCCTGGAAGTCGCTGACGGACAAAGTCCAGGAAGCACGATCCAATGCCCGGCTAAAGCAGCTCTCGTTTGCAGGTAACGGCTTACGTGCTCATTGTGCTCCGGTCTCAGAATGTGCTGGTGGCTTGTTGGTCTGCATTATAGAGTTGATTCTAAAAACAAAAACAAAACACAGCAACATTCTTTTTTTAAAAATAAAATTTCACAACTTTATTGCGGTATAATTCTTTAACTATACCATTCACCCCTGTGAAGCATACAATTCAGAGGCTTTTAGTATGTTCACAAAGAGCAACCGTTATGTCTGTATCATGCCAGGACACTTTCGTTATCGCTGAAGCAACCTCGTTCCCATCAGCAGTCAAGCTCCCGCCCTGGCCACCATGAGTCCACTTTCTGTGCCGGTGGTTAGCTGTGTATTTCCTTCGTGGGACCGGGCTCGGCCGTTCAGCTGGAGGGGGATTTTGCACATTACCAGTAACCAGTCCAGAACGACTATGGACAAGTTTAATTGTAGCTCATCCAGTGCAAAAAAAGGAATCGTACAACGTGGTCCTCCGGGGCTGGCTTCTTATTTAATTCCATGCTCTGCTGTAATGTGGCCTCAGTACTCCCGGCCCCTTTTTTTTTAACAAATGAAGTTTGGCAAAATACACATAAAATTTACCATCTCAACCATTTTGAAGGGTAGAAATTCAGTGGGGTTAAATACATTCACATTGTTGTACAGCTGTCACCACCATAACTCTTCATTCTCCTCGCCCTGCCCCTGGCAACCATTATAGTGTTTGTCTTTGTGAGCTGGATTACTTTAAGCTCCTTATACAATCACTAGAGGTGCATGAATTTGTGCCTGGGAGGGTCCCTCTGGGTGGCCTGCAGGGATCGGGCCAACCCACAGTCCAATGCCACCTACAGCTCCTACCTGCCACTCATCCCAACCCCACTGTGCCAGCCACGGGCTCCGGCCCAGTCAGTCCCAATTGGGAGTCCTGTATCTGGTGCCCTCCCAAGGGGAGTGACCTGTGAGGTCAGTCTGAAACCAGCTCTCTGACATCCCCAAAGGGATCCCAGGTTTTGAGAGGGTTCGGCCCAGGCTGAGGGACCCCACCAGTGCCAGATCAGGCAGGGGAGGGACCACGGAAGGGCTCCAGGGTGTGTCCAGCCCGTCTAGCTCAGTCTCATCTGGCCGGACCCCAGCAGCAAGCTAACCTATTGGTTGGAGCACCTGCCCCCTGCACAGTATTCCGTGGTCCCCACTCGTCTACTGATGGGCATTTAGATATCTTGCACGTCATAGCAAGTGGTTGAGCAGCCTTAGCATATCATTAGCATATTACAGTTTGATTGGTTGGTCTGCCATTTGGACTATTTGCATATTACCCTTTTATTATAGGGGATACAGTTTGTGACTTGCTTATTTCATTTACCATAATGTCCTCAAAGTTTATCCATGTTGTAGTATATATCAGGATTTACTTTCTTTTTAAGGCTAAATAATATTTTACTGTATCTGTATTTTACATTTTGCTTATCCATTGATCCATTGATTGTCGATGGACACTTGGGTTATTTAATTACCGTATTTTCCGGCGTATAAGAAGACCCTCTAATTTTACAGTTAAAACATAGGTGTAGGCCTATATTCGCTGTATAAGACTACCCCCTACTTCAAAGAAAAGACTTACTTTGCCATCAAGATCTGTAAGTAATTTTTGTGCAATTTTGGTCTTTTGCCCCCGATTTTCGGTTGACTTTTTTTCATTTCAAAAATCGTCTTATACACCGGAAAATACAGTAATATTAATTTCTTATTAGATACATGTTTGCAAACAATTGCTCTCATTCTTTGGGCTGACTTTTTACTCTATGGATAGTGTCCTCTCGGTTTTTTGCAAATTGGTGAGGGATATATTTTGGGGGCAAGAAAACAGGGTTCATGGGTCTGGTCTGACCAACTGGTTGTCACTGGAGTAACTAATTAAATGTGTGCTTAGTTGTTCTGAACTTGTTTCTGGTAACGTGTAAAGTTCTCCTCAGACGGTATGGCCGGCCCTCTCTTTCCCCAGGGGCACAGATGTCTGTTTCATCCGTGTCTGTGCTCAGTATGCAGTGCTGAGAACCCTGTGCTCTGGAGGCAGTTAGAACGGAGTTCGACCTCTATTTCTGCCCTGTTGCTATTGATATTCCATTGCTTGCAGCTAACTAACTTCCCTGAGCCTGGATCTCCATATCTATAACGTGATAACATTAATGCAACTTTTGATCTTTGTTGTGAGGATTAATTAAAATAATGAACTTGAGCCGAGACCGGTTTGGATCAATGGATAGAGCATCGGCTTGGGGACCGAAGGGTTCCGGGTTCGATTCCGGTCAAGGGCATGTACCTTGGTTGTGGGCATATCCCCAGTAGGGGGTGTGCAAGAGGCAGCTGATCGATGACTCTCTCTCATCGATGTTTCTAACTCTCTATCTCTCTCCCTTCCTCTCTGTACAAAATCAATAAAATATATATTTAAAAATAAATAAATAAAATAAAAAATAAAATAAAATAAAATAATGAACTTGACATTATTGGCAGCTATTCATTTACATGTAGCTATGGATTTATGTACCCTAATATACCTAATGTGCCCAATTAAGAGATTTAAAACAGAATTTAGGGGAATATTGAATACTAGAACTTCTTATAGCATCTTCTCTTTTTTTAATCTTTATTATTGAAAGTATTACATATGTCTCCCTTTTCCCCATTGAACCCTTCTAGCCCATCTCTGCCCCAGGCCTTCACCACCATATTGTCCGTGTCCATGGGTTATACAGGCATGCACGCAACTTCTATGGTTGATTACCTCTCACCCACCCACTCTTCCCCGCCTTCCCTCCGAGATTCCACATTCCGTTCACTGTCTCTGGATATATTTTGTTCATTAGATTCCACATATGAGTGAGATCAATGATACTTGTCTTCCCCTGACTGGCTTATTTCACTTAGCATGATACTCTGCAGGTCCCTCCATGCTGTCTTAAAGGGTAAAAGATTCTTCTTTTTTATAGCTGCACAGTATTCCGTGGTGCAAATGTCCCACAGCTTTTTACCCACTCGTCTACTGATGGGCATTTAGATATCATAAATTGCACTGCTATACACATAGGGGTGCATACATTCTTTCTGATTGGTGTTTCAGGTTTCCAGGATATATTCCTAGAATTGCGATCACTGGGTCACATGGCAGTTCCATATTTAATTTTTGAGGAAATTCCATACTGTTCTCCACAGTGGCTGCACCAGTCTGCATTCCCAGCAGCAGTGCCCGAGGGCTCCCTTTCCTCCTCATCCTCATCGGCACTGGTCATTTGTTGATTTGCTGATGATAGCAATTCTGACAGGTGTGAGGTAATATCTCATTGTTGTTTTAATTTGCATCTTTCTGATGATCAGTGACTTTGAACATTTTTTCATATGTTTCTTGGCCATCTGTATGTCCACTTTGGAGAAGTATCTGTTTAGGTCCTTTGCCCCATTTTCAAAATTTGACTTTAAGTTTATGAGTTACTTACATATTTTGGGTATTAGCGCTTTATCAGATGTATCATCGCCAAATATGTTCTCCCATACAGCGGGCTCCCTTTTTGTTTTGGCAATTGTTCCTTTTGCTGTGCGGATTATTTTTATATAGTCCCATTTGTTTATTTTCTCAATTTCCATTGTCCTAAGAGATGTATCGGTAAATATATTGCTACGAGAGATGTTTGAGATTTTGCTGCCTTTGGTTTTTTCTAGGATATTTATGGTTTCATGACTTACATTTAAGTCTTTTTTATCTATTTTGAGTTTATTCTTGTGTATTGTGTAAGTTGGTGGTCTCTATTTCCAATTTTTTGCATGTATCTGTCCAATTTTCCCAACACCATTCATTGAAGAAACTCTCTTGACTCCATTGTATATTCTTGCCTCCTTTATCGAATATTAACCCTTTGCACTCCGAACCATTCTGGACATTGGCTACCAGCTACTCGACGCTACTTTGCGGCGGAGTGCGTTGAAATAACTCAATTCCCCGTAATCACTAATAAACTGCAATGTCCCCTGAGAGGGGACATCCGAGTGATATGCTAGAATTCCGATGTCCCCTGAGAGGGGATAGCGGAGTGCAAAGGGTTAATTGTAGTTTTTAGAGTACAAGTATTTTACTGCCTTGGTTAATTTTATTCCTAAGTATCTTAATGTTTTTTGTTGCAGTGGTAAATGGGATTGTTTATTTAGTTTCTCTTCCTGAAAATTAATATTAATGTACAAAAAAATATATAGATTGCTGGGTGTTGATTTTATATCCTCCTACATTGCCAAACTCACTTATTAAATCTAATAGTTTTTTAGTGGAGTCTTTTCTATGTACAATATCATGTCATATGCAAATAGTGAGAGTTTTACTTTCCCCTTTCCAATTTGGTTGCCTTTATTTCTTCTTGTCTGATGGCTGTGGCTAGGACTTCCAGTACGATGCTGAATAAGAGTGGTGAAAGTTGCCGAAACCGGTTTGGCTCAGTGGTAGAGCGTCGGTCTGCGGACTGAAGGGTCCCGGGTTCGATTCCGGTCAAGGGCATGTACCTGAGTTGCGGGCACATCTCCAGTAGGGGGTGTGCAAGAGGCAGCTGGTCGATGTTTCTCTCTCATCGACGTTTCTAGCTCTCTATATCTCTCCCTTCCTCTCTGTAAAAAATCAATAAAATATATTAAAAAAAAAAAAAGAGTGGTGAAAGTAGCCGAAACCGGTTTGGCTCAGTGGATAGAGCGTCGGCCTGTGGACTGAAAGGTCCCGGGTTCGATTCCGGTCAAGGGCATGTACCTTGGTTGCAGGCACATCCCCAGTAGGGGGCGTGCAAGAGGTAGCTGATCGATGACTCTCTCTCCTCGATGTTTCTAACTCTCTACTCTGTATCTCTCTCTCCCTTCCTCTCTGTAAAAAATCAATAAAATATATATTAAAAAAAAAAAAAAAGAGTGGTGAAAGTGGACATCCCTGTCTTGTTCCTAGTTTTAGTGGAAATTGTTTTTATTTTTTCCCATCAAGTATGATGTTGGCTGCATATTTGTCATATATGGCCTTTATTATGTTGAGATATTATCACTATATTCCTACTTTGCTGAGTTTTTTTTTTTTTTAATAAATCTTTATTGTTCATATTATTACAAATGTTTCTCATTTTTTCCCCCTCCATTGCTCCCCTCCGCCAGGTTCCCACCCCACCCTTTGCCCTTTCACCACCCCCCATTGTCCTCATCCATAGGTGCACAGTTTATGTTCAGTCTCTTCCCTCACCCCCCTCTCCCCTTTTCAGTCCACTCCCCTTCCATACCTCTGATTCTATTATATTCACCAGTTAATATTGTTCAGATTTTTTAATTCCCTTGGTTTTTAGATTCACTTGTTGATAGTTATGTATTTGTTGTTCATAATTTTTATCTATTTTCTTCCTCTTCCTAAAGGACTTCCTTTAAGCAGTTCATATAATTCTGATTTGGCAATGATAAACTCCTTTAGCTTTTTTTTATGTATGAAGCTCTTTAACCGGCCTTCGATTCTGAGTGATAGCTTTGCTGGGTAGATTATTTTTGGCTGTAGGTTCTTGCTATTCATCACCTTGAATATTTCTTGCCATTCCCATCTGGCCTGCATGGTTTCTGTTGAGAAATCAGCTGACAATCGTATGGGTGCTCCTTTATAGGTAACTACCTGCTTTTCTCTTGCTGCTTTTAATATTCTCTCTTTGTCTTTTGCTCTTGGAATTTTAATTATAATGTGTCTTGGTGTGGTCCTCTTTGGATTCCTCTTGTTTGGGCTTCTGTGCACTTCCTGGACTTGTAAGTCTATTTCTTTCCCCAGGTGGGGGAAGTTTTCTCTTACTATTTCTTCCAATATGTTTTCTATATCTTGCTCTCTCTCTTCTTCTGGGACCCCCCCATAATTTTTTTAAAATATATTTTATTGATTTTTTTACAGAGAGGAAGAGAGAGGGATAGACAGTTAGAAACATCGATGAGAGAGAATCATTGATCTTGCACACCCCCTACTGGGGACGTGCCCGCAACCAAGGTACATGCCCTTGACCGGAATCGAACCCAGGACCTTTCAGTCCACAGGCTGACGCTCTATCCACTGAGCCAAACCGGTTTAGGCAATAATTCTGATGTTGGTTCACGTGAAGTTGTCCCCGCAACCAATGTACATGCCCTTGACCGGAATCAAACCTGGGACCCTTCAGTCCGCAGACCGACGCTCTATCCACTGAGCCAAACCGGTTTTGGCCCTGTGGTGTCATTTGTTACTTCTCAGCTTTTGGTTCTGATTTTATTAATTTGGGTCCTCTCTCTTTGTTTTTTGATGAGTCTAGCTAATGGCTCCTCAATCTTGTTTATCCTTTCAAAGAACCAGCTCTTGGTTTTATTGATTTATTTGTATTGTTTTTTTTAATCTCGGTAAATTTATTTCTGCTCTGATTTTTATTATTTCCTTCCTCCTACTTACTCTAGGATTTTCTTGTTCTCTTTCTAGTTCTTTAAATTGTAGAATTAAATAGCTTGTTATTAATTTTTCCTGTTTTTGGAAGAGGGCCTCTAGTGCTATGAACTTTGCTTTCAGGACTGCTTTTGCTATCTCAGAGATTTGGGGTTGTTGTGTGCTCATTTTCATTTCTTTCAATGAAGTTTTTTTATTTCCCTCTTGATCTCATTGGAAACCCATTCATCGTCCTATCTAATAAAAGTAATATGCAAATTGACAGTGCCTCCACTACGCCCACCAGTCAATCAGGAGCAAGTATGCAAATTAACCCAACCAAGATGGCAGCGGCCATGGAGCTGGAGAGAGCAGGAGGCTTGGGTTGCCCCGGTGATGGAGGAAGCCAAGCTTTCTGCCCACCCTGGCCTGCTCTGGCCTCCTCTCAAAGCTACAAAGTTTCAATTATAGAAGATAAATAAATCCCAGATACCTGGGGCCTCCTCCTGGGTTGCCAGGGGGCGTGGCTGGCCTGCAAACCAGCTGACCCCATTCATGCAACAGGCCTCTATCCTATCTAATAGAAGAGTAATATGCAAATTGGCCATCACTCCAACACACGATATGGCTATCCCCATGTGGACACAAAATGGCCACCACAAGTTGGCCAGCAGGGGAGAGCAGTCGGGAGGGACCAGGCCTGCAGGGGAGGGCAGTTGGGGCAATCAGGCTGGCAGGGGAGCAGTTAGGCATCCATCAGGCTGGCAAGTAGAAGCCATTCGGGGCGATCAGGAAGGCAGGCAGGCAAGCCAGCAGTCCTGGATTGTGAGAGGGATCCCAGATTGGGGAGGGTGCAGGCTGGGTTGAGGGACACCCCTCTCCTCCATGCATGGATTTCGTTCACCAGGCCTCTAGTTGTTTAATAACATTCTATTTAGCCTCCATGTGTTTGAATGTTTTTGGGTGTTTTTACTGTAGTTGATTTTTAATTTCATTCCACTGTGATCTGAGAAGATGCTTGATATGATTTTGTTCTTCTTGAACTTGTAGAGACTTGTTTGTGTCCTAACCTGTGGTCTGTCTTTGTGAATGACCCCTGTGCACTGCAGCTTTGGGGTGAAATGTTCTAAAAAGGTCACTTAAATCCATCTGTATATAATTAGGCGCTCCTACATTGCGTGCATTTATGTTTCCCAGAGTTATAACTTCTTGTTGGATTGATCTCTTTAGTATTATGTAATGACCTTATTGTCTCTCATGATGGCCTTCATTTTGAAGTCTGTTTCATCAGGTATGAGTATTGGTATCCCAGCTTTTTTTCCATCCTTTCACTCTCATCCTGTGTGAGTCTTTTGTTCTGAGGTGGATCTCTTGTAGACAGCATATAATTGGGTCATGATTTTTTATCCATTCAGCTACCCTAAGTCTTTTTTTTAATACATATTTTTATTGATTTCAGAGAAGAAGGGAGATAAGATATAAATACCAATGATGAGAGGGAATCATTGATCGCTGTCTCCTGCACACCCCCCACTGGGGATCGAACCCACAACCCAGGCATGTGCTCTTGCCTGGAATTGAACCTGGGACCCTTCAGTCCACAGGCCGACACTCTATTCACTGAGCCAAACTGGCTAGGGCAACCCTATGTCTTTTGATTGCAGCATTTTTTTAACTGAAATTCTTTATTGTTTAAAGTATTACACAAGCCTCCTTTTCCCCCATTCACCTCTCCCCGGCCGCTCCCACCCCCCAGCTCATGAACCACAACCTCTGGGATTAGGGACGCGAAAGCTGAATTGTCAGCATGTACCCACGGCATTCTCGAGGCTTACAGAATCTTCTGCATTAGCGCACCCTCCGCGATGGCCTTCCATCAAGACCCAGCACAGCCCTTCCAGACTTCCGCCTTCTGTGACCGCCCTTCTGTATACCTATGTCACCCGTTATCCCTGAGAATGCTTTTGGCCTCAGGTGACAGAAGCCCCAACTCTTGACTGATTTAAATAGGAAGCTGATTTGCCATTGATGTTTCTCTCTCTCTAACGCTCCCTTCCTCTCTGAGATCAATAAAAACATTTTAAAAAAGGAAGGAAGGGAGTCAGCGGAGTAACACCATCCGCAGCTCAGGTTCTGCCATGCCAGCCGCGTGGCTGGGGCGGCGTGGGCGTTCTCGGCCTCGGCTCACTTCCCTGGAGCTGAAGCCAGGACGCCGGCCCTGGGGCCACTGGGGCCAGAAAGGGAAGTTGGGCTGTAGACGTCTCAGTGCACGCAGAGAGGAGGTAATAGTCCGTGGTTTTCATTTGCTCTTTTCACTTACGTTGTCCACATTGATAGATCTCTATTCGCATAACTTTATTCAAAAATATGTTTAATTAATTTTAGGGAGGGGGCAGGAGAGGGAGAGAGAGAAACATCGATCAGCTGCCTCCTGCACACCCCCTACTTGGGATTGAGTCCACAAGCCGGGCAGGCACCCTGACTGGAGATCGAGCCGTGACATCTCGGTGCATGGGACGATCTCAGCCACCTGAGCCACACTGCCAGGGCGTGCCGCGTCCTTCGAATGGCCGTCCGATGGGAATTCCCGGCTGGTCTCCAGTTCGCCCGTGAGCAGCCTCGCGCTGCCCCTGCCGGGCGTGGCCGCCTCTGCCCGCCCTCACCCGCCTCGCCCGCAGGTGTGAGCGGCTTGCGGATGCTGGGCATTCTCCACGACGCGGTCGTGTTCCTGACGGAGCAGCTGTCGGGCGCCAAGCACTGCAGGAATTACAAGTTCCGCTTCCACAAGCCGGAGGAGGCTGACGAGCCGCCCCTGAACCCGCACGGCTCCGCCCGGGCCGAGGTGCACCTGAGGCAAGTCCCTCCTTTCCCGAAGCGGTTTGGGTCCGAATCTATTCCTGACGATGTAACTATTTCCACGTGACCAGATATCCGTGTTCGCGCTCTGATGACAGAGGCATTGCTTTGATTGAGTCATTTCTCTAAATGTCTCCTCCCTTGGCTCCAGGAAGTCGGCGTTTGACATGTTTAACTTCCTGGCTTCCAAGCACCGGCAGCCCCCTGAGTACAACCCCCACGACGAGGAGGAGGAGGAGGTGCAGCTCAAGTCGGCCCGGTGAGTCCGAGGGCGCGCTGCTCTCCGCCTCCGCCGCTGGCGCCTCCGCCTCCGCCTCCGCCGCTGGCGCCTCCGCCTCCGCCTCCGCCGCTGGCACCTCCGCCTCCGCCGCTGGCGCCTCCGCACGCCGGCCTCCCGGCTCCCCGGCAGCTGAGCCAGCCGAGCGGCCATGCGGGGAGGCGGCGGGAGCCGGCCGCAGAGACGGCGTGTGAGAGGAGAAACCGGGTAACTCTAAGGTGTCCGTTCTCTCTTCTTCGGCTGTCATGCACTCTGGCTGCACATGGAGTCACCTGGTGAGAAGACACTATAGGCTTTAGCCCTGGCCCATTGGGCTCAGTGGCTGGAGTACCTGCCTGGAGACTAAAGGGTCCCGGGTTCAATTCCAGTCAAGGGCACGTACCTCGGTTGCAGGCTCCTCCCAGCTTGGGCACTGGTTGGAGGGGAGGAGGTGTGCAGGAGGGAACCAACCATGTGTTTCTCACACAACGATATTTCTCTCTTTTTTTTCCGCTGTATTCCACTCTCTCTAAAATCAACGGGAAAATATCCTCAGGGGAGGATTTAACAAAAGAAAGTATTTAAGAGTCCTAATTTTATAAGGTATTTGTTTGCTTGGCACTGAGAAGAGAGAACTCTGAGTCTTCTCCTCCAGGATCTTTGGTCTGAGACTTAGAACTGAGTGGAGTTCACGGCTCCGTCCTTGTCTCGCAGGAGGGCGACCAGCATGGACCTGCCCATGCCCATGCGCTTCCGGCACTTGAAGAGGACGTCTAAGGAGGCTGTTGGCGTCTACAGGTATGGCCGCCCTTCTGGAGGGAGTGCCAGGGAGCCGGCGAGGGTCCCGAAGCCGAGTGGACCCGAGCTCGAGTGCGTGCCCGCAGAAAGCGGGGTTTAGGTGGTATCCACTGAACCTGGGGCCGGGGCCTGCGGCTCTGGCACTGAGCAGCGCATCAGCCAGCACAGCCTCCCCTGCTGCTGCGTCAGCGGCTGTGTGCACGGTGGGAGCACTCCCGCCCTTGGCCGTGTCAGAAAGGTCCGTCCTCAGACCGGGGCCATGTTCCTTTCCCCCAGTGTCTGTCCCTCTTGGGGACTAACGGGATTCTGTCATTAGTTCGTGTAGACGTGCTCCTCACAGCCAGCCTTCTCGCGGGCTGTGTGGCGACCGCTGTCCCTTGTCCTGTCCTAGGTCTCCCATCCACGGCCGGGGTCTCTTTTGTAAGAGAAACATCGATGCGGGTGAGATGGTGATCGAGTACGCTGGCAATGTCATCCGCTCCATCCAGACTGACAAGAGAGAGAAGTACTATGACAGCAAGGTGCGTGTCACCCTCCTCTCTCCTCTTCTCTGGTTTTGTTAGAGAAAGTGACCTCCCACTATAAACACCCCTAGCCCAAAGAGTAAGCGGCGTTCCCGGGCCCTGCGGCTCGGCGGGCGGGCGTCTTCCCCGCCGGAAAGATTGCGGCTGCAGGTTACTCCAGGAGAGATGTTGTTCAGCAGCAGCTGTGAGTCACGTAAGGAAAAGGTTGGGCCTTCGGTGTGGCTCAGTGGATAGAGCATCAGCCCCCAGATGGAAGGTCTCAGATCAGGTCCTGTTGGTTGCAGCCAGCTGATGTATTTCTCTCACATCAGTGTTTCTCTCTTTGATCCTCCCTTCCCTCCCATTCTCCCTAAAAAGCAGCGGGAAAATATCCTCAGTGAAGGTTAAAAAAGTTTTAAACACGTATTTCTCAGTTAAAAAAAGAAAGGAAAAGGTTGGGAAACACGCAGATCCGAGCCGTGCTAACCGCAGGCTCCGCCTCCTCCGCCAGGGCATCGGCTGCTACATGTTCCGCATCGACGACTCGGAGGTGGTGGACGCCACCATGCACGGCAACGCCGCCCGCTTCATCAACCACTCCTGCGAGCCCAACTGCTACTCGCGCGTCATCAACATCGACGGGCAGAAGCACATCGTCATCTTCGCGATGCGCAAGATCTACCGCGGGGAGGAGCTCACCTACGACTACAAGTTCCCCATCGAGGACGCCAGCAACAAGCTGCCCTGCAACTGTGGCGCCAAGAAATGCCGCAAGTTCCTCAACTGAGGCTGCTCCCCACCGCGCGCTGGGCCTGCTCCGGTCCGCACTGTCCCTGTGGCCGCAGCCCCGGGGAGCCCCGCGGGCCTGGTTATGGCTGTGGAACGGGCCGGTGGACGTGCTGCAAGGAGCTCCGGGTCGGCTGCGTTGGGAGGTTGGGCTGAGCCTCTCCTCAGAGGCGGCCGCCCCCTCTGCCGTTCCCACGCTGCAGCCGGCGGCCAGGCCCAGGGTCGGGGTTGGTCCCTGACCGCCCGCCGCCGGCCCACCGGGAGCCGTCGGGAGCGAGCAGGAGGCCGTGTTTCCTGCCTTCCCACAGACGGTCTGGGCGGGAGGAAGATGCTCGGCACCTTCCGTATCGAAGGCTGTGTTGGGTTGTGCCAATTAATTACCAGGCGCCGAGCCTGCGGCTGTAGGGCAGTGCGTCCCCGTGAGCCTTATCTCAGCCAGGCCCTTCCCTGGCAGTCGGAGCAGCTTCCCCCTCATCCTCTCCACTCACTGCCCGCGCTTCCCCTGCTCGGCCTCCGCTGCTTTCCATTCTCGCTGGGTGAGGAGACTGACTCTGCTCAAGGACACTCCTGTGGGCATACTGTGCGCCTCCGAACGTCCCGAGCCTGGAGGCATGCCCGGTGGGAGGTGGACAGGAGGCTTTGGCCGGACCAGACAGAATGAGGCATTTTCTCAAAGCTCCGCTGAGAGTTTGGAGAAATGCCCGGCTTTGAGACGAGGGGAAGGCAGTTCCAATAGTTGAGTCGTGCAGCAACCAGAGCGTCGGGCCAGGGGCCTCTGGGCCCATCCCTAGGCCGTGGTGACCGTTTCCCTTTGTGACGACATAGGAAGACGATCTTTAAAGGGTCCATGTCCAGTGGAAGGCACAACACTAATCAGATTTCCAGGCCCAAGCCTTGGGGACTGAGCACTTGCATGGAGGGGATGCCACCTATGCAAACTCCACGGCCGAGTGAGTTCACGACACTACTGCCCCGCGCCTCGAGGTGGCGCCGTGCCCACTGCTTCCTCCCTCCCCGACAGTGACCCCACCTATTAAATTAAGTCATCAGATTTTACTCTGTTCTGTTTACAGTTTACTATTTAAGGTTTTATAAATGTAAATATATTTTGTATATTTTTCTATGAGAAGCACTTCATAGGGAGAAGCACTTATGACAAGGCTATTTTTTAAACCGCGGTATTATCCTAATTTAAAAGATCGGTTTTAAATAAGTTTTTATTTTCATAGGATGAAGTTAAAGAACTATTCAGCTGTACATGCAAAGTCTGGCTTTTCCTGCCCCGCTCCCTGGAAGTTCTGTTGTCCGTGTTAGTTTGTTTGTGCCGTTGACATAAACGTTTCCTGGTTTGCTCTTCGACAATAAAAGGAAAGGAAGGTCACCCGCCCGCGGGGCCGCTCCTCCTTCCCCGCTGTCCCTGCCTGGCCCCGGCTCCGAGCCGTGCCCGCTTCACTGTTGGCGACTGGCCGAGTGGATGGCACTGCCATCGCGTCATCGCCTGCCTCGTAGGTCACCTTGCTCCTCCCGTGCCCCGAGCCCTCACTCCTGCGGGGACCCCGCTGACGCCGAGGCGGTCCGGCCACTCCCCACGCGGGCCTGCTGCTGTGCCTCCGCCGCGGTCCCTCCCCGGCGCCCGGCACCTGGGCCCCGGGACCTTGCGCGCTCCGTGGGTGGCTCTGCGGGAGCATGCCTGTCCCAGCACCGGCCGGGGTGCAGGCCACCCGCGGAGACGGCGCTCCACCCAGACCGCCCGCCCTCCTCTTGCCCGGGAACAAGACATGGTGGCCCGGGGCTCGCTGCTGTCCGGTTTCCTTTGTTATTGCACTGTGTGAGGTTTTGTAAATCCTTTAATGTTGTTGTTTTTTATTTAGAAAAAAACCTTAAGCTGCATTTGTTACTGGAATGATTAATGCACTGATGGGTCATGACTTCACCAAAGGCCAGTCTGGGGTGGGGTCACTCAGCTGAGCAGACCCAGTCTGGTCTGCTAGGCCGCGTACTGTGAGCCCCTCTTCTCTGTCCCAAACCCGACTCCTGTGGCTGCGGGTGGACTGCCCGGCCTTGCCCTCCCTGGTTATAACCACGGAAACAGGTCCCTCCCACAGCTCAGCCTTGAGTTCATTGCCAAACTTCCGCCCCCCTGCCAGGGACTGGGGGAGGGAGCTGCAGGCAGAGGGGCACAGCTGCCTCCAAAGCGCCCACATTTGTTTTGAAAGTGAGCGGAGGAGCCTCCTCACAGAAGGGCAGGCAGGTGCCGCGGTGGCCACTCCCAAGAGTCTCCTAGGGGCACCCCAAGTCCCCGGGGAGTGCCGGCTGTGGCTGGCCGGTTCTGTGAGCACTGGCACCGCCCGGCTCTGCTGCTGTGGCCGCCGCCTCTGTCACCGGGACAGCTGCTGGCGCTGCCTTTGGCCAGAACCCGGTCCCTCCTTTCCTGTCGCCGCCTTCAGCACAGCCCCCCTGGTCTCCGACCCAGGGCGAGTTCGGGGAAGCCCTGGCCTGTGTGCCCGCCCAGCCCCACCTGCCGGCCCTGCAGACCTGGCCACGCGGGGAGGCCACGCGGCTCCCTGGGTTTCACACAACACAAGTCTCTCATGAATGTATCTTTCTAAAGGACTGACGTTCAATCAAATATCCGAAACTACTAAAGGTCCAAACCTTGTCAGATAACTTTTACGTTTGATTTGGGATACTTTTAAGTTAAAATTTTTCCTTTTTTTTTTTTTAAGGAAAAGCGGGTCATTGCAAAGGGCTGGGTGTGTTTTGTTTCGTCTCCTTCATTTAAAGCAATACAAGGTGATTGAGCAGATGGTTTCATGCCGAATCACGAACACCAATCAAGACTCACACTCGGAAAACTTGCAACTTTTGTGTTTTGGTTTTCAAACAAGTATAAATATGATATATATAGGAACTCACATAGTAACGCACCGTGTAACAAGCCTCTGCAGTCCATGGCTTTCATCCTAACACTATTGGTAGGGCGCGCCGCAGTCCTAGTGGCGGGGAAGGCCGAGGGCCTCTGATGCTCGGGGGCGGGGAGCCGGACGGGGGCGCACGGTCCCGGGGGCAGTCGCCGGAGCCTCCCGGCTGCTGTCCCGCCGGGGGGTGCGGGCAGTGTCTGCTCCTCGTTGCTCTGTCTTCGGTTGTGAATGTTGGGGTCACCGCCGCATTTAGGGGATGTTGTGTTCTGTGCTTTCCTGGTATCTTGCTCCAGGTACTCTCGTTCTGTCTTCAACCAAGAAAATAGACTCGTGGTGTTTCTTTCACTGAACTTCTAACAGTCTCTTTAGTAAATACAGGTAGTTGAATAATTGTTTCAGAAGCTCAACAGATGACAAGCTTCTTTTCTAAAAATGACACTTCTTTATATCTTTATCATGTATAACAGATCTTTCGGTTGGTTTGTTTGTGTTTTTTCTTTCCTTGTGTTCTTCCAAGCTTCTGGTTAGAGAAAAAAGAGAAGAAAAAAAAAGGGAAAAAATGTGTCTAAAGTCCATCAGTGTTAACTCCCTGTGACAGGGATGAAGGAAAATAACTTTAATAGTTCAAAAAATAATAATGCTGAAAGCTCTCTACGAAAGACTGAATGTAAAAGTAAAAAGTGTACATAGTTGTAAAAAAAAAAAAAGGAGTTTTTAAACATGTTTATTTTCTATGCACTTTTTTTTATTTAAGTGATAGTTTAATTAATAAACATGTCAAGTTTATTGCTGCACGTGGTGGAGCTTTCTTTTGGCTTTGGCTGGGCGGAGGGCTGGGGAGGGGCACAGGATGCCTTCCGTGGTCCCCTGTCCTACACACGCTCTCTCCAGTTTCCTTTCTTATCAGTGATGTGTGCTCAGCACCTAATCCTGAATTTAAAGAAAAGTTCAAGAAGGCAAAGAAATAGTTCCTTTACTGCCTGCATACTCCCTCCCTTATCCATGGGTAGGCCAGCCCTAGCTTCTGCTGGTTTCTTCCTGATCTGAATATAATAAAAGTATGCAAAGGAGCACCTGGATGTGAGCACGGCTCTTTGCTCCACTCCACCTGAAGCCTGACCTTGTACTTATTTACTGTTCCTCCTGGGACAGGGGTGCCCATGGGAGGTAGTTGAGAAATAGCTGTAAATGTTCTGCCAAGCCAGGGTCACAGCCCAGGGCCAAAGGGCATCCAGTTTACACTGTAACCAAAAGAGTGGGAGACACTCCTCTGAATGGGGTTGGTCCTCAACCTCCCTCAGATCCAATGGCTGCAAAGCTCAGACCCCACCCTCCGCTTCTCCCTCCCTCCGCTCATCCTGAGTCGCCTTTTTGGAGTTTGGAGTTGAGCGCCATGGGGACTCTAAACGATCAGGCGGTTTTGCAGGCCATCTTCAACCCCGACACCCCATTTGGAGACGTTGTTGGGTTGGACCTGGGAGAGGAAGCTGAGGAAGAAGATGAAGGTGAGTATTTGACCTTGGATGGTCTCTACATTGACTGGTGTGCAGGCCTTCCTGGGGAGGCACAGTAGGTGGTCTTGTAAAACCCTGTGTTTGTTCCAGACCCTTGGGCAATGACTGAGATTGGCCTTAAAGATCTGCGGATCCCTTGTGCACTGATGGGCGTTTGACAAGTCACTGCCAAGGGGAAAGGGCCGGGGCCTGTCTCAGTCCTTCAGCCCTCACACCTCTGAATGGACCTCACCACTCAATCCTCCCCATGACCCAGGCTTCACTGTGCTGGGGGTAGGGGGGTGCTATTAAACTCACATCACCGTCATAACAATATCACCACAAAGACCGGAGAGGGCAGGGGATGTGCCCGCAACCAAGGTACATGCCCTTGACCGGAATCAAACTTGGGACCCTTGAATCCGCAGGCTGATGCTCTATCCACTGAGCCAAACCATCTATAGCCCATTGAGGTTTTTATGTCCTTGTTTCTAAAGGGGTGACGCCTAAGCCTTACTGAGACTTAAGGCTGAAAAGCTGGGGGTATGAGGGGAGGGATTTTGTGACCTGGGGGTGTCACAGGCCTTGTGTTGGAGGCAGTGCAGTCGAGCAAAGGGGGCAAGCTCAGGAAAGGACCCAGGTTCAAATGCAAGCTGTGCAACTCAGGCCTTTGGCCTTGAGCAAGTCTTTTTAGCTGCAGGCTCAGGAGCATGAGCTTCATTCTCTTCCTTCCCAGGTTCCTCTGGGGCTGAGGCAGTGCCAGCTCTCTCTCAGCCGTGGGGGACCTCGGCTCCCCCCCACTCCCCATGCCAAATACCGCCCCTTCTCCAGCTGTGACCCTCCCCTCGGCCCAGTCAGTTCTGGCTCCCGTGTCCAAAGCCAGTCCTTGCTCCCGACCGCACACCTCCCCCTCCCGCTCCCTCCCTGGCACAGGTGGAGTCTTCCCGCAAGCACAGCTGGAGCAGTCCAAGGCCCTGGAGCTGCAGGGGGTGACGGCAGCAGAGGCCGGCGACCTCAGCACAGCGCTGGAGAGGTTTGGCCAAGCCATCAACCTGCTGCCCGAGAGGGCGTCAGCCTACAACAACCGAGCCCAGGCCCGGCGGCTCCAGGGAGATGTGGCAGGTGAGGGGAGGGGCCCTGGGGCGCACAGACCTGAGGTGAAGTGGGGTTGGGGTTTGGGGGTGGGGAGTCACTCAACCGCCCTGGAACCTGCATTCTTACCTATAAGAGAGATACGGTCCCTGCTAACCTCTTGGGGCTATTGTGAAAGTCAGACTAGATTGCATTCCATTTGTTTATTTAACATTTCATGAGAATCTACTACTGCAGTGGGCCAGGTGCCGAGGACACAAAGATAAAAGACACAGCAACTACGATGTGCCAGCCACTGAGCACTTGCCGTGTAAGCTGCAGCAGCTGCTTCAATCCTCACAGCCTGGAAGTGTGGCCTCATGCTGTCTGACAGATGACCACACAGACGGGGGGTGAGGTGCATGCTGCGCCACACAGCTGAGAATAGCAGCACTGGGAGTGGAGCCAGGTGTCAGGGCTCCAGAGTGGTACTGCTTCTCAGGAAGCTTCCAGGCTGGGGCCAGGGCAGACATAATTATGATACCACTATAACAGGCTGAGAAGGATCAGCTCCTGATGAGTGGGTTTGGAAGGATGAGCAGTTTGCTGGATGGAGGGGAGGAAGCGGAGAAGGCACGGCCTGTAGAGGTCCTGAGGGCGTAAAGAAGGGTACAGCACAAGCCCAGCCAGGGAGTGGGGGGAGGATGGGGAGGGCCTGGAAGTAAGCAGGAATCACTGAAGCATTTTAACCGGGAGTGGCTGGATCAGACTTGCCGCATTTAGGTCATCCCAGCCGAGTGGGGGCGGTGGGACGGGGCAGGGGTAGGAACCAGAGCGCAGGCATGGTCACAGAAGTCTCGCAGACGGTTAAGGCTCCTGGTGGTGGGGGTGCTCCTGCGACCAGCCCTGCCAGGCTGGGGTCTGGACTCCACCATGGGACAGCGGAGAGCCTCCTTCAGGCTGGCTGGCCTGGCTGGTCCCTGCAGCTGGGCACAGCCTGCAGACCAGAACCCGAGAGGGCCAGAGGCCGCGCCCGGAGGAGGCTTTCCGTTCCTCCAGACCGAGAAGTGCTGCCATCAGAGAGCTGCTCAAAGGCCCAGGGCCAGAGCCCTCGCTGGGCTCCGGGGACCGAAACAGCCGAGGGCAGCTCAGCCTCCTAGGATGGAGCTCCCAACCATCGGGCGGGTCTCTCGTCTAGACCCTGGAGGGCAAGAGCGAAGTGAGAGAACGCAGAAGAAATGCAGCTCACGGGCCCTGCAGCAGGCTCCCGGGCCCAGTTCACATGCCTCGCCCAGTATTTTGTGAGGACAGACCGGCTCTGGCTCCAAGACCCCCTTCAAAGAAAATTAGATACAAAATAGTGAAGACTATGGAAATAAAGAATGAGGAAAGACAGTCAGTGGAAAAACAGTTTAAAAATCACACAATGGAGCCCCGCCCGTGTAGCTCAGCACGGAAAGACTGCCAGGTTCAATGCCCGGGTAGGTGCCGCCTGCAGGTGCCATCCCAGTAGGCACATTTCCCTCTCTCTCCCATCCTGTCTCTAAAGACCAATTTAAAAAAAAAAAAAAAGGCACTAAGGAAGGAGAACCCTTCCCCATTGTTAAAAGTCACACAATGGGGAAAAGGAGAGAAAAGCCCTCAAAAGGAAAAAGTAAGAGACCTGAGCTTGCCTGTATTTGTAAGAAACTGTCATTATCCGGGGCTCTGGGCCTCAGTCACCTGGCAAGTGGCAGATGGGGACCAGGTCCATGGGGAATAAGCTGCCTGCTCCAGGCCACCACGGGCCAGACTCCTGAGCACGGTGACTGTTCAGAAAGCTCCCAGCACTTGCGTGTGTGGGCGTGTGTGTGGGCGTGTGTGCGGGGGAGGGGGGGGGGGCCTCTGCCAGCCGCTGGCCGCAGCCAGGAGCCAGGGCGAGCCTCCGGCTCTCGGGTCCATCTGTGTGATGCAAAAGCGGCCGCCGCCGCCAGGCCCCGCGCCCAGGCCAGGCCTGAGCCGGGCTGTGCTCGCTGTCCGCAGGGGCCCTGGAGGACCTGGAGCGCGCCGTGAAGCTGAGCGGCGGCCGGGGCCGCGCTGCCCGCCAGAGCTTCGTGCAGCGCGGGCTGCTGGCGCGGCTGCAGGGCCGGGACGACGACGCCCGCCGGGACTTCGAGCGGGCGGCGCGGCTGGGCAGCCCCTTCGCGCGGCGCCAGCTGGTGCTGTTGAACCCGTACGCCGCGCTGTGCAACCGCATGCTGGCCGACATGATGGGGCAGCTGCGCGGGGAGCGCACCACGCGCTGAGCCCGCGGCGGGCGGGGCGCCCCCACCAATAAAGCTGCCGGCCCGCAGTCTGCGCTCGTTTCTGCGCCGCCGGGCGGCGCCTGCGCGGGAGGGCCGGGGCGGAGCGTGGGAAGGCAGGGGCGGGGCTAAGGCGGGGCTAGGGCGCGGCAGGGGCCGGGGGCGGGGCAGGAGGCTGCGGCCCCGGCGCTGATTGGTCCAGCCCAGCGCGGCACCGCCCGGCGGCTCCCGTCACCGCTGGGACTGCGCTGGGCCGCTGGCGAGGTGAGGGCCGGGAGGCCGGGAGGCGGGGTGGGTGCTCTTCGCGACCCCCGCCTGCGGGACCACCTTCTCCTCAGCCCACCCGCGCCTCCGCAGCCGGAAGGAAGGGGCGGGGGCGGGGGCGGGGTGAGACGGGGTCCGAGCAGACAGCCCCTTGCGGGAGGGGCGCGAGGGCGGGAGGGGGGGCCTGCGCCTGGGGCGGGCCGCGCGGCCCGGCGTTCGCCTCTGCGGAGCTGAGCCGGTTCGCCTCCTCGCCTTCCGCCCTGTGGGCCGGTTTATTTTGTTTCTGGAGAGCTAATTCCTGGAGGAATAAATTCGCCCGCTACCACCTGGCTAATGTCGAGGCCCGCCCCTTCTTCTGGCAGCCAGGCCGCGGCCACCATGGCGTTGCCCGCAGGCCCAGCCACCCTCCCGCACACTCTGCTGCTGCTGCCAGCCCTCCTGAGCTCAGGTACACCCCGCCTCAGACACTCCTAGGCCGTCTCCTCTCCCTCCTTGCCTGCCTCGACCTTCAGGCCCTGGGCTGCAGCGCTGGGTTTCCCCAACCCACCTACCCACGATGCAGCCACTCCCTGTGGAGGCTCTGCGCCTGCCGCCCCTCTAAGTGGACCTCATCTTGGTCCCAGAGCAGTACCATTCCGACCCAGAACATTCTGTCGTGTTCCAGGTTGGGGGGAGTTGGCACCGCAAATCGATGGCCAGGCCTGGGCTGAGCTGGCACTTCGGGAGAATGAACGCCACCCCTTCACCTGCCGAGTGGCAGGGGTGTCTGGCACCCCCCGATTGGCCTGGTACCTGGACGGGCAGCTGCAGGAGGCCAGCACCTCACGGCTGCTGCGTGTGGGCGGGGAGGCCTTCTCTGGAGGCACCAGCACCCTCACCGTCACTGCCCAGCGGTCCCAGCATGAGCTCAACTGCTCCCTGCAGGACCCAGGCAGCGGCCCGGCAGCCAACGCCTCCGTCATCCTCAATGTGCAATGTGAGTGTCCCTGCGCCCAGGGACCCCAGCAGCCACATAGCAGATGTTCTGATGGGACATTTCACACACATTTAAGCGCTTTGCAAATACCAACTAACTTTAGTCCTCACAAATAATCCCATGAGCGAATTCCTATTGTTATCTCCACTTTACAAAAAAGAAAACAGCGAAGTTAAGTAATCTGGCAGAGATGACACATCTAGCTGGTAAGAAGCACAGCCAGTGTTCAGATCCATACATTTTGGCTCTAGTGTTTATACTCTTTTTTAAAAAATATATGTTTTTATTGACTTTTTAGAGAGAGAGGGAGAGGGAGAGATAGAAACATCAGTGATGAGACTCATTGATCAGCTGTTTCCTGCACGCCCCCTACTGGGGAAACCGAGGCCCTCTAGCGCTGGCATGTGCCTTGACCTGATATCGAACCTGTGACTTCCTGGTTCATAAGTTGATGCTCAGTCTCTGAACCACACCCGCCGGTCTTGTGTTTATACTCTTGATCACTACAAAATGCTGCCTCTGCGTGGACACAGCCTTCCATTTCCAGTGTCCCCGGAGGAGAAGGCCCTCTGGGTGTGGGCGGAAAGGGCAGGATACAGCAGTTGTGGGGAGAACACGTGGCCTCTGCTTTGCCCCAGTTAAACCGGAGATTGCCCAGGTCGGGGCCAACTACCAGGAAGCTCAGGGCCAGGGCCTCCTGGTGGTTCTTTTTGCCCTGGTCCGTGCCAACCCACCTGCCAATGTGACCTGGATCGACCAGGACGGGCCGGTGACTGTCAACACCTCAGACTTCCTGGTGCTGGACGCCAGGAGCTACCCCTGGCTCACCAACCACACGGTGCAGCTGCAGCTCCGCCACCTGGCGCACAACCTCTCTGTGGTCGCCGCCAACGACGTGGGGGTCACCAGTGCCTCGCTCCCAGCCCCAGGTGAGCGTGGACCGAGGCGGGAGGACTGCTGCCCTTTGGATGAGGCTGGGAGTGAGCGGGCCCAGCACTTGGGCAAGGACAGTCGGACTTGTGGCATCTCAGAGTTGGGGGCCCTGCCTTCTTGGAATCTAACCCAAGGACCACCTGCAGGACTCCTGGCCACGCGGGTGGAAGTGCCACTGCTGGGCATCATTGTGGCCGGAGGGCTATCGCTGGGCACCCTGGTGGCCTTCAGCACCTTGGTGGCCTGCCTGGTCTGCAGGAAAGAGAAGACGGCCAAAGGTAGGGCCACGGTGGTGGGGAAGGGTGGCTGTGGAGTGGAGAGGAGGGCAGGGTGAGCAGCAGAGCAGAAAGCAGGCGGGCAGAACCAGCCATCTGACAAGTGGCAGGACCGGGGTCCCGGGGGTGTGGCCATGGTAACCACAGGCATCCAGGTGGCAGGGCCAGGCACTAGGAACAACATTTCTGGTCCCAGAGCCAGGGCTGCGTCTGAGAGACCCCCTTGCTTGAGAGGCCTGGGTCTGGAACGGCAGGGGGCAAAGGCAGGTGGGTGGGCACACTGAAGTGATGGCATGGCTTCTCTCCTCAGGCCCCTCCCGGCGCCCATCTCTGCTCTCCAGGTAACTGCCCCCGGGCTGGGAACGGGGCTGAAGGGAACGGGGCAGTCCTAGAACTGGACCCAAAGCAGGATGCAGCCTGCTGGGCCAGGGCACATCCCAGGCCCGTCCACCTGCAGTGACTCCAACAACCTGAAGCTCAACAACGTGCGCCTGCCCCGCGAGAACATGTCCCTCCCCTCCAACCTGCAGCTCAACGACCTCACTCCCGACTCCAGAGGTACCTGCGGGCCCTCCGGGACCCGTTTTATCTTCAGAGGGGGGCGGGGAGAGAGAGAGAAACATCCATTTGCTTATTTGTTGCTTATTTATACATTCATTGGTTGATTCTTATATGTGCCCTGACCGGAGATAGAACCAGCAACCTTGGTGTATCAGGATGATGCTCTAATCAAGTGAGCTTCAGAGATGCTTCTAAGAGAAAAAGAGATCTTGGTACTTAGGAGGGGCAAGGCCCCATCAGGCGCACTCCTTATCCTGGCCCCACCCCCTTTGTCCCCAACAGAGAAACCAGCGGACCGACTGACAGCTTGGAACAGCAGCCGGCCAGAGCCAGAGCTTCTGGATCCAGCGCCCGGCGGCCTCCTCACCAGCCGAGGTACCACCCTCCCTGCTCCTCAGCCTGTACTTATGCCTCTGAGTCCCTGGGGCAGGGAGGGGCCTCCTGACTTCCAAGAATGCGTGTCACCGGGACTCCTGGGCATCTCTGACCGGCAGGCTTCATCCGCCTCCCGATGCTGGGTCACATCTACCGGGTGTCCAGTGTGAGCAGTGAGGAGATCTGGCTCTGAGCTGAGGGTGAGACGGAAGGTGCCCATGCCCCGGGCACCCTCCCCTCCACGGCACCCTCTGCCTGGCCATGTTGCCAGTGAGATGCCACTTCCACTTGTGCTTGCATCCCTGGCTGGGGTGCTTCTGTCATCCACAGGAGGGCTCTGAGCCTGAGGGACAGGCTGCCCTTGTTCTTGTTCAGGCTGGGGGCCTGCATGGGATGCCTGTGCCAAGCAGACAGAGCTGTTGCCTGTGTGTTCTGATGCCATCTGGCATCGAAGTGTGGCATGGCCCTGGTGACGGGCCTGCTCTGTGCCTCCACCAGTTCCTCAGCGCCGGGCACACAGCACAGGACATGCTGGTGTGGGGCCAGGAAGGCCTGCATGTCTTGGGCTTCCTTCCCGTGCTGCGTAGCTTTGCTCACTCTGAACACTTAGAGCCCTGCTCATTGCATAGAAATAAAAGGCCCCGGCCCAGGGCGTCAGCCAAGCGCAGACCGGTCCCTTCTGCTGGTAGCTCTGTCCCCCTTCCCTCCTCCTCTTGAGCATCATAGGTTATACACTGGACCTTTACCCCTGCTTCACTGGGCTCTCGACTCCCCCATTGGCTCTGGTGGTGCTAGTGCCTGGTGTTAGCACCATCAGGAGGAGGGGAGGAGCCTGGGCACCCAGGACAGCATGTAGCTGTGCATCTTTTTCTTACAGTCTAGCACCTCCAGCACTCCTCCCGGGAGGGGGAGTGCGGGTCCCAGGGCCTCTCTGTGGCTCCCCCACATTGGCCTTCCTGTGGTTCACTGAGGACCCTGAAACCCCACCCCTCCCCCCGCCAGGGTCAGTTTCCCTCAACACCTCTCCCCTTTAGGGGACCTCAGCTCTGACCCATCAGCAAGAGGCCACCTTCCGGTCCCACCCCTGTTCTTCAGGGGGCGTCCACAGTGGCACATACTTCAACAGTTCTGGAAGCTTTTGGGGGACATGGAGAAAGAGGAGACCACATACCCCAAAGCAGCCTAAGGACACTTTACAAAGCAACATGGAAATGCCTGCAAATCAAGAGTGCAGAGTTTCTCCCTTATCTTTTGTAATTTAGTGCTGAGCACACGATACTTCAATAAACTTAACTGAGTGAATGTTACATGTGTTTCATTCTTTCAAGTAGGTTTCTTAATGAGATCTTTAAATCACAGTTGAGAAAATTCAGCAAAACCTATGTACCTACCATACTGTTGAATCTTAACCAATCTTTTACTTTGCTCTCTCCACTAGCCACACCAGCTAGGGCCCAATCTTTTATTTTTTAAATAAATATTGTCCTGGCTGGGTAGCTAAGTTGGTTAGGGTATCATCCCGATACGCCAAGATTGTGTGTTCAATCTCCAATCAGGGCACATACAAGAATCAAAAAATGTATGCATACTAGTAGATAAGTAGAACAGCAAATTGATGTTTCTCTCTTCCTCTCCCCATTCCTAAGATAAGTAAGGTATACTTCTCTAACTGCACTGTTTCCAGCGGCAGTGACGGAGCTCAGTTTCCGGAGTGCCAGGCTGTGATCAGAGCTCCACCGAGTGACCACGTCACTGTCACTGGGCAGCCTCTCCCCACTTTTTTTTTTTTTAATACATTTTATTGATTTTTTACAGAGAGGAAGGGAGAGGGATAGAGAGTTGGAAACATTGATGAGAGAGAAACGGCGATCAGCTGCCTCCTGCACACCTCCTACTGGGGATGTGCCCGCAGCCAAGATACATGCCCTTGCCCGGAATCGAATCTGGGACCTTTCAGTCCGCAGACCGATGCTCTATCCACTGAGCCAAACTAGTCAGGGCTCTCCCCACTTTTAATTCCTGATCCTTCACAGGGCTCTGCAGTGTCAGGTGGCTTACTTCTTAGTTTCTCTGTCCCTCTCCTCACAGGCAGTCACGTTGCCTGCTACAGAATCAGCTCTCACTTGTCCGTCTTCCAAATTGTGTTGCTAGACTTTTGAAGGTCAAGATGGCAGCATAGATAAATGTGTTATTCACCTCCTCCCACAACCATCTCAGAATTACAACTAATGTACAGAACAACCATGGTTCAGAACCCATGAAATCTAACCAAATGGAGTCCTACAACTGAGTAGTTAAAGCTGAAGAAGCCACATTGAGACTGGTAGGAGGGGTGGAGACAAGAGCCTGTGTGACAGATAAAAATTGGGAGGGATATCTCGGCTGGGGAGTTCCCCCTAAGGAGAAAGGAATACCAGCCCCACACCAGGCTCCCCATAATTTCTGGCTGTAAAAAAACGGGACTGCCGAAACCGGTTTGGCTCAGTGGATAGAGTGTTGGCCTGCGGACTGAAGGGTCCCAGGTTCGATTCCGGTCAAGGGCATGTAACCTTGGTTGCGGGCACATCCCCAAAGGGGGGGGTGCAAGAAGCGGCTGATCGATGCTTCTCTCTCATCGATGTTTCTAGCTCTCTGTCCCTCTTTCTTCCTCTCTGTAAAAACTTAATAAAAAATATATATATTAAAAAAAAAAAGGGGGACTGATGCTGAGGGAGACAGATGCTGCTCAAGTCCTAGGCATTCCTCTTAAAGGGCCACACATATCTTTACTCAGACCCTCTAGCTGCAGCACAGGGGCAGCAGCTTGAAAGGCGCCAGAGGCATACAAAGAGGAACTGAATTGTTTGGCATCAGGGTGTGAGAGCTGGGGGTCAGCGTTCTCCCAGAGTTGCTGGCAGAGGCCATTGTTCCTTTGCTGAGCCCTCCCCCATATCAGCTCACACTGTTAGCCCTATCCTGGTGATTTCCTGAGATCCCACCCACCCAACTTTCAGGCCCATCCAAGCTGTTTCCAGTGGCTTTTCTATTCTACTGGCCTGTCTTGGCTCAGGCTTCAGATTTTTCTAAAACTTTCAAATAAGCAGCATCTGGCCTGGGCATGCCCCATCCTTCTCACTAAGTGGCCTCACGATAAATTCCTCCCACTGACATGCCAACAACAATCAAAGCTCAACTATAAGAGAAGGGGTACACAGACCACACGGGGGAGCACACTCAAGTGTCCAGCAGGGGTGATAGGGAAGGCTGTGCCACTGGACCCTACAGAACACCTACTATTGTACAGGCCACTCTACCAAGCCCAGGAGACATAATTCCACAGAAATAAACACAGGATGGCTGCCAAAATGAGGAGACAAAGAAACATGTCCCAAATGAAAGAACAGAACTCCAGAAAAAAGAACAAAGTGGAGACAAATAATCTACCAGATGCAGAGTTCATAACATCCTGCCAGGTATATAATGAAGAGCTAATATGCTAATTAGACCAGATGGCAGAACGATCTTCCGGAATGACCAGTGGGCAGGGGCCGTGGCCACAGGGCTGCCACCATCCTCTGCTGGGTGATCGACGGGGGAGTGAGGTTCTGTGATCTATCGCCACGCAGAGTGTGACAGCAGCCGGGCCACAAGGGCCAAGGTAGCCAGGGCTGTATGAATTGCATGCATCAGGCCTCCAGTGGGTTATAAAGATGTGCAATGAACATAGTGAGAACCTAAAATGGCATGAGAAAGGACCAGTCAGAAATGAAGGGTACATGAACTGAAATAAAGACTAATTTACAGGAAATCAACAGAGTAGATGAAGCTAAGAATCAAATTAGCAATTGGATTATAAGGAAGCAAAAATCAATCAGAACAGCAAAAAGAAAAAGAATCCAAAAAAAAAAAAAAAAATGAGGTGGTATAAGGAGCCTCTGGGAAAATTTCAAAACCTCGTTCACATCATGGGGTACCAGAATGAGGAGAGAGAGCAAGAAATTAAAAACCAATTTGAAGAAATAATGACAGAAAATTTCCCCTGACTTGGTGAAGGAAATAGACATACAAGACCAGGGATTATAGAAAGTCCCAAACAAGATGAACCAAAGAGGCCCACACCAAGACACATCATAATTAAAATGTCAAAGATTAAAGACAAAAAAATCTTAGGCAGTAAGAGAAAAGCAGTTAGTTACCTATCAGGGAGCTCCCATAAGACTGCCAGCTGATTTCTCAATAAACTTTCCAGGCCAAAGGGAGTGGCAAGAAATGTTCAAAGTGATGAGAAGCAAGGACCTACAACCAACATTTCTCTACCCAGCAAAGTTCTCATTTAGAATCAAAGATCAGATAAAGAGCTTCCCAGAGAAGGGGGAAAATCTAAAGGAGTTCACCACCACCAAACAAATATTACTAAAAATGCTAAAGGGTCTTCTTTAAGAAGAAAAAGATAAAAAATATGAACAATAAAAATGGCAAAAAAAAAAAAAAAAACCACAAAAATCCCGGTATCTATATTGAATCTAAAAAACAAACAGAACAGAAACAGACTCATGGACACAGAGAACATTTTGAGAGTTGCCAGATGAGATGGGGGGTTGGAAGGCTGGGTAAAAAAAAGTGACGAGATTAAGGAGTACAAATTAGTTGTTACAGAATAGTCATGGGGAAGTAAAATACAGCATAGGAGATATAGTCAATAATATTCTCATTTTTATGTGTGGAGATTTTTTGGGATGATCACTTACTAGGTTATGTAATGGCTAATACACCTGAAACTAATATAATAATGTATGCTAACTGCAATTGAAACATTTTTAAAAAGCTTTAAAAATTGTTTTGTCTGCTGCCATTTTCTTTAACTATTTGTCCTTGTTTGGGATTTTTTATTCCTGTATTGTCTTTTTAATAAATAAGGTGAAAGGAGGAAGATGTAAATATTTGTGTTTTATGTTTGTTTATTTGGAAGTGCTGGGTACTAGGATGTGCAGAGGTGAGGGACACTTTAAGTCAGGAACAGAGCCTGCATAGAGCAGTGGTTCTCAACCTTTCTAATGCCAAGACCCTTTAATTCAGTTCATGTTGTGGTGACCCCAACCATAAAAATCATTTTCATTGCTACTTCATAACTGTTAACTTTGCTACTGTTATGAATCGTAATGTAAATATCTGTGTTTTCCGATGGTCTTATGTGACCCTGCTAACAGTTCTCAACCTGTGGGTCATGGCCCACTGTCACAGAGGTTAGAGATGGGAACTAATAAGTCCTGGGCCAGTGCCTGGGGCTTTATGGGATGTGACAACTTCGGGGTATAGAGACTAGCCAGTGGCAAGTCTAAAAGGCCAAGTTGAAACTGTATACTTAGTAATAGGATTATTATATCTCACATTTTGTGGCACGTAATGTTTTCATGTTTTTTATTCACAGGACAAGCCTAAGAATTGTTAGTGTTTGTTGTAACTGGTTCATAACTAGATTAACTGAAGCACAGAAGTTAAACTGATTTCCCCCAGGCCACAGAACAAGCCAAAAGGGAGTAACCACAGACAGCTGGAGGAAAGAGGAGCATGATGAAAACATTGTCTGAAGGTGATCACGGAGAGCTGTGGTGGGTGTGCTAAAGCCGGGAGAAAGCTAGGCCTACCTGGTAACCGAAAGTTAGGGAGAGGTACACCTGTCCTCATTCTGTGAAGATTCCGTATTTGTGGATTCACATACCCGCTGTACTTTATTTCCAATCCCAAAGCCCACATGTGCGGAGTTTTTGTGATTGTCTGCAAACATGCTCACAGCAGTGAAAGTTAAAAGCTGCCCGAGGCCCAGGCCCTGGCTCCAGCTCACACGGTAAGCAGGGCCCTTTTCGAGGTCTGTCCACTGCACAACTTTGCTTGGCGATTTGACTGTTTGAGATGGCCCCAGGCATGGTTCCTGGCGGCTGTCCAGCGTTCCTAAGAGTCAGAAGGATGTGATGTGCCAGTGGAGAGTGTGAGACAAGTGTCACTGGACAGTGCTGATGGCTGAGCTCAATGAACAATGGCCAGCAGATGAAATGCTGTGACCAGAGGCACAAAGGAACCTCACCCCGGATTCCCCAGGAGCGATGGTTCAGTATTTGTTAACTCAGTGTTCATGGTAACTTACAGAACTACCAGGAACAACAGAAAGCAACTGTACCTATCAGTGCTGAGTCTCTCAGCTCTGGTCAAAGAAGCCAATCTGATAGTTCCTTAAGAGCCTGGTGGAGAATCTGAGTTCCCATCACATTCTGCTTCTCTTTTCCCGAGTTACAGGTGAGCATGCCTGACTCCACTCTGCACAGCACCTGGGCCTGGGCTCTAAAGCTCCCGCTCCTCACATTCAGGCATCACAGTTTAAGTCTAAGAAATGACTCCCCTCCTTTCTACGTGTTTATCATGTATGTTAGGCTAACAGTGAAGCATTTTAATGTAATTTTCCCGCAATCAATTTTTTTTTAATATATATTTTTTAATTGATTTTCTACAGAGAGGAAGGGAGAGGAATAGAAAGCCAGGAACATCGATGAGAGAGAAACATCGACCAGCTGCCTCCTGCACACTCCCCACTGGGGATGTGCCCGCAACTAAGGTACATGCCCTTGACCGGAATCGAACCCGGGACCCCTCAGTCTGCAGGCCAACGCTCTATCCACTGAGCCAAACCGGTTTTGGCTGCAAATCAATTCTTGCCCCACCTTCCCCTTCACTATCCAGTTCCTCAAGCCCAAAGACCTGGGAGTCGTCCTTGATTCTTTCCTTTCACCTCCCTCATCCAATCTATCACCACATTTTGTTGGTTCCACCTCTCCTGGTTATCTGTTGCTTCAGCCCCTACCCTCTCCCCTCTATACTATGCTCTATATGCTGGATGGAGCACCTCCCAGACAGGATGTGCTCCATGGCTTTGTGATTAAATATCAGCAGGTAGTGGCACAATTCCTGGCAATGGGAGCCCTGGCAGGGTGTGAAAAGATGGAGGAAGTCAGGCAGCCATTGCTCTCTGCAGCAGCGGGACGAGGTCTGTGCATCAGCCATGCTCCCGTGTGGCTCCTCCACTGCCACTCCAGACACTGGGCACTGAATCCCTTTAACCCGAATCCCTTCAGCACCCTCTACCCTCCCTTTTGTTCCTTCAGCCTTTCCAATACTTTTGTAACCAATTTCCCATATTTAACACCCTTTGTTGGAAGTAACTAGCATGTTTTCTGACTTCCAGGCTGGAGCTTGGGGGATATAACCCCCACATCTACCCAGGCACTACTGCCACAGCTCCACCCTAACTCCAGGCAAGCACTCTCCCTGGGCCGGCACAGCGGGGCTCCGAGGCCACAGCCGTGCGGGCCCGGGCAGCGCAGTCCCTGGAGAGAGACCCACAGAAAAATGAGTTCTGGGAGGAAAATGGGGCCCTCCCCTCACTGCCACGCTTGGAAGACTGGTATCTGCTTTTATTCCACAAAGTTGTTTTGCTTAAACTATTATTCACTGAAAGCCTGTCAGGAGGCCAAATTCTTTATCCCTCTGCTTTATGCTCAGTCTGCCTTTTCTTTCTCATCTTATAGATAGAACAGCAGGATAACCTGAAAGATAAGAGCATTTTATTTGCAAAATCTTTGCCAACTCACTTAAGAATGAAAGAGAATGATTTGATTGCTGTAAGAACATCTTTTAAACTTTTCTTCTAACCTGAGCATCTCAGGGTCCCAGAAATGGCCGTCTGTCTAATCAAACCCCCCTGGTGGTAGAGGTACAAGCGTCCCACAGGAAGGAAGCGAGTGTGTGCAGGGCTTTCTGCCAGGGAGGGTGGCAGGGCACACGCCCGAGTCCAGGTGGCACAGGCCAGGAGACAGGGGGCTGACAACAGCGCCCTCCACTGGGCTGGAGGAGCGGCTCAGCCTTGAGACCAAGTGGGGCGGTGCCTCAACTGAAGGTTATGGTCTCTGCGTCTCCAGCTTGGGAGGTGGACTTGGATGGAGGGGTGAACGCTTTCTTGCCTTCAGCTAGAGCTTTAAAATGCTGTGAGGAGAGAGGGAACATGGAGTGTTTGGAATATGCTAGTTGCTACATTTCAGCAAGAACTATCGGGTCTAGTAATAATTAATGTCGTTTTTAAACATTCGTTTAAAATCTTGCTTGGCGTTGACTTGTATTGACATAACCTTCAAACACGTGGTATCTACAGAACGTGTGAAGTGCAATTAACAAGTTTTGCTTGAAAAAGTTTGTGTTTGGTTTGGTTTTTGTTGCAGAACTAGGGCTAAGAAGATGGCGGATGAAGAGCATATTCGGCACTGCATGCTTTACGAGTTCCAATTAGGAAGAAAAGCAAGTGAGGCTGCAAAAAACATCTGTAGTGCTCTTGGTCAAGATGCAGTTAGCGCCAGAAAATGCCAGCGTTGGTTTGAGAAATTTCGCGAGGGAAATTTTTCGTTAGATGACAAGAGTGGTCGAGGCCGTGTGTCCAATTTTGATCAAGAAGCTCTTCAAGCTCTTTTGGTGCAAAATCCTCAAATTACCCAACAAGAGCTTGCGACAACTTTAAATTGTTCACAAAAAACAATTTCCAATCAATTGCGTGCACTTGGCAAAGTCCAAAAGTTTGGAAAATGGGTTCCTCATGAGTTGACCGACAACAACCGTAATCAAAGAATCACAATTTGCAGTTCGCTCCTCTCTCGTCAAAACCGTTTGCCGTTTTTAGAGCAAATTGTTACCGGAGATGAAGAATGGGTGCTGTATGTTAATTTGAAAAGGCGGCCTCAATGGTTGGACAAAAATGAGGCTCCGCAGCCCACGCCAAAACCTGACTTGCATGCGAAAAAAGTGATGTTGTGTGTTTGGTGGAATTTTAAAGGAATTCTTCATTATGAACTTTTACCATCTAACCAAACCATTACAAGTGCAGTGTATAGTGCCCAATTGGAAAGGTTAGCCCAAGCTTTAAGAGAAAAAGAACCCATGCTGATTAATCGGAAGGGCGTAATTCTTCACCACGATAACGCACGACTGCATACTGCAAGAATCACTGCTGAAAAACTGCGCCAGTTGGAATGGGAAGTTCTCCCTCAACCTGCATATTCTCCTGATATTGCCCCTTCCGATTACCATTTGTTTCGTTCTTTGCAAAACTTTCTTCTTGGAAAAAAATTTAATAATGAAGAACGCCTCAAAAATGCATTGACCGAATTTTTTGCATCAAAATCACAAGAATTTTACAACAGAGGGATTAAAATGCTTCCTGAGCGTTGGGCACAAGTAGTAGAAAACAACGGCAACTATATTGTTGATTAAATTTTGTTGTATTGTTTAAATAAATTCGATTTAAAAAAAAAAGTATTAGAAACGACATTAATTATTACTAGACCTAATAACCTCTTTATAACCCTTTAAGCTCCAATTTTCTCCCAACTGTACTTTCAAAACAATTCCTTGGTGTTGTCTTTGAAGAACAGCTAGAACTTTGTCCTGCTTCCTATGAAACCCTTTTCCTCTCCTTCCTGCTTCTGCTCCACAGGCCACTGGGCTGCCCTCTGCACCCCAGCGAGGCCGCTCCTCCCGCCCTCTGCCTCCGGAGCCCGCTGCCTGAGCGGGGAAGGGCCTGGGCAGACCTCCTGGCCCCAGGCTGCATTCTGAGGGGACTCAGCCAGGGAGATGGCGGCAACCCCCTCTACAGGCCCACCTGCGCTGGACCTACCTGCGAGTTCTTGAATTCCGAGTAGAGGGAAAAGAGCAGGTGGAGAGACTGGATCCGACTCTTGTAGATAGGAATGTCTAGGATGGCTGACAGCAAGACCTCCCATGAGCAGAACCAAACAAAACCTAGGGCTTATGGGGACCTGTTAGGAGCCAGTCCCTTCCCAGGCGGGATGTGCTTCATGGCTTTGGGGTTAAACACCAGCAGGTAGTGGCACAAGCCCAGACACCACCCTTCGGTGCGTTTTTCCGGGACGGGGACGGGGTCAGGGTCGGGAGGGCTGGGAGCGCTTACCGCAGATCATGTCGATGTACGCTGCCAGGCTGCAGTCGATCTCTGCCGTGGGCAGGCTCACCTGGGAGGGGAAGGGAGGGCCCAGGTCAAAAGCTGACTCTCTCCGAAGAGAAAAGAGCTGCTACCATAAGTCACATGTGTTATGGGCTAAAAGGTGACCCCCTCAAATCCATATGTTGAAGTACTAACCCCCCAGCACCTTAGAACATGACTGTATTGGAGATACAGTCTTTTTTTCCGTCTTTTTAAATACATTTTATTGATTTTTTACAGAGGAAGAAAGAGTTAGAGGGATAGAGAGTTAGAAACATTGATCAGCTGCCTCCTGCACACCCCACCGGGGTTGTGCCCGCAACCAAGGTACATGCCCTTAACTGGAATCGAACCTGGGACCTTTCAATCTGCAGGCCGACTCTCTATCCACTGAGCCAAACCGGTCAGGGAAGGGCTTCTATTCTTATTGGTGGGCATTTATCTGTAGGTTAAAAATACTTGGTCATTTAAATACTTGGTGCTGTATTAGTGTGTTAGGGTTGCCATTACAAAATATCACAAACTGGGTGGCTTAAAAAAGATAAATTTATTTCCTTAGGCTGGAAATCTAAGATGAAGGAGTTAGCCCAGGCCGGTAGGCTCAGTAGCTGGAGCACTGGCCCTCGCATGAAAGGGTCTCAGGTTCAATTCCTGGTCAAATGCATGTACCTGGGCTGCAAGTTTTTTAAATATATTTTTAATTGTTAACAGTATTACTAATGTCTCCCATATTTCCCCCTTCCCCTCCTCCTTCCAGCTGTACCCACCCCTCGGTCTTCACCACCCTATTGCCCATGTCCATGGACTATGCATATAGGTATAAGTTCTTTCTCCCTTCTCCTCCCCCACCCCACATCGAGCCTGTTCCACGCCTCCTTGCTTCTGGTCTTATTTTGTTGGTCAATTTTGTTCATTCGATTCCACAAATAAGTGAGATGTGATATGTCTTTCTCAGATTGGCTTATTCCACTTAGCATATTTGCAGGTCCATCCATGCTGTCCCCAAGGGCAAGAGATTCCTCTTTACAGCTGCACAGTATTCCATAGTGTGATGTCCCACACCTTCCTTATCCAGTCATCTGCTCATGGGCACTCGGACTGATTCCAGATCTTAGCTATTGTAAACTGTGCTGCTATGAACACAGGGGTGCCTACGTTCTTTCTGATTGGTGTTTTGTGGTTTTTAGGAAATATTCCCAGAATTGGAATCACTGGATCAAATTAAAAATGGGGTTCCATTTTTAAATTTTTTGGAAACTCCGTACTGTTTTCCATAGTGGCTGTGCCCATCTGTATTCCCACCAGCTATGAATGGTGAACACTAGATAACACATTACTTTTCTCCACATCCTTGCCAGCACTTATTAATTTTTTTATGGTAGCCATTCTGACCGGTGTGAGGTGGCATCTCATTGCAGTTTTCATTTCCATTTCTCTTATGATTAGAGACTTTGAGCATTTTTTTTCATGTGTCTCTTGGCCGTTTGTATGTCCTCTTTGGAGAAATCTCTCTATTCAGGTCTCCTGCCCATTGTTTAATTGATTGTCTTCTTTTTGTTGAGTTGTATGAATACTTCATATATTTTTAATATTAACTCTTTATCAGATATATCACTGACAAATATGTTCTCCCATTCAGTGGGTTCCCTTTTCAATTTAATGGTTTGTGGATTTTTTTTGCTGTGCAGCAACTTTTTATTTTGATGTAGTCCCATTTGTTTATTTTTTTCTTAGTTTCCTTTGCCCTGGGACAGCGGTCACCAACCTTTCGGATTGCACGGAACACTGGTTGGCAACTGCTGCCTTAGGAGATGTATCTATAAAAATACTGCTATGTGAGATGTCTGCCTATATTTTCTTCTAAGATTTTTATGGTTTCATGCCATACATTTAAGTATTTTATACACTTGAGTTTATTCTTGTGTATGGTGCAAGATGGTGGTCTAGTTTCATTTTTTGCATGTGTCTGTCCAGTTTTCTCAGAACAATTTTTTGAAGAGACTGTCTTTACTCCATTGTTTGTTCTTGCCTCCTTTGTCAAATATTAGTTGACCATAATGGTGTGGGTCAATATCTGTGGTCTCTGTTCTGATCTATTTGTCTATATGACCATTCTTGTGCCAGTACCAGGCTGTTTTGGTTATAATGGCTTTGTAATATAGTTTGGTATCTGGTATTGTGAACCCTCCTACTTCATTCTTCTTTAAGATTGCTGCAGCTATATAGGGTCTTTTATGGTTCCATATAAATTTTTGGAATATTTGTTCTAGTCTGTGAAGTATGCCATTGGTATTTTAATAGGGATTGTGTTGAATCTGTAGATTGCTTTGGGTAGTATAGACATTTTAATTATGCTAATTCTTTCAATCTATGAACACAGTATATTCTTCCACTTGTTTATATCTTCCTCTATCTCTCTCTCTTTTTTAAGGTTCTATTTTATTTATTTTGCTAATCCTCACCTGAGGATATTTTTCCATTGACTTTTAGTGGAAGAGAGAGAGAAAGAGAAAAATAATCAATGTTGGAGAAACACATTCATTGGTTGCCTCCTGCACATGCCCCAACCAGGGCCAGGAGGAGCTTGCAACTGAGGTATATGCCCTTGACTAGAAATGAACATGGGACCCTTAGGTCCATAGGCTGATGCTCTATCCACTGAGCCAAACTGGCTCTATTTCTTCTTCTCATTACAGCAGTCCCTTTAGCATTTCTTGCAGTGCTAGTTTAGTGGTAAAAAACTCCTTTAGCGTTTTTTTGTCTGGGAAACGCTTATTTCACCATCTGTTTTTGAATGATAGCCTTGCTAGATATAGTAATCTTGGTTTCAGATCCTTGCTTTTCATTACCTTGAGTACTTCGTTCCAGTCCCTTCTGGCCTAGAGTGTCTGATGACAAATCAGCTGACAGCCTTATGGGAGCTCCTTTGTAGATAACACATTACTTTTCTCTTGCTGCCTTTAAGATACTCTTTTGGAATTTTAATTATGATATGTCTGGGCATGGGTCTGTTTGGATTCTTCTTGCTTGGGATTTTCTGTGCCTCCTAAACTTGTGTGACTTTTTCCTTCACCATGTTAGGGAAGTTTTCTGCCATTATTTTTTCAAACACATTCTTTAACTTTTGCTCACTTTCCTCGCCTCCTGGCATACCTATTATATGAATACTAGAGGCCCGGTGCACGAAATTCATGCATGGGGGAGGGCGGGTTCCTCAGCCCGGTCTACACTCTCTTGCAATCTGGGACCCCTCGGGGGATGTCTGACTTCCAGTTTAGGCCCAATCCCACGGGGCCTAAACCAGTAGTCAGAATCCCCCTCACAATCTGGGACTGCTGGTTCCTAACCGATTGCCTGACTTCCTGCCTCATCGCCCCTAACTGCTCATCTGCCTACCTCATCGCCCTTAACCACTCGCCTGCCTGCCTCATTGCCCCTGATTGCCCCTACTTGCCTTCCTGCCTGATTGCCCCTAACTACCTCTGCCTCAGCCCCTGTCAAGGGAGCTTCATTAGAACAATGTTTCCCAAACTTCTCTCATGATGAGAATCACCTGGTGGAGTTGTTAAAACACAGATTCCTGAATCCCAACTAAGAAGTGCTAAACTAGAATTTTTGGGAACATATAGGTAAAATTGTATACTTAACTAGTGCTCTAAGACAGATTTTATATACAGAGCACTAAGTTAGGTATGCAATTTTACCTATATGTTCTCAAAAATTCTAGTTTAGCACTTCTTAGTTGGGATTCAGGAATCTGTGTTTTAACAACTCCACCAGGTGATTCTCATCATGAGAGAAGTTTGGGAAACACTGATTTAAAAGGACGTCCAGAAAGTCGTTTGGCTGTCAGATCTAATTGGCATATTACACTTTTATTACTAAAGATTTTTATGTTTCATGCTGTCCCACAGCTCTCTTAAGCTGTCCTCCTATTTTTTAATGGTTTTCTCTTTTTGGTTCTCTGACTGAATCATTTTTTTCTAACCTGTCTTCTAATTCACTGATCCAATCCTCAGCTTCTAATCTGTTGTATATTCCTTCCAATGTGTTGTTTTTAAAATATATATATATTTTTTATTGATTTCAGAGAGGGCGGAGATAGAAACATCATTGATCAGCAGCCTCCTGCACACCCCCTACTGGGAATCGAGCCTGCAACCTGGGCATGTACCCTGACCAGGAATCAAAATGTGATCTCCTAGTTCATAGGTTGACACTCAACCACTGAGCCATGCTGGCTGGGCTCCAATGTGCTATTAGTTTAGCTCATTCTTTATGACCAAGGCCCTGTGTAAGTTTGGTTTGCCCAGTCTGTGTTCTCCTGAAATCCTAGTGTGCCAGGTTAAGGACCTCTGTTTTGTTTTGTTTGTTTTTTCACAGTTGCTATACCTTTTCTCATGCTGTTGAGCATTTTTACCATTATTATTCTGAACTCTCTATCTGATAAGTTTCTTATCTTCATTTCGTTTAGCGCTTCTCCTAGAGAATTCTCTTGTTCTTTCATTTGAGGGTGTGTTTTTTTGTCTCCCCATTTTGGTTGTCTGCCTTGATCTGTGTCTATGTATTAATTAAGTCTGCTATCGATACAATGCCCAACCTCTAGCCCAGAACAATGTCAGACACTGTTTCTGAGCAGCCCTGAGTCCCCTGTTTGGAGCCATCAGCACTCCACAGCTGTGGCTCCCTCTGCTGGGCTGGTGCCTTTGGAAAGGACCAAAATATGCACCAGGCTCTGCTTTTCCTAGCCTTGGGCCCAGAAGGAGATCAGGCAAAGACACAAAGCCTCCAGAGATCTGCCTCTGCCTGCAGTCTGATTGTTCTATTCTTGTATTTTTGAAATTTGGGGTACTTAAAAATAGCATAAATATCTCTGTGGAAAAGTAGAGTCTAAAGTAATAATACAGGAAATATATACACATGCTTACCAATAGGTATATGTTACAATGTTCATAGAAATAGTACCATAATATTATAGTAATATTTCATTTGTAATAACCCAAAACTGGAAACTATCCAAATGGCTACCATAGAAGGGATAAGTAAATTGTCACATATTCAAACAGTGTAATATCACGCAGTAATGTGAAAAGAAGAACAACAATGTAGGAAACAATATTGATGAATTTCCACATGGATGAACAATACAGATGAGCAAAAGAAATAGGACACAAAAATTACATTTAGATAAAATACAAAATAGACAAACCTAATCTATGGTATTAGAAATTAGGGGGGTGGGGGAGAAAAAAAAAATAACAAAGACGAAAGAGAAAAAAAAATCAGGATAGTGATTATGTTGGGACATCTGAGCATGAGGGAATTCTAGGTTGCCATACTTTCTTAGCTCCTGCTATCTTCTACTCACCTTGCCCAAAAGCTCCTCAAACTCTGGGGACCATTCCTGCATCAGCGTGTCAATATCAGGCATGGGTCTAGAGGAGAGAGAGACATGAACAAGAAACATGGACAGGTGACGTCAGTGACCTCTGGGTCAGTGTATTTAGGACAAAGGGAGGTCCTCGATCTGGCAGGTTAGGATTTCAGGAGAACACAGACTGGGAAAATCAAACCTACCCTGCACCTGGGGTTTGAAGAAGCTGGCTAAGTAATACCACAAAAACCACGATTTCTATGTCTGTAATTTCAGCCAGTAGCTGCCATGATCCACAGGACCTCAGGTTGGTCCAATATGTCCCAGCCTTTGGGCCTCTTCTCAAAAGCAATGGGTTTCCACACGGTGAAGGCTGCCAGGGGTTACAGGGGCGAAGCAGCAGCATTCCTTACCTGGTATAGTGCACAGTGGCAGGGGGCTTAGAGCGATGTAACTCAGAGATGCTCTCAATCCATGTGTCAATGGCTTTGGGATTCTTTTCTGCATCTTCCAGGCTCTTTACTTTCATGTGTTGCTAGAAAATCAAGGGGAAAGCCTGACTCATGGCACTGAAGTCGCTCTCATTTTCACAGAGTGACTGTCACATGCTGCTGCTCTTTCACACACAAAGTAGCTGATGAAAAGGGAGGTCTCCGGCAGCCAGAGGGAGATTATAGGAACCCCGATAAAATTTTCTAGTGCCCTGGGACAGGAGGAGGTCAATAAGATAGGGCTGACCATACTGACATATCAGTTCACACCTCCTGGGATGGCTACAGTAAAAAGAGAGCAGCAAGTGCTGAGGAGAACATGGACAATGGTGACTTTCATTCATCACTGGTAGCACTGGAAATGATTCGGCCACTTTGGAAAACAGTTTGGCAGTTCCTCAAAATATTAAACAGATACCATATGGCCTAGTGATCCCGCTCCTACATGTATATCCAAGAGAAATAACAACATGTGTCCATGCAGACACTTGACCATCTTCATGGCAGCATAATTAAGTGGAAACAATTGGTGAGTGGATAAACAAAATGTGGTGTTTCCACACAATGGAACTGTGTTCCACCATTAAAAAAAAATGAAGTCGTTACCAGGGTCTAGGAGCAGGGGGAAATGAGGAGTGACTACTAATGGGTACTCAGTTTCTTTCTGGAATGATGAAAATGTTCTTAGATGATGATGCTTCTACAGTTCTGTGAATATACTAAAAATCACTGAACTGTACAATTTTAAAGGGTGAATTTTATGGAACGTAAATTATATCTCAATAAAAATGTTATATAAAAAATAGAACGGTCCTGAAACCACAGCCATCACTTTTAGTAGGCAGTAAATCAACCTCATACACGCCAACAAGCCCCCACTCTGGCCCTCTCCCACTGGCCTGAACTCTACTGGCATCTCACTGTGATGTTGTGCTGTTTGGAATCCTCCGTTAACCAGAGGGAGAGCACTGTAGGGTCTGACTGCTTTGTAGAAGGCTCATCTAATACCAACAGGCCAAGGTTGTCAGGCTTCCCATCAGGACGTGGGACCTGGTTAAGAGAAAAGGAGAAAAGGGGGAAAATGAGGGGGACATAAAAGGCCGTGCATCCTGTTCCAATAAGCTCGTGAGGAAGAACTCTTCTGCTTCAGCCCGTTACTAGTATCAAAAGCATGCCTGTCTGCCACACAGCGCTGAAATCCCATGGAAAACATACATGATCTACAGGCCTTACATAGAAAGCTGAAGTCATGGATAATTAGGCAGCAAATATATGACAATTTATAACAAATAATGAGATAATCAAGTATTACCTAATAGCGATCAATATAACACAGAGTAGAGAGCAAGGTTAAGAACTCTAATGAAATGAAGGGTACATATCAAGGTAGCCAATGCTTGTCAAGAAAATTAGTGGAACTGGTAGAGTAATAGAGGTGTCAGAAGAAACAGCTCTGGAGTCATTTTTAGGATGTTCTGACTGTACCTTTAAGAATGCATCAATATCCCCAACAGCTGGGATAAAATCAGGAATGAAAGGCTTCAGTTTGTGATCCAGGTCAATCAGCTGAGGTGTATACCTAGGAGGTAATGCCCAGGGAAGATGGAATCAGAAACTGACTTCACTATCCAGGTTTAAAAAATCCAAAGAGAATGGCCTTGTTTCAGACTAGAGGCAGGAAAGGGCATGGGGCCAGGGGTTATGGAAAGAAGACCTAACACTCACCTACTTATATACTGGAAGAGTTCTTTCACCTCGGCAGAAACTGGCAAATGCTCATAGTCTGCAGGATCGTAGGCCCTGGGGAAAGAAATACGGGATTCCACCAGAGGAGCGGTGCTGCCCGCCCTGGTTCAGCGGTGCTGCTGCACTCACTGAGCACAGGACTCGGGACCCGGGTTAGGCTCCGCCCACATCTGCCTTTCCTGGGTGGTTTGCAAGGCAAATTTAAAATTTATTAAAATCAGCCCTAGATATTTTGACTCAGAGGATAGAGAGCTGGCCGGCATACTGGGTTTGATTCCAGTCAGGGGCACATGCCTAAGTTATGGGTTTGATCCTCAGTGCGGGGCGTGTAGGAAGCAGCCAATCAGTGATTCTCTCTCATCATTGATGTTTCTGTCTCTCTCTCCCACTTCCTTCCTCTCTGAAATCAATAAAAATATATTTTTTAAATAAAATTTATTAAAATTAGCTGTTATCTCTGACAATAAAGAACAGAGCTGCAGAAAATCCAAAAAATAATTTTTAAACATTTTAAAATATAGCAGAAACATCACTAATGAGAGAGAATCATTGATCAGCTGCCTCCTGAATGCCCCCTACTGGGAATCAAGCCTACAACCTGGGCATGTGCCCTGAACAGGAATCAAACTGTCACCTCCTGGTTCATAGTTTGATGCTCAACCACTGAGCCACATCAGCTGGGCTCCCCTTTTTTGAATGAAAGGGATGAAGAGAAAAGATAGAATGAGATTTTAATTTCTGGCATGAAAATAATTTGCCTCAAGAAAATAAGTTATTTTTACAAAGATGGTTTTCACAGTATTATTTATACAAGTAAAAATTAGAAACAAAATACCCAACAATTGAGTAATGGTTAGGTATGTTCAAGTTGAATATTGCATGGTTACTAAAAATACTTGGCTCTAGTTGGATTAGCTTAATGTAGGGGTGTCAAACTCAATCAGAGAAGGGGCCAAAATCTAAAATCCAGCCTAAATCACGGGCCGAATGGTTTACTGAACAGTCATAAACTGACAATGTCATAAACTGACAGCGGAGTGCAGTGATGACAGCGCGGTGCAGGCCACATTGCAAGGCCTGGCGGGCTGGATTTGGCCCGCGAGCCTTGTGTTTGACACATGTGGCTTAGTGGATAGAGCGTCAGCCCTCAGACTAAAAGGTCCAGGTTTAATTCCGATCAAGGGCACGAACCTTGGTTGCAGATTGGATCCCAGCCTTAATTGGGGCACATGCAGAAGGCAACCAATCGATGTTCTCTCTCAGATCCATGTTTCTCTCTGTCCACCCCCTCTTTTTCCACTCTCTCTGAAAATCAATGGAAAAATATCCTCAGGTGAGAATTAACAACAAAGTATTTGTATTGACACATGAAATGTATACAAATAAAAAATAGAATATATATTAATTATAATTAAGTAAAATGCAATGAACATTGACAAAGCATACAAATAACTTTGAAAGTTGAAAGTTGCTGCCAAAACTGGTTTGGCTCAGTGGATAGAGCGTCGGTCTGCGGACTGAAAGGTCCCAGGTTCGATTCCGGTCAAGGGCATGCACCTTGGTTGTGGGCACATCCCCAGTAGCGGATGTGCAAGAGGCAGCTGATCAATGATTCTCTCTCATCGATGTTTCTAACTCTCTATCCCTCTCTCTTCCTCTCTGTAAAAAGTCAATAAAATATATATATTTTTTAAAAAACTTGAGTTGCTTAATAAAAAACCAAGTAGATTAATGACTTAAAGTTTACATTTCCCTAATTATAATTAGGGGAGTTGGGAAGCATGAAAAGTCAGTATGGTATTAAACATTTGCCTCATTTAATTAATGTCAACCTGCAGGTGGATAATGCAAAGGTAAGTTAACTATTTTTATTTAACTACTTTAATAAATGGTGCATACATATGATACAAAATAAAAGGTACAAAATGCACACCATGAAAAGTTATGTCTCCCTTCCACACCTGTCCTCTTGCTACCAAGTCCTCCTTCCAAGAGGAACCACTATTATTAATTTCTAGTGTATACTACACATAGTCTATGTAATGTCTGTTTTATATACATGGTAGTAAAGCATGAACACGTCTATACCTTTTAAAAATTTAATAGTATCTCTTGAAGATTGTTCTTTGTTGTTATTGTTGTTTTTGTTTTGTTAATCCTCACCCAAGGATATTTTTCCAATTGTTTTTAGAATGGAAGGGAGGGGAAAAGACAGAGAGAGAAGAATGGATGTGAGAGAGACACATCAATTGGTTGCCTCCCGTACCCGCCCAAACAGGGCTGTGGATCGAGCTTGCAACTGAGGTATGTGACCCTGGCTGGAATCAAACCTGGGACTCTTCAGTCCACAGGCTGATGCTCTAGCCACTGAGCCAAACCAGCAAGGGCTTGGAGATTGTTCTTTACCAGTGCAAGAGTGCTGCTCATTGTTTACCATGGCTAGATAAAGTTCTACTGACTGGTTATACCATCATTTATTTAACCCACAAGTGTCAAACACAAGGCCCGCGGGCCAAATCCAGCCCGCCAGGCCTTGCAATGTGGCCTGCACCGCGCTGTCATCACTGCACTCCGCTGTCAGTTTATGACATTGTCAGTTTATGACTGTTCAGTAAACCATTCGGCCCGCGATTTAGGCTGGATTTTAGATTTTGGCCCCTTCTCTGATTGAGTTCGACACCCCTAATTTAACCGGTAATTAAATTTTACATGGATGCGTCTTAGAATCCACTCTGAATAAAACCTATAGGGATGGGTCATGACTAACAGGGTTTGGAACAGGGTGAGAGGTTTTGTACTTCAGCATCATTCAGGAACGTTTGCCTCGTGTGGGCCCCTGAAGAACCTGTCCATTAAGGATCTGAGCTTAGTTTTCTACTCCCATGCACGTGTTTTCCTCGCTAAATAGAAATGCTTTGGTATGTACGTAAATTCATTTTACCCCAGAATGTACTCCCCGAAGTCAGGGACCATCCATTGGATTTACTCAGCAAATCCACAAGACCCGAGTCCACCAATGTTTCAGACAGTGCACGTGACATCATGAGACCCAGAACTTCCAAAAGAAGGCCGAGGCTCCGTAGCAGCTTGCACTGCTTCACAGCTGGGCCTCATCTGGGCACCTCCAAACCCCAAACACAGAAAAGCCTGAAAACTCATTCTGCTGGTTTCTGAGACAATAGAGATCCTAAGTAGAGATCAAAAGAGATGCTGGGGCTTCACTTTTAACTGATACCCTCCCTCCTAGTCCATGTTTTGAAGAAGGTGCTTTCCTCACCCTTCTAGGGGGGCTCCGTGCTCTTCATCATCATCATCTTCATCTGAATCCGTTTCTGATGAGTCGTCATCATCGTCGTCGTTTTCACTAAAGCCTTGCTGAGGCGTCAGCTGCAAGGTCTTCTTCTTCTCCTGGGAGAGGGCAGAGCGGGCGAGAGACACCCAGCAAGGAAACTGAGTGAACTTGAGTTGATTTCTCCCAGGACTTGAACCCGTCCCTCCCTTCTGACGCCACATCAGAGGGAAGGCAGCAGCCCCGAGGGGCCTCTGCTCCTGCTGATACAATGGTCCCCACTTCCCACAGCCATGTTCTAGTTCTCTGTGTGAGGTTCAGGCATCAATTTTATCCAATATCTATCTATCTGACCTGTTACTTAGGAGACCCTGAGACCTCGGCATAAACTACCCAGTAGATTTGACCCTAAAACTTGGGAACTTTTGGAGAAAGGGACACAGAGATCCGGGGCCTCTCAGGGCAGGGCTGACAGGAAGCCATTGCTGTTTGCTCCACTCTGAGACCCCATCCCACCCACGTGTGTGCAGAGGCTTTTGCATATGAATGGCCTGGTCCTTTGAAATCGAAAATTTACCAAACCTCAGCTGAGTCACAGACCCAGAACATCCAACAGAAGGCCCAAGGCTCCGTAGCAGCTTGCACTGCTTCACAGCTGGCCTCATCTGAGCACCTCCAAACCCCAAACACAGAAGAGGAATCTGCAGATCTCTCCGTAGCTCCTGCTGGGTGGCCTCAGGCAGAGGCTAAATTAGCACCTCCTTGGAGATCCAAGAGCCAGTGTACCCAGTGGTCAGCGGGGGACCACCCAGATTACAACTTTTCGCATACATAAGAGAAACACTCAGGGGGCAGACTCAGTGAGCACCAAAGCCCCACTGAAGCAAGTCTTGCCTCATAAGGGTGTCTCCAGCACAGAAGTTCTCCCATTGTAGACACAGGTGATCCTCACAGCCAATTGGCCTGGAGGTCAATTCCTCCCAGCGATACCAACAACAATCAAGGCTTAACTACAATAAGACTGTGCACACAGCCCACAAAGGGGGTGCATTAAGAGTGTCCACCTCAGATAACTGGGGAGGTCGTATAGGACACACAAAGCCACTCTTTCAACATAAGGAAGCAGCCAAAATGCAGAGACAAAGAAACAGGTCACAAATTAAAGAAATGGAGGAAAGCAAACTACAGGATATAGAGTTCAAAACCACGGTTATAAGGTTTTTCAAGAATTTTCTAGAAACAGCCCATAAATTTAGTGAGACCCTCGAGGATAGGAAAAAGGACCAACTAGAAATTAACCATACACTGACTGAAATAAAAAATAATATACAGAGATCCAACAGCAGACTAGAGGATCGTAAGAATCAAGTCAAAGATTTGAAAAACAAAGAAGCAAAAAACACCCAATCAGAAAAACAAAAAGAAAAAAGGTTCCAAAAATATGAAGACAGTGTAAGGAGCCTCTGGGACAACTTCAAGCATACCAACATCAGAATTATGGGGGTGCCAGAAGAAGAGAGAGAGCAAGATATTGAAAACCTATTTGAAGAAATAATGACAGAAAACTTCCCCCAGCTGGTGAAAAAAATAGACTTACAAGTCTAGGAGGTACAGAGAACCAAAAAAAAAAAAAAAAGAATCCAAAGAGGACCACACCAAGACACATCATAATTAAAATGCCAAGGGCAAAAGATAAAGAGAGAATATTAAAAGCAGCAAGAAAAAACAGTTACCTACAAGGGAGTACCCATACAACTGTCAACTGATTTCTCAACAGAAACTATGCAAGCCAGAGGGAGTGGCAAGAAATATACAAGGTTATAAATACCAAGAACCTACAACCAAGATTGCTCTACCCAGCAAAACTATAATTCAGAATTGAAGGTCAGCCGAAACTGGTTTGGCTCAGTGGATAGAGCGTCGGCCTGCGGAATGAAAGGACCCAGGTTCGATTCCGGTCAAAGGCATGTACCTTGGTTGCAGGCACACACCCTGTGTGTCTGCAACCAAGGTACTACGAGGTGTGCAAGAGGCAGCTGATCGATGATTCTCTTATCGATGTTTCTAACTCTCTATCCCTCTCTCTTCCTCTCTGTAAAAAATCAATAAAATATATTTTAAAAGAAAAAGAATTGAAGGTCAGATAAAGAGCTTCACAGATAAGAAAAAGCTAAAGGAGTTCATTGCCAAACCAGTATTATATGAAATGCTGAAGGGTATTCTTTAAGAAGAGGAAGAAGAAGAAAAAGGTAAAGATAAAAATTATGAACAACAAATACATGTCTATCAACAAGTGAATCTAAAAATCAAGTGAATAAAAAATCTGATGAGCCGAAACTGGTTTAGCGTCGGCCTGCGGTCTGAAGGGTCCCAGGTTCAATTCCAGTCAAGGGCATGTACCTTGGTTGCAGGCACATCCCTGATGGGGGGTGTGCGGGAGGCAGCTGATCGATGTTTCTCACTCATCGATGTTTCTGATTGTCTATCCCTCTCCCTTCCTCTCTGTGAAAAGTCAATAAAATATATTTTTATTTTATTTTTTAATCTTTATTGTTCAGATTATTACAAATGTGTTCCTCTTCCCCTCCCCTCAACTGCTCCCATCCACCAGGTTCCTACCCCACCCTCTGTCCTTTCCCCACCTCCTATTGTCCTCATCCATAGGTGCACAGTTTTTGTTCAGTCTCTTCCCACACCCCCACTCCCCTTTTCCCCCAAGAATCATCAGTCCACTCCCCTTCCATACCTCTGATTCTATTGTATTATATTCACCAGTTAATATTGTTGATCAGATTTTTTAATTCCCTTGGTTTTTAGTTTCACTTGTTGATAGTTACATATTGGTTGTTCATAATTTTTATCTTTATCTTCTTCCTCTTCCTAAATAGCCTCCTTCAGCAATTCATATAATTCTGGTTTGGCAGTGATGAACTCCTCTAGCTTTTTTTTATTTGTTAAGCTCTTTTTCTGGCCTTCAATTCTGAGTGATAGCTTTGCTGGGTAGAGTATTTTTGGCTGTAGGTTCTTGCTATTCATCACCTTGAATATTTCTTGCCATTCCCATCTGGCCTGCATGGTTTCTGTTGAGAAATCAGCTAATAATCATATGGATGCTCCTTTATAGATAACTACCTGCTTTTCTCTTGCTGCTTTTAATATTCTTTGTCTTTTGCTCTTGGAATTTTAATTATGATGTGTCTTGGTGTGGTCCTCTTTGGATTCCTTTTGTTTGGGGTTCTGCATGCTTCCTGGACTTGTAAGTCTATTTCTTTCACCAGGTGGGGGAAGTTTTCTGTCACTATTTCTTCCAGTATTGTTTCGGTATCTTGCTCTCTCTCTCCTTCTGGGCTCCCTATAATTCTGATGTTGGTTCGCTTGAAATTGTCCCAGAGGTTTCTTACACTATCTTCAACTTTCTGGATTCTCTTGCCTTCTTGCTTCTGTGGAGGAGTGTCCTCTGGCTCTTTGTGTTCTTTTTTGTTTGTTTGTTTTTCTTACAGCTTACATATGCTTTATTTACTTGATTGAAAACCGTATGGTACATGCAGTGTTTACATAGTTGATCTCGGTTCACACTGACATCAGTTGTGTTTGGGTTCTATACTCGAGACTGTTCAGGTGCTGTTGCTGCTGCTCTTGGTTTGTTTTCTTTTTTTTTTTTTTTTCTTTTTTTTTTTTTAAATCAATCTTTATTGTTCATATCATTACAAAGGTTCCTCATTTCTTCCCCCCTCCACCAGGTTCCCACCCCACCCTCTGCCCCCTCCCCATCCCCCATTGTCCTCATCCATAGGTGCACAGTTTATGTTCAGTCTCTTCCTCCCTCCCTTTCCCCGATAGTAAATCCCTTTTCAGATAGTAAATCTGTTACTTAGCATTTTCTCATATCAATAATACCTCCACATGCCCAATGATACACTTCACACAAAAGACATTTTCAAATAGGTCAACCAGCCTCATCCAGGCCCCACACAAGGCACTCACAGATCAACACCCCAGCGCTATACTAACTCAACACATCCAGATCTAAGCCTTCATCACTTGATTGAGCAGACCCTCAAGTTCCCGCAAAAGTTTCCAGCCATGTCTGAGAGGCAGCCGTGGGCAGGTACAGGCGAGGAGCGAGCTGTTTCGGGCCTGGCTGCTTCGGGCCTGGCCTCTGTTGCTCTGGTTCGTTCCACAACCAGCTGCTCTGGGTCTGGTCACTGCCGCTCCCAACCTAGTTGCTCTGGACTTGGCTGTTGCTGCTACAGGCCTGGCCGCACCCGACCCGGCTGCTCTGGGCCCGATTGCTCCGGTCCCGGCCGCTCCGGGCCTGGCCGCTCCCAGCCTGTCAGCCGCTGCTCCGGGCCTGGCCGCACCAGACCCGGCTGCTCCGGGCCTGGCCACTCCCAGCCCAGCAGCTGCTGCTCCGGGCCTGGCCACTCCCAGCCTGGCAGCTGCTGCTCCTGGCCTGGCCGCACCCAACCCGGCTGCTCCGGGCCTGGCCGCTCCCAGCCCGGCAGCTGCTGCTCCGGGCCTGGCTGCTCCCAGCCTGGCAGCCGCTGCTCCGAGCCTGGCCGCTCCCAGCCTGGCAGCCACTGCTCCGGGCCTGGCCACACCAGACCCGGCTGCTCCGGGCCTGGCCGCTCCCAGCCTGGCAGCCGCTGCTCCTGGCCTGGCCGCACCAGACCCGGCTGCTCCGGGCCTGGCCGCTCCCAGCCTGGCAGCCGCTGCTCCTGGCCTGGCCGCACCAGACCCGGCTGCTCCGGGCCTGGCCGCTCCCAGCCTGGCAGCCGCTTCTCCAGGCCTGGCCGCTCCCAGACTGGCAGCCGCTGCTCCGGGCCTGGCCGCACCAGACCCGGCTGCTCCGGGCCTGGCCGCTCCCAGCCTGGCAGCCGCTTCTCCAGGCCTGGCCGCTCCCAGCCTGGCAGCCGCTGCTCCGGGCCTGGCCGCACCAGACCCGGCTGCTCCGGGCCTGGCCGCTCCCAGCCTGGCAGCCGCTTCTCCAGGCCTGGCCGCTCCCAGCCTGGCAGCCACTGCTCCGGGCCTGGCCGCACCAGACCCGGCTGCTCCGGGCCTGGCCGCTCCCAGCCTGGCAGCTGCTGCTCCAGGCCTGGCCGCTCCCAGCCTGGCAGCCGCTGCTCCTGACCTGGCCACACCAGACCCGGCTGCTCCGGGCCTGGCTGCTCCCAGCCTGGCAGTCGCTGCTCCGGGCCTGGCCGCACCAGACCCGGCTGCTCCGGGCCTGGCCGCTCCCAGCCTGGCAGCTGTTGCTCTGGGCCTGGCCGCTCCCAGCCTGGCAGCCGCTGCTCCGGGCCTGGCCACACCAGACCCGGCTGCTCCGGGCCGGGCTGCTCCCAGCCTGGCAGTCGCTGCTCCGGGCCTGGCCGCACCAGACCCGGCTGCTCCGGGCCTGGCCGCTCCCAGCCTGGCAGCTGTTGCTCTGGGCCTGGCCGCTCCCAGCCTGGCAGCCGCTGCTCCAGGCCTGGCCACACCAGACCCGGCTGCTCCGGGCCTGGTTGCTCCCAGCCTGGCAGCTGCTGCTCCAGGCCTGGCCGCTCCTAGCCTGGCAGCCGCTGCTCCAGGCCTGGCCGCACCAGACCCAGCTGCTCCGGGCCTGGCCGCTCCCAGCCTGGCAGCCGCTGCTCCGGGCCTGGCCGCACCCGACCCGGCTGCTCCGAGCCTGGCCGCTCCCAGCCTGGATGCTCCATGCTTGGCTACTGCTGTTCTGGGTCTGGCTGCTCCCAACCCGGCTGCTCTGGGCCCGGCTTCTCCGGGCCCAGCCACTCCGTGTCTGGGTGTTCCTGGACTGGCCACCCTGGGCTTGGCCGCCTCTGCCTCAGGCCTGGCTGCCACTGCCCCAGGTCTGGCTGCTCCAGTGCTGGCCGTTGATGCTCTTGTTCTGGCTGCTGCTGCTCTGGGGCCTGGCCACTGCTGCTCCGGGCCCAGCTGCCACTGCCTTGTGCCTGGCCACTCTAGGCCTGGTTGCCGCTGTTCCAACATTCTGTCCCTTTTTTCTCTTTTATTTTTCTTTTTTAAAAAAAAAACAAAAACGCATTTATGTTGCAATGTTGGCTGGTGCGTTGAGTTCTGACTTAGTCTTTGATTTTTCAAGATCTTCTTTGTATTCTTTCTTAAGTAATTTTACTATCATTTGCTCTCACTTGATTTCTTCACATTGAGAACTTCTTTGGTTTCTTCCTCCTTGTCCTGGGAGCTCAGCAGGTTGGCCTGTGGCACCCCTTTGTTCTCCGCGGGCTCCCGCGCTGCTCCAGCCTGTTGCCGGGGTCGGCGCCGCCCAGGAAGCAGCCCCCGTCCTTGGCTCCGTTGCCCGCGCTCAGCAGTGGAAGGCTCAGGGGCACCCCCCCCACTGGGGGCCCCGTCGCCCGGCTCCTTGCTGGCGCCCGGCTGGCCGGTGTCCGGCAGGCCTGTGTCCGGCAGGGGCTCCTGCTCCTCCTCGCGTTCCTCCAGTCTGGAGCTTTCTTTCTCCCTCCCACTAGGGGAGTCCAGGATCAGAGTCAACAGACTGTCCTCTGCGCAGAGTGTGCGCGACTCCGGGGGCTCGGCCTTTCGCCGCACTCCCAGGACTCCACCTCACAGCTCCGTCTCCCCCTGCCTGAGCCTGGGTCCCCAGGGACTGGCCCAGACCTGGAGTTCGGGGCGGTCTGGACTGAGGCTCAGAGCCGCCGCCGGAGGCTTTGTTTCTTCCGGCTAGGGTAATCCAGCATCAGAGTCAACATTCAGTCCTCTGCGCGCCAAGTGCGCGCGACTCCGGGGGCCCCGCCTTTCGCCTTCCCCCGGGATTCCGTCTCCCCTTGCCGGAGCCTGGGTCCCCAGGGTCTGGCCCATAACTTGGGGCTCAGCGCTGCCGGTTCGGGGGTTCAGCCCAGGCTGGGGGTTCTATTTCCTTCCTGCTAAGGAACGCCAGGCAGCACCCAGCCCTCTCCTCCTCTCCGGCTGCGACCTCTCCGCGCGCGTGCGTGCGAGCGCGCCGCATGTCTCCGTACCTTAGGCTTTTTTTCAGCAACTCTGATTTTCCTTCTGGTTTTCTCCCTCCTTCCTATTGTAGAGTTTTCAGTCAGTCGACTACCTGTAGCTCTGGGCAATGTCCACTCTACATTTTAGTTGTATTCCATTGAAATTGTTGTGAGCTGCTGCGGCTAGGTGTATACCCGAGCAGCCATCTTGGATCCTCCTTGGTTTGTTTTCTTTCAGGATCAAGGTGGGTACTTTCATATATTGTAAAAGCTTATTTTTAATTCCATCTCTGGTGATTCTTTATTGGATTCTTTGCTTTGCATAATTATACCTACAATGGAGCCAGTATACTAAAGTCACAACAATAAATCCTCCTACTCCAACATCGCATGATCTTCTAATTCTACCTTCTGCTGCCCGGGCTCCGAGAGCTCTGGCGAGGCAGCCATGGGGACCAGCTGGCGCTTGGCTCTTTGTGTTCTACATCTTTGTCTTGATTCTTCCAATCTTCCAGTCTGTTTTTAGGACTCTGTAATATTTTTTATTTCAGACAATGTTTTCTTCATTTCTAGTTGATCCCTTATTATTTCTAGTTGCTCCCTTTTCATATCCTCATAGGTCTCATTTATTTTATCGGCCTTTTTTATAACCTTCTTGAATAACCTTATAACTGTAGTTTTGAACTCAATGTCCAATCTTTTCTTTTCCTCCATCTCCTTCGTGTCCTGCCTCTTGTCTGCATTTTAGTTGTTTCCCTGATTTGATGGAATAGTTTTGTGTTCTAAGTGTTCTGGTAGAGCCCAGTAGCACAGCCTTCCCAGTTACCTGCGGTGGACAGTCTTGGTGTAGCCCTTTGTGGGCTGTGTGTGCAGTCTTGTTGTTAAGCCTTGCTTATTGTTGGTATCACTGGGAAGCGTTGATCTCCAAGCCAATTGGCTGTGAGGATCAGCAGAGTCTCAGCTAGGAGGACTTCTGTACTCCGCTTTGATAGGGCGGGGTCTCGGGGTGGCACAGGCAATCTTTGGTTCCCTATCAGTCTCCCCTTAGAAAAGTCCTGTTCGCTGTGAGTTTCGGAAGGTTGGTTGCAGGCGTGAGCACCTCTTTGTTAAAGGCACAGACAAACTTTGGATTCTGGCCAGTCCCTCCTTAGAGAAAGCCAGCCGCTGGGAGAGCTTCTGTGCTCAGCCAGATATGGGGCGGAGTCTCGGGTTGGTGCAAACAAGCTTTGTTTTCCCTTCGGCTCCTCCCCAAGTCCAGCAGTAATGGCCTCTGGCTTCACACACCTCTGAGAGATCTCTGCCCGCTGCCTGACAGCCTGGCCTCTCCCTGTCAGGGGCTGTCTATCAGAGCAAAAGGCTGATTCTGTTTTCCTCTCGAACAAGAAAGCCAGCCGTGCATTAGCTGTCTGCCCTCTCCGCTCACCGGAAGTAAGCCAGCAGCGAACTCAGCCTGGCCCGCCCTCTCCATGCACGGGGAGTCGGCCAGCAGCAATCTCTGTCCGGCCCTACCTCTCCGCCGCGCGCCGGGAGTAAGCCAGCGCTTTTTGCGCACATAGTTCTCTGTACCTTCACAGTTCCTGAGGTTCAGCGTGCCTTCTCTCTCCTTCCCAGATGGCAGAGCCTCCTCTCAGCTAGCCATCCGGTGCTTCAGGGCAATGCCTCTCCTGTTTTCCAGTCCTAAATTCAAATTTGTTGTGGTAGGCTGCATTCGGGTGTCTACCCTATGCCGCCATCTTGGATTCTACCAATAAAATATATTTTTAAAAAATCTGAGGAACAGAATAAACTGGTGAATATAATAGAATCAGGGGCATAGAAAGGGAGTGGACTGACAATCCTCGGGGAGTAAGTAGTGTGGGGGAGTGGGTGCGGGAAGAGACTGGACAAATATCATGCACCTATGGATGACAGTGGAGGGGGGTAAGAGCATGGGGTGGGGTGGAAACTGGGTGGAGGGGAGTTATGGGGGGGAAAAGAGGAACAACTGTAATAATCTGAACAATAAAGATTTATTAAAATAAATAAATAAATAACATCAAAAATTGCTTTTGGGCCCAGCCGGCATGTATCAGTGATTGAGCATCAACCTATGAACCAGGAAGTCACAGTTCAATTCCCACTTGAGGCACATGCTGGGTTATGGCTCGATCCTAAGTGTGGGGCGTGGAGGAGGCAGTTGATCAACGATTCTCTCATTGATGTTCCTATCTCTCCGTCTCCCTTCCTCTCTGAAATCAATAAACATTTATTCATTTATTTAAAGTCTATTTTATTGATTTACTTCAGAGAGGAAAGTAGAGGGATAGAAAGCCAGAAACATCGATGAGAGAGAAACATCAACCAGCTACCTCCTGTACACCCCCTACTGGGGATGTGCCCGCAACCAATATACATGCCCTAGACCGGAATCAAACCTGGGACCTTTCAACCTTTCAGTCCGCAGACCGACGCTCTATCCACTGAGCCAAACCGGCTTGGGTATTTTTTTTATAACATAGCATTATACAAATGCCTGAAAAATGACTCTGTGGGTTAGATGTTAACATAGCAAAACAGCACACTACTCACTTTAAATGGGGCTACCTTAAAATGGCACCTCTTGGGCCTTTCACGAAAGCTTTCTGTGCTGCTTCAATGTTCTCCCTCCCAGAGCGGTGTTCTCCCTCCTGCTCCTCACGGACCAGTGGACCATGTGTGACCAGCGGGCCACGGGCTGAGGCTGAACACAGTGGTGCTAAAAGAGCACACATGCAACCTTAAGCTTGAGCTCACCTGGCTTAGAGCTGTAGGCATCTTTCTGTCTTTCTCTCAGAAACAGCTCATAGAACAATAAAGTGACATTTGGGTCTTAAGACGTCAAAATTAAAGTCTCTTTCACAAAATATTAACGATAAACAAATGCCTAAAACAATGACTCTAAACTTGCTTTATAAAGAAAATTACTTGGCCCCGGCTGGCGTGGCTCAGTTGTTGAACATCGACCTATGAACCAGAAGGTCACAGGCCAATTCCCGGGTTGTGGGCTTGATCCTCAGTGTGGTACACAGGAGGCAGCTGATCAATGATTCTCTCTCATCATTGATATTTTATCTCTTACTCCCTCTCCCCTTCCTCTCTGAAATCAATAAAAATATATCCCCCCCCCCCGAAAAAAAAAGAAAAAGAAAAGAAAGAAAATTACTTGGAGTGCTTGCTAAAAATATAAACCCCCATGCTTTTACCTTCAAGACTCTGATTTGGGAGTTCTAGATGGGGACTGGGACTCTGCGTTTTAAAAATTAAGTATCTCCGGTTGATTTTTATGATCAGGAAAGTTTGCAAAACACTGGCCTATATGATATGAAATTCCTCAGCGGCAGCCCAGGCGGATGTGGCTCAGTGGGTGGGCGCTGTTCCTACCTGGAAAGGCTGCAGCTCCGATTCCCCATCAGGGCACATCCCCGGGGTTCCCAGCAGGGGGAGTGCAGGAGGCAGCCGACACCTTTCGCCTTCACAGCCATGTTTCTCTCTCTCCCTTCCTTTCTGTCTAAAACTCAATTTCTAAAAATCTTTTTTAAAAAGTCAGTCTTTATTCCTAAAGGAGACTCAAAAATCTTAATGGTTTTTTCTTCCCGATTATCCTCCCTGAGTTCCAAGGTGCCAGACCACCGAATGCTCACTCCTGGCCTGTGTCAATGGCAAGTACTGGCCAGGCGAAGCAGAGCTCCCCAGAAGCGGGCCATACCGCACCTTGTTGTTCTCCTCTTCGTACTCGTCGCTGCTGTTGTCGGCCATCGTCTTGTTTGGAAGACGGGCAGAACGAGGAGGGCCTTAGAGAGAAGTTTCCCTTTAGGTTATTGTTAAAAGGTTGTGAAAGACAAATAATTTTTAGTTTATGATATTTTCTAATCTGGCCACAGTTTAGATGAGCATCTAGCTAAAAGGTAGAAGACTGAACCCTAGCCATGGCTCTGTCAGTTCAATTCAAACATGTATTTACTCAGCATTCCTGTGCTTCAGGCACCGGGTCAGACATTATACTATTTGCTGTTACGTCAATAGTATAAAATCTGCTGTTAATTTACATACACATTGACAACATGAAGTTAGTAATTAATAAAGTGAAAAGAGTACTGGATTCATATTCAAGACACTGAGCTTGAAGGATAATTCTATCACTTGGACAAAATGACACTCCTCTGGGTCTCTGCACTTCTACCTCTGACTGAGGCCCATAACACCTCTCACCCAGAACTGTTGTAAGGACCAAATGAAAGAACTTAGATGGAAGACACAGACCCAGCTCCTGTCAAACATTCGTCACAAATATAAATCTGAATCAGCTCTGGCCAGTGTGGGTCAGTGGTTGAGTGTCGATCTATGAACCAAGAGGTCACGGTTTGATTTCTGGTCAGAGCACAGGCCCAAGTTGTGGGCTCGATCCCCAGTAGGGGGTGTGGAGGAGGCAGCTGATCAATGATTCTCTCTCATCATTGATGTTTCTCTCTCTCTCTCTCCCTTCCTCTCTTTCTAAAAATCAGTAAAAAGCTATTTCAAAAAATAAATCTGAATAAGTGCCCTGTTCATTGAATAGTCTGAACAATTAACCAGATGTAAACTATTAACTGGCATGATTTCTAAATCAAATAAATGGCTATTAATCATCATTTTCCAGCTTACTAAATCACCCAAAATGAAATGAATTATCATGCCCACAGCTAGCATGATTAAAAACATAGTTGAGCCGGGACTGGTTTAGCTCAGTGGATAGAGCATCAGCCTGCGGACTGAAGGGTCCCGGGTTCGATTCCGGTCAAGGGCATGTACCTTGGTTGTGGACACATCCCCAGTGGGGGGTGTGCAGGAAGCAGCTGGTTGATGTTTCTCTCTCATCAACATTTCTAACTCTCTGTCCCTCTCAATTCCTCTCTATGTAAAATCAATAAAATATATTTAAAAAAAAAAAAAAACATAGTTGAGCCGAAACCGGTTTGCCTCAATGGATAGAGCATCGGCTTGGGGACTGAAGGGTCCCGGGATCGATTCCGGTCAAGGGCATGTACCTTAGTTGCGGGCATATCCCCAGTAGGGGGTGTGTAAGAGGCAGCTGATCCATGACTCTCTCTCATCGATGTTTCTAACTCTCTATCTCTCTCCTTTCCTCTCTGTACAAAATCAATAAAATATATATTTTTAAAAAATAAAAAAAAGTTTAAAAAAATATATTTGAGTCAAAAACCTGGGAATCTAGGTATGTATATATTATATATATAATATATAATATACTATATATTATATATATTTATATATAGATATAGATATAAAATGTGTATATTTATATATACATTTTATATCTATATATATATATCTCCAAAAAATTAAAAGCAATGATTCAGATATATGTACGCTAATATTCATTACAGCATATTCACATATTCACAAAAGCCAAAAGATGTAAATAACATTAATGTCTAACAACAGATAAACAAAATGTGTTTATACAATGGAATATTATTCAGCCATAAAAAATAAGGATATTCTAACACATGCTACAGCATGAACGAATCTTGAAAACATTATGCTAAGTGAAATAAGCCAGACGCAAAAGAACAAATATTGTTCTTTTGTGTACCTAGATGCTGGAAGCAAATTCCAGCAGGGCATAATAAAATGCAATAAATACATCAAAAGGCTGATGAACCTTGGGGCTTCAGCAGGGCTGGAGATCTATATGTATCATTGCCTGCTGCCAGAGAGCTGAAGGCAGTTCCCCCAACCTGATCCTCTTTTACTGTTTACCAAGCCTTACCTTTGATATGTATATCTGCTTTGCTATAGAACAAAATGTGTGAATAAAAAGCCCTGGGTTCAGAGATTCAGAGAGCTTAGTTACTAAAGCCGAGCCTCCTCTGGCTCTCCCACAATGCCTTCCAAATTTATATTTCATGTCTAGTCTCTTTATTAATTTGCGTCATAGCCCTTTCTCCAGATTCCTGAACCCTAGTAGACGGGGATAAGACCCGGCACCTAGAGTAGACAAATTCATAAAGACAATGTAGAATAGAGGCTACCAGGAGCTGGGAGGAGGAGGGGGGTGGGGAGTTATTATTTAATGTGTACAGTTTCTGTTTAGGATGGGTCAAAAGTCCTGGAAATAGTGAGATAGTTATACAATATAAATTTACTTAATGCCTCTGAATTGTATACTTAAAATAGGATTAAAATGGTAAATTTTATATCTATAATAATAAAAGCATAATATGCTAATTAGACCAGACGTCCTTCTGGACATCCTTCCTTCCAGACAAAGCCACAGTAGGCAGGGGCCAAGGCAGAGGCAGCAGAGGTGGCAGAGGCCCTGGCGGTGGCAGCGGTGGGCAGGGGCCAGGGCCAAGGCCCTTGCACAAATTCCTGCATCGAGCCTCTATATAGGTATATTTACCACAAAAAACAAACAACCCTAATGTCACCCTTTGTTCCTAACTCAAAAGCCAAATCCAATCCATAATCAAGTCTTAGCTATTTTAAAAATATTTTTATTGATTTCAGAGAGGCAGGGAGAAGGAGAGAGAGAGAAACATCAATGATGAGAGAGGATCATTGATCGGCTGCCTCCTGCACGCCCCACACTGGGGATGGAGCCCGCACACCAGGCCTGTGTCCTTCTGGGAATGAACCTGACCTCATGACTCATGGGCTGATGCTCAACCACCGAAGACACTGGCCAGATAAGTTTTAGGGATTTTTCTTCTCTTTCTTCTGTTTCCTCACGACGTACAAGCCACTATCACCTCAACTCAGCCACTGCAACAGTCCTTCCAGCTGCTCCCTCCTTTCACCATTCCACCCATCCTAGGGCAGCAGCAGTCTCCAGGCTCTGCTTTCTGCCACTGCCTCCTCCGCCTCCGCCTGCTTGTTTGTTCTGATATGACTCCCTCCCGCCACAGGCTGGTCCCTTTCAAGTCCCCAAACTCAAATTCTTTCTGGGATCAGCGCCTTTTCACATTTCATTTGCTGTTCTCTTTTTCTGGCCTATTTTTCCTCACTGTCTGGATTCCTCCCCCTCCTTCCTATCTTTCAGTCTCAAATGTCACCTCATTAGGCCATCCCTGATACCCGATTGAAAGTAGATCCCCGCCCTGGCTAGTATGGTTCAGTGGATAGAGCATCAGCCTGTGGCCTGAAGGGTCCTGGGTTCAATTCTGGTCAAGGGCACATGCCCGGGTTGCAGGCTCAATTCCCAGTAGGGGGCGTGCAAAAAGCAGCTGATCAATGAATCTCTCATCATTGATGTTTCTCTCTCTCCCTCTCTCTCCTTTCCTCTCTGAAATCAATAAAAATATATATTTTAAAAAAACAGATCCCACTCCTCACCATTATTCTTCCTAACATCAAGCTCTTTGCCTCCATCAATGCATTTACCACATTTGTATGTTCGTTTATTCATTTGTCATGTCTCCCATGATTACAAGCTTCAGGATGGCAGAATCAATGTCTTTTAAAACCTGTATGTGCAGTGCCAAGCACAATGCTGATGCACAGGTATGCATTCAAAACTGCACTGTTGGCCCTAGCCGGTCTGGCTCACTGGATAGAGTGTCAGCCTGCAAACTGAAAGGTGCCAGGTTCGATTCCGGTCAAGGGCACGTGCCAGGGTTGTGGACTTGATCCCCAGTAAGGGACCTGCAGGAGGCAGCCCATCCATGATTCCCTTTCATAATGGATGTTTCTATCTCTCCCTCTCCCTTCTTCTCTAAAATCAATATATAAAATGCATTGTTGAATAAATGACAGTGTCAGATACTCTTAACATATCCCATTGATATTTTTGAGATTGCAGGTTAAGGGCAGGTTATTGAAGCATCTTCAAAAATGAGCAAAACAGTTTTAATAAGTTAAAACACATACACACCATGACCCCCGACTGTGAGCAGAGCAGTAACATAGAGGAAATGGCAGTTGGAAATACTGATCAGGCTGGAGGAAGACCCTGAAACCGGGAGGGGGGGGCCTGGGGGGGGGGGGCTGTGTTTTCTTCCCTCTTCACTAGTTACAACACAGAAACAAAGGCAGCCGAAACCGGTTTGGCTCAATGGATGGAGCGTCGGAGTGCGGACTGAAGGGTCCCGGGTTCAATTCCGGTCAAGGGCATGTACCTTGGTTGCGGGCACATCCCAGTAGGGGGTGTGCAAGAGGCAGCTGATCGATGATTCTCTCTCATCGATGTTTCTAACTCTCTATCCCTCTCTCTTCCTCTCTGTAAAAAATCAATAAAATATATATATTTTTTTAAAAGAAACAAAGGCAAGTGAAGTAACCTAACTCTGAGAGGGGACATTTGCTATTACAAAACAGAAACTTCTTGGAGACAAATCATCAATCCATCTGCTTTGTTCTGAGGACCGTTTTCCCCCTTTCCTCTGCATCCCTCTCTCACCTCTGTATCTTGGGGTTGGAGTATAAATACTTGCAACCTCTTCAGAGTCGTTAATCTCTAGACGCTCATCATATGTCTGGTTTTCAACAATCTTGGTCTAAGCAAAAGGAGACATGGTTAGCGTTCATATGATCGGACACCACACTCCCTGGAGAGGTGCCCTGATCCTCTTCCTTACCCAAGACGCCCACTTCCGCCCCCATTCACACCCTCCGTCAGGCTCCTCGGCCCGAGGTCAGGCAGCTGTCAATCTGCTGCAGCCTTCGCAGGAGCTGCGGACAGGCTGGCTGAGCACGGGGCGGCCTGGAGAGAACAGCAGCCTTCTGCCCACTCCCCAAATGGTTACACCCACTGCGGGGCCTAACTTTTCCTCGGTGGGTGGCGGCTCTCTCCCCGCCTCCCACCGCTCCCGAGGCTGTGGAGGCTCCCAGGGAGGTGCCCCGGCTCTGGGACGAGATGTCTCTGGGGTTCCCTCGTCTACCGGACGACAGGGGCACTCAGTCTCTCAGTCCCATCCACTAATCTGAGAGCATCACCCCATCTCCACCCCCATCTCGAATCCCCCCTAAGTTTTGGGGAGTAAAAGAAGCAGGATGATAGTGAGTGGCTGAGAGAAGGGAGTCAGGAGCAGTTGGAACGGAATTGAGGGGTTACTGGAAGGAGGGAAGGGGCGTCCCCCTAATTCCTCCCGGGAGGGAGGGAGGCAGGCAGCCTCCGGCGGCCTGTTACCTGGAGCCCCGCTGAATCCGTCTCCTCTGTCTGGAAGGAACCCCGGCCTGCGGCTGGGGTCTCTCCAACCCTCTCCAGGCCGCTCCAGGGGCTCCACTCCGAGAGACCCGCCTGTGGTCGGCGGCCGGTCGCTAGGCAAAAACAAGCAACTCTTAAAACTCGCGGGACTTGCTTCCACTCTCGCGAGACCTTCTCTCCAGCCGGGCGCGTCCCAGCTCGGCCCGCGGAGGACCGGGACCGGCTGGGAAACAGCCGCTCTAGGCGCCCGCGGCTCCTGCGTCTATGGTTTCAAGAGAGGCGCCCGTGGTGACACCCTGCGGTCACGGGTGGGAAGGCGGGTGAGGGTAGGTTCCTAGAGTTGGCTTTTCCATCTGGAAATACATTTCCTCATAAGTTGGTCCAATGAGAATTTAAGCCAAGTTTGTTTGTTTTGTTTTGTTTTTGTTTTTTTGGTTTTTTGGGGGGGTCTTTAGTCTTCAATTTTATTTCTGGTTTTAAAGAGCATCTAACAGTGTGGAAATGCTCCCAACGCAGGGGCCACCCATGCACTCCCCTAGCTAGGACTGGGGTCCAGGCTCCAGCACCCCCCTCCCCCACATCAGCTATCGGCGTTCTCCCTCCATCCCTGGAGACCTGGGACAGAAGAGGGTCCCCAGGGAGAGGAAACATTGGGGCTGAGGGGCGCTGTGAGGATTGGGCTCAGACACAGCTGCCTTTGTTAGCCTTAGGGTGTGTGGGGGTCCGGTAGCATGCTCAGACACTATAAGAGGGCATGGAGAGGGGCTCCTGGTCTCCTCTCTGGCCTCACCCATTCCCGGGCAAGCCCTACAGCACCCCTTCTTGCTAGGCTCGGGGCACTGCCTGTAGAAGCTGGGCAAACTGTAGCCTGTGGTTATCCGGGAGGCCTTGCTGTGACCTGGTCAGCTGCACTTTACTTCGGGCCTAAGCAGGGTTGGTAAGCAGGAAGGTGACCTGAGAGTGTCCCACTGCCTCCCACCATAGGTTAAGCCAAGTTTTTAAGGAATAGACCCACGATTCTTGGTACGTTCTCTTTAGAATTTGTATTTCATTACAGTCCTTCCCATGCATCGTATCCCATTGCATAGGACATACTTATACTAACAAATTACTTATTATTTATCTGAGATTCTAATTTAATGTGGTGTCTGTATTTTTATTCGTAGAGAAAACAGCTTCTTTAGGGCAGGGTCTGTGTCTAATTAATTTTAATACCTTTCTAGAACAGTGCATTGCATAAATTAGGTGCTTTAAAGGTACTCATTGGGTGGGTGAAGAAATGAGTGAATGAAGATGTAAGGAACAAATATTTCAAAACTACAGCCATAGTTACAAAAAGAAGATTGGAAATTTGAGCCTGAATACCTGCAGAGGAAAGTGTCAAAGTGGTTTTAAAAAGGAAAATGAGCACTTGCTAGATAGATAGCTCAGTTGGTTAGAGCTGTGGTTGGCAAACTGCAGCTCTCAAGCAACATGCTCTTTGGCCCCTTGAATGTGGCTCTTCCGCTGAGTCACACTGGGCAAGGGCACATGTGCAGGAGGCAGCAAATCAATGATTCTCTTGTCATTGATGTTTCTCTCTCTCACTCTTTCCCTTCCTCTCTGAAATCTATCTATCTATCTAGATATAGATATAGATATAGATATAGATATAGATATAGATAGATATAGATATAGATAGATAGATATAGATATAGATATAGATATAGATATAGATATAGATAGATAGATATAGATATAGATATAGATATAGATAGATAGATATAGATATAATTTTTTTTTTTTTTTTGAAAAATGAAGGGAGAGAGACATTGATGTTAGAGAGAAAAATTGTCTTCCATACTTGCCTGGACTGGGGACCAAACCTGCAATCCAGGCACAAACCCTGACCAGGAACTGAACCAGCAATGTCCTCGTGCACAGGGTGATGCTCAACCGGCTGAGCCACGCTGGCTGAGTGATTTTTACTTTAAAAAAAAATTAAGAACTTGTTCATCTTTTTGGGGGGGAAATGTGCTTTTTATAACAAAGGGAACAATGCAGTTTGACATATATCCTTCTAGACATGCAAAGTTTCAAAACATGGAAGCTTTGCTACTGGAAAGCCACCGCCGGCAGATTTGAAATGAGGAGGAGAATGCAGTGGTGAAGGGCACAGGGTCTGAAGTTGAGCAGCCTTTATTCCGATTCTAGCTTTGATAGTTTTTTGCCCTGAGATGTGTGGTAGATTAGTTTTCCTCTTTGCACTTTGGTTTTCCCACCTGTAAAATAAAAATATTAATAGTTCCTACCTCCCTGAATTCTTGTGAGGATTAAATGAGATAATCTGGGTGAATGATTTAGGGTAATGCTTGGAATACTGTAAGTGCTCAATAAATATTAAGGAATTCACAGGAGATAAAGAGACAGGTGTGTCACAATGGGAAAAGCTGGGTTTGAATCCTGCTTCTATCCCTTACTGGCTCTGTGAGTCTGGACAAGTGCTTTACTTATTTGATCCTCAGTGTCCTCCCTGAATTGTTGTGAAGGATAAGAGATGATATGTGTCAAGTACCAGACACAAAATAAGTACTCATGCCATGGCCAGGTAGCTCAGTTGGTTAGTGTCGTCCCCATACACCAATATTGTGGGTTTCATCCTCAGTCAAGGAACATACAGGAATCAACTGGAGCCCTGGCTGATTTTCTCAGTGGTTTGAGCTTCAGCCTTTCGACCAAATGGTCATGGGTTTGATTCCCAGTCAAAGGCACAGACCTCAGGTAGGGAATGGGAGGCAACCAATCCATGTCTCTCTCTCTCTCTTTTTTTTTTTTTAAACTTCCAGAACTTTAAATTTTTCAGATAGTAAATCAATTACTTAGCATTTTCTCAAATCAATAATACCTCCACATGCCCAAGGATACACTTCACACAAAAGACATTTCCAAATAGATCAACCAACCTCATCCAGGCCCCACACAAGGCACTCACAGATCAACACCCCAGTGCTATATTAACTCAACACATCCAGATCTAAGCCTTCCTCATTTGATTCAGCAGACCCTCAAGTTCCCCCAAAAGTTTCCAGCCATGTCTGAGAGGCAGCCTTGGGGTGGAGGCAGGCGAGGAGCGAGCTGTTCCGGGCCTGGCTGCTCCGGGCCTGGCCTCTGTTGCTCTGGTCCATTCCACAACCAGCTGCTCCGGGTCTGGCCACTGCAGCTCCCGACTTGGCTGCTCTGGGCCTGGCTGCTCCGGGCCCGGCCGCTCCAGGCCTGGCCGCTCCCAGCCTGACAGCTGCTGCTCCGGGCCTGGCCGCACCCGACCCTGCTGCTCTGGGCCCGGCTCCATGTGTCTCTCTTACATCAACATTTCTCTCTTGCTCTTTTCCCCTCCTCCCTCTCTTCCACTCTCTCTCTAAAAATCAATGGCAAATATGTCCTCACTCACTCCTTGGGTGAGGATAAAAAATAAAAAAGGTGAATGCATAATTAAGTGGAAGAACAAATTGATGTGCTTCTCTCTCTCTTTTTCTCTGCCTTCCTCTTTTTCTAAAAACAAGTAATTGTAAAAACACTCAATAAATTTGCTGTTTATCCATACTACAGCAATGGATGAGTGCTGTAGAGTTAGTGATATGGGATAAATTGATATAGGGGATAACTGCTGAATCCTATATGCTCTAAGCATGGGAGAACTACCAACACCACAGAAGAGTGGATTTGACCCTTGCTTCTGGCCTAGAACTTGGGTAAATGTATTAAACTTGTCATCATTTTCTTCACCTACAAAATGTACTGTAACTGCCCTGATTCCTGCACACGTAAAAAAAGGATGTAATTTACAAGCCATAAAAATGTGCCTTTTAAAGTGTACTGCAAATCACAAAGTTGTCCAACTCCAGAACATTTCCATCACCCCAAAAACATTTCATCGCTCCAAAAAACAAACTCACTCCCACTCCATCCCTTTCCCTCCTCCTCACAGCCCTACATGCTATCTCTATGAGTTTGTCTATTCTGGATGTTTCATATAAATGGAATCATATAGCATGTGATCTTTTGTGACTTGCTTCTTTCACTTAACATGTATATTTTTATTTTTTAAAGCATTTTAAAAAAATCTATTTTACACAAAGGAAAGGACAAAGGAAGAAAAGGGGGGCGGATATCAATGTGAGAAATACACATAAATTGTGTGCGGATGATATTCCAACCAATGAAGCCATGCCAGCCAGGGCTAACAGTATTTTTCAGGTTCATCTATGTTGTATAATGCATCAGTACTTTAGTCCTTTTTCTGACTAATAGTTCATGTATGACATTTTGCCATCCATTCACTTATTATGGACATTTGAATTGTTTCTACTTTTTGGCTATTATGAATAATCCTATATAATAAAGAACTAATATGCTAATTAGACCAGTCGGCAGAATGACATTCCAGAATGACCAGTGGTGGGAGGACCTATGCTTGCATAAATTCCCTGCATTGGGCCTCTAGTGCTTCTGTAAATATTAGTGTACACTCTTGTGTGGACATGTTTTTTAATTTCTCGGGTACATATATCAAGGAGTGGAATTGCTGGGCCCTGTGGTAACTATTGAACTTTCCAGCCAGCAGTGCCTGAGGATTCTGTTCTCTCCACATTCCCACGGGCACTCTGAGAGCTGTCCCGTGGCTGTGAAGTGTTGTTTCGGGGTGATTTTGATTTGCATTTCCCTAAGGATGCTGAGCTCCTTTTATGTGCTTGTTGGCCCTATGCAGATCCTGTGGAGAAATGTTAAAAGTGGATTATTTGGCCCTGGTGGGTTCGCTCATCCGCCTTGGACGGAAGGCTCCTTCCCCCTGGCCCAGCCCGGCAGGCAGGAGGCAGCCAACAGCTAGACATCGGTATCTCTGTCTTCCCCTCTCTCTAAAAAATCAATGGGAAAATAGCCTCCGGTGACGACTTTAAAAAAGTTTATTGTCTAAAGTATTACTTATGTCCCTTTTTCCCCCCACTGACCCCGCCAGCCGCCCCGTCCTCCGCCCAGACCTCGGGTGAGGGTTTTTTAAAAGCCGGATTGTCTTTGTTGTTGAGTCGTGAGAGTTCTTGTACGTCCCGGATTCTGATCCCTTCGGCACCGTTACTCCCAGTTCTCAGTGAGATAACGGTCTGGGGCTTATGAAGGGGGCGCGGGCACCCACACCCGGCGCCACCGAGCCCGCCTCCCGCCCCGCCCCGCACGCCCGCACGCCCGCACGCCCGCACGCCCGCACGCCCGCACGCCCGCACGCCCGCACGCCCGCACGCCCGCACGCCCGCACGCCCGCACGCCCCGCCCCGCCCGCACGCCCGCCCCGCGGTCCGCCCGCCCCCCGCCCTTTGACCCGCGCCGCTTCCGGTTGGAGACGTGGCTCAGGGCCGCCATCTTGGCAGTGGGGAAACGGTCGCGGCTCCTGTCAGGGGCAGCAGGTCCCGTCCGCCGGTGCGCCCCGTGCCCGAGCCGCCAGCCCAGCCGTGCGGAGCCGCCCGAGCGCAGCCGCGTCCTCAGGATGGTAGGTCCGAGCCCGCGGCCGCCCGCCCTCCGGCTGAGCCGGCCGCCGCCCCGGAGCAGCCCGGGCCGACCTCCGGCTCACCGCCTCAGGCCGGAGCCCGCCCTCCCCACGGCCCCCCGCGGCCGCCGGGTCTGCGGGAGCCGCGAGGGGCGCCCCGGCCCCGCCGCGGTCGTCGCGCCCATCCCGCCGGCCCGGGGCGCCGGGCTCGGAGGGAGACTGTCCGCTTCCCGGCCTCCGTCCCCGGCGCCCCCCCTCGGGGCTCGGAGGCCGTGCGGCCTCGCGCTCGGTGTCCACGGCCAGGACGGCTTTTGTTCGTCCAGAGCGGGGCAGGGGGTGGAGGGAGGCGTAGGGCGCAGCAGTCACGGCGCAGCCGACTCCGGCCCCGATGGCCCCGGAACCGCCGGCGGCGGCGCAGCCTGCGGGACCGCGGGGCGCGGCGCGGGCACGGAGCGGGCACAGGGCGCCGGGCTGTGCGGAGCACAGGCTCCGGGCTCGGCTGAGGGACGCAGATGGGTGTGGGGTCTGGGGGGCGGGGGCCCCGCCCGGCCTCAGGCCGCCGCCGCCGCCGATGGAGCTGATGGGGGCGGGACGCCGCCCGCTGACGCCGCGTCCCTGTCACTGCGCTGCGGGTGTTGATGAAGCAGGAGAAATGCTTTGGGTCCAAACGAGCTAGTAATTGATTTTTTAGTGCACTTTCATGTCCTCAGTCTTTTGAAGGAAGTTTTTTTAAATTCTATTTTTGTTAGTAGATTAATTGATTAAAGGGTCTTTCTACACACTGAAGAGAGCACAGTGTATCATCTGGTGCAATCACAATCGACAACCTTTTACATGGGGACATGGATGGGGGAATTCATGCTTGGGCTATTAAACACTGAAACGTTTTTTCAGCTTTAGGCATATACATAGATTGCGTCAAGCAGGTTTGCTTCATAAAACTTTCATGTTGTACATAAAAGTTTCCAAAATCTCTTTTCATTTTAACTAGGATAGTAATTTTTAAACTTTTTCTTTAACATCCCGGTTGTGTTTGTAGGGCATTTTAGAACATATTCTAATTTTAATAGCAAAATTTAAGCATTATATATGTATTTATGTAAAGGGGATCTTTACGAAGAGGTGTTGGAATGTTTTTGGCACTTAGTACAGTAACTTTTCACTTACTGTCACCAATAGACTAGGGCCCAGTGCACAAATCCGTGCACCTTGAAAGGAACTGTTGGCTGTGAGGCTGCAGTGAGCATAGGGCTGGATCTTGCCCATCCTCCGTGGCCCCAGTCCCCTGTCTGCTTCTCCTGCCGCTGCCATTTCTTGGCCCGCCCTGCTCACATCTTGGAGGGTGTGAGCAATTGGGGCCTGCACTAGCAGCTAGTGGGAGCAGCAGCTGCAGCCCTGATCACCCCTGAGGAGCAGGGGCAGGTGGAGAAGCCCTGGGGTAATCAGGGTCAACAGCTGCTGCTCACTCTGCTGATAGCACCAAGCAGTGCAAGTGGCGGCTCTGGCACTGGATGTGGGTGTGAGCAAAAAGCGGCTCTGGTGCCGGCAGCAGGTAGGAGTGTGTGAGCAGTGGCTACCAGTCCCAATCACCCTTTGGGAGCAGGCGGAGGTGGAGAAGCCCTGGAGGGTGATCTGGGCAGCACAGGCCCCAGCAGCAGGTGAAAGTGGTGGCTCCAGCACCAGCAACAGGTATGAGCGCCGGGTGGGACTGTGGCGGGACTGTGGCGTGCAGGACCAAAGAATTTTCAGTAATCACCAAAGACGCTCCCCAATGACAGCAACCAGCACCCCAGGCCCTTGCTCACCTGCTCCACCATGGCTGACACCTGCCATGTTCCACACTCTGCCACCTGCTACCGACGCCTGCTATGTTCCATACGTGCCCCCTGGTGGTCAGCACGTGTCGTAGGGACTGGTTGGTTGTTCCACTGTTCAGTCTACAGTATTTGCATATTAGCCTTCTATTATATAGGATTCTGGGACTTGAAGTGAAGTGACATAAGAAACCAGTTTTCCTGTAGGCTCATTAATATAAACAGGAGTTAGTTTTTTGTGTGTGTTTTTTTTATATATATTTTATTGATTTTTTACAGAGAGGATGAGAGAGGGATAGGGAGCTAGAAATATCGATGAGAGAGAAACATCAATCAGCCTCCTGCATATCCCCCACCAGGGATTTGCCGGCAACCAAGGTACATGCCCTTGACCGGAATCGAACCTGGGACCCTGTAGTCCCCAGACCGACGCTAACCACTGAGCCAAACCAGTTTCGGCAGGAGTTAGGTTTTCATGTCATCTCATCAACATTTTAATGACACAATCTAGAATGATACAATGTTATTTGGAGACCTGCTATTATTTTTAGTTCACTGATAATCAAGGGATGGTAAAGTTCTAGGTGTTGGTGATAAAATGTAAAATAAACTGCATGTTATTTGGACATGTGCAAAAATATACAGTTGTGTAATGTTTAAATATGCATATGTCTCTGAATTATTTGGGAGTTGGTATGATCTAGAAGATACTCTAAGATTTATATATTCTGAAGAAGAGCATCTCAGTACGTTCTGCTCTGTTGAGTCATAAGATACTATTATTTCTGCGTAATGTTTCTGGATCCTATTCCTTTATGAAGATATCCCTGGATAGTAAAAATGTCCAAATAAGTGACATTTTAAAATATTTTTTGGATCTAAAACTTGTTTGTGAAAGTTGGTTTCCCCCCATACATTTTATTTAAAAATTGTAAGTATCTAGAAAAGTTGAATTTTATAGTGAACACCCCTATAACCACCAGCTAGATTCTGTAACTAACATTTCATTATACTTGTTATATTACACATCTAATTATGCATTCCTTTATATATCTTTTTATTTTATTTTATTTTATTTTATTTTATTTTATTTTATTTTATTTTATTTTATGTTTCTCTTTTTATATACACCTTTAAAAAAATGCAATTCAGAGTAAGTTGTAGACATCAGTTCATTATTTTTTTAAAATTCTTTATTGTTGAAGGTTTTACATATGTCCCCTCTTTTTCCCCATTAAACCTCTTTCCCTCTCTTTTTTTTTTTTTTATTTATTTATTTATTTATTTATTTATTTATTTATTTATTTTTTTAATATATTTTATTGATTTTTTTTTTACCCCCTCCCTCCCTCCCACACAACCCTTCCCTCCCCAGAGTTTTGTGTCCATTGGTTGCACTTATATGCATGTATACAAGTCCTTCAGTTGATTTATTATCTCCCCCAGATCTTCCTCCCGTCCCCGCTGTAACTTGACAGTCTACTTGTTGATATACTGTCTCTATATCTATCTTATGGTTCACCAGATTGTAATGTTCTTTATTATCCACAAATGAGTGAGGTCATGTGGTGTTTCTCTTTCATTGATTGGCTTATTTCACTCAGCATGATGTTCTCCAATTCCATCCAGGATGCTGCAAATGATGAGAAATCCTTCTTTTTTATGGCAGCATAGTATTCCATTGTGTAGATGTACCATAGTTTTTGGATCCAATCATCTGCTGACGGACACTTAGGCTGTTTCCAAATTCTGGCTATTGTAGATTGTGCTGCTATGAACATAGGGGTGCATATATCCTTTCTGATTGGTGTTTCAAGTTTCTTGGGATATATTCCTAGAAGTGGGATTACTGGGTCAAATGGGAGTTCCATTTTCAGTTTTTTGAGGAAACTCCACACTGTTCTCCACAGTGGTTGCACCAGTCTACATTCCCACCAGCAGTGCACGAGGGTTCCTTTTTCTCCGCAACCTCGCCAACACTTGTCGTTTGTTGATTTGTTGATGTTGGCCATTCTGACAGGTGTGAGATGGTACCGCATTGTTGTTTTGATTTGCATCTCTCGGATAATTAGTGACTTTGAGCATGTTTTCATGTGCTTTTTGGCCTTCCTTCTGTCTTCTTTTGAAAATATTCTATTTAGGTCCATTGCCCATTTTTTAATTGGATCATTCATCTTCCTTTTATTTAGTTGTATAAGCTGTTTGTAGATGTTGGAGATTAAACCTTTATCAGTGGTAACATTTGCAAATATGTTCTCCCACACAGTGGACTTTCTTGTTGTTTTGTTGATGGTTTCTTTTGCTGTAAAGAAGCTTTTTATTTTGATGAAGTCCCATTTGTTTATTTTCTCTTTAGCTTCCATTGCACTAGGGGTAGTATCAGTGAAGAAGTTTTTTTGGCATACGTCTGAGATTTTGTTGCCTGTGGATGCTTCAAGTATTTTTATGGTTTCCCGTCTGATGTTTAAGTCCTGTATCCATTTTGAGTTTATTTTTGTGTATGGTGTAAGTTGGTGATCTAGTTTCATTCTTTTGCATGTATCTGTCCAATTTTCCCAACACCATTTATTGAAGAGACTGTCTTGACTCCATTGTATATTAGTGCCTCCTTTGTCAAATATTAATTGAGCATAGTGATTTGGGTTGATATCTGGGTTCTCGATTCGATTCCATTGATCTATATGTCTGTTTTTGTGCCAGTACCAGGCTGTTTTGAGAACAGTGGCTTTGTAATACAGTTTGAAGTCTGGTATTGAGATACCTCCTACTTTACTCTTCTTTCTCAGGATTGCTGTGGCTATTCGGGGTCTTTTATTGTTCCAAATGAACTTTTGGAGAGTTCTTTCTAGGTCAGTGAAATATGCCGTTGGTATTTTAATGGGGAGTGCATTGAACTTATAGATTGCTTTAGGAAGTATGGACATTTTGATGATGTTGATTCTACCAATCCATGAACATGGTATGTTCTTCCATCTGTTTACATCTTCCTCTATTTCTTTTTTCAGTGTCGTGTAGTTTTCCGCAAATAGGTCCTTTACTTCCTTAGTTAAGTTTATTCCTAGGTATCTTAATTTTTTTGGTGCGATCGTAAATGGAATTGCTTTTTTAGTCTCTGTTTCTATAAACTCACTGTTGGTGTATAGAAATGCCATAGATTTCTTGGTGTTAATTTTGTATCCTGCTACATTGCCAAATTCATTTATTAAGCCAATTAGTTTTTTAATGGAGTCTTTTGGGTTTTTTATATACAATATCATGTCGTCTGCAAATAAGGATAACTTTACTTCTTCTTTTCCAATTTGGATGCCTTTTATTTCCTCCTCTTGTCTAATTGCAATGGCTAGTACTTCCAGTACTATGTCAAAGAGGAGTGGCGATAGTGGGCATCCCTGTCTTGTTCCTGTTCTTAGAGGGAATGGTTTTAGTTTTTGCCCATTGAGTATGATGTTTGCTGTGGGTTTATCATATATAGCTTTTATTACGTTGAGGTATGATCCTTGTACTCCCACCTTGTTAAGAGTTTTTATCAGGAAAGGGTGTTGGATTTTATCAAATGCTTTTTCTGCATCAATTGATATGACTATATGATTTTTATCTTTCAACTTGTTTATGTGATGTATCACGTTTATTGATTTGCGGATATTGTACCAACCTTGCATTCCTGGTATAAATCCTACTTGGTCATGGTGTATGATCTTTGTGATGCTCTGCTGGAGCCGATTTGCTAGAATTTTGTTGAGGATTTTGGCATCTATGTTCATGAGGGATATTGGCCTGTAATTCTCTTTCATTGAGTTGTCTTTATCGGGTTTTGGTATTAGGGTGATGCTGGCTTCATAGAAGGAGTTTGGAAGTGTTCCTTCCTCTTGAATTTTTTGGAATAGTCTGAGGAGGATAGGTTTTAGTTCTTCCTTGAATGTTTGGTAAAACTCTCCTGTGAAGCCATCTGGCCCTGGGCTTTTGTTTGCTGGAAGCTTTTTGATGACTGTTTCAATTTCTTCCCAAGTCACTGGTCTATTGAGATTTTTAGATTCTTCCTGATTGAGTTTTGGAAGTTTGTATTTTTCTAGGAATATGTCCATTTCCTCCAGGTTGTTCAGTTTGTTGGAATAGAGTTGTTCGTAGTATTTTGTAACAATCCGTTGTATTTCGGTGGGGTCTGTTGTTATTTCACCTCTTTCATTTCTGATTTTGTTTATTTGGGTCCTCTCTCTTTGTTTCTTGGTTAGCCTGGCTAGAGGTCCATCTATCTTGTTTATTCTTTCAAAGAACCAGCTCTTGGTTTTGTTGATCTTATGTATTGTTTTTTTGGTCTCTATGTCGTTTATCTCTGCTCTGATTTTTGTTATTTCCTTCCTTCTGCTTACACTGGGTTTTTCTTGTTGCTCCTTTTCTAACTCTTTGAGTTGTAGAGTTAGATCATCTGTTACTATTTTTTCTAGTTTTTTGCAATAGGCTTGTAAGGATATGAACTTCCCTCTCAAAACTGCTTTTGCTGTGTCCCAAAGATTTTGGATTGTTGTGCTTTCATTGTCATTTGTTTCCAGGATGTTTTTAATTTCTTCCTTGATTTCTCTGGTAACCCAGTCCTTGTTTAATAGCAAGCTGTTTAGTCTCCATGTGTTTGATTTCTTTGGATTATTTTTATTGTAGTTAATTTCCAGTTTTATGCCATTATGGTCTGAGAAGATACTTGATATGATTTCTATCTTCTTGAATTTGAAGAGACTTTGCCTATGTCCCAAAATGTGGTCTATCTTTGAGAATGTCCCATGTGCACTTGAGAAGAATGTATATTCTGTGGCTTTGGGGTGGAGTGTCCTGAAGATGTCAATTAATTCCATCTGGTCTAGTGAGTCATTTAGGATTGATATTTCTTTGCTGATTTTTTGTTTAGATGATTTGTCGAAGGGTGACAGTGGGGTATTAAAATCTCCTACTATGATTGTATTGCTATTAATCTCTCCCTTAATGTCCTCTAGCAGTTTTTTAATGTATTTGGTTGCTCCTGTATTGGGTGCATATATATTTACCAGGGTTATTTCTTCTTGTTGGATTGTTCCCTTTAGTATTATGAAGTGGCCTTCATTATCTCTTGTTATGTCCTTCACTCTGAGATCTAATTTGTCAGATATAAGTATTGCTACCCCAGCTTTTTTTTCATTTCCATTTGCCTGGAAAACTTTTTTCCATCCCTTCACCCTCAGTCTGTGTGCATCTCTTTTTCTGAGGTGGGTTTCTTGTAGACAACAGATGTATGGGTCTTGTTTTCTTATCCAATCTGTTACCCTATGTCTTTTGATTGGAGCATTTAATCCATTTACATTTAAGGTTATTATTGATAGGTACTCATTTGACGCCATTTTTATTCTATACCCGTGCTCCTTCTTCACTTCTTATTTCTTTATTTTTACAGTAGACCCTTTAGCATTTCTTGCATTGCTGGTTTGGTGGAGATAAATTCCTTCAGTCTTTTTTTGTCTGTGAAGCTCCTGATTTCCCCTTCAATTTTGATTGATAGCCTTGCTGGGTACAGTATTCTTGGATTCAGACCCTTCCTTTGCATGACTTTGTATATTTCATCCCATTCCCTTCTGGCCTGATAAGTTTCTGTTGAGAAATCAGTTGCTAGTCTGATGGGGGTTCCTTTGTATGTAACTTTCTGTCTCTCTCTGGCTGCTTTTAAGATTCTTACTTTGTCGTTGTTGCTTGCCAATTTAATTATAATGTGCCTTGGAGTCTGTCTTCTGGGATTCATTTTGCTTGGGACTCTGCGGGCATCTTGGATTTGTGTGGGTTTTTTCTTTTCTATTTCAGGAAAGTTTTCTGTCATTATTTCTTGAAATACTTTTTCCATGTCTACCTCAGTTTCCTTTCCTTCTGGAACCCCTATTATTCGAATATTATTTTGTTTTGTTTTGTCCCAAAGCTCCCGTAGGCTCTCCTCCTGCTTTTTAATCTTTTTTTCTAGAAGTTGCTCTACTTGGGTATTTTTTTCCATCTTATCTTCTAGCTCACTGATGCGGTCCTCTGCTTCATCTAGTCTACTCTTGATGCTTTCTATTGAGTTCTTCATGGTAGCGATGTCACTTTTCATTTCTTCTTGGTTCTTCTTCAGTTCCTCATGGCTCTCCTTCATTTCCTCATGGTTCTTTCTCATTTCTTCTTGGCTTTTGTCAAATTTCTCTTCCATTCTTTTTAGCCATGCTATGATCATTACTCTGAATTCTTGCTCTGGCAGGCTGCTTACCTCTGGCTCGTTTACTTCCTTTTCTGGTGATGCCTGCTTTTCTTTCAAGTGCGGACTATGTTTTTGTCTCCCCATGGCCTCTCTTTTCAGGATGTCTGGTTATGTGGTATTCCTTCTCCTGCGTTGATTTTGAGGTACAAAATACAACACTACCAGGTACAACACAAGCGGCACTTAACAGGAATGTATTTACAATATTAATAACCTCTAATAAAGGTGACCACTAGAGAAAGGCAACTTAGGGGATAGGAGAGAAGGAATAAAGGTAAAAATAAAATAAAGAAAAATTAAAAAAAAATAAAAATAAAATAAAATTAAAATTAAAAAAAAATTAAGTAAATTAAAAAAAAAGAGAGATAAAGAGATAGAAAAAGAAGAAGAAGAAAAAAGTAATGACAAAATGAAGTTGGAAAACAGGGAAAAAAAGAAGAGGGAGAGAGAGAGAGAGAAAGAGAGAGAAGAAGCAAACTAAAAGAGAAATGGGAAACAAACTATATATATGTGGAGAAAATTGCCATAGAAAAACCTCTGGACCCAGCCAATGCCAGTAACAATACTTGGAGATTAATACAAACTACAATATCCACTATTATTAAGTAAGGCTATGATATACAGAAGTAAAATAAACAAACAAAAACAGAGGATTTAAAAAAAAATACAAAGCAACAATAACAATACAGGAATAAGCATAACAATTTCACTAAAAGGCATAAAAATTCACAATAATCAACCTTCACACATACAATGCGAAAAGGATAGAGGGGAGAATGGATTTTTTTTTTTTAACTAGTTAATATAGTGCAGAGATTGGTATTTATATACTTGGATCAGGGGTTGGAACTTAGGTCTATAAGTATAGTGAGAGCTTTAGCAGGGGGTATAGAGAGAGAATAGAGGAAAAACTAAAGCCGGAAAGGGATAGGATAAACTGTAGACTAAAGGGTAAAGTTTAGTAAGAGAGTGATAGTGTAAAGGTTGAGTTGAGATAGGGTTGAATGATGCTATAGTAGAGATTAAAATAGAATGAAGGTTACTCCCAATGTAAAATAAAGAAAAAATAAAATGGTACTAGAGAGAGAAAAAAAAGAAAAGAAAGAAAGAAAAAAAAATAAATAAAATTTTTTTTTTTAAAAAAAATTGCAAAATAGCAGTAGTAATAGTGATAGAGATTGAAAAATGTAGTAATTGAAAAGGTAAAATCAAGTAAGGAAAAAAGAAAAAAAATTGTTTCTTAAGTAAAAGATATGAAAAATGAAAATTAAATAAAAGATGTAAAAAATGAAAATAAAATAAAGTATAGCAAAATTAGCATAAAAATGACCAGTACTGGTCACTCACTTCCTCAGTTAATGTATTTGGCACTTCTGATTCTCGGACCAGACAGTCTTGCAGTTCCCAGCTTTCCACTGCACCTCAGTTTTGTAAGGTAATCCTTAATTTTTAGTAGACTATATCTTAGATATTTGTGTCCATTTATTTTTGATTAATTAAAAGACAAAAGAAAAGAAAGGAAAAAAAAAAAAAAGAGAGAAAAAAAAAAAAAAAGGGCAGTTTGTAATTCAGCTCTTAGGTGTCAGTGTTTCCGGTTTGACCTCCCAGTCTTTTTGGTTGCTCCGGCCTTCTTTCTCTATGGCTCTAGCTGGCAGGGTGCCAGCTGGCTCCCAGACTCTCTCTTCTGGCTCCGATCCCTTGTTTCCAGGGAGGCACTTTCTCCCTGCAAATTCCCCGGATATGCCCAACTAGGCTGTTCTTCCCTGGTATTCCGAAGCTAGGGGGTGAAGGGGATCAGGCGCCGAGGTGTCCAGATGTTCCGCCCTTGGCGGGACAGCCGCGATTCTTAACACTCTGTCCCGTGTCCCCTGGCTTTAAAAAAAAAAAAAAAAAAAAAAAAAAAAAAAAAATTCCCGCTTCTGGGGAAGCTTATGCCAAACCCAGCACTAGATGTCGCTGCAGCCTTCTTAGGGCTCAGCTTTGCGGGCGCTGCATGGAGGCGGGGCCGGAACTCCCTGGCTACTGTGGCTGCCGGCACCGCGGGACCGCGATCTCTCAGGCTTTCCCCGCAAATTCTGACCTTTCCGTGGGTGACCGAAGAACTCCTTTGAATCCACGCGCCAGCTCCAACTCGGGCGTCTCAGCTACTGGATGGACCTCTCCGCAGTGGGTTTTCCAGGCCTCAGAGAAGCCACTCCTTTCTCACAGCGCCGCCGCCGCTGCCTCTGCCGCCGTGGCCGCCGCGGCCGCCGCTGTGGCAGTGTTGGCCACCGGCTGGAAATCCTGTCCAGCGGTTCGCTGCCTAGCTTCCTTGAAACCTCTGCTGCCCCTCAGCTGCCAATCAACCCTCCCTGAGCGACTCAGATGTTACTTTTATCTGTTCTGGGACCAGAGTCAGAACAAGTCCGACTGTTCGGTCGCCATCTTCAAGCTCCGCCCCCCCTCTTTCCCTCTCTTTCCCCCCAGGCCTTCATCACCCTATAGTGTCTGTGCCCAGGGCCATGCAGAGATGCACACAGGGTCTTTGGTTGATCACCTCCCACCCACTCACCCTCTTCCACCTTCGCCCCGAGCCTCCGCACTCTGCGCCATGCCCCATGGCTCTGGGTCCACTCCGTCCATCAGTTTATTTTGCTCATTAGATTCCTCATATGAGTGAGATCATGTGATACCTGTCGTTCTCTGACTGACTTTTTGAGGAAACTCCATACTGTTTTTCATAATGACTGCACCATTCCCACCAGCAGTGCACAAGGATTCCATTTTCTCCACATCCTCGCCACCACTTGTCATTTGTTGATTTGTTGATGGTAGCCATTTTGACATGTGTTGTTTTGATTTGTATCTCATTGATGATCAGTGAGTATTTTTTTCATGTCTCTTGGCCATCTATATGTCCTCTTGGAGAAGTGTCTATTTTTTCACTGGATTGTTTATCATCCTTCTGTGAAGTTGTATTAGGTCCTTATATATTTTGGGTATTAACCCTTTATCAGAACATATTGCCAAATATGTTTTCCCATACAGCAGGCTCTCTCTTCGTTTTGGTGATGGGTTTCTTTTGCTTGCAAAAGCCTTTTATTTTGATGTCTCATTTGTTTATATTCTCCTTAGTTTCCTTTGCCCTAGGACAGTGGTCGGCAAACTCATTAGTCAACAGAGCCAAATATCAACAGTACAACGATTGAAATTTCTTTTGAGAGCCAAATTTTTAAAATTTAAATTTCTAACACCACTTTTTCAAAATAGACTCGCCCAGGCTGTGGTATTTTGTGGAAGAGCCACACTTAAGAGGCCAAAGAGCTGCATGTGGGTCATGAGCCGTAGTTTGCCGACCACGGTCCTAGGAGATGTATTCATAAACATATTGCTACGAGATCTGGGATTTTGCTTCCTATAGTTCCTTCCAGAATTTTTGTGGTTTTCTGATTTACATTTAAGTCTTATGGATACAGGTTGATCTATGAAAAAAAAATTATTTTGCCAAGCTGAGTAGCTCAGTGGTTGAGCATTGACCCATGAACCAGGAGGTCACAGTTCAATACCTAGTTGAGGCACATGCCTGAGTTGCTGCTAGATCCCCAATGTGAGATGTGCTGGAGGCAGCCGATCCATGTTTCTCTTTTATCATTGATGTTTCTCTCTATGTATATCTCTCTCTCTCCCCCCTTCTCTCTAAAATAGTAATAAAAAATAGATTTTAAAAAATAGATTTCTTTTGGCTTTCGTCACTGAAATTAGTACAAAACATCCTATGCTGTGAAGTCCTAGTAGAGAAATAAATGAACAAATGCAAAAACACATGGCTTATTATGGCCTTGTTATAAAAAAGAAATAGAAGTATAAAAAGGGCATCTTTTTTTTCTAGTTTTCTGCAAATTAATCAGAACATGCTCTTATTTTCTTAACATTGGTAAGTATCATGATAGTCATTTTTTCTTAATGAATTTGATATTAAGTCTTATTGTAACTCCAATCTGTAAAATATTTGCTTTTTTTACTGTATTTTTCCTTATTTAAGTACTAGAGGCCCAGTGCATGGCAGGGAGGAGGGGTCCCTCAGCCCAGCCTGTGCCCTCTCGCAGTGCGGGAACCCTTGGGGGATGTCCGCCTGCGCAGAGGGGGAGATGCAGTGTGAGCCTGCTGGTGAGATGGGCTTCTGGCTGGGGGCAGCTCCTGCATTGAGCATCTTCCCCCTGTTGGTCAGTGCGTGTTATAGCGACCAACCGTTCTGCAGTTTGGCCAATCTGCATGTTATCCTTTTATTATATAGGATAGGCATTGAGTAAACTTACTATAGTGTCCACGTTAAGTAAAAGTGATCACATTAAGTTCAGTTCCCAAAAGTTATTAAAAAGCTAGATTTGGGTTTGTATGATTGACCTACACATGATGGGGGAGGAACTGAAATCCTACACTGTAATAACTGTTCCCAATTAGAGGATTATTGCTTTCCCCCCTCTTTTGCATTTATAACACAGCAACTGCACAGCTATTGTATTTTTAAAAATATATATATATTTTATTGATTTTTTACAGAGAGGAAGGGAAAGGGATAGAAAGCTAGAAACATCGATCAGCTGCCTCCTGCACACCCCCACTGGGGATGTGCTCGCAACCAAGGCACATGCCCTTGACTGGAATCGAACCCGGGACCTTTCAGTCCGCAGTCCGACGCTCTATCCACTGAGCCAAACCAGTCCCGGCTAGTTGTAGGTTTTGTATATGGTCTGGATTTTATTTTAATCTTCCCTTTTTTAAAATCTGTGATTACTTCATACAAAGACAAAATGGTCCTCTATGACAACTATAGAAACTATCCTTAATATGATCATGAATTATGATGGAGAAAGTGGCCACTTAATTCTGGAAGTGAGGAATACTGAAGCAATTAGGGGTTGGAAAATGTCCTTGACATTTTTTCTTTAGAGAATTGTGCATATATTTATGACTAATTACTACCTGTTACTCTTAGACTGCTGTTACTGGTAGGATGAAGGGATGATAGGCACCCATCTCTATCCCACACAAATACTATTCACACATGACTTGTTTCGGTTAGGCAATTTGCCATCTAGCAGCTTAACATTACTGTAAAATAGGTTCCAAAGTAGTTACTCTTGGAGCAGTGTGTGTGAAGTGGAGACATCGTACATTTTCTGTTGCTGTAAAGTTTCCAAATACTCAGACTTTTGGAATGTTAAAGATGCAAAGGCATGTTAGATTTCATATAAGCTAACCTCTAATTTAGGGCTATTTCAAGAAGCGATTAAGTGAGTTATTCAAGGTCATATAATTAGTGGCATAGCATAACAGAGACCTAATTCTCCTTATTTCTTTACTCAAGGAACTTTCTGATCTATAGTTAAATCTGGTTAGGGGAGAGTTGTTATTTAATCCAAAAACAAAGGACTGGCAAACCACATCATTGTATGTATATTTTAAGAGAAAAGCTGTTTGACAAAGCTCAACTCAATAGAGGATTAAAAAACACACACATTTTTATTGATTTCAGAGAGGAAGGGAGAGGGAGGAATAGGAGAAACATCAGTTATGAGAGAGAATTATTATTTTTAAAAATATATTTTATTGATTTTTTACAGAGAGAAAGAGGGAGAGAGAGCTAGAAACATCTACCAGCTGCCTCTTGCACACCCCCACTGGGGATGTGCCTGCAACCAAGGTACATACCCTTGACCAGAATCGAACCCGGGACCTTTCAGTCTGCAGACCGACGCTCTACCACTGAGCCAAACCGGTTTCGGCGAGAGAGAATTATTGGTAGACTGCTTCCTGCAACCTCCCTACTGGGGATCGAGTCCACACCTGTGCATGTGCCCTTACCGGAGTCGAACTGTGGCCTCCTGGTTAGTGGTCAATGCTCAATCAGTGAGCCACATTGGCCAGGTGATTTTTTTTTTAACTGTTCTGGAGAGATCCTTTAACTTCTGTGACCTAGATTTTTTACATCTAGAAAACAATCAAGGGCTCCTATAAGTTTCTTATAAGTGTAAATCTTCTTTTCCCAAAATGTAAACAATAAGTGAAACAATTTCATGGGAATCATACTTAGTCTTCCCCAAAGAATATCAGATCAAGTTATAGTAGGAAACAGTAACTTACCTTTTAGCATGCTCTGTATATCTATACTGTATATTATAATTATTAAACATCAGTAAACAGTATGTGAAGAGGAGCTTTATTACTTCAAAGCATTTAAGAGGATGAGTATTAATTTAGAATAGGTTAAATTTATCTTGTTTAGAGGGGGCCATACCTTCCAGCTATGCATAACTCAGTGAATAGAAAATGTAAAGCTTCATGGACCTGTAATTGTGGTTTGGGGTGTGTTGGGTGTTTCAAGGTTTATAGCCATACTTAGTGTGGGGGCATTTTGGTCTTACTTTGGGAGTCTTATTTGCTTTTATGTGGATAATGGGATGACCCAAAGAGAGTTTCAGAGTTTTCCTGCTTAGAACCTACTTTTTTGTCCCTACTGTTCCCCCAATTCATCAAGCATAGTTTAAATGCTATTTCTTCTATCAAGTCATCCCTGATCTTACCATTTAGAAGTACTCTCTTCCTCCTCTGAATTCACATAGCACATTACTTGACAGTCTGCCTACCTAGTATTACAGTTGTATAGGTTTATCTTCTTCCTATTAGGCCCTTTTTTTTTTTTCCATTGAGGTATAACTGAGATATGCTAGTTTTGGGTGTACAGTGTAATGTTTCAATATTTATATATTTTGGGAAATGATCACAACAAGTCATTTCTTATGATGTTAATTAGTTATGAAAATTTTTATAGAAATTTTTACTTTAGTGTTTACTTCGGCAGCACATGTACTAAAATTGGAATGATACAGAGAAGATTAGCATGGCTCCTGCGCAAAGATGATATGCAAATTCGTGAAATGTTTCATATTTTTAATAAATTTTTTTTAAAAAGAAAATTTTAATTAAAATTTTTATAGCCCTGGCCCGGTGGCACAGTTGATTGACACTTCCTCCCATACACGAAAAGGTTGGGTTGCAGATTCGGTTCCCAATCAGGGCACATACCCAGGTTGGAGGTTCCATTCCTGGTCGTGTTCGGGAGGCAACCACTTGATGTCCCCCCCCCCCCCCCAATCAATAAAAAAGCATACCTTCTGGTGATGATTAAAAATTTTTTAAAATATAAAATGAAGGAAGAATACCAAACTAGTTCCTTTTAATATTCTCAGAGAATATCTAGTGTGTATAGTAGCCCTTCAATAAATAAGTATTTAGTTGGTTCTAATGATGCTAGAGGCCTGGTGCACAAAATTTGTGAAGGGCGGGGGGAAGATTCCTCTGCCTGGCCTGCGCCCTCTCGCAGTCCGGGAACCCTCGGGGGAAGTCCGACTGATGGCTTAGGCCCGCTCCCTGGCAGTGAGACATCCTTAATACTGCCTCAGGGGGGAGGCTCCTACCACTGCCACTGCGCTCACCAGGTGTGAGTCCGGCTCTGGCTGAGTGGCGCTCCCCTTGTGGGAACACACTGACCACCAGGGGGCAGCTCCTGCGTTGAGCGTCTGTCTTTTGGTGGTCAGTGCGAGTCATAGTGACCAGTCATTCTGGTCGTTCCATCGTTCAGTTGATTTGCATATTAGCCTTTTATTATATAGGATTTCTCATTGTATAAAGTGATTCTCTATGGACCATTTGAGAATTACTGCTTTAGAGAATCTATGAATTCCCAGAAATTTTAAGTAAATTTTATAGGGAGTCTGTGTCCATTATTTGAATATCAAAATGTTGACAAACACCGAAATCGGTTTGGCTCAGTGGATAGAGCATCGGCCTGCGGACTGAAAGGTCCCGGGTTCAATTCCGGTCGGGGCATGTGCCTTGATTGTGGGCACATCCCCAGTGGGGGGGTGTGCAGGAGGCAGCTGATCGATGACTTTCTCTCATTGATGTTTCTAACTCTCTATCCCTCTCTCTTCCTCTCTATAAAAAGTCAATAAAATATATATTTTTTAAAATGTTGACAAACCCATAAAAGTAAAAATTTGTTGCCTTGAAGTAACAATTTTTTTAATGAAATGCATTTCTTGGCAAGTTTATTAGTAGTAATAGTGCTATTTTACATTGTGAATGTATGTGATATAAGTTGTATAATACTTTGGCTTATGGTTTCATCATATTTATTTGGCCCTCATAATAACTTGTTAGGTAGGTAGGTAGATGATGCTCCATTTTATAGGTGAAGAAACTGAGGCTAAGAGAAGTTGAGTATCTTAAGGTCAGACAGTTAATAAGCAGAACGACAAAAACTAGAATCCAGATCTTCTCCTAGTCATTTGGTTTTTCTGGTGTATTAAAGTGGTTCTTTGCAAATTCAGAACACTACTTCTGATTTACTTAATTGTTGGGAAAAAGGAGAAATGAATGTGAGCTTATCCTAAATACCTGAGAATTCTTCCATTTTCCTGATGAGAATATTAAGAAAAGTTTTTGTTCTTTGGAATATATAAACTTTTAGGAGTATAGCACAGATAGTGAAATGTATTCTTAAAGTATTTTAAAACTTATATGTACATGTTTTATATAAAAATTCTAGAAAACTGGTAATTCAAGAAGTGAGCCTGGTGATAATGATGGTGATGCTTGTGAAGAATTTGGATTTTTTTCCCCATAAATATAAGAATGGAAAAATAATTATTTGTAACTTAAAATTTTTTTATTTTTTGTTAATTCTCACCGGAGGGTATTTTTTCCATTGAGGGAAAGGGAAGAAGGAAGAGAGAGAGAGAGACAGAGGGAGGGGGAGGGGGGGAAGGAGGGAAGAGGAGAGGAGAGAGAGAGAGAGAGAGAGAGAGAGATGTGAGACAGACTCATGCATTAGTTGTCTCCAGCATACACCCGACTGGGCCTGGAAACAAACCTGCAACCCAGGTACATGTTCTTGACCAGGAATCAAAGCCAAGACCCTTCAGTGCTCAGGCTGATGCTCTAACCACTTACCAACACTGGCCAGGGCTCAATTAAAATTTTTGTATAATTTTTATTATCTTTTCTGTTAATCCTCACCCAAGGATATATTTCCATTGTATTTTAAAAATATATTTTATTTGCCGAAACCGGTTTGGCTCAGTGGATAGAGCGTTGGCTTGGGGACTGAAGGGTCCCGGGTTCGATTCCGGTCAGGGGCATGTACCTTGGTTGCGGGCACATCCCCAGTGGGGGGTGTGCAAGAGGCAGCTGATCGATGACTCTCTCATCGATGTTTCTAACTTGCTATCTCTCTCCCTTCCTCTCTGTACAAAATCAATAAATATATTTAAATATATATATATATTTTATTAATTTTTTACAGAGAGGAAGGGAGAGGGAATAGAGAGTTAGAAACATTGATGAGAGAGAAACATCGATCTGTTGCCTCCTGCACACCTCGCACTGGGAATGTGCCCACAACCAAGGTACATGCCCTTGACTGGAATCGAACCCTAGACCCTTCAGTCCACAGTCCAATGCTCTATCCACTCAGCCAAACGAGAAGGAAAGGGGAGTGACAGAAAGAGAAACATTGATGTGAGAGATACATTGACTGGTTGCCTCCGCATGTGCCCTGACTGGAGCCTGCAACCATGGTCTGTGCCCTTGACAGGGATGAAAACTGGGACCTTTCTGTCCACAGGTTGACGTGCTATCCACCGAGCCAAACCTGCTAGAACAGGACAGCTGATTGATAAATTAATCAGTAAAAATAAAAATCTACTCAATAGAGGGAAAATATTTATATAAGGTATCAATCACTTTTCCAATATAAATTGTTTCACTTAACTGCTTGGAAATAAAGCACGATGGTTATTATTTCCTAAATAGCCTAATTGGTGAATAAGGACATTGTGTTCTCTTTTGGTATTATAAAATTGTATTGATTATTGAAACTATAAGAATATTTATTTGAAATAACTAATTTGGTTTTTCTTTAAGCTCCTCACCTGTACAAAACAGGTTTCTGTAAAGCTGAGAAGCTCGCCAGTAGGATGTTGACATTTCATTGATCATATCTTAGCGTTGAGGCTTCTTCCCAATGTGTAAATAGTCTTTTTGTTACTTGTACTTGTGGATTTTTGAGTTCCCTCGCCAGAAAGACTGTAAACATTGTACTTAACGTTCTTACTCCCCCACCAATGGCATCAGAGTGCTCCTCATCTTCCTTTGGTGCTTCCTTTGTTTTGTTTAATGAAATGCCAGACTCCAAAAGTGGCTGTTGGTCTTGATCATTGCCCAGTGACAAAACCTGTGTGAGCATTGAGTCATTTAGATTTTCATTTTACAGATTGTTTACATATCTGTAGTAGGATAGTGTGGGATGGGAAAGTTAATCAAAGAGCAGGAGATAAATTTAAACTTGCTAGATTGGTTCCATGTTATAGGTAAAAATGAAAACAAAGGCTAGGATCGTCTTAAATCTTTAGTATGTGATCAGACCTCTGTTTTGGCTGTGAAAATCTCTGTTCTTCTTAGAAAAAGCTTAAGCTATTAAAAAAAATTTTTAATGCATTGATTTTATTTTTAAAATATATTTTATTGATTTTTTTTTTTGCGTCGAAACCGGTGTGGCTCAGTGGATAGAGCATCGGCCTGCGGACTGAAAGATCCCAGGTTCGATTCTGATCAAGGGCACGTACCTCGGTTGCGGGCACATCCCCAATAGGCGGTGTGCAAGAGGCAGCTGGTCGATGATTCTCTCTCATCGATGTTTCTAACTCTATCCCTCTCAATTCCTCTCTGTGTAAAATCAATAAGATATATTTAAATATATATATATATATTATTGATTTTTATTTATTTATTATTATTATTATTTTTACAGAGAGGAAGGGAGAGGGATAGTTAGAAATATTGATGAGAGAGAAACATTGATCAGCTGCCTCCTGCACACCCCCTACTGGGGATGTGCCCTCAACCAAGGTACATGCCCTTGACAGGAATCAAACCTGGGACCCTTCAGTCATCAAGCTGACAATTTATCCACTGAGCCAAACCAGTTAGGGCTAATGTATTGATTTTAGAGAGAGGGAGGAAGGGGGAGAGAATCATTGTTTGATTTACTTATGCATTCATTGGTTGATTTTTGTATGTGCCCTGATCAGGGATCAAACCTGCAACCTTTGTATAGCTAGATGATGCTGTAACCGACTGAACTACCTGGCCAGGGCTAAATGATTCTTTACGAGCCTGCCCAAGCAGAGAGCAACCCAGTCTGGAGTCACAGCAAGACCATTCATGTATTTATAGATTTGGAAAAAATTGTTTCTTTACTACGTTTGCTTTAGGTATATTATTGAAATATAGAAATAACAGCTTCATTTTCCTCTAGTTTTGTCTTATGAATTACTATAATAAAAAGAACTATGAGGTAGAGTTTGAAAGTCATTCTAATAGTAGTTATGTGAGTAAGAACTGAGTGTGCCATTCAGTGGAAGAGGAAGAATGTTGAGAAAACAGATGTGAAGAGGTAGCTAACCGGTCCTCCTCTGTTCCTGTCTCCCCGGCAGGTGCTGTTGGCAGCAGCAGTCTGCACCAAAGCGGGAAAGGCCATTGTTTCCCGGCAGTTTGTGGAGATGACTCGGACTCGCATTGAGGGCTTGTTAGCAGCTTTTCCAAAGCTCATGAACACTGGCAAACAACATACATTTGTTGAAACAGAGAGTGTGAGATATGTCTACCAACCTATGGAGAAGCTGTACATGGTACTGATCACTACCAAAAACAGTAACATCTTAGAGGACCTGGAAACCCTCAGGCTCTTCTCAAGAGTGGTAAGAGTTCTTCGGTAATAGTAGTTTTAAGTTTTCTGTGTGAAACTATTTTTACCCAAAGCAACAGATTGCATGCTCCATGCTCCTTCAGCCCTCCCCAGCAGCTTACTGCTACCGGCTCTGTTCATTCAACAAATGTTTACTGAGCGTCCTCTAAGCCATAAGTTCCCAAAAGAGAATGTGGGAACTTTCCTTTCCTAGTTTTTATTTTATTTTTATTTTTTAATATATTTTACTGATTTTTTACAGAGAGGAAGGGAGAGGGATAGAGAGCTAGAAACATCGACCAGTTGCCTCCTGCACTCCCCCCACCCACCCCCACCACCGGGGATGTGCCCGCAACAAATGTACATGCCCTTGACCGGAATCGAACCTGGGACCCTTCAGTCCTTGGACTGACGCTCTATCCATTGAGTCAAACCGGTTTCGGCCCTTTTCTAGTTCTGAAGCAGTTACTTTAATCTGCCTTTGTTTGGCTGAATCATTGGAGAATGCACTTTAGATAAGACTGACTAGGCAGTGGCCAGGCAGCCCAGGTTTGCAAAGGCTCCCCATGCCGTGGCCCCCACCATGATGCCCAAGAGAGGTCAGCGAGCTTGTCAGCTAAACCTACTCCTGCAAAAGTGGAAATGAGCCAAAAATGGTGGCAGGAAAGGATAAATCTACAGACAAAAGAGTGCAAACCAAAGGGAAAGGGGGAGCAAAGGGATAGCTGGCCGAAGTGGCTGACCAGAAACCTAAGGAAGATCTACAGCAGGAAACCAGGAGAGCCCAGCCCGGAGAAGGGAGAGGAAGCAGCCAGGCCCGATGGACATCGTATATCCGGTCGCATCAGGGCTCCTGTCTTCCCTTCTTGCACAATCCAGAGGAATATTTTTATCACTTATTTTGTAAATGCAAGTTTTTTAATAGCCCTAGAAACACTTTTTAAGAAGGAGGGACTGCTACCTCATCCAATTTTTTTAAGTGTAAATGCTTTTTTTAAAAGGTGAAATAATTTGCTGGTGGTTTTTTGGAACAAACATTAACATCTGTTGGCTGCCTCCTATACACACCCTATTGGGGATGGAGCACGCAACCCCAGAATTGAACCAGTAACCTCCTGGTGTGTGAGTTGATGCTCAAACATTGAGTCACACCGCCCGGGCTGATATGTCTTGAATATTAAAATTCTCTTCCCATGTTTTTGGTATGACTGTTTCCTAAAGAAAGCCACTCCTTGATCTTGGCTCTCCTTGTCAGAATTTTGTGCATCTGTAACCTCTTCCCTAGTAACTGTTAATGTGCTGGGAAAGATTGGAATTTGACTTAGTGTATATGATATTAAATTGTGAATTTGTGCCGGGACCGGTTTGGCTCAATGGATAGAGCGTCGGCTTGGGGACTGAAAGGTCCCGGGTTCGATTCCGGTCAAGGGCATGTACCTTGGTTGCGGGCATATCCCCAGTAGGGGGTGTGCAAGAGGCAGCTGATCGATGACTCTCATCGATGTTTCTGACTCTCTATCTCTCTCCCTTCCTTTCTGTACAAAATCAATAAAATATATATTTAAAAAATAAATAAATAAATAAATAAATTGTGAATTTGTGGGATTTTGGCGTTAACAGCATATCAACATTTGAAGATACTGGTACTTGCCACTCTGTTAAGGCAAATTAGCTTCCAATTTTTAAGCTGGAATGTTACTGGAATATCGATAGCTGTTTAGAAAAGAATCACAACTATGTGATTCTTTATGTTAAGAATTGTATACAAATTGTAATGTCTGTACATATCCTCAAAACAACCAATAAAATCTGAAGTATGGAAAAACTTTTGAAGCACACACAAAAAAGACATTCATTAGATATACATAAAGACTTTATGCCAAAGACTTGCTGAAAATAGAGTAGAAGGAGCTAATGAAGGGATTCGGGTTTATTGAAATTTGTGTACTTTAAAGAGTAAGACCTGAAAAATATAACTGCTGATAATCTTTCTTTCCCATCCGTGATTAGATCCCTGAATATTGTCGAGCCTTAGAGGAGAATGAAATATCTGATCACTGTTTTGATTTGATATTTGCTTTTGACGAAATTGTTGCGCTGGGATACCGGGAGAATGTTAACCTGGCACAGATCAGAACCTTCACAGAAATGGATTCTCATGAGGAGAAGGTGTTCAGAGCAGTCAGAGAGGTAAATAGTTTCTCCTCTGGGACTGCTGGTTTGTATGTCTTCCGTTTACCTTCACCATCTGATTTTCCTGTTTTTATTTGTTGTATAGACTACTGAAAGCCACATCCATATACGTATGTTTCTTTTCACAGACTCAGGAGCGTGAGGCCAAGGCTGAGATGCGGCGCAAAGCCAAGGAATTGCAACAGGCCCGGAGAGATGCAGAGAGACTGGGCAAGAAGGCACCAGGATTTGGGGGATTTGGAAGTTCCACAGTCTCTGGAGGCAGCACAGCCACCATGATCACAGAGACTATCATTGAGACCGATAAACCAAAAGTGGCCCCTGCGCCAGCCAGGTAACTCCCGTGGTCCCCAGCAGCTCTGGAACGGCAGGTGCAGGCTGTGTATGTCTTCTCTGGATGATACCAGATTTTTAGGCAAGCTGTAAATAATGAGTGACTTGATGGAGTAAGACGTAATACTGAATTTGTTATATGGGGATAAAGGAGAAATCTGAATGTGATGGTTTCCTTTTGTACAAAACAGTTATTTTTTAAATTATACCGTGACCTCAGTTTCCACTGAGAGTTGCCCTATTTTGGGGAGAGGAAATTTAACTGTTTATGGAATATTGGTTTTAAAATTTTATTTTTATTTATTCTAGCTAATCCTCACCCGAGGATATATTTTTCTTTGATAGTTAGAGTGGGAGGAGGGAGGAGGCGACAGAGGGGCGGAGGGAGTGAGAGGGGAGGAATGGAGAGGGAGAGAGGCAGACAGACAGACAACAATGTGAGAGAAACACATTGATTGCTTGCCTCCTGCATGATCCCTGAATGGGGCCGGGGTTGAACTTGCAGCCCAGGTCTGTGCCCTCACCAGGGAGTGAACCGCAGACCTTCAGTGGAGGCTGAGCACCGGCCAGGGCAGGAATGTGGGTTTTTGATCTGGAGTTCATGAATGGATTTCAAGGAGAATTTGTGACTGCATGAAGTTATATGTAAAAGTATTTATCAGGTGTATTTATCTGGTTGGACGATACAAAGTTTTCATCAAATCATGCATGCTTATAAAAGTATAGCTTTGGTCTTCAGGTACTTCAAGCTTACATAGTAATAGTAACTCAGCTGCCAGTTCAGGCAGGGAATAGTCCAGTCTACTAACTACTAGGTCACTTGGGTTTTCCCCTTGAGTTCTTCACATTCCTCTTAAAGTACAGCTTCAGGGAAAGCTTCAAAGATAGAGGGCTATTAATTAATTGTGTGGGTTTTTTTAAATTAAGGTGTATCTTTTCTTATTTTGTATTCTTCCACTTAGGCCTTCAGGCCCCAGCAAGGCTTTGAAACTTGGAGCCAAAGGAAAGGAAGTAGATAACTTTGTGGACAAATTGAAATCTGAAGGTGAAACCATCATGTCCTCCAACATGGGCAAGCGCACCTCTGAATCCACCAAAGTGTATGTCCCACCCGTTAACATGGAAAGGTAAGGAGTAAAAAGAACCGCATAATGTTTAAAAATCTTGATTTCAATGCACTGTAAATTCTTTTTGTCTTTTAATTTTTCCAGATATAAAAGACTTATCTAGAGTATATTTTAGGTTTTTAACGTGTGTTTTTTTTTTAATTTAATTTAATTTTTATTTTTTACTTCAACCATGATTAGGGACTCTCAACTATCTATTTTCAGTGAAGTATAAAACTTACCTTTTGCCCGGCCAATGTGGCTTAATGGTTGAGCTTCGACCTATGAATTTAAGTTCGATTTCTCATCAAGGCACATACCTTGCTGCATGCCCCCCACCGAGGAATGGAACCCACAACGTGGGCATGTGTTCTAGACCTGAATTGAACCCAGGACCCTTCAGTCTGCAGGCTGATGCTCTATCCTCTGAGCAAAACCAGCTAGGGGTTACCTATTTTTTTGTGTATATGTTTCTGAGGGGAATAGACTATATATAGATGAATAAAAATACTCTTATAGTCTGTTTTCTCCTTTTTATATGTAACTGATCGTGTAAAAGACATTTTCCAGTTGCTTTTTTCACTTGATTATTTTGGAGATGAGAATTTCCTTAATTTGAAACTCTAGAGACGACATCGAAATGCATTGCCTTACCGTAGCCTGGATCTTGTACTACTTCTTAAAGGACATTATTAGGTCAGTTAGGACTAAATTGGCATATAGATGGTCCATTAGATAAAAGTATTGTACCAGTATAAATGTGTGAAGTTAATAACAGTACGAAGGTTATGTAAAAGAATATCCATATATATATATATATTTTTTTTAATTTTAAAAAATATATATTTTACTAATTTTTTTACAGAGAGGAAGGGAGAGGGAGATAGAGTTAGACATTGATGAGAGAGAAACATCCATCAGCTGCCTCCTGCACACCCCTCCTGTGGATGTGCCCACAACCAAGGTATATGCCCTTGACCGGAATCGAACCTGGGACCCTTGAGACTGCAGGCTGACGCTCTATTCACTGAGCCAAACCGGTTAGGGCAGAATATTCATATTCTTAAAAAATGTATCCTAACTATTTAGGGGGAAAGGCCATGATGTATATTACCTGGTCATGGGGAAAAAATCAAATACAGTATTTATAGAGAGAGAGTATGCAAATAATAAAACAAATGGGATAAGATATTAATAGTGGATAAAAGGACTATACATGTATTCCTGGTATGATTTTAATATTTGAAATTATTTTCTTTTTCTGAAATTATTTTAAAATAGAAGCTTTTTAATTGGTCATCCGCTTTTTTTACAACTGCCTAATACTCATTTTTGTGGGTATATATTTAAGCCCTGCTCTATTGATGGGCATTTGAATTGTTTCCAAACTTTTGCTATTACAAGCAATTTTTGTGTGTGTGCGAGTGTGTGTGTGTGTGTGTGTGTGTGTGAATAACTTACTGTATTGTTTGCATGGGTAAGAATTTATCTGTAGGATGAATTGCTGAGTTGAGAGTATAATGCTTTAAATTTTGATACATACAGGGCAGGACAAAAGTAAGTTTACAGTTTTTCGTATGGAAAATAATATAATAATTAATAAATAATTGCCCAGCTGGTGTAGCTCAGTGGTTGAATGTTGACCTATGAACCAGAAGGTCACAATTTGATTCCCAGTTAGGGTACATGCCCAAGTTGCAGGCTTGATTTCCAGAATGGGGCGTGCAGGAGGCAGCCAATTCTCTCTCATCATAGATGTTTCTCTCTTCCTTTCCCTTTTTCTCTGAAATCAATAAAAATATATTTAAAATTAAATAAATAATGCAAGAACAAACTGATTTGTGTGCTCATAGCTGTAGGCCTGCTTTTCCCCCACCCTGCATATATAGCAGCAGCACCTTAAAATAAGTTGTGGATGGCTAATCACTTACAACCTTCTTGAACAAATTTACTACTTTTCTTTGTAGTGTGCACATGAAGATTGAGGAAAAAATCACACTAACCTGTGGCCGGGATGGAGGATTACAGAATATGGAGTTGCATGGCATGATCATGCTTAGGATCTCAGATGATAAATTTGGCCGAATTCGTCTTCATGTGGAAAATGAAGATAAGAAAGGGGTGCAGCTACAGGTGTGTAGAGACTTGTGATAAGGGAGTTTTAAGACTTTTGTTTGTCTACTTAATACAGTCATGCCAACTGGAGTTCCTCATATGAACCACAAAACACAGAAAATTATTACAGTTGTACAGCTAGTGCCATTCTAGATGCATAGGTAAGAAGTTAATTTATTGCATATACTGGGTGCTTGAGGCAATAAATCTCTTTAGCCGTTTGTGATTGACAGCAGGTGTATTTTTTTTTTGACAGCAGCTTCTAAAATGGCCTTTTAATATTGGAATTGAATAGAAAGTCATTTTAAAATCTAATAAAAAAGTAAAATCTAATAAATGGTTTCATACTGACAAAGGTACAGAGAGACACTTATCTGTTACTGTTATGTAAAGAGTAAAATTATTTAGGATATTACTTGAAATACAGTGGTGTGTTTTTTTCTTTCTTTTTAAAGTCTTTAAACTTAATAAGGAAGTATTTTATTAAACCAGATTAAGATACCAGATTTACTCTTTCTGCCCTGTTTTAACTACCGGTACTTGTTTTGTCATCTGAAGGGCAGTATCTAATGGCATAAAATCCTTAGGAATGTCCACCTAATTGAATATGTATGTGATGTCCTTTATATTATTACAGTTGTTCTTGACACATTTTCTTTACCTGGTTGATTTTATATCTCTTATCACAAGAATATATTCTTTGGGAAAGGATGTGTTTTTGTCAACTTTGTGTTCTGAAGTAATGTTTCTATTGTATTATTTGACATCATTTTTCCTGGCTCTTAAAATATATGTAGGTTGTTACCCAAAAGTTCATTTTCCCTTTTCTCTCCTAAAATGACTTCCTTTTATTTATTTTTATTATTATTATTATTATTTAAATATATTTTATTGATTTTCCACAGAGAGGAAGGAAGAGGGATAGAGAGCTAGAAACGTCGATGAGAGAGAAACATCGACCAGCTGCCTCCTGCGCATCCCCTACTGGGGATGTGCCCGCAACCAATGTACATGCCCTTGACCGGAATCAAACCTGGGACCTTTCAGTCCACAGGCTGATGCTCTATCCACTGAGCCAAACCAGCCAGGGGTATGATTTCTTTTTAAAAGATTAGCCCATCTTGGCCTGAATTTAGTGCTCTGGACAAGATTTCAGCTAAACTTTTCACAGAGGTATTTCCTCTCTGGCCTCTTTAGTATAAAGCCAGGACTGCTATGTGACCGAGGCAGTTGATCAACATGTGACCCTTAGTTTTGTTTGTATGTTTGTTTTTTAATATATTTTATTGATTTTAGGGAGGGAGAGAGAAATATATCAATGTGAGGGAAACATTGATCCGATGCCTCCTACATGGCCCCTATTGGGGTTGAGCTGCAACCTGGGCATGTGCCCTGACCAGGAATCTAACCTTGAACCTTTCAGTGCACTGGGGATAATGCCCAACCAACTGAGCCACACCAGCCAGGGCAACCCTTAGTCTTTTACTTGGCAAGTTTACCCCCACCATGAGGATGCTCCCTGTGAAGTATTTTTGGATAGGACTTGGTTAAAGGTCTTTCTTTAACTTCTTCAATTACAAAATTATTAACTTGTTTAGTTACAAATAAAATGGCTGAGAATTGAAGTCACTTTTTAAAAAAATATGTTTTATATGTCTTAAATCTTAAAAATCTTTAAGGAAGTGAAACCTTTCTTTAAAATAAAAAAGAGCCTTGACCAGTTTTGCTCAGTGGATAGAGCATCCGCCAGAGGACTGAAAGGTCCTGGGTTCAGTTTTGGTCAAGGGCATGTAAGTTGGTTGCAGATTTGATCCCCAGTATGGGGCATGCAGGAGGCAATTCATTGATGTTTCTATCCCTCTTGCTTCCTCTTTGTAAACATTCAATAAAAATATATTTTAAAAAGAAAAAAGAATTGTCCTGGCTGGTGTGGCTCAGTGGTTGAGCGTTGACCACCCATTGACCAAGAGGTTGCTGGTTTGCTTCCTGGTTGGGGCACATGCCTTGGTTGTCGGCTCAATCCCCATTCAGGAGAGCGGGGCTGCGGGGGAGATGCAGGAGGCAGCTGGTCTATGATGTTTCGCTCTAACTGATGTTTCTATTTCTCTATTCCCCTCCCTTTCTCTCTCTCTAAAAAGCAGTAAAGGGAAATATATATATTTTTTCTAATTAAAAAAGAATTGGAATGTTTTAGGCACTCTATTTGAGATGTTTCTATTATGAGCCATGAAGGACCAGAGGAAATTTATTTTTTCTTATGTCTAAGCCTCAGAAACTCTTTCACTTTTCATTTCAGACCCATCCAAATGTAGATAAAAAACTTTTCACCTCAGAATCTCTAATTGGCTTGAAAAATCCAGAGAAGTCATTTCCAGTCAACAGTGACGTAGGGGTGCTAAAGTGGAGACTACAAACCACAGAGGAGTCCTTTATTCCACTGACAAGTAAGTGCCTCTGGCCATTCCCACTAAATTCATCTGCATTGAGAACTAGAAATAGCCCGCTTACACTCTTCTCTCCATTGCCGGAACAAATCCTCTTTGAGAAAAGGACCTGCTGCACTGTGTTTTTTAAATCATTGGCTTTATTTTTTTAGTGGTTTTAATGTCACAACTGTTATTTAAATAGTTTACATTCAGATGTTTTAAGTCCACAGCTGTCAGCTTTGATTTGCCATCTGAACTTTACTCTTTAATGTTCTAGTATGTCTGCTTTGCTTCTCTCCTCAGTTAATTGCTGGCCCTCAGAGAGTGGAAATGGCTGTGATGTCAACATAGAATACGAGCTACAAGAAGATAATTTAGAATTGAATGATGTGGTTATTACCATCCCACTCCCGTAAGTGGTATCCCTCACATAATTCTTTTCCTATATTGGTCTTATAGAACTAGTCTTTTGGAACTTGTTTTGGAAGCAGCAGTTCGCTGGCTGGTCATTCTAAGATATTTGCTTCTTTGTAAGACTGGTTGTGAAAGAAGTCAGAGATAAGAAAGGCTACATGCTACATGCTACAGTATATGTCTTCACTTATATGACATTCTGAAAAGGTAATAAACACTCTTGGGACAGAAATCAGGAGGTGTAGAAGGTGTGTGTGTGTTTTTTAGAAGGCATTTGCCTGCAAAGGGGCACGAGGAACTTTGGGGGATGATGGGAATGCTTTATAACTTAACTAGAGGCCCGGTGCATGAAAATTCACACACTGGAGGGGGTTCCTCAGCCTGGCCTGCCCCCTCTCACAGTCTCGGAGCTCTCAGGGGTGAGAGGCGGCCTGGCAATCAGGGAGGCAACGTCCCCATCACCCCTCTGCTGCTGCCACTGCCGGCAGCGCAAGCCTCAACTGGCCCTGGTTACCTGAGCCTCAGTGGCCCTGGGTGGCTGGGAAGCTGCCATCTGAGGCTTGCCAGCACCTCAGGCTGGTCCTGGGTGGCTAGGGGAGTAAAGGGACTGGGGACTCGGGAGGCAGGCATGTGGAGCGGCCGGACCTGCCTGGAGGTGGGCCCAGCAGTGCCATGTGCCTGCCGCCCCGGTGGGGTTGAGGGGACTGGGTGCCTCCATCTTGTGGCTGTGGGTGCCACCATATTTGAGGGTGTGGCAGTCAATTAGCATATTTCCTTATTGGCTGTGGGTGCCGCCATCTGTGAGGGTGTGATGTTCAATTAGCATATTCCCTCTTTCTTAGATAGGATTGTGATGGTGCTTACAAGGTTACAGACCTCTGTCATAATGTACTGAGCTGTACATTTTATTTTATTTTATTTTTAATATGGAACACTTCATGAATTTGTGTGTCATCCTTATGCTAGTCTTCGTATTGTTTCAATTTTTAGTATGTGTGCTGCCAAAGCGAGCACTGAGCTGTACACTTTAAAAGGAGTGTGGAGTTGCTAACTTGAAAACCAAACCAAGCAAATAGCTGGTTGCCATGCTAGTGCTCTTTCAGCCTGTTCAGGTTATAATGAAGATTTCCAGGATTAGCCACTGTGAACTTTCTGTTTTGTTTTGCAACTCTTAAAGAAATTGGGTCTGTCAGACTGAATTTTTCTTTTTCATTTTGCTCTCTAAGCTTCCAGTTAAAGATGAGAGTATGCTTTCAAGGGAACTATTGATTCTTGCTGTGAAACCAAATCTATGTTGATTTCATTAAAATTTTTAACAGCTTTATTGAGGTCTGATTGACATGCAGATACACTACACATACTTAAATTGTATAGTTTATTAAGTTTTGATATGTATATACCTGTGAAACTATCATGACAGTTAAGCTAATGAAAATGTCCATCATCCCCAGAAGTGTTTCTTGTGTGCTGACCTGGCCCACTTCCTAGGTTCGTCTGGAAATACTCTTTACCTTAAGTTTATCTCCTCCCTGGCATTTCCAGTGGGTGTATGCTCTTACTACTTTCCCAGTGGATCCCAGCTCCTGACCTCCCCTCTCAGCCCTGCCCCCAGGAGTGCCCAGGACATGGATTTTTAGTGCATCTTTACTGTTGTATTGCTTCGTTATTGTTGCAGAGGAAATGGTACTTTAGTTTTGTTCCCTTAGTCATTCTTCTTTCCCTTTTTTAAAATATGCTTTATTACCAACATCTCCTTTAATTGGGTAGTCATCTTATTCTTCACAGTTTGGTTATTCTTTCAGAACAATAGATGATTGCCTTGAACCTTTGTAGGTCTTGGGCATAAGTAACAGGTGTGGGATTTGTTTTGTTAGGACTTACTTTACTAGACTATTTTAGTCCTTTCCATCTATAATTGTGGTTATGGGGATTTCCTGTGTCTTAGCTCAAGTTTTCAATAGTCTCCAACAGAGTCCCTTAAATAACATTTTACCCTATTGGGTACAGCTGACCCCGTTAGAAATCAGAATCAGAATTGGAACAGGGCAAAGAGAAGAACATATGTACAACGGGGGCCATAAAGGTGATAGGGAAGAGTCCGTTGTGTTATACATTCCCCTTAAAGTTCTCTTTGACTCTGTTACTTATCCTGCCCCTCTGCGAGGACTGACTGTCGCTGGTGAGTTAAAAGGAGGTGAATTTAGAATGTGTAGGGGAGGTGACACTGCCCGTCAGCCATGTGTGGGGATGCAAAGTACATTCTAACTAGTTCTTTCGCAGATTAGATAACTGTATCTCTTCTCCCATCACATTTGAACTTTGTCAGGGAAAATTGTCTTTTACTTAACCAAAGTCCATTTACTGGATTGTAAATCAAATAAATCACTGGCTTCAATTACAGTAAGTTTGGAAACATTCTAAAGTCTTTTGAAAACATTCTCTCAAAGGTTCACTCCATTCTAAACTACATAATGCTGTGTAAAGTTTCTCCCCCCCGCCCCCCACTACTGCCAACCTGTTCTTTAACTGAGTCACCTATACTGAGGGCTGCCTTTATTAAAATTCCTTTTGACACAGCAACAAACCATTGGTGCAGATTTTTGGAAATACATCCCACTTCACACATTTGTCAGTGTCATCCATTGTTAGCTCCAGATCTAGTCCCCGGTTGCAGCAGCCGGCAGGCATACTTGCCAGTTCCCTGAAGTTGTATACACCTGGATCTACAAAGGGAATGACCGAAACCCTTAGCCAGTGTGCCAGGACTTAGATTCTTGAAGTTATTAAGTTTTTCTTGCACTGTATGAAAGTGGGTAGAATTTGAGGAGCATCATCAAATTTGGGGCTGGTTTTCCTTGGCAGGGTTCTTTCAGCTCCGGACAACTAACCTGGCATGGATGTTTCTCATGACAGATCTGGTGTTGGTGCACCGGTTATTGGTGAGCTCGATGGCGAGTATCGGCATGACAGTCGACGGAATACCTTGGAGTGGTGCCTGCCAGTGATTGATGCCAAAAATAAGAGTGGCAGCCTCGAGTTCAGCATTGCTGGGCAGCCCAATGACTTCTTTCCTGTCCAAGTCTCCTTCATCTCCAAAAAAAATTACTGTAACATACAGGTACCCCATTTTTCTGGAGAGCCTATGTGGGAAAAGTGGTAAGACAGATGCCATATAGGTAGCATGGCTTCATGGTCAGAGCAGAACACCAGAAAAGCTGTGTCCCCGGCCCATTCCATTGCTGACTCCTTGTATGATCTTGGCCAGATTTCTCACCTCCTTTACCTCAGTTTTCCTCTCTAAATCAAACAAAGTAAAGGCATTGAATATAAATACATATTTTAAAATTATGGGTTGTGTAAGATTTATATCTCTTAGTTGTCTATATTTTAAATCATACATTTAAAAACATTTTTTTTAAAGTATATTTTTGTTGATTTCAGAGAGAGAAACATCAGTGATGAGAGAAAGTCATTGATTGGCTGCCTCCTGCATGCCCCACACTGGGGAATGAGCCCACAGCCCTGGGTATGTGTCCTGACCAGGAATCAAACTGTGATCTCCTGGTTCATAGATCAATGCTCAAACACTGAGCTATGCCAGCTGGACTTAAAATCTATTTTTCAAAACACCCTACACATGATTTTGTAATGTCTTTGTATTGTCATTTGTTTGAACCCAAGGAATAAAACAGTTTTTTGTTTAAGGAGACAAAATTACTAAAAGTGATTCTATAATATAAATGGGTACAATTTTTGGATTTTTTATGTCACAACTTCCCTTTATTATCATGAGCCAGTTCTGTTGCAGATCTTGTCCTTTAGGTAGGCAAAGCATTAGAAATTTGTGAACTGTTCCTTTGGGTTGTTTTTAACTCATTCCTCCACTTTTTTGAATTTGCATTACAGGGACCCAGTTTATATTACCGTGTTCCCTCTGACTCATTGATTTGCTTATTATTCTGGCACTATCTTATCTTCCCAGATGGTCTCTGTCCCTCCTGGAAGAGCTCAGGAAGTTTTTAGAATTTCCTGTTAGATGATTCCAAAGAGCAGTTCTCTCTCCCCTCTCGGTTATTGGCATAAGTATCTCAGTATTGGGAGCACATTGTTGAACCCAAGACATTAGATAGAAATGGGTACATTTTCCTGCTTGGGATCATTTGAAGAGTAGGACAGAATAATAGGTCTCTCAAAACCTCATTAGAAAACATAAATTAACTAGAGGCCCAGTGCACAAAATTCGTGTATGGGTGGGGTCCCTAGGCCTTGCTGGCAATCAGGGCCCATCGGGATCAGGCCAATCAGGGCTGATGCAGAGGTGATGGTAATGGAGCCAGATGCCAACACTGTCATCTTTGGCACCACACCACTGCATGGTTCCCTTTCTCCTTCCCCCCACCCCCTTCCCTCACTGCTGTGCTGTCACCATGGTGGATAGGCCATGGGCAGGCAGTGGGCCAATTGGGGCTTCCCGGCAAAGGGAAGGGACAGGGCATGGGAGGTTGGCTGCTGGCCCGGAGGAGGGAGCTGGCTCTCGGCCCCCCTGGAAAAGGAGCCACATGCACCACCATCCACCCTGTTTTCCCATCCCAGCCTGGGGGCCACCCAGGGGGAGGGAGCATGGGAGGTTGGCTGTGGGAGCGTATTGACCACCAGGGGGCAGCTCCTCCATTGAGCATCTGCCCCCTGGTGGTCAGTGTGCATCATTGCATTCGGTAATTCCAGTCACTTAGGCTTTTATATATATAGATACCATTTTTTCCCGAAAATAAGACATCCTCCGAAAATAAGACCTACTTACAGGTTTCCTTCTGAGTGAAATATAAGGCATCCCCCTGAAAATAAGGCCCCCCCTAGGCTAAACATGAGAGATTTGGTCCACTGATTCTGAAAGAAATGGAGTTACAAGAAATTCACCAGGAAATTCAGGAATTGGATTGTTATGATGATGTTCCAGAAAATGGTGACATGATTGTCATTGAATAAATGAGTAAATTCTTGATACTGTAGGATTCACAGTTTGTCTGGTTTGTGTTGACAACTACCATACTACCATACCGAATACAGGTAATAAATTTCCTTTATTTTCATTTAACAATAAATGTGTACCATGTTCTTGTTCATGGAAAAATAAGACATCCCCTGAAAATAAGCGCATCTTTGGGAGCAAAAATTAATATAAGATACTGTCTTATTTTCGGGGAAACAGGGTAGTTCAGGTATTATGTTAGTGCCATTATAGGCACCGTTGTTACAGATAATTCATTAAACTAGACATTTTTAAATATATATTTTATTCATTTTTTTTACAGAGAGGAAGGGAAAGGGATAGAGAGTTAGAAACATCGATGAGAGAGAAACATTGATCAGCTGCCTCCTGCACACCTTCTACTGGGGATATGCCTGCAACCAAGATACATACCCTTGACCAGAATCGAACCTGGGACCCCTGAGTCCCCAGGCCAACACTCTTATTCACTGAGCCAAACCAGATAGGGCAAACTAGACATTTTTTTATTACTAAAAAGAAAAGACTATCTCATTTGGAAGATCCAGCTATATCTAGAAAATAAGTATGAGAAAGCCAGCTTAGTTAGATTTTGAAAACAAATCAAACAATTTTGAAGAGTTACATTACTTCATTTGGAGTCAAATGTTGAGAATCCTGATAGAATGTCTATGAACTCCATAGATTTTATGTTGCAGGATCTGGGCATTGGCCACTCTTGATTTCAGAGAGGAAGGGAAAGAGAGAGAGAGAGAGAGAGAAACATCAATGATGAGAGAATCATTGATCGACTGCCTTCTGCACAGCCCCCGCTGGGGATCGAGCCCATAACTTGGGCATGTGCCCTGACTGGGAATCAAACTGTGACCTCCTGGTTCATAGGTCAACGCTCAACCCCTGAGCCATGCTGGCCAGGCAGGTTGAGCGTGTTGATGGGGAAGAGTAATGCTGTAAGCTGTAGCTTAAAGTGTGTTTTTTGGCACTTCTGAGTCACTTGTAGTACTGCTTGGAGGAAATACGATCTGTTGTAACTGAGAATTCAGTACTGCTGAAACCGGTGTGGCTCAGTGGATAGAGCGTCGGCCTGCGGACTGAAAGGTCCCAGGTTCGATTCCGGTCAAGGGCATGTACCTTGGTTGCAGGCATATCCCCAGTAGGGGGTGTGCAAGAGGCAGCTGGTCGATGATTCTCTCTCATCGATGTTTCTAACTCTATCCCTCTCTCTTCCTCTCTGTAAAAAAATCAATAAAATATATTAAAAAAAAAAAAAATTTAGTCAGCACCTTGGAGGCTCCTCTTCCTGCTCACCTTACTCTTTGTTTGTTTTCCTAGGTAACCAAAGTGACCCAGGTAGATGGGAACAGCCCAGTAAGGTTTTCCACAGAGACCACTTTCCTCGTGGATAAGTATGAAATCCTGTAATACCAAGAAGAGGAAACCGAAAAGGAAAACTTTCAAATTAATAAAGAAGAAGCCAACAGTGGCTGAAGAATTTTTTTTCCAAATCTACAAGCCATTGGAGACCCTTTTTTCTAGTATGCACAGTTCTCGGCGCGCAAGGACCCTCAACTCACTCTCAGTGTTTCATGTCACAGACACACTCTGGCAGAAATGACACAAACAAAGGGAAAGGCTGCTGGTTTCTTTGGCAGGTTTTACTGTCCACAGGAGAGCCAGCTCCAGAGAATGGCCCCGTTAAACACCGCTGCCTGGCTGAGGCTCCTCTATTTTAATCCCAAAATATATAGTTCTATTTCATACTTACTTTGTTTTTAAAAGTTCTCTGCAGAAAATTTTAATCTTTCATACTCCTGTACCTTCAGTTCTGTTCTTTCTCTACATTCAAGCACTGGGATCATCTGTATATAAGTGTTGTATTTATTGGGTACTCCTAGACCAAGTTGACCTAATCCAGTCTTGATTTTTAGACTATACAGTGAATTGTTTAAGGTGTTTGGAGTTTAAAAGTTAAAAGATGAGGCTGTCTCATGTTCTTTTTCTGTATCCATTTATTTTTTCACTCCTTTGGCAAGTTGTTTCCTTTTAGGCTGGTCCCTCCAGTTGAGAACAGTTCTGTGAATATTAGAGAGAGCTGAGAAACGGTTTCAAATGGCATAGCCCACCAAAAGGTCTGGGAGGAGGACCATGTCCAGCGAGGGATCCCGCAGCCACAGGTGGTCCTGTCTGCTGCCGGGCTGCCAAGGCTTCCGTTCTCCACATCAGTACTTCCCCCACAGCATAGCAGCTCAGTCTTTGGAATCCATTCATACTCCTCAGGTTCACCACCTTCCTCCTACTGGCTGCTGTCTGTGTCATCAGTCCTTTTCTCTGAGACAAGGTTATGATTTTGGAGTGTGTGTTCAGTGAGTCCTTGTGCCAATTCCATTGGCCCTAAACTACCCAGGAGACTGCTTTGCCACCAGGATTTTAGCATTTCCAAAGGCAGCTGATTATTCTGACGTGTGTGCATTGCTGACATCTATTGCCACTTCTGGCCTGCCCAGCCTTTTTCACCAGCCTGTCTGCCCTGTCTCTGAAATCCACCCATTTCCTCTTCCAAGTCCTTTCCAGTGAGTGTCATCAGGTAGTAGTAATTTTTTTAGCCCCATCTCACCCATTGCTTTTTAACTGAGAGAACTACACCAGCCAGCCGTGCTGGGCCTTTAGCTCAGTATTGCGCCCAGAGGGTTGGTGTAGCTGCTGGGGTGGCAGCCACAGGCCGAAGGAGGCAGGGGGCTGGGTGGCGGCACTGTCCGCTGGTGGAGAGTCCACGCCCACTCGGGGCACGAAGGGTGTGCGGTACTTGAAGCAAAGCTCACCAGCGGTCATGGGCGGAGTTGTTTGCCACAGAAACATCTGGCCTTTCCCTTTTCCCTGACGGTGCAGGGAAGAATCCTGATCTCCAACTTGGTTTCCACCTGCGGTTTTTGTTTGTGTGTTTTGGGTTTTTTTTTTAGGAAGGAGCCTAGGACAAGAAACCTGTCATGTAGTTAAATAGGCAAATCTTATTAATCCAGTTTTGTTTGAGAGTTGCTTGTCCATATGATTTTTTTAAAGTCAAGTTTAGTTTTACAAAAACTTTTTTCTGAAATTACTTTTGGGGTATTATTTAAAATGAGAGATGTTTTGTAACCCTGTAAAATACATAGGGAATATAACATTCCAGTGTACACAAAAAAGGAAAATTCTTTAATCAAATAAATAGTATTATAAAATGAATGTATTAGACTCTTGTCTTATGCTTTGGTGTCTACTTTCAGATTCAGGATAATGTAATGGGATCTAAGATTAAAAATTAATAATACATATATTTTTTAAGAGGAATACTCAGTATTAATTGCCTTTTAATTTATTGTTGAAGTATTACTGATGTCCCTCCCCCCATTTACCCTTACACCCGCACCCCCCGCCCCGGAGTAGCTTTTGCGTGGATCTAATACCAATGGACCGTTGGGCTTACTCCCTCGGCAGTTGTAGACTAAGGAAACGGCTTCCTCTGTGAAGGTAAAGGTTCGTGTAGCCTTCCGCTCCCCCGGAGGCGGGAAGCAGTAGCAGGGTGAGGAGCACCTTGGCACTGTTGATAATCCCCTCAGAAGAGGCTTCACTTTATTTAACTTGAAAAACTATCGAACACCAGGAAATTGGGAGGCAAATTCTTCTCTCTAATGAACAGTAAGTGGAATGCAAAAGGTTTTACCTTCATGGTGGAGGCCAAGATTTTGAATTCTTTCCCCTTAGAAAGTATCTGGTCTAACGTTGCTGACAGGTGGCTTGGCTCTGAGATTGTAACTTTAATCCAATGAAGGGAAGCATTCCAAAACCATCCATTCCTAGTTGGAATATAATAAATCCCAACGAGAAGCAAAGTCCGGGATCACACAGCCTTTCTTTCTAAGGTAGACACCTGTAGCGGGTGTACTCCAATGGGGCTCGGGGCGCCCAGACAGGCTTGTTAGAGGAAAGCCAGCGTTCAGAACCGACTCCCTCTGCTGGACGCCTCGCTCACTGCAGCCTTCACTCTTCGCTTTGGGAAACATTTGCAGCTGAAGAGCTTTCAATCTGGCAGGTCCTCTCACCCGAGGGCTGACCACATCTCTGCAAACGTCAGTTTATTTGCCCTGGGAGTTAGTGATGTGGAGGCAAGATAAAAATGGATTTTTAAAAATATATTTTATTGGCCGAAACCGGTTTGGCTCAGTGGTAGAGCGTCGGTCTGCGGACTGAAAGGTCCCGGGTTCGATTCCGGTCAAGGGCATGTACCTTGGTTGCGGGCACATCCCCAGTGGGGGGTGTGCAAGCGGCAGCTGATCGATGATTCTCTCTCATCGATGTTTCCAACTCTCTATTCCTCTCTCTTCCTCTCTGTAAAAAATCAATAAAATATATTTTTTAAAAAATATTTTATTGATTTTTTTACAGAGAAGGAGAGAGAGAAACATCGTTGAGAGTCATCAACCAGCTGCCTCTTGCACCCTCCTCCCCCTGGGGATGTGCCCGCAACCAAGGTACATGCCCTTGACCAGAATCAAACCCGGGACCTTTCAGTCCGCAGGCTCACGCTCTATCCACTGAGCCAAACCGGTTCCGGCTTTTTTTTTTTTTTTTTTTTTTTTTTTTTTTTAGCGAGACAGTGTGTTGTTCCACTTATTCATTCATTGGGCAAAACTACAACTAAAAGCCACCCCGCCAGGGCAAGACTCCATTTCTAAATGAATCTGTTGCTCTGGCAGGTTTGGCCCAGTGGATAGATCGTTGGTCTATGGACTCAAGGGTCCCAGGTTTGATTCAGGTTGAGGGCACATGCCTGGGTTTCGGGCTCAGTCCCCTTTGGGGGCGGGGGGGGGGGCCTGTAGGAGGCGCCTGATTCGTGATTCCCGCTCATCATTGATGTTTCTCTTTCCCTCTTCCTTTCCCTTCCTCTCTGAAGTCAATAAAAATATATTTAAAAAAAAAAATAAAGCTGTTGCCTCTCTCTCAAACACAGATAAGCAACCAGGCAGTTTTAGAATCTTGGGTTTACCCAATACCTCTACCCCCACCTAAAAGGGTGTTTTGGCCTTGCTTTTGCTCTGCAGCGTCTGCGTGGTTGTGGAGGGCTTAGTCCGCTCCAGAAAGCTGCTGTAGGTGCAGTGCGATAGGCTGATCACCAAAGAGGGCTGTTTGAAAAAGGCATTACCAACTCAAGACTGAGAAATGGAAACAGGTCTTATTCCCATTCTTTTGCCCGAATAAAGGCTTATTAGGAAGGTCCTAACTTAGAGGAGCCACGGAGGTAGGCAAGACCAGTTTTCTGTCCGTCCCTCGCCGCTGGGAGGTAGCTCCGGTGGGAGTGGGCTGTGCAGGCCCGAGGAAGAGCTGAAGAGAGCTCCTTGCAGCTGCTGAAAGGTCTGACTTTTCCCCACCTTGGGTGTGGTGAGGAGGTACTGGGCGTCACACTGATACCCGATGCAGAGGCCGAAAGGGACCGGCTGGGGGGTGTGTGACTCCAGGGGTTACTTGCTGTGAGGAGCAATCCACTTCTCGGGCTAGAACCTTTTTTTTTTTTTTTTTTTTTTTTTTAATATATTTTATTGATTCTTTACGGAGAAGAAGGGAGAGAGAGAGCTAGAAACGTCGATGAGAGAGAAACATCGACCAGCTGCCTCTTGCACACCCCCCACCGGGGATGTGCCTGCAACCAATGTACATGCCCTTGACCGGAATCGAACCCGGGACCCTTCAGTCCGCAGACTGACGCTCCACCGCTGAGCCAAACCGGTTTCGGCTAGAAGAACCTTTTGAGAGGAGGGACAGGGTGGGCCGTGTGCCGGGGCAAAGGCAGGGTGTGGAAATCCACTGCGGAGCGCCAGGGCCCAAAACACCCTCTGGCTGGGCGCTCAGCCTGGCCCGCCCCGCCCCGCCTCCCCGTAGGAAAGTCTGAAGCATGCTTGGAAAGCTGCTTTCTGTTTTTCTCTCTGCCTCCCCCTCTGCCGAGCTCCCAGCTGCTCGACCTCTTGCATAACTGAGAGCACTGTTTGATGCACTCCAGATGTGGGGAAGGGTGGGGTGGCCTGTGAGGCGTGGGCCGGGTCCCCTGAGTGCTCTAACTGTGGGAACGCAGGGCCCTGCCAGCAGGAACTGGGACCCCGGCACACAGCCCCAGCGCGGTCCGGGGCCCTGGCCCTGGTCCCCGGTCCCCGGTCCCCAGGCGGGGAGGACAGGGGAAAGCTGGTGCCATTCGGCTCCCTGCCTCGGCACCAGTTGCCTCTGTGGCAGGCACACGGATTCCGAGCTTCCTCCTCACCCAGACTGTCCAGAAGAGCTGGACACGGGGACTTAGATGCAAAGCCTCTGAGGTTCCAATCGGCTCCTCCCGCAAAGGCTGGGTCCTGGCGCAGAGGACTTGTTCTCTGACTAGAAGAGTGGAGATTACTGTTGTAATCTGCCTCATGAGAGGCGGCCAGGTCACAATGCTCTCAGGAAGCTCCAGCAGCATGAAGAGGAATTGGAAGACCCTCCCCCCCTTCCTAGGGGTGCGCTCTGGGCCCCACTAAAGCTGGCCCTGCCAATAGGTGACCCCAGGCTCCTGCAGGCCAGCCTCCCCTGCTCCTGGGTTAGGCAGAGAGGGCACAGACTAAAGACCGGCCCCAAAAGACGTTATGTTCTGTACCCGCCCCAGTGCCATTGCCCCTCGGGCAGCGGGGAGCCTCAGGTCCCTCCGGGGCCGCCAAGGGGCTCTGCAGCTGAGGCGGCTCCCGGGCGGAGCGGCCTCCCGGGTGAGGATCCGCTGTCAGTGTTGGGTTTCGGGGTGGCGGTTGAAGAATGACTTCAGGCTGTTTCCAGGCTACTCGTAGGTGCTTAGGCCCCCCTTTTCTCCGTATTTTCTCCCCTGCTCCTCCCAAACCCGAACTGCTCCAGGACAGCGCGCTCAGCTGTCCTCTCCGCCCGTCTCTCTCCGACCGTCCCCGTGCTGTCCCCGGAGGTCGGGGCGGAGCGGCTGGGGCTTCACGCCTGCGGGCCTCGCCCAGGGACACCGTGAGGCCTGGCCCCACCGCACCCCTCACGGCGGCGGGGCGCGGGAGAGTGCGGAGAAGGGGTGCCCGGGCGACCTGGGTCCCCGCAGCAAACGGAGGCCGGGACCGCGAGGCTCCCTGGGAGCCCACGGAGGTCCAGGATCTAAGGTCAAAACGGGGGGGCGAGGGGGGGCTGTCAAAACACCCTCTCCGGAGGCCTGAGCCTGGGGGTGGAGAGCGGTCAGGGAGGGGAGAAGAGGGGGGGAGGGAGGGAGGGAGGGAGGGGAAGGAAGGAGGGAGGAGGGTGGGGAGAAGGGAGGGAGGGGAGGGGGAGGGGAGGGAGGGAGAAGAGGGGGGAGGGAGGGAGGGAGGGGAAGGAAGGAGGGGGGAGGGTGAGGAGAAGGGAGGGAGGGGAGGGAGGGGAGGGGAGAGGTGAGGGAGGGGAGAAGAGGGGGAGGGAGGGAGGGAGGGAGGGGAAGGAAGGGGGGGAGGGTGGGGAGAAGGGAGGGAGGGGAGGGAAGGGAGGGAGAGGGGAGGGAGGGAGGGAGGGAGGGGAAGGAGGGGGGGAGGGTGAGGAGAAGGAGGGAGGGAGGGAGGGGAGGGGGAGAGGGGGGAGGGAGGGAGGGGGAGAGGAGGGAGGGAGGGAGGGGAAGGAAGGAGGGGGGGAGGGGGGGAGGAGGGAGGGGAGGGGAGAGGGGAGAAGAAGGGGAGAAGAGGGACGGAGGAGGGAGAGGGGCGGGAGGGGCGGGTGGTGGGGAGCCCAGCTGCCGGACGGAACAAAGCGGCCGCTGTGCCGGCGGCGGGGGGTGCCGCTGTGGGAAGGGGTGGACCTTGGGCTCGGACCACAGGGCGCCTTCTCCGGGGCCGGGCCGGACGCGGGCGGGGGGCGGGGGCGGGCCTGCGGGGGCGGGGCTCCGCCCCTCCCGGCGGCTCCGGGGAAGCAGCCGCGTCCGGTCGGCCCGCGGCCCGCGCCCCTCTCCTCCGCCCGCGGCCCCGGACCCCGGACCGGCCTGGCGGGGCTCAGGTGAGCCTGGGGGGGACGCCGGGGGGGACGCCGGGGGCGGGAGTGCGGGGGACGGCTCTGGGCGGGGGGGCTCCGCTCCTCCGGGCCGCGCGCTCCTGCCCCCCCGCGCCGCCGCCAGGGGGAGCCCTAGCGCGCTGCCCCGGGAGGAGGGCGCTGGACCACCCCGTCCCGACGGCCGACCACGCTGGCGGTCCCTCCGGCCGCCGCCTCCCTCGCCCACGGCGGACCCGGAGCCCTGCGCCGGGGGGTCCCGGGGCACCAGGGGACGCTCGGAGGCTGGGGTCCGGGGGCACCCCTGGGTGGACTCCGAGGGGAGCGCTCCCGCCCTCCCTGAGGCCCCGCGCTCTCTGGCGTCGGGGAGCGGGACGGGCCTGTCCCCGCGGGGTCCCGGGCGCCGGGCCCTCCAGCCGGGCAGCCCCGGGAGCCGGGCGGGGACCGGGCGGGCGCGGCCGCCGCTGGACCCGTTAGCTCGGCGGGGCCGCGGCTGACTCACCGGCCACACAGGCCGCCCCACGTCACCGCCGCCCACGCGCCCGCCGCCGCCGGGGCCGGAGCCCTCCGCCCCGCAGCCCCTCCGCCCCGCGCCTCCCGCAGCTGCGGGGGGGCCTGGGCGCCGGGCCGCGGACAAGCGGCGCTTCTCCCCCCGCCCGCCCGCCCGCCCGCCCCGCGGAGAAAGGCCGCTTGTCCGGCCACACTGCGGCCTTGTCCCCGGCCCCCGCCCCCCGCAATGAGGGGCCGCCTGCGGGCGCCGCCCGACCCCGCCTGGCCCCCGCCGCCCCGCGGCCCAGCCTCCGTCTCCCCCTCCCACGCCCTCGGGGCGGACGAGAGCCGGGAGGCGGGGGCCGGGCCGCCGTGGACCTCCCCTGACGCCCGGTTTGGGGTCCGGTGCCGAGGCCCCCAGCCGCCGCTCAGGCCCTGCAGGCGCCCCGCGCCCCGCGCCCAAAGGGTCACTCCGGGGCCCGCGCCCCGCGCCCCGCGCCCAGGGGGTCGCTCCGGGGCCCGCGCCCCGCGCCCAGGTGGTCGCTCCGGAAGGCGCTCGGCAGCCGCCTGCGGCCGGAGGCGCGGAGCCGGCGCTCGCTGGGCCGCTTTTGGGCCAAAGGCCGGGCCCGGGCGGGGCGGGCGGTAGACAGCGGGGTACGGGCGGCCCCGTCGGACAGAGGCGGGCGGCCCCTGGCCTGGGGTGGGGTCCGGGCGCCTCCAGGTGGCGGCTCCCCAACCCTCGTCCAAGTCCCGTCTGCCGAGCTCCGGGGTACCTGTCCGCTCCCGATGGGGTTCCCCGCCGGCACAGCCTGCACCCCAGTCAGCCCACCTGCCTGTCTCTCCCCTCCCCTCCCCCCTCCCCTCTTTTCCCCCCCTTCCTCTCTCCTCTCCTCCCTCTGGTTCCCCTCAGCATCGCCCCTTCACAATCTTTATCTTCACTTGAAAAAAGTTTAAATATGTTTAAAAATATATATATTTTATTGATTTACCACAGAGAGAAAGGGAGAGGGATAGAGAGCTAGAAACGTCAATGAGAGAGAAACATTGATTAATTGCCTCCTGCACACCCCCTACCGGGGATGTGCCCGCAACCAAGGTACACGCCCTTGACCGGAATCGAACCTGGGACCCTTCAGTCTGCAGACCAACGCTCTATCCACTGAGCCAAACCAGTTTTGGCTAAATATGTTTTTATTGATTTCAGAGAGGAAGGGAGAGGGAGAGAGAGAAACAGCAATGATGAGAGAGAATCATTGATTGGCTGCCTCCTGCCCTGGGAGATGGAACCCCGGACCCTCCAGTGGGCAGGCTTGGGCTGTCACTGAGCCCAGCACTAAGCCTCACTTGAACATTTTGGTGTAAATAAGTGAGCGCCCACAGCGGCCCCGCAAGGTAATGGTGACACGCTGACAGACAGAGAAGCTGAGGCCCACCAAGGTGAAGTGACTTGTTCAAGGACAAAAACTCACAGTAATAACTTTATATTTGTATGTTGTTTATAGTGCTTTGCACTTCACAGCGTTTCACTTAATAAAAATCTGAATCTCCAGACAGTCTTTTTCTAAACTAACCGTTTCATGGAGGTGTGATGTATATAACATAAGACTCATTTAATTGAAGTGCACATTCTATTTTTAGTATATTTACAGAGTTGTGCAACCTTCGTCACTATTTAATTTTAGAATACTCCTATTGGGCGAAAAAGAAATCTTGTGTCCGTTTATTTATTAGTCCTTCCCCATTCCCGGCAAGCACTAAATCCCTGCCTTTTTAAAAATCATTATTCCAGTCTTAGAGGATGACCTAACTTGTCCAAGATCTCTCAGCTAATAAATGATGGAGGACAGGGTCAGCCCGGCCGGCGTGGCCCAGTGTTGACCTGTGAACCAGGAGGTCAGGGTTCCATTCCCGGTCAGGGCACAGCCCCGGGTTTCAGGCTGGATCCCCAGTGTGGGGGGTGCAGGAGGCAGCTGATCAATGAGTTTCTCTCATCACTGATGTTTCTCTCGCTCTCTCCTTCTCCCTCTCGGAAAACAATGAAAATACGTGGGGTTAGGTGCTGTTGTGATGTGCCTTTCCCTCTCCGCTATGTTTTGTTTCCTTACCCCGGCTTTTCTAGAAACTGCCCCTTCTCCAGCCAGGGCCTCCTGCCTCTCCTCCGCCCAGAATGCTGAGGGTTCCCTGAGTTGAGAGAAACAGGATGGCTCCCTCCGTCCCTGGAGAGTGCTTCCTGCCGGATCCCCTGGGAGTGCCAGGCCGGTGGGCCTTGGTGCGGGCTAGTGGCCTTCCCTTCCCTCTCCCCAGGCGCTGCTCTGGCCTGGCCCTTCCCCCGCTGGGTGGAGGCGGTGTTGAGATGCCGCCTGGCAGGCAGGGTGAAGTTTGTAGCTGTGGGTAAGGCCCCCGGCCCACTGCGGGGGCAGACACTCGCTGGAATGTGGCTGACTCCTCTCTCCGCACCGGAGATGCTGGCAGAGAGCGGAGGGGTCCTGCCTGCAGCCATTTCTCAGCTTCCCCAGTGACATGCCGGCAGCAAACACGCCCGCCCGCCGCCTGTTAGCAAGTGGTCAACAGCTGGCTGTGGGCGCAGTTAGTGCCAGAGGCTCCTTCCTGTCCGCGGGGATGTGAGCGGAGAGGAAGCGGGGGTGGGCTCTGGAGGCTCGGGCCCAGGGTCTGTTCACGCTTGGTCCTAAGGACCTCCACTTCCTGCGGCCCCAACTCAGGCTCCGGCCGAGTCCTGTGTTCCACATCAGCCACCATGAGGTCTGTGTGTGTGCTTCTGACTGCTGGCGGCGATGCTTTCTGGAGAAGAGGGTGCAGGCGTTGAGACTTACAGAGACGGAAAGAATGGTTGAGTTTTCCTTTTTTCTTCTTATATAGGAATCTGTCTTGATTTCAGAGGAAGGGAGAGGGAGAGAGAAACATCACTGATTAGCTGCCTCCTACACTCCCCACACTGAGGATCGAGCCCGTAACCCGGGCATATGCCCTGACTGAACCATGACCTCCTGGTTCATAGGTCAAGGCTCACTCACTGAGCCACACTGGCCGGGCGAGTTTTTCCTTTCCCCAGCAAATATTGATTAATGTTCTGGCTGAGTTTTCTGTTTCCTTTTAGAGAAGATGCTGGCCCTCGCCGGTAGCTTGGTTGGTTAGGTCTCAGGTTCAACCCCAGGCCAGCACATACAAGAATCAGCCAATGATTGCATAAGTGTAACAGCAAATCTCTCTCTCTTCCTCTCCCTTCATCCCATTCACCCTCTCTCTTCCCCCCTCTCTCCCTTCCTCTCCCTCAAATCAATAAATAAAAGTTAAAAAAAGAAAAAGGAGAAAAGATTCTAATGAGGCCACCTGGGAAAAGAGTCAAAAGGAGGAGAAAGGGGGCGCTCTGAGCTCAGCCCTGCTGCCCACCCGTGCCCTCTGGCTGCCAGTGTCCTGGGAGGGGCGCTGGGCCCTGCCCCACTCGCATGGATTTCCCACCCTGCTTCCGCTCCAGGGTCTGAGGTCCTCCGCGGCCACGGCCTGCTGCTGGTGGCCACGGAAGGGAAGCACAGAAGTGCATGCTGGGCCTTCCAGGGCTTTCTGTGGTTATGGGGCAGGGCCAGGAGCCCCGCTGTGGCTAGAGATGCACTGCCCATGTCTCTTGCAGATCAGGAGCTGGGAGTGGTGATGGCAGTGCCACCCCTGCCACAAAGCCTGCCCCTCCCCTTTCCTGCCCTGCCTCCGCCTCACCTGCCTTCCGCTGTGTCCCCAGGAGCTCGAGAGACCGGGACCATGGCCACGTTCACCAGGAACCAGGGCGGCCCTGGATGCAAGGGCTCAGCGACGGTGCAGGTGAGCTGGCTCGGGCCTCGGGGCCGAGGGCTGTGGGGGAAGATGAGTGAGAGCCTCAGTTCCTCCCACCTCCCAGGCCCCAAGCCTATTAGCCGGCGAGCGCTTATCTGAATCGGTTAATTGGTTTACCCGGAAAACACCCTCTGAAGCCAGGAGGGGTTTCCAGCTGGACTCCGAGCTGTGCTCCTCTCCTTAGCCCTGCCAAGTGCTGGCCAAGCGGACTTCCCTTTTTTCTGTTACTCCTCACCCGAGGATATTTTCCCACTGATGTCTTAGAGCACATGTGTCAAACACAAGGCCCGCGGGCCAAATCCGGCCAGCCAGGCCTTGCAATGTGGCCCGCACCGCGCTGTCATCACTGCACTCCGCTGTCAGTTTATGACATTGTCAGTTTATGACTGTTCAGTAAACCATTCGGCCCGCGATTTAGGCTGGATTTTAGATTTTGGCCCCTTCTCTGATTGAGTTCTACACCCCTATCTTAGAGAGAGGGGAAAGGAGGGAGAGACAGAGAGAAACATCGATGTGAGAGAGGCACATTGATTGGTTGCCTCCTGCACAAGCCCTGGCCAGGGCCCAGGCTGGGGAGGAGCCTGCAACCAAGGTCTGTGCCCTAGATCAGAATCGAACCCGGGACCCTTTGGTCCTAAGGCCGATGCTCTATCCACTTAGCTAGGGCATGCCGGACAAGCCTCCATGGGCCCTCCTCTCCAGTACCCCCTCCTCTCACCCAGGCCTCTCCACTCCCCAGCCTTTCTCCTGTTTCTGTCTTAATAGACAAAAGAGGCAGTTAAGCCAAGACTTGAGATAAGTCTGGTGGGACGAGCTAGTGGCCTAGATCCAGACCTAATTACACTTTAGTGGAATGGCGCTCTGTGCAAGACGGTGCAAACCCTCACCTCCTCAGAGTCCTTCGGAGAGAGTGAGGGCCGGAGGTGCTGGTAGGAGTGCGGCTGGTGGTGAGGGGCTGGCCTGGGGTCTCTAAGGAGCTCCCCCCCTCCCCTGCCTGCAGAAAGGGCCCTTGGACCTGATTGAGACGGGCAAAGGGCTGAAGGTGCAGACGGACAAGCCCCACCTCGTGAGCCTGGGCAGCGGGCGGCTCAGCACGGCCATCACGCTGGTGCCTCTGGAGGAAGGTGAGTCAGGCCCGCCGTCCTCAGACACACCCCCGCCGGGCCCAGGCCTGTGGGAGCCCCTCTGCTCTGCTGGCAGGTCACCTCCCCCACCCACCAGTTTGCTTCCCTGGCCTCTGCCTCCCAGACTGCCTGCCCTCCCTGGTGGATAATCTGGCCCCTCGACTAGGATTAAAGATCCCTTAGAACCAGGAGGAGCCGCTGAAACAGGAGAGCGCGGAGCTCCTAGCAACCAGGACGGCCCCGAAGCCAGGGGCCCGCTGCGGGCGGTGCCTGGCATGGGAGCCGGTGCCAGTGCAGAGGGAGAGATGGAAGTGGGGGCAGAGCTCCCACTCAGATAAGGCCCTGGCACAGCCCGCGGGCCCAGCTTCCTGGCTCCCTCTTCCCCTGGCTGCACTGGTTGCCTGGGTGATGCGACATTCCCCACATTCTGCAAATACCAGGCCTGGGGCTCTGCCAGGGAGGGTCTGGGCAGGCAGAGCAGTGGGGGGGCCACACTGGAGAGAGGGAGTGAGGGCGGGCAAGGGCTGCAGGTGGCAGGAGGGAGAGAAGGAGAGAGGGAAACAGAAGGGGGGGGGGCGGATGGCGGCGGGGATGGCGGGCTGGGGCCCTGAGGAAGGTGTGCAGGAGAGAAGTGTGCGGCCTGGATCCCGCGGTGCCCTCTGGGCCCCCTCTCTGCCTGAGAAGAGCTGCTTCCCCAGCCGAGGGCCCCTGCAGGCGGAGGGGAGCCCCTTTCCAGCAGGCTCTCCGGCCCTGTCTGCCTCTCCGGCTGGGCAAACGCTCTGACTCAGTTCACCTCCATCTTCAGGGAGGACAGTGATTGGCTCTTCGGCCAAGGACATCGCCCTGCAGGGGCCGGGCCTGGCCCCCGAGCACTGCTACATCGAGAACCTGCGGGGCACCCTCACCCTCTACCCGTGCGGCAATGCCTGTGCCATCGACGGGCTCCCTGTCCGGCAGCCCACGCGGCTCACGCAGGGTGAGTGACCTGGCGGAGCGGGAGAGGGCCTCGTAAAAGCTCGTGTGTGTGATGGTGATGGGTGCAGGGGAAGCCTGCAGGGCGGTTGCCATGGTGACTGCCCTATTAGAGGCGGGTTGTTCAGCTGCACCTGATGTGCCCGAGCAACCACTGGTCCTCATCCTGTGGTCTTCCCTGGCCGCCCTCCCCTCCTCCCTGCCCCGCCCGCCGGGAGGGGAGCGCGGCCGGGCTGCGGCCACAGGCCTGCGTGTGTCAGTGTGGTTGGGAGAGCCTTCGGAGCAGTGGTTGGGCACAGTGGCACTGCCCCCGTGCCAGAGGGAGCCGTGCTCTGGAAAGCTGGAGAGGGGAGAGGGGGACACCCCCTGACAGGGAGGGGGAAGCGCAAAATCTGGGGACATGCCCACTCCTGTTAGAAAATGTTGCCCTAGGCAGTCTGGCTCAGTGGATAGAGCATCAGCCTGCAGACTGAAGGGTCCCAGGTTTGATTCTCGTCCAGGGCACATACTTCAGTTGCAGGCTCTAGCCCCAGTGGGACACATGCAGGAGGCTGCCACTCGATGTGTCTCTCTCAGTCTCTCCTCTTCCTTCCACTCTCTCTAAAAATCAATGAAAAACCCTGACTAGTTTGGCTCAGTGGATAGAGCGCCGGCCTGCAGACTGAAGGGTCCCAGGTTCGATTCCAGTCAAGGGCATGTGCCTTGGTTGCGGGCACGTCCCCAGTAGGGGGTGTGCAGGAGGCAGCTGATAGATGTTTCTCTCTCATAGATGTTTCTAACTCTCTATCCCTCTCCCTTCCTCTCTGTAAAAAAAAAAAAAAAAAAAAAAAAAAATCAATAAGATTTATTTTTAAAAAAATAAAAATCAATGAAAAAATATCCTCAGGTCAGGATTAACAGCAATACCAAAGAAAGAAAAGGAAAAAGATGTGGTAGCAGCTGTGGGGTCATGAGTATGGTGAGCACCTTGCTTCCCAAAGCAGCAGGCCATTCCCTGTGTGAGCTGGCTCTGAAACGGCCCCGTCGCTATGGTTACCAGCGGGCCGGAAGGGGTTGCCCAGTGGCACTTGGACAGAACCAGTGTGTTTGCCCTGGCATGGATGCCGGAGTGAGGAGAGCAGGTGCGGTGGGTAGAGGGGCTCACGGTGGGCGGTGAGCTTTGCAACCTGGCTCTGAGCGGGACTGGGGTCCTGGGACCTCTTTCTGGGGACTCTCACCTCTGACCAGCTGGAAGCTCCTTTGCTTTGAAGCACCTCTCAGGGTCTCTAAATGCTCCTCCCCTCACAGCTGACCCAGGGTCCCAGCCCGGCCTCCTCCCTGCTTCCTGCCGTGGGAGTGTGCTGGGAAGACAGTGGCTGGGCGGCAGGCCTGTCTCCTCCGGGGCTTCGGGCCTCTGACTGGGTGAGAGGAGGAGCCCATGAACTGGGACTTTGGCTGTGAGGCCGTCGGATGGTCTTCCTCCCAGAGAGAGAGTCTTCCCAAGGCCTGGTGCATGGGAGTGAGACCGAGCCCTTCCTCCCAGCCCAGCCCTCACACTCAGGGCAGAGCACCCGCCGCGGCGAGAGGGAGGCGCACGGAGGCCCAGTGGGATCAGCGCCTCCCTTGTTTGCTGAGACGAGGGAGGGCCTGGGCCAGACGGAACTCTCAGGCATTTCCTGTGACCCCCATGACTCCCAGCTCCCGTAGCCAAAGCCGACCCTGCCCACTGCATACCCTCCGCTCTCCTCTGACCCGCCCCTTCCCTGCGCCCTCCCGTCCCTACCGCTGCTCGGCCAGGCTTGCCTGACCCAGGGGCTGGGCGGCCTGGGAGGGGAGGCAGAGGCACAAAGGAATGGGTGTTCTCCCAGCACCCCTCCCGGGCTCCCGGAGCTGAGGGTTTCCTTGTCTCATCTCTGGAGCAAGGCACCCAGCCCGCCCGGCCGGCCCCACTCCGGACATTCTTGGGAGTGCGTTTCCCTGGAAACGGGGCGGCTCGGGGCGGACAGGCTCTGTGTGTCTGTGTAAGGAGCGTGTTTATGTGTCTCCGGATGTTTGTGGCTCAGGGCTCAGCGCTGTGTTGGTGTCTGTGTCTCCCTGTGTTTGTAGAGGAGGGTGTTCCAGGAGCAGCAGGAACGCGGGCTGATGGCACAAATGTCCGTGTGTGTTCCTCTGTGTGCGAGGGTCCCTGGCCGCACGCCTGTCTGGGCACACGTGCACCAGGACCATTTTCCCTGTCCTGTTCCCCAGAGCTGGCCTTGGTGAGGGCACCCTCATCTTTGAAAAGAGAAGGCGCCCCTGGAAGTGACAAGGAGCCGCTCTGGCCGGGCCAGGCCTGAGGGGCATCACTCGGGCTCCGGGCCCAGCTGTGTAGGTGGCACACCCCGTGCCTGGCAGACAGGGCAGGGACAGCTCTCCCAGGGGACTATGCCTGGGCCCCGGATGGGGGAGGTGAGCAGAAGGCAGATGCCGCTTTAGCCAGAGCCGCGGACACTGGAGCCCGGAGGGAGGCAGCAGGAGGACCCTGACCCCTCCAGGCCTGGAGTTCGCACACCCTGCCCTGCCCTGCCCTCGGAGCAGGACGTGGAGCCGGGAACAGGACCGGGACACAGGAGGAACCTCCATCTGGGCTGGGCCGTCGGCCTTGGACCCAGGGCCAGGCATGAAGGTCTGGAGGAGTCAGAGTGGGGAGGGCCACACACTCAGGGCCAGGCTGTCCAGGCAGCAGGCCCCAGCCACGTCTCCCAGTCTCCTCACTCCCTCCGGCCCTCAGTGCTGGGCAGGGCCCGTGTGAGGCCGGCCTGGCGGCCCTGGGACAGGGCCGGGGAGCCACACGCCTGGGTGGCCTCGCCATCTCCCTCTGGGATGCAGGACAGGGAGCATGTTCCTCTCCCACCCAATGACCATTATTCCTCCTGCGAAACGGGAGTGAAGTCTCCAACGGAGAAAGATTTTGATTCTTGAAGCTCAAAGGAAGAAGAGAAAAAGCAAAGGCTCCAAGCTTCCCACTTCGCCTGCCGCCCGCCTTCCCCCTGAGCCAGCCGCCGGGTCTGCCCCCGGCCGTCCAGGTTCCAGACGATGAGTCACTCCTCCTGAGGAGAGCTAGAGGCTTCCTTTCCGTGCATTTGACCCTACACGGTCCTTCCTTCTTCCTGCAGAAGGGACTCAGACACGTGTGCACGCGTGAGCTTATGAGTGCATGTGAGTGCATGAGTATAGTGTGTGGGTGTGAGCGCGTGAGTGTAGTGCGAGCGTGTGTGTGTAGTGTGAGCTTGTAATGAGTGTGTGAGTGTGTGTGTGTGAGTGATGTGAGTACGTATGTGTGTGAGTGTGTGTGTATGTGTGGGTGTGAGCGTAGTGTGAGTGATGTGAGTGCGTGTGTGCGTGTGATGCGGCGTGGGCAGGTGCTCAGCAGGTGGAAGCTGCTGGCGATGCTGGAGGAGGCGGCCTTCGCTGTGGCGGCTCCAGGCTGTGTCTGCGGGGCGCCTGGGCCTGGGCAGGTGTGGGGTGCATCTGAGAGCAAGGATGGGGCTGACCGCGGACACGGTGCGTGTCTGAGACTGTCCCCTTGGCTCCTGCTTCCAGAGGCCGGGCTCCGGGACTCCGGGGCCGCGGGGGCGGGGACGGGGGGGTGGGAGTGGGGGCGGGGGCGGGGACGGGGGTGGGAGTGGGGGCGGGGACGGAGGGGAGTGGGGGCGGGGCGGGGGCGGGGACGGAGGGGAGTGGGGGCGGGACGGGGAGGGAGTGGGGCGGGGACGGAGGGGAGTGGGGGCGGGGCGGGGGCGGGGACGGGGGTGGGAGTGGGGGCGGGGACGGAGGGGAGTGGGGGCGGGAGCGGGGACGGGGGTGGGAGTGGGTGGGGGGGTGGGGTGGGGGGCGCCGGGGTCTGGCCCGGCTGTGGGTGAGCTGCTGCTGGGGTGGGCGCAGGGGGCAGAGGAGGGGGCGCGGGGCCTAGGGACCTGGTCGCAGTGACCGCTGGGCCCCGGGCTGCACCCCTGGGAGCTCCGTCCAGCCCCCCGTGTGTGGACCCGCCCGCGCCCCGGACCCCGCGCCCGCGTCCTCCCCGCGCGCTCCCCCCGCGCCCGCGCCGCCATCACTTCCTCTCCCGCCTCCGCCGCCGCCTCCTTTGTCCCTCCCGCTCCGCCCGCGGCCCGCCCTCCGGCCTGGTGGCGGCGCCGCCTGGCAGCTGGCGGGCGGCCGGGAGGGCTCAGCCCGGGCCGCGTCCGGAGGTCCGGCTGGCGGTGAGTCCCCTCTGGCCGGCTGCGGCCGCAGGCCCGGGCGGGGACCTGGGCCCCTCTGGGGGATGGAGGCTGAGACTCCATGAAGTGTGAGCCCGGGATTCCTGAATGGGAGTCGGGGCGACGGCACCCTCCCAGCGGTGGGGCACGGACCGCCGGAGCGGAGGGTTCGGATGGGGGTCTGCTGGGAGGACTAGGGCCCTTCCTCCCCCTTCCCTGCCCAGCCTCCGCCGGCCAGGCGTCCTGTTCCCGTGGCCAGCAGGGCAGTGGCTGCCCTGGGGGTGAGGGTGCCCGCCCGGGGGTGAGCGTGCCCGCCCGGGGTGAGGGTGCCCGCCCGGGGGTGAGCGTGCCCGCCCGGGGGTGAGCGTGCCCGCCCGGGGGTGAGCGTGCCCGCCCGGGGGTGAGGGTGCCCGCCCCGGGGTGAGCTTGCCCGCCTGGGGGTGGCGTGCCCGTCCGGGAGGGCAGAGAGCGGCTCCGGAGTGAGTGTGAGCCTGGTGTGAGTGTGTGTGATGTTTCCCTCTGAGGGCTCAGACAGGGGACCCACCCTCTGCTTCTCCCACTCCCTCTCCCTCTCCCTCTCTCTGGGTGCGACCCCCTGCACAGCACTGGGCCCTGAGCCTTTGGGGACCCCCCCTGCTTTGCCTAGATGGTGGGCTTTTGGGCTTCCTGGGTGGGCTGGCCTTGGGGTGCGGCCCGGAAGGTGGAGAGGAGGGTCTCCCAGAAGCAGGAGGGCCGAGGGCACAGGACGGGAGTGGAGACAGCTCCCGGCCCTGCGTGCAAACAGAGTTAATTTGGGCCGGAGCTGGGCTGCCCTCCGTCCGCTGCCCTCCTGCTCGTCTATTAATACAGACCAGCGGCCTGGCATCACCTATTTATAGCCCAGAGCGGCACAGCCACACCCCTGCATGGAGGAGGGTGCAGGCAGGGGCGCAGGGCTGAGGTGGGCCGGGCGCTGACGGGCAGTCAGCCTGGGAGTGAGTGGGGCTGTAGACTGGCGCTGGCTGGTGGGGTGGAGCCTGGCAGGGCGGTTTGTGGAACGGCTGCGTTGTAAGGAGGTGGGTGGATAGTTGGCTGTTATTTATTCCCGTTATGATTGCTCTGGGGTCAGCCCCTCTGATTGGAGGTTGGCAAGAAGGCTGCCCTCCAGTCAGCCATTATCAGCCTTGCGCAGAGCTGGTGCCCACCTGCGGGGAGGGCCTGTGGGTGTGCCAGAGAAGGGTGGCTTTGTCCCCTGGGGTCACCTGCTCTGGGCTTCTCAGTCTGGAGGTCTCCCCATCCCCAAGGCAGTGCCTGGTTCCAGCAACATGCCGCTCAGTGGGGGGTCCGCCAGAGTGCCCACGGGGCCTGGGGTGCCCCATGACCTCGTGGCCTGCACTGTCTCAACGTCTAGGAATGTCGATTTCCCTGCCATTCTCGGCTCAGACTGGCACGAAGCTTGGGGTGCCAAGTGGCACCAGATTGGACAGATAGGCGGCCGGGGCCAGGGCCAGGCCAGGGGTTTGAAGCAATCGGGAGGGTGGGTGAGAGGATCACCAGGCCCTTCTGGCACCGCCCGGCCAAGAGGCACCAGGTTCAGGCGCCCGCAGGCACACTGCTCCGCGGCCACCTCCGTGCACTCACTTCCTGAGCAGGACTGGGCTTGTGCTAATGCCTGGGGATGTGCTGGCGAGCCGGCCGCTGGCCTGGGCTGGGCCGCATTCCAGGGGAGACGCCAGAAAGGAGGGTAACAGGCCAGAGGGCGCATTGGCAGAGGGAAGGGGTGGCCATCCCAGGCAAATTGTGGTCCCCGAGGGGCATTGGGGTTTCTCCCTGTGGCCTGCTCCGTGTTTCTGTGATCCTGAGAGCGGCTGCCTCTCCAGCTCACCCTCCGCCCCGGGCGCCGGGTCCCTGTTGGCCTCAGGTCGGGGACGAGGTGCCCGCGTGCTCTGAGGACGTTCCTCTGCTCACAGAGCACTGTCTCCTACAAGGTCAGCGTGCCCTCATTTCTCTAAGAGAAAACCACACTCAGGGCGGAGGTGGCCTCCCTGTCAGAGGAAGCGTCAGGACCAGTCCTTGGGTCCGGGACTCACAAACCAGTGCTCCTTCCACTCTGCCCTGTGCCTGGGCCCAGCCGGGACGGGGGCGCTGGGTGCGGGCGGGTGGCTCCCGGAGCCCGGGTGCGCCTGCCGGTGGGTGAGGGCGTCCCGCCTGCCGGCTGGTCAGCGTCTTCTCCTCCGAAGGCTGCATGCTGTGCCTGGGCCAGTCCACCTTCCTCCGCTTCAACCACCCCGCCGAAGCCAAGTGGATGAAAAGCATGATCCCGGCCGGGGGCCGCGCCCCGGGGCCCCCCTACGGCCCCGGCCCAGGTAGGAGGAGGCTGGGTGGGTGGTGCCCCTGGGACGGCCCCGCTCCGGGCCCCCTCCAGCCACTGGCAGAGTCAGGGCAGGACAACACCCCGGACCGGGCTTGCTGCCACGGCCTGGCCCCGGGAGAGGCCCAAGAGTGCTGCTTGGCTGGGACAGGGATCAGGTGGCTGGCCCCAGGCGCTCCCCGGTCAGCTCTGTCCGGCCCTCACCCCTCGCCATGCCAGGCCCTCCGTGTTGGGGCAGCGGTTCCAGCCCTGGTTGGCTGCAGGGCGGGAGGGCTGAGCTGCACTAGCTGCTGGTCAGCCTGGCTTCTAGGAACCAGCGGGCAGTGCCAGGCCGCTTCCTTGCCTCTCATTGGACCAAGGGGTGCAGCATACACTCCTCCCCACCCCCCCATTCAGTATCCCCCAGCTCTCCCCTCCTCCCCTCCGTTCTCAGCCTGGGAGGTGTGGTGGGTGTTTTGTCCTGGGTCTTAGCTGCCGTGTCTGCAGCCCCTAATGTCCTACTGACGGAGGTCCCTCCTGGGACTGTCGGCAGGCATCTCCATAGCATGCCCACCCTGCTCAGAGTGTCCCTCCCCTTCCCGCTGAGAGACTTGGAGGTGGGGAAACCAAGGCAGGGGGAACCTAGACAGGTGCGTAGGCGGCGACCAGCCTAGAGTGCCTGGCTATTGCCGACTCCGTCCTAAGTCACGTGTGTGAGCGAGCCTCCTCCCTCCTCTTCCTCACCGCGGGAGTGAGGGCGGGACGCCGGCTGCAGGCAGGGAGCGGCACAGGGAACCACCTCTCCGGCTCCCCGGTCCGAGGCCAGGCCCGAGGCATCTGCGTTTGCCCTCACAGAGCCAGAAAGCCTAGTGAACGGGAACCACCCCCCGCAGCCTGCGGCCCAGGGCCCCGCGGCCTACACCAGCCACAGCTCCCTGGTGAGCTCCATCGAGAAGGACCTGCAGGAGATCATGGACTCGCTGGTGCTGGAGGAGCCCGGCGCCGCCGGCAAGAGGCCTGCCGCCGCGTCCGCGTTGTCACCCGTGGCCAACGGGGGGCGCTACCTGCTGTCGCCCCCCACCAGCCCCGGCGCCATGTCCGTGGGCTCCAGCTACGAGAACACCTCCCCGGCCTTCTCTCCACTCTCCTCCCCGGCCAGCAGCGGGAGCTGTGCCAGCCACTCGCCCGGCGGGCAGGAGCCGGTGCCCCCGCTGGTGCCCGTGCGCTCCTCCAGCTACCACCTGGCCCTGCAGCCCCCGCAGGCCCGGCCCAGCGGGGCCCGCCCCTCCGAGAGCCCCCGGCTGGGCAGGAAGGCGGGGCACGAGCGGCCCCCCAGCCCCGGGCTCCGGGGGCTGCTGCCCGCCAGCCCCACCGCGCCTGTCCTGGCCGAGGCCCACAGAGCCCCCGAGAGCCCCTGGCGGGGTGGGCAGCCGCCCGTGGTGGCCATCAGCCTGAGCGAATACCCGGCCTCCAGCGCCCTCAGCCAGCCTGTCAGTGTCCCCGGCAGCCCCAAGTTCCAGCCCCCGGTCCCCGCACCCCGGAACAAGATGGGTGTGCTCCAGGATCGCCCCCCCAGCCCTCTGCGCGAGCTGCCGGGCAGCCCCTCCCGCCAGGCGGTGGGCCGCACGCTCTCGGACGGGCCGGCCCCCCGCCCCCTGCAGCCCTCCGAGAGCCCCCGGCCCGGCCGCCGGGGCCTGGACAGCCTGCGGGAGCTGCCCCCGCTGAGCCCGGCCCTGCCCCGGCGGGCTCTGTCCCCGCTGCCCTCCCGGGCCCCCCCAGACCCCAAGCCGACCAGGGACGTGGCGGAGAGCCCCCGGGCCCGGCGCTGGGCAGCCCCCGGCGCTTCACCGGAGGACTTCTCGCTGACTCTGGGGGCGCGGGGCCGGAGGACACGGAGCCCCTCGCCCACCCTCGGGGAGTCCCTGGCACCCCACAGGGGCAGCTTCAGTGGCCGGCTGAGCCCCGCCTACAGCCTGGGCTCCCTGCCGGGGGCTGTGGCCCGGCAGAGCCCGCGCGCCCGGAGGAAGCTGTCGGGCGGGGACCTGCCGGCGCCCGCCCCCCGGGAGCGGAAGCACAGCATCACGGAGATCAGCGACAACGAGGACGAGCTGCTGGAGTACCACCGGCGGCAGCGGCAGGAGCGGCTGCGGGAGCAGGAGATGGAGAGGCTGGTGAGCAGGGGCCGGGGTCCCCCAGCATGTGGGCAGCCAGCGGGCGGGGTGCGGGCTGCAGGCCTGGCTGCTCACGCTTCCTCCAGGAGGCACCGTGGGGACGGCTCCAGGGGCTGAAGAACTTTCTCTGACGCCTGTCAGTCTGTGTTTTAAACTCAGCTTACGCCGTCACACCGCTTCTGTGTTAACGTGCACACGCTCTCCGTGTTACTGAACACGGAAGCCCTAGAAGAACACCCCCCGTGTGCTGCGGCCGTGGCCCGCCCGCCCAGTTTGGGAAGCAGGCCTCACTGGGAGGGCAAGGCCGGGGCAGGGGGCTCCCCTGGGCCCACGGCAATTCGCAGAGCTGGGATTGGAACCCGGGGCTCTTGTCTTCCCAGACTTGTTCTTTTTTAAATATATTTTTATTGATTTCAGAGAGGCAGAGAGAGGGATAGAAACATTAATGATGAGAGAAAGTCATGGATTGGCTGCCTCCTGAATGCCCCCACACTGTAGACCGAGCCCGAAAGCCGGGCCTGTGCCCTGACCGGGAATCGAACCCTGACCTCCTGGCTCATAGGTTGATGCTCAGCCCCTGAGCCACTGGCCGGGCCCAGGTCTCGTTCCTTAGAAAGGCGCCTGGTCCCTCTTTCTCGCTGCCCTTCGACTTCTGAATGTGTGGAGCCGCTCCCGGCCATGCAGGGTCACCGGGAGGAGAGGGAGGCGGCCGCCTGTGTGGTGCTGTGTGTGCTGGGGTTGGGTGTGCGGCAGCAGCTGTCCCGGAGAGAGCAGTAAGCCGCTGGGTGTGGATCCCCCAGATGGCCCCGGGCTCGGGGGCGCTGGCTGCTGTGCACTCACTCGCGTGCACAGGACAGTGGCTTTGCCCTTCCTTGGGCACTGGCATGGGGTCCCTGCGGGCAGGGGCAGGGGCCCTGCAGTTGGTTTGTGGAGGAGAATCAGAATTGAGGAGGTTGGCCCTGGCCAGTGTGCTCAGTGGATAGAGTGTCGGCCTGCGGACCAAAGGATCTCAGGTTCGACTCTGATCAAGGGCAGGTACCTTGCTTGCAGGCTCCTCCCCAGCCTGGGCCCTGATGGGGGCTTGTGCAGGAGGCAACCAGTCAATGTGCTTCTTTCACATCGATGTTTCCGTCTCTCCCTCTCCCTTCCACTCCCTCTGAAAACCACGGGAAACATCCTCGGGTGAGGATTAACAAAGAGAAACTGAGGAGGTTTGTCTGGAGTCTCTTTCTGAAGAGGTTGGGGCAGCTTTGGATGAAGTGAGGGTGCTGGGTGGGGAGAGATGAGGCGGGATCCCCAGGCGGAATGAAGGCCTGACCCGTCCACACAAAGCTGTGCTCAGCCTGTAGCGCCAGACAGACAGACAGACAGACAGACCTGGGACCCAGACAGACCAGGACGAGGTCCTTCCCACCTCAGCTCCTCTCTCAGGCCGCGAGGCCCCTTCCCAGAGGGGGCTGCTAAAAGCCCTGACCCAGGCAGTGTCCCCGGGGGCCGCCCTGGGGCAGTGAGCCCGGGGCACAGAGGGTGCCCCCCCAGGCCCCCCAGCCCCGACCGGCCACTTTAAGTCTGGGAGGCCGCCGCCTCCCTCCCCTCTCCCAGGCTGCTTATCAGGGCGCTGAGGCAGGGCGAGGCCTGCCCGGCCGCCTGGGCGCTGAGGCTGTGCCTGGTTGTGGTGTTTCCTTTGCCGTGGAACTCGGCGAGCGGCCGCAGGGCAGCTGGTGAGTGTCCGTGGTCGTGGCCAAACTGGACACGGGAGAGGCACCTTAGGCGGGAAGGGTGGGGAGTGGCAGAACATGGGGGAGGCTTGGGCTCTGAGTGGGAAAGGGACCAGACCTGCAGCGTGATTAGACCTTCCTTCATGTCCTGGTCCCTGAGAGGGCTGGGGGCTGGGAGAGGGCGGGCTCAGCGTGGACGCGGGGCCCCCCGGCCGTAGGAGCAGCCCACCTCTGGGACGGAGGGGCCAGGCTCCCGGGGTGGCAGCCAGTGGGGGAGGCCCGCGTCCCAGTCCGGGTCCGTCTGGCAGGGGCGGAGCGCCCCTCGGGGTGAATTTCAGGCCCCTGGGCCTGGGTCTGCCTCCTGTGTGTCTGCCCGCCCCCATGCTAGCCTGCGTGTCTGCGTGCGTGTGGGCCAGTGTGATGTGCGTGTTGGGGCTGGCCCAGGGCACGCACTGTGCCGTCAGGGCTGGGTGTGGGGTCCCGGTGCCCCTCGGTCTGTGTCCTCCGTCAGGGCTGGGTGTGGGGTCCCGGTGCCCCTCGGTCTGTGTCCTCCGTCAGGGCTGGGTGTGGGGTCCCGGTGCCCCTCGGTCTGTGTCCTCCGTCAGGGCTGGGTGTGGGGTCCCGGTGCCCCTCGGTCTGTGTCCTCCGTCAGGGCTGGGTGTGGGGTCCCGGTGCCCCTCGGTCTGTGTCCTCCGTCAGGGCTGGGTGTGGGGTCCCGGTGCCCCTCGGTCTGTGTCCTCCGTCAGGGCTGGGTGTGGGGTCCCGGTGCCCCTCGGTCTGGATCTGCATGCACCCGTGCCAGCATGAGCACCTTGGTGTTGATCTGGGTCTTGCTGGGCCCGGTCTGCTCCCAGTGTGTGTTCCTCTGTCTGGATGTGCCCACTGGGACAGGGAGAGGGAAAGGAGGGAAGACGGGGGGGTGGCCATGCAGCCCGTGGCGCAGCAGCCAGCCTGGTCCTGCTCACTTCTGAGGCTCCCTCATCCCCTCTGCCTCCTTAGAGCTGGGGGGCGGGCGGGTGCTTTCCTGACTGGATCTGAGCTCCTTCTCTCCTGAGAGACGTGCCTGGCCCAGCCCCAAGCCAGGCCGCCCCCCAGCCTCCGTCCCCCCCCAGGAGCGGCAGCGCCTGGAGACCATCCTGAACCTGTGCGCGGAGTACAGCCGGGCGGACGGGCCCGAGGCCGGGGAGCTGCCCAGCATCGGGGAGGCCGCTGCCGCCTTGGCCCTGGCCGGCCGCGGGCCCTCGCGAGGCTTCCCAGGAGCCCCTGGGGGCCCCGGGCGGAGCGGCGAGGAGCCTGGGGGGGGCCCTGTGCGGCTGTGGGAGAGCATGGACCGCGCCGAGGAGGACAACCTCAAGGAGGAGTGCAGCAGCACCGAGAGCACCCAGCAGGAGGTGGGTGCGGGGAGGAGGGAGCACCCGTAGGAGGTGGGGTATGGGGGGTGGGAGCACCTGCAGGAGGTGGGGTATGGGGGGTGGGAGCACCCGCAGGAGGTGGGTGCGGGGAGCAGGGAGCACCCTCAGGAGGTGGGTGCGGGGAGGAGGGAGCACCCGCAGGAGGTGGGTGTGGGGAGGTGGGAGCACCTGCAGGAGGTGGGTGCGGGGAGCAGGGTGCACCCGCAGGAGGTGGGGTGCAGGGAGGAGGGAGCACCCGCAGGAGGTGGGGTATGGGGGGTGGGAGCACCTGCAGGAGGTGGGTGCGGGGAGCAGGGAGCACCCGCAGGAGGTGGGTGTGGGGAGGTGAGAGCACCCGCAGGAGGTGGGTGCGGGGAGCAGGGAGCACCCGCAGGAGGTGGGTGTGGGGAGCAGGGAGCACCCGCAGGAGGTGGGTGCGGGGAGCAGGGAGCACCCGCAGGAGGTGGGTGCGGGGAGCAGGGAGCACCCGCAGGAGGTGGGTGTGGGGTGGCCGGGCAGAGCAGGCAGGCATTGTGGGGGTGCCAGGGCCCAGGCGGAGGAACTAATTGAAGGATTGGTTGGGAAGGGGTGGGGCGGGGTGGGGCAGCGGTTTGCGGGCTATAAATATGCTCCCGGCCAGCCTTCCTCGCCCCGCCCGGGCCTGGCTCGGCGGGCAAGCTCTATTCCCGGTGGCAGTGCCCCTCTTGCCGGGAGGGAAGCTGCTTTCCGTCCACGGCCGAGGGATGGGGACCGTCCTCCTACCCTCACCTCGGGAGGCTCCGGGCCCCTCCGGCTGACGGTTGCCTCCCGCCCAGCATGAGGAGGGGCCGGGCGCCGGACTGCAGGGCGAGGTGCTGGCGCTGGAGGAGGAGCGGGCGCAGGTGCTGGGGCGCGTGGAGCAGCTCAAGGTGCACGTGAAGGAGCTGGAGCAGCAGCTGCAGGAGTCGGCCCGCGAGGTAGCGCCTGCAGGGCTGCGGTTCGGGGTCGGGTCCGCCTGGTCTGAGGCCCGGGCCGGCCTGACGTGGACGGGGCCGCTCCCAGGCCGAGATGGAGCGGGCGCTGCTGCAGGGCGAGCGGGAGGCGGAGCGGGCGCTGCTGCAGCAGGAGCAGAGGGCGGCGGAGCAGCTGCAGGAGAAGCTGGTGGCCCTGGAGACGGGCGTCCAGAAGGAGAGGGACAAGGTAACCGCACCGGCTGGGCTCGGGGCCGGGCCGGCCTGGGAGAGAGGAGAGACACCTCTCGGGCCCCTCACCCGCTCCTCCATCCTCTCGCCTGCAGACCAGGTGGCCTCGTGGCGCTTCAGGGCGGAAGGTGACGGCTCGGAGGTCCCGCGGGCTGGGCTGGTCACCTTGGTCTGGGCCTCTGGCTGGGCCTCTGCGGTCCTGGGTGCCGGCGTCCTGGGCCTGCTGAGAAGCACCCAGGCCCCTGCTGGGACAGGGAGCACAGGAGGCCTGGTGCTGGGAGCGTGCAGGCTGGGTCCCTGCAGGGAAGGTCTCCAGCAGGCCGCCTCGGAGGGCAGGAGGTGGTCTCTGCTCCCCTGAGCCTCCAGGATCCCCAGCTCCATCCCCGCCCCTCTCAGGTTTAGTGCCAGCCTGCAGGGACCGCTCCATCCCCACCCAGGAGGGCCTGCCATGTGCCAAAAGCTCTCAAATGGAGAGGGGCCATTTATTTTTGGACTGACAGTATTTTTCTAAGAATTCATTCTCCTGCATTTTTTTGAGTGTCTCTCCTTCCCCTCAATTTGGAAGCTCTTACAAATTCTTTGACAACCACCCTCTTTTTGAATTTTGGCTCTGGACCCCAAAACCACACTCCCAAATTCTGTGCCAAATTAACTCCATGCTTACCAAACAGGCCTGCACTAATGTCCCCGTCACTGTCCTGGGCTCTGCGCATGCCCTAACTCCAGTGCTCCCGGCCGGGAGAGCTCTGACCACGCCACTGCTGCACTAACTCCGCGGGCTGTGGGCCTCTCCCTCCAACGCTGCCCTCTTCCTTTCTGGGTGTGGCCCCAGGGTTTGGGTCAGAAAGCACTGGCCAGGGCACAGCTCCGCCTGGGCCGGCAGGAGGCGCAGGGCTGGGAGCTGCTTGGCTGAGGGGCCGCTCAGCCTGCAGAGCCCGCCCCTTTGGGAGGCTGGGGCTGCCCCTGCAGGCGTGGGCAAGGGGGGCCTGCTGCCCCCAGTGCCTGCCTGCCTTCCTCCGAGCGGGGGTGAGGAGGCCCGTGGTGCGGCATGGCTGTGGAGGGCGGTCTGGGGACTCCCCAGGGGGCGCCCCAAAGGCAGATCTTCAGGCAGAGGGTGGGAATGGGGGCCTCTCGCCTCCTGCCCGAGTCGTCCAGAACATGGGGTATCGTAAAGGTCGAGTTCGAGGACGGGAGGGGCTTGGACCCCTGACTGAACTGGCCAGCCCCCTCCCCGGGAGGGAGCGGATTATGGGGTGGGGCCTATTCCTGGAGAAGCTCACGTTCCAGAAGGAGCCTGCCAGCCGCACTCCTGCCCCTGGCAGGGCCCAGCCCGGCCTGGCCTCGGCCTGAGGCCGTCCCTGAGGGTGCGGGAGCCCCACTCTGGCTTTGGGGTCAGGAGCCGGTTTCTCCCCTGCCTGCCTGTCCTTTGGAGGTGACTCACCAGCGCCTCCCACCCTGCCCTGCCCTCAGGGGTGTCATCTCGCCCCAGACAGAGCCACCCACTCCTCTCTATCCGTGGCTGGGGCACCGGTTACCATGGCAACGCCTGCACTAATTGCAGCCCTCAGCCTGCTGAAGTCCAGCCTGTGGTACCAGCACTCACCCCGCCCGCAGGAGGGAAGAGCCGCGGGGCGGGGCTGGGGTCCCCCTGCTGCTCCGCTGCCATAGCTTTTGCTCTGCTCCCCATCCACACCCATCCCCTGCCCCCACCCGGGTGTGACTCACCGCCTCCCCTTCCCCCAGGGGTAATTTTGGTCTCTGGCGGGAGGTGCCGGAGCTAGAAGCTCCCATTTGGGATGTGGAACCACCTTTGGCCTTGACTGGTTTAGAGAGAAAGCAGGTTTTTCCTTAATATATTTTTACTGAGTTCAGAGAGGAAGGGAGAGGGAGAGATAGGAACATCAACGATGAGAGAGAATCATGGATCAGCTGCTGCCTGCACGCTCCCTATTGGGGAGGAGACCACAACCCAGGCATGTGCCCTGATGGGAATCGAACCTGGGACCCTTCAGTTCGCAGGCTGACGCTCTATCCACTGAGCCACACCAGCCAGGGCGTAGGGCTTTTTCTTAGGCCCTTCTCCCACGTGTCTAGTTGAAGGGACTCGGAGAGACCAAAATTTCCGCCTGGGCCCACCCTCCGCCTCAGCTCCTCGCTCCCCTCCTGCTCCCCCCCTCACGCCCCTCTGCTGCTCTCCCTCCCTTTCTCTCCTGTTACTTGTCTTGTTTTCTCTCCCCCCCCCTCGCCTGCTGTTGCCCGGAGTTGAGGAGTGTGTGTTCTCTCTCCCCGCCGCCCGCCACCAGGAGAGGGCGGAGCTGGCCGCGGGACGCCGGCAGCTGGAGGCCCGCCAGGCGCTCTACGCCCAGCTCCAGAGGCAGCTGGACACCTGCCCCGAGTCAGTGCGGGAGCAGGTGCAGGAGCAGCTGAGAAGGGTCAGTGCCACCAGCCCACTCCCTGGCCCGAGGGCCCTGCGGAGGAGAGGAGAGCGCGGGACAGGACCGCCGGGCCCTGCGGGGCCTGCCAGGACGCCAGGGCCGGTGCTTGGTTCGGAGGGGACAGAGGACTGGGGCCTCCTTCCCGCGCCCCAGGCGGTGATGCCTGTGCGGGGCCCAGCCACGCCAAGGAGGGGCTGGGTGGTGGCAGAGCCTTCCCCGGTCCCCGTCCCCGGTCCAGCCCCCAAACTGGAGGGATAGTTCAAGCACCACCCAACCCCGTGTCACTGTTGTTCAAGGAGGCCGAGGCCCTGGAGACGGAGAGCAAGCTCTTCGAGGACCTGGAGTTCCAGCAGCTGGAGCAGCAGAGCCGCGCGGAGGAGGAGCGGGAGCTGGCCGGCCAGGGGCTGCTGCGGAGCAAGGCCGAGCTGCTGCGCAGTGTAGCCCGGAGGAAGGTGTGTCCGCTGCCCCCACTGCTCCTGCTGGTCCCTGCTGCTCCCCGCTGGTCCCCGCTGGTCCCTGCTGGTTCCCACTGCCCCCCACTGTTCCTGCTGCTCCCCTCTGCTCCCCGCTGCCCCCCACTGCTCCTGCTGCTCCCCTCTGCTCCCCGCTGCCCCCCACTGCTCCTGCTGCTCCCCTCTGCTCCCCGCTGCCCCCCGCTGCTCCCCTCTGGTCCCCGCTGCTCCCTGCTGCTCCCTGCTGGTTCCCACTGCCCCCCGCTGCTCCTGCTGGTCCCCGCTGCTCCCCTCTGGTCCCCGCTGCCCCCCGCTGCTCCCTGCTGGTTCCCACTGCCCCCCGCTGCTCCTGCTGGTCCCCGCTGCTCCCCTCTGGTCCCCGCTGCTCCCTGCTGCTCCCTGCTGGTCCCCACTGCTCCCCGCTGCTCCTGCTGGTCCCCGCTGCCCCCCTCTGCCCCCCGCTGCTCCCCGCTGCTCTCCGCTGCTCCCCACTGCCCCCGCTGCCCCCCGCTGCTCCCTGCTGGTTCCCACTGCTCCCCGCTGCTCCTGCTGGTCCCCGCTGCCCCCCTCTGCCCCCCGCTGCTCCCCGCTGCCCCCCGCTGCTCTCCGCTGCTCCCCACTGCCCCCGCTGCCCCCCGCTGCTCCCTGCTGGTTCTCACTGCCCCCCGCTGCTCCTGCTGGTCCCCACTGCCCCCCTCTGCCCCCCGCTGCTCCCCGCTGCCCCCCGCTGCTCTCCGCTGCTCCCCGCTGCCCCTCGCTGCCCCTCGCTGCTCCCCACTGCTCCCTGCTGGTTCCCACTGCCCCTCGCTGCCCCTCGCTGCCCCCCACTGCTCCCCTCTGGTCCCCGCTGCCCCCCACTGCTCCCCTCTGGTCCCCGCTGCCCCCCGCTGCCCCCGCTGGTCCCCTCTGCCCCCTCCCCCACTGCTCCCCGCTGGTCCCCGCTGCTCCCCACTGCCCCCGCTGGTCCCCTCTGCCCCCTCCCCCGCTGCTCCCCGCTGCCCCCGCTGGTCCCCGCTGCTCCCCTCTGCCCCCTCCCCCACTGCTCCCCACTGCTCCCCACTGCTCCCCACTGCTCCCCTCTGCCCCCTCCCCCACTGCTCCCCACTGCTCCCCTCTGGCCCCCTCCCCCACTGCTCCCCACTATCCCCAGCTGCTCTCCACTGCTCCCCCTGCTATTCCCCGCTGCTTTCGCTGCTCCCTCTGCTCCCCACTGCTGCTCCCCGCTGCTCCCAGCTGCGGGCTGGGTGCACAGCTGGGTGGGGCTGGAGGCCCGTGACCTGGGTTTGAATCCCAGTTGATGGCCTTATGGATGTTAACTTTGCCTTTCTGAGCCAGTGTCCTCGTCATCAGAGGAGAATAATAATAGGCTGTTGTGAGAATTAAACCAAGATGCTGTGAAGACAGTATAGGATATGATCATAGTAGGCACTGAGTGAACTATAGCTATTGTGAGTTTTTTTTAATATACGTATATTTTATTGACTTAGAGAGGAAGGGAGAGGGAGAGAGAGAGAGAAACATCCAAGATGAGAGAGAATCGTTGATTGCTGCCTCCTGCACACCCCCACTAGGGATCAAGCCCACAACCTGGGCATGTGCCCTGACCAGGAACAAACCAGCGGCCTCTTGGTTCCTGGTTGATGCTTAACCGCTGAGCCACCCCCGGCTGGGCAGTAGCCCTGACTCCGTGTGGAAAGCGGTGGGCCCCCGGTCTGAGCGGGGCGCTGGGGGCAGTGAAGGGGAAGGAGAGCTGCCGGTGGGGGAGGCGGCGGAGCCTGAGGCCCTCCTGCCGCAGAGCTGTCTGTGGGGTGCTGGGGCTCCTGCAGAGACACATCTGGGTGTTAGGCCCAGCCCCAGGTCCTGGAGGCATCCTGGGTCCCAGTGTGGCTCAGCCCTGGGTCACTGAGCCCTAAAGCAGGGGACTGGCCCCGGATCCGCTGTCCCCGAGCCCAGGGCCTGCGATCACGTCCCGCCTCAGGGAGAGGGGTGGAGTGTGTGCCTGAGGCTGGGAGGCAAGTTGGGAGGAGGCTCGTGGTAATTCCGGGTTAGGAAGACGTCAGGGGGGAGAAGGGAAGATGGCAGGGGCTTCCGGGCCCGTGGCTGAGCCTGCATGCCTGTGCACATGGAGCGGTGCCGAACGTGGCGAGTTGGGGACTTGACAGCTAGCCCGGGTGTGGTGGGGAGCGGGGAGCCCCTGGCCCTCCCCGAGCTCAGACCCCATGCTTCTCCGCGCGCTGCCCTGCCTTACAACCGCACCGCTTCCAGGGAGAGGCAGGGGAGCAGCCCTCACTCCCAGCCCCTGGGCGTGTGAAACGGCCTGTGTCCGCTCATTCTGACCTTAGCATAGGGCGGTCTCAGCCCAGTACTTTCACCCACTTTATTTTTATTTTTAAAGTTATATTTTATTGATTTCAGAGAGGAAGAGAGAGGGGGAGAGAGAGAGAAACATCATGATGAGAATCATAATCGGCTGCTTCCTGCACCCCCCCCCCCCCCCCCCCCGTACTGGGAGTCAAGCCCACAACCTAGGCATGTGCCCTTGACTAGAATCGAACCTGAGACCTTTCAGTCCACAGACTGACACCCTATCCACTGAGGCAAACCAGCTAGGGCCTCTTATGCCATTTATATACAGGGTCAGGCAAAATTAGGTTTATAGATGTTTGTATGGGCAGTTATACAATAATTCCTATATAATAAAAGGCCAATATGCAAATTGACTGAATCTCGGAACAACCGGTCGCTATGATTGCACTGACCACCAGGGGGCAGATGCTCAATGCAGGAGCTGCCCACTGGGGGAGCACCGGCTGGTGAGTGCAGCGGTGGTGGCAGGAGCCTGTCCCACCTCTGTGGCAGCCCTAAGGATGTCCGACTGCCAACATAGGCTGTCAGTCTGGCATCCCTCAAGGGCTCCCAGACTACAAGAGGGTGCAGGCTGAGCTTCGGGACCCCCCTGAGTGCACGAATTTCATGCACTGGGCCTCTAGTTAATAAATAACACAGGAATAGACTGTTTCACGCACTCACACTTTTGTGCAGGTTCTGCACACCTACATTTGCCCCACCCCATACAGGGAAACCAGGGCTCAGAGAAGCTCCAGATTTGCCCCAAACCTCCCAGCTAACAAGCTTCAGAGTCGGGATTGGAACCGAGGCCTGCCTGCCCCAAAGTCCTGTCCTGTCCTGCCCAGGCTGGGGCCGGCCCTCTGCTGGCCTCTTCCACTTTCCTGCTATGGGTTCCAGTCCGGGTGGGTGTAAGCTCCAGGGGATTTGGGGGGGGTGGTATTGCACTCCTGGTCCCTCTTACTCACGCCCACCCAGGCCCCCAGGAAACGGGCTCGGCCACTGGGACGCAGGGTTGTATTCGCCTGTGCTTCTCCTCAGAGCCTTGCTCAGCTGTCCTGCTGGCTCCCTGTGTCCGTCCCCCGCCTCTGTCTGCCTGGCACCCTGGGCTCTCCTGTCGTCTCTAGTGGGGATCAGAGTGGCTCAGAGTGGCTTTGGCGTTCAGATGACCTGATTCTCATACGATCTCTACCATTTACTAAGTTGCCTTACCTCCTAAGTTCTCTGTTCTTAACGGTAATATGGGCCCAAATGCCTCATAAGACAGTTAAAGGAGGTAACAGCCCAGTCGGTGTGGTTCAGGGGCTGAGCTATGAACCAGGAGGTCAGGGTTCGATTCCCGGTCAGGGCACAGGCCCAGGTTGTGGGCTCGCTCGCCAGTGTGGGGCGTGCAGGAGGCAGCCGATCCATGATTCTCTCCCATGTTTCTCTCTCCCTCTCCCCTCCTCTCTGAAATCAATAAAAACATATTTTAAAAATTTATTAAAGTAATATATGTTCTCCTTAAGAGATTAGAAAATTCGGATAAGCAGGCAAGCAAAAGCAACTCTCAGAGGCGCCTCAGAGGTGTCTGTGGCGTGTGGGACAGACAGATCGGGAAGCTGAGAGTTGGCAGAAGGAGGCTGATGAGGTCCAGGCGGGGATGCGAAGGCCCGGGTTTGGGTGGTGGCGGTGTGAGTGGAGGGGGGGGGTGTTGGAGGTCCTGGGTTCTGGCTGGTGTGTTTTGTGGCACGGGTCACTGGTCCAGCGAAGGGTGGGGGTGGCTGGCCGCAGCAGCCTGGGCTGTGCGGGGGGAGTGGAGGCCAGGCAGAGAGCTGGTGGACTCCCTTCGCTGAAGCCAGGGTCTGGGAGACGGCCGAGCCTCACCTTAGGCTCAGCCTGGCTCCCAGGCTCGACTGACCACCCGGCCCCCTCAGGAGCGCCTGGCAGTGCTGGACAGTCAGGCCGGGCAGATCCGGGCTCAGGCCGTGCAGGAGTCCGAGCACCTGGCCCGGGACAAGAACGCCTCCCTGCAGCTGTTGCAGAAGGTAGCGGGGGCGGGGGTGTGTGTGCTGTCTCCCCCCTCGCTGTCACACCCACTCCCCTCTGAGTCTCCGCCCCGGTTTGCAGGAGAAGGAGAGGCTGGCGATGTTGGAGAGAAGATACCACGCCCTCACAGGAGGCAGGCCTTTCCCGAAGACGCCGTCCACCCTCAAAGAGGTAGAGGGGTCAGCCCAGCCTCGGCCGAGGGTCTCCCGGGAGGCTCTGGAGCCACGTGGCCCTCTCACCCAATGGCTGCGTTAGGATGGGGCCTGCTCCCGGGCAGAGATGGGAGAGGGATGGTCCTAGGGTCTGGGACTCGATTCTTGATGGCTACCAGCTGCTGCTGCCGCTGTGTGTCTTCGCTTTTAAAATATATCTTTAGCCTGACCAGCGTGGCTCAGGGGTTGAGTGTCGACCTATGAACCAGGAGGTCAAGGTTCGATTCCGGGTCAGAGCACATGCCCAGGTTGTGGTCTCCATCCCCAGTGTGGGGGGCGTGCAGGAGGCAGCTGATCCATGATTCTCTCTCATCATTGATGTTTCTATCTCTCCCTCTCCTTTCCTCGCTGAAATCAAAAAGTATATATATATATATATATATATATATATATATATATATATATATATATATAAAGTACATATATATAAAGTATATATATATAAAGTATATATATATAAAACATACACACACACACACACACATATATATATGTATGTATAAAAGAAACATATTTTTATTGACTTCAGAGAGGAAGAGAGCTAGAAACATCAGTGAGAGCCCAGCCAGCATGGCTCAGGGGTTGAGTGTCGACCTATGAACCAGGAGGTCGCAGTTCAGTCCCTGCTCAGGACACAGGCCCGGGCTGCGGGCTCGGTCCTCAGTGGGGTGCGCAGGAGGCGGCAGGTCCATGATGCTCTCATTCGGACTGGGGGGGGGGATGGGGAGAGCACCTCACCAGTGCCCTCACTGTGGGCTGGCCTGCTCACCTCCCAGTCCTCGAGGTGGCACTGGGGCCCGCGCTCAGGGCCGTTCCCGCGTCATCTCGGGAGGGTGCCTCCTCTGTCCTTCTCCCCACCCGCCTCCACTCAGCCCTCTGCCCGCCTGCGCCTCCGGCCCTGCCCGTGCTCCCGGGCCCGCTGAGGGCGTGGCCAGCCCCCCGCCAGTGTGCAGGTTTGGGCCCTGGCACCTGGGCAGCCCTTTGCATGTATTCTGTGTGCCATTTGTCAGTCCTCACACATGGCCCTCCACACCTGTTCGTTTTCTGTGACCCTGGAAGCGTCAGCCTCCGAGCGAGGCCCGGCCTCCTGGACAGCCTGGCCCCGCTCTGATTCGCACGCTGTGCCCCAGGGAGACGCTCAGGGACGTGACAGTCCCGCCCCCGCAGCCTGTGTGCTGGCATCTGGGCAGGGTCCCCGTGCTTTCAGCTGCTTCCTGCCCGTCTCTTTCTTGCTCAGCCCTGAGAAGGGTGCCCCCCCCCCCCCCCCCGCCCAGGGCTGGGCGAGCAGGCCCTCGGGCGTGGCGTGACGGTTCTGTGCTGTGCGAGCCCCCGGGGACGGGGACGGGCGCCCGCGGGGTCGGAGACAGCGTGCTCTGGGCCAGCCCTGGGCAGGGGCTGCGGGGAGTGAGGCCCACAGGAGCCCACAGACAGCTGGTCCCGCGGCCCATCAGTGCTCGCAGCGGTGTGGCCTGGGATGGGTGTGGCCCTGAGGTGTGCCGTCTGGTGTCTGGGGCACCCCCTCTGCCCTCCGCCCGGGCCTGAGGGGCCGGGCCTGGCAGAGGCGCTCCAGCTGTGCCCCGTGGGCCTGTGCTCCTGCCCGAGCGAGGGCACCTGGTGGGTCCCGGTGCCCTCGTGCCTGGGCGGCCTAGCGTGAGGGAGAAGGGCGCTGGGTAAAGGGGTGGGGGCTCCCTCTGGCCCGGGCCTGGGGCTTCCTGCAGTCCTGGCAGCTTGGGGACTGCAGCTCTGCCCTGGCAGGAGGGCCTGCGCCCAGAGGGCTCTGAGCCTCCTCTGCTCCTGCACTGCCACCCCTCACCCTGGGCAGAGCCGGCTCTGGGTCCCAGGCCCATTAGCCTCTTGCGCCCCCTCCCGCTTCCCGGCCTCCCCCTCGCGATGCCCAGGCAGCTAACGGCGACGGGCACCTCGCCATGGGCCTCTGCCTCCCCGACCCGGTTCCACCCGCTGCCTCCTCCCGGCTGCCCTCCTCCCTGCCATCCGCCCTCCCCGAGCCCTCCTCTGGGCCTGGTGCCGCCCCGCGGGCACGCACGCCTGTGGTCTTGGAGCGGCCTGTCTCCTCACACATTCACAACAGCCCTTCCTTCTCTTTCTGCTCTTGTTTCTCCCTTCCTTCTCGCCTTCCCTCGCCTCCCGTCTGTGTCTCTGGAATGGCCTTCCCTTCACCGCCCTCCCCCTTCCCTCCGGGCCTTCCCTCCGCCCCCTTCCCGCTTTCCCAGCCGGAGCCGCTGCCCCCCGCTGGGCACTCAGAGCCATGGCACCAGGAGCTGATGGCCGGGCTGGGGACCCCCGCACCAGCCTCCCCTCGCCCCTCCCCCCCACCTCTGCCCGCCAGAGCCTTTCGCCAGCTGCAGGTACCCCCTGGCCGCCGGCCCCCTCCCTGGCCTCTGCTCCCGTCCTCCTGCCGCACGTGCCGCCTGAGACGCGGGTCCAGCGGGCGGTGTGGCCTGGCCCGGGGTGGCCCTGGGGTGGCCCTGGCGTTTCTCTGAGCCGCGGGCCGCTGAGGCCACAGCTGGGGGACGGCCTGCCCAGGGGGAGGGCTGGCCGGCCCGGCTCTGCTCCGCCCGCCCGCCCGCCCGCAGCCCGGCCCGGCCCAGGGCGGCCGCCGAGCCTGCTCGCTGGGTGCACGTCGGGGAGAACCGAGTCTGCTCTCCTGTCTTCCCGGGACGCGGGAGCAGGACAGGCCGAGCCCCGAGGACAGGCCGAGCCCCGAGGACAGGCCGAGCCCCCTCGGCGCTGCCATGGGGGAGGCCGCGAAGCCCCCCCCTTGTACCCCGCCCCCCCCCCCGGCTTGCTGCCGAGCCCAGGCACACGGCTTCGGCTGGTGGGGCCTGCACCCTCAGGCTGACTGGGCGAAGCTCCGTGGCCCTTGGGAGGTTTGGTGCGTGGACGTGGGCGCGGCTCAGACGCGCTCCGAGGAGACGGGTAACCTCCGGTGCCCACCGAGTCGGGGAGCAGGGCCTGCGAGTCGGGTTCTTTCTCCCGACACGGGCCCTGAGCTGTGGGAGGGCAGCCCCTTCCCAGCTGGGACCACGGGAGCCGGCCTCCCATGCCCTCCGCACACTCTGCCCGAGCGCGGGGGGTGCTCCTCCTGGGCCCGCGACGGCCAGAGGCACCTGCAGGAGCTGCCGCCGCTCCCTGTGCTGGAGGCCGGCCTTGTCCCAGCCCGCCTGGGGCCTGGGGTGGACAGTGGGGGGTCTGGGTTGGGGTGGACAGTGGGGGGTCTGGGGTGGAACAGTGGGGGGTCTGGGGTGGGTGGACAGTGGGGGGTCTGGGGTGGGTGGACAGTGGGGGGTCTGGGGTGGGGTGGACAGTGCGGGGTCTGGGGGTGGACAGTGTGGGGTCTGGGGGTGGAACAGTGGGGGGTCTGGGGAGTGGAACAGTGGGGGCCAGGTCACTAGGCCGCATCTCTCCCCCAGGTGTTCCGTTCCAAGATGGACGGGGAAGCCGCCAGCCCCCCGGCCCGCACCTGCGGCCCCCTGCCCTCGTCCTCAGGCTCCTCCTCCTCCTCCTCCCAGCTCAGCGTGGCTGCCCTGGGCCGCAGCCCTTCCCCAAAGGTCTGAGGCCAGTGTGCAGGCGGGGGGGGGGGGGCGGGCTGGAGACCCTGCGGAGCGGCCCAGGCCATCGGGGAAGCCTTGGGCTCCTGAGTGAGGACCCGTCTCCCCCAGAGCGCGCCCCTCACCCAGAACGGCCCGGGCAGCCTGCCCCGCACGCTGGCGGCCACACTGCAGGACATCGAGACCAAGCGGCAGCTGGCCCTGCAGCAGAAGGGTGAGTGCCCCCTGGCTGCCCCCCCGTACCTCCCACAGGACGTCTGTCTTTAATGGGACCCTCGGGCGCGGTGCGGTGAGCTCGCGGCCAGAGGGCGTGGGTCTGACCGGACGGGAGCAGCAGCCGGGTCTGGAGAGGGGCTGGACTGACCCGGAAACGCTCCCGAGGACACTGCTCTGGGACCCGGAGGCCTGTTGCTTAGGCACTTTGGTTGTTTAAAAGCCCACGTCCGCCCCCTCTCCTCTCACCCGTCTCCTCCCCCTGACCGTCCCCCACAGTCCAGCAGCTCCCGCCAGCCCCTCCCAGCAGGTGGACGTGGCCACCGGGACGGGCTCTGGCTGGGCAGCACGCTGCCACCCGTGCCCGGAGCGGGCTGGGTGCCGCTGCCGGCCCTCAGGCTGAGCTGGGCCGGCCTCCCGCTCCGTTCCCTCCGCTCCTGCCGCTGTTGCTCCTGCGTCTGCGTTGTGGCTGGTCCTGACCGACTCCGGTGCCCTCTCCTCCTCTCCCGCCCCAGCGGCCCCATCTGCAGGCCTCGCTGCCAGGGCACCACCTGGGCAGGCTCCGCGCCCTGTGGGCTCAGATGCAGAAGCCGGCGCCAGGCGTGCAGCTGGGCCCGATGGGCCTGAGCACGGGCGGCAGCGCACGGGTGCGGGGGCCTCGGGCCGGTGGCCCTGTGACCTCCCCTGCTCGCTCCGCCCCTCCGGCGCGACGTCGCCGGCGGCCTCTGGCGGCGGCCCCTGACCGCCCCGTCCCTCCCGCAGGGCAGCAGGTGATCGAGGAGCAGCGGCGGAGGCTGGCTGAGCTGAAGCAGAGAGCCGCGGCCGAGGCTCAGTGCCAGTGGGACGCCCTGCACGGGGCGCCCCCCTTCCCGGCCCGGCCCTCGGGCCTCCCCCCGCTCGTGCACTCCATCCTGCACCACCTGCCCGGCCGGGAGCGCGGGGAGGAGGGCGAGCAGGCCTACGACACGCTGAGCCTGGAGAGCTCCGACAGCGTGGAGACCAGCGCCTCCGCGGGCCACTCCGCCTGCTCCCCCGACACCCTGTCCAGGTACCGCCCGCCCCGGCCGCCGGGCGCCCCCACGGGACCCCCCCACCCCCGCCGGACGCCGCCTCAGCCCCCTCCCTCCGCAGTGTGAGCGGCCTGGACGCGGGGAAGCTGGAGGAGATGGAGCAGATGCTGAGAGAAGCTCACGCCGAGAAGAGCCGCCTCGTGGAGTCCAGGGTGAGGCAGACCGGGCGGGGGCGGGGTCCGGCATCGCCTGCCGCCTGCCAGGGCCTGCGTGCTGAGCCCTGTCCCCCCGTGCTCCTTGCAAAGCTCCCTTGAGGAGAAGAGCTGAGGGCCGGGGAGCCTTGGTGAGAGCACGTTCACAGCTCAGGAGGGGCAGCCGGGCCCGCCAGCCGTGACTTTCCTGTGGGGATTCCACTCCGTGTGGTGACATCTGTGGACGTTGTGGCCACCATGGGGCTTGAAACACACACACACACACACACACACACTCTGATTTCAGAGAGGGAGGAAAGGGAGAGAGAGAAACATCAGTGATGAGAGAAACATTGATTGGCTGCCTGCAACCCCGGGCATGTGGCCTGACCCTGACTGGGAACTGAACCCTGACCTCTGGTTCATAGCTGGACCACTGAACCATACTGGCCTGGCAGGGATTTTGGTTCCTGTCTCCCGGAGTGGCTGTGCTTCCTCTTGGGATGCTGGGAAAGCAGCAGGTGGGGGTGCGGAGGCGGGCAGAGCAGAGGTGGGGTGGGGGTGGGGACCTCGGGGCCAGTGGCGGCTGAGGGAGTCCCGCCTCCTTCACGCTGGCCTGGAGCCGGGACACGGACAGGGCACCCCGCACAGCCAGGCCAGGCGCCCAGGCCGGGAGGGGTCAGGCCCAGCGGGAGGAGCGGCCCCGGGGGAGGAGCGGCCCAGAGCGGGTGGGTCAGGGCCTCGGGGAGGCGGAGAGCGGATGGCGCGGAGCTGTAAGGGCCGAGGCTAATGTAACGTCAGGGTCTTGGTGCCGGCACAGAACACGGACACCCTGTGGCTCTGTTGGTGTGGCGACTTCTAAAACCTGCCCCTCCGGCTTCCTCAGCCCATTCCTCCTCGGAGCCCGGGGTCGAGGACAGCGTTTGCAGCTGGGCGCTGCTGAGGAATCCGAGGGGACGGAGCCGTGGCTCCGTGAGCGCGCCTCCTGGAGGCAGCGGTGTTATAACCACTGTGACTCCCGGGCCAGGCAGGCGCCCGCCCCGGCCGCCGGCCCCTAGCGACCAGGCGGCGAGGCTGGGGGTGGCAGGCCCGGGTCGGGCTGGTTGGTGCCAGGCTTCCGAGCAGGGCCTCGGGCAGAGGTGACCCTCAGCGGCAGGGCCTTGGCCAGGCTGCCCTCGCGGTGGGTGCCCCGGCCGGCTGCTCCGAGGGGGCTGGGCGGGGGCAGAGGGCAGCGGGAGCAGAGGGGAGGCGGGGGCAGAGGGGAGGCAGGGGCAGGGGCAGAGGGGAGGCGGGGGCAGAGGGGAGGCAGGGGCAGAAGGGAGGCAGGGGCAGCGGGGAGGCGGGGGCAGGGGGGGCAGGGGCAGAGGGGAGGCAGGGGCAGTGGGGAGGCGGGGGCAGGGGGGAGGCAGGGGCAGGGGCAGAGGGGAGGCGGGGGCAGGGGCAGAGGGGAGGCGGGGGCAGGGGCAGCGGGGAGGCAGGGGCAGGGGCAGCGGGGAGGCAGGGGCAGGGGCAGCGGGTGCTGACCGTCCTGCCGGTGCAGGAGCAGGAGCTGGGGCGGCGGCGGCAGGCGCTGGAGGAGGAGCGGCGGCGGCGGGAGCACGTGGAGCGCCGGCTGCAGAGCGAGAGCAGCCGGAGGCAGCAGCTGGTGGAGAAGGAGGTCAGGCTGCGCGAGAAGCAGTTTTCCCAGGTGCGGGGCTGGGCCGTGGGGGCTGGGCCGTGGGGGCTGGGCCGTGGGGGGACGGGCCGTGGGGCAATGGGATGAGCTGTGGGGGGACGGGCTGTGGGGGGACGGGCTGGGTGGGCCATGGGGCAGGGACCTGCCAGCACCTGTGGCGGGAAGGTGCTCTGCTCTGGAGGAGCTGCTATGGGCTCAGCGCAAGCCGGTCCCAAGGTCACAGTCAGGCCCAGAGCAGAGCGCCAGGGCCTGTCCAGCCAGTGTGCGTGTGCATGTTTGTGCATGTACATGTGTGCACGTGCGTGTGTGTGCACATCCATTTGTGTGTGCACGGCATGTGTGTGTGTGTGCACAGCGTGTGTGTGTGCGTGAGTGCACAATGTGTGCGTGTGCACGGTGTGCGTGTGCGCATGTGTTTGCGTGTGGGTGAGGGAGTGGGGAGTGGGGGCTGTGGGGATGTGGCAGCCCCCTCGCTGACATGGGTCAGAGAGGATGGTGAACAGGCCTTCAGGGCGGGAGGGAGGTGGAACCAGAGTGGTCCCGTGGCCTCTCTCGGCGCCTGGCCTCTGCTCCCCCGTCCTGCCGCTGCTCTCCCACTTCCCCGGCCGCCTCCTGTCCCGGGCTTCATGCTCCGGCCACAGGGGCGGCCTGGCTGTGCTGATGGTTTCCGTCTCCAGGATCCTCGTCTCTCCCCGGCCGGAGTCCATCCTCTTACAGACCCCAGGAGACAGCAGAACATTTAACTAACTAACTAACTAACTAACAGGCTAGCTCGAAAGACAAGTCTAAGTGCTTCTTAAAAACATGTATATATTTTTATTGGTTTCAGAGAGGAAGGGAGAGGGGGAGGAGAGAAACATCAGTGATGAGAGAGAACCAGGGATGGGCTGCCTCCTGCACGCCTCCTTCTGGGGATGGAGCCCACAACCCGGGCCTGTGCCCTGGCCGGTTCACAGGGCGATGGTGAGCAGACATTGGGAGGCAGAGGAGGGATGCGTGGGAGGGGAATGCCGGGTCCCTGTCCCGGTCCTTCCCTGGGGGGGCCGGGGCTCAGGCGGGGCGTGCCTCCCGGTGGGGCCGGGACCGGCCGTGGACAGCGGCCACAGCTCCCGATCCCCTGAGCCCAGGGCGGCTGTGTTGGTCTGAGGAGGAGGAAAACGTAATCAGGCCACGGCTGGCCGGTGTGGCTCAATGGCTGAGCGGCGACCAGTGGACCAGGAGTTCGATTCCCAGGCAGGACACAGGCCCGGGTTGTGGGTTTGGTCCCCAGTGGGGGGCGTGCAGGAGGCAGCCGATCCGTGGTTCTCTCTCATCTCTCTCCCTTCCTCTCTGACATCGATAAAATACATTAAGGAGAGAAGAATGGAGCTGTGGGCTTTATCTGTGTTTGGAATCGTGGGCCAGGGCCCTGTGGGACGCTCTGGCCCCCGTGGGCTGAGCGCTGGGGCGGTGGGGCCAGGGGCCCGCTTTGGGTGCCTCCATGTGTTTTTCTTTAATCTGTGACGTTCCTTTTGGGCATCCTAATGCTCTTCCCAGAAAGGAAGAGCGGAAAGGAAGTGGGACAGAGCGGAGCTAGCCTGAGAGTTCCCGAGGTGGAGCGTTCCAAGCCATGTTTCCACTCAGGACACGGGCCCCGAGCGGGGGAGGCAGAGCCCGGAGCCTGCCCACGCGCCCGGAGGGAGAGGCGGGGACACAGCCTGCCGCCCACCCGCCGGGCCGTGGCCCCGCGAGGGAGGGAGGGGGCAGGCTATGGGTGCAGCACTGGAGCCGAGGGGCTCGGACGAGGAACACCAGGGCAGCCCGGAGACTGTGGACCCCGCCCTCTGCTCCCAGGCGCGACCCCTGACCCGCTACCTGCCCGTCCGGAAGGAGGACTTTGACCTGAAGACCCACATCGAGTCCTCAGGCCACGGTGTGGACACCTGTCTGCACGTGGTGCTCAGCAGCAAGGTGGGCGTGGCCCGTGGGCGGGGAGGGGACCCTCCTGGCCTTGTCCTGCCCTGACTGACATTGAGGTCTGGCCCAGGACAAGTGTTCTGGCTTAAAGAGATGCTGTAGACCCCCCCCCCCCCCAATACAGGCACAGGAGCTGCCACTTCTGTGAACGACAGGGTTGGAGGTTCGGGAAGGAAGGTTCAGGGCCGGCACTGGGTCCTTCCTCACTCCTGCCTCCCGCAGGTCTGCCGTGGCTACTTGGTCAAGATGGGCGGCAAGATTAAGTCGTGGAAGAAGCGCTGGTTTGTCTTCGACCGGCTCAAGCGCACCCTCTCCTATTACGTGGGTGAGTCCCACGGCCTCCCAGAGCGGCCGGTACGCCCTCAGCTGGTCCTGAAGGGCCACGCCCCGGGGCCACCAGCTCGCTGGCCTGTCCTCTCTCCACCCCTGGCAGATGTGCAGGGTACCTGGTCACCTCCATGGATGGGTTCACTCATTTACTTACTTATTAAAAAATATTTTTTACTGATTTCAGAGAGGAAGGGAGAGGGACAGAGAGGAACACCAATGATGAAAATCATTGGTTGGCTGCCTCCTGCATACCCCCTACTGGGGATTGAGCCTGCAACCAGGGCATGTGCCCTGACCAGGAATCTAATCGGCCACCTCTTGGTTCCACTGAGCCACCCAGGCCAGGCTCATCCATTTATTTATTCAGCAACTGCCAAGCATCTGGTAAGTTCCAGGCGCTGCCCTCGGCTCTGGGGAGAAGCCAGGAGCCGCAGCCCTCCGTGGAGCTGGTTGTCAGGGAGGCAGCTACGGAACCATGCGCTGGAGCGTGACGGCGGGGCACTGGCTCCGGGGCCTGGGCCCACGCATCTGCTCACTGAGCGCCTGCGTGCTGGTGTGAGGAGGCGGACCCCTGGCTTCGAAGGAAGGTTCCGATCCAGCCGTGCGGAGGGGCAGGCACCCAGTCGGGGCGCTGGCAGTGGTCTTCCCCATTGCCTAGGAGTTTGCGCAGGAATGGGCTGGGGGCCACCCCTCTGTGTGTGCAGAGCGCACTTTAAGGCCAGGCAGAGCTTGGGGTTAGAGCAGGGGAGGGTGTGAGACCAGGCCGGAGGGACCGGTCCGCTCCAGCCCGTGCGTGGCCCCTGAGGGGAGCCAAGGAGGCAGCGGCCGGCGTGCCAGCAGCGGGATTGGCGCTGCCTCAGGAAGGTCACGCCTCGCTCGGCACCGGGAAGACGAGCCAAAGGGGCAGAGGGTGTGGGCCGGGCCGGGCTGCAGCCGGGGCCCAGGGCGATGGCTCGGCCCCGAGAGGAGACGGGAGGGGAGGCCCACTGCCCGCCGCCACCTGAGCAGTGAGTGCCTGGTGCCGCCGGACGGTCTGTGATCTTCCCTTACGCGTCTCAGGCGTTCTCACCCCGTCCTGTGGTGCGCGTGAGCCTGCGCCGCCCTGGGGGTGGGCGCGCGCGCGCGCGCGCGCACACACACACACACACACTCCCCGCCTCCTCAGCGGCCTTTCCCTTGCAGACAAGCACGAGACGAAGCTGAAGGGGGTGATCTACTTCCAGGCCATCGAGGAGGTGTACTACGACCACCTGCGCAGCGCGGCCAAGGTGCGCCGGCCCCGTGAACGCTCCCTTCCTTTCTCCCCCTCCCCCTCTGGTGCCCGGGGTGCCCCCCATAGACTAACCACAGTTACCGCATTTTTAATATGTTTTTATTGGTTTCAGAGAGGAAGGGATCGAGAGAGAAGCATCAGTGATGAGAGAGAATCATTGTCTGCCTCCTGCACGCCCCCTACTGGGCCAGCCCACAGCCCAGACATGTGCCCTGACCGGGGGTTGAACCATGACCTCCTGGTTCATAGGTCGATGCTCAACCCCTGAGCCAGGCTTTTGCAGAGGGAACGCATGAGACGAAACAGCCCTTGGTGTCTGATTTGTGAGGTTCTTTTGTGCCTGGGGTTGCTAGGCCCAGGGCCCCACCTGGCAGAACATGACGGACAGGTCTGAGGCCTGCCGGGCCCACTTGGCTGGTGGGGTCTAGGTTTCCGGTCCATGTGGGGCTCAGCCCCGAGCTCCAGGTCACCATGGGGACAGGGCGAGGTGGGTGGGGTGGGGCGTGGTGGGGGGTGGGTGGGGGTGTGGCAGGGTGTGGCGGGGCGGGCAGGAGAAGGCTGGTGGCCCGGTCTTAGATGCCCCTCCCCGTCCGCAGAGCCCGAACCCGGCCCTCACCTTCTGCGTGAAGACGCATGACCGGCTGTACTACATGGTGGCCCCGTCCGCAGAGGCCATGCGCATCTGGATGGACGTCATCGTCACCGGGGCCGAGGGCTACACTCAGTTCATGAACTGACGGTGGCTCCCAGGCCCGACACCTGCTCCCTGCCGCCCTGGAGACAGCCAGCCGGCGGCGGCCTCCGGAGGAGCCGGCCTGGAGCAGAGGCCCGGAGCCGCCGGGATGGCCGCCCGGCCTCCGGCCTCCGCAGAGCCAGCCGGCGGGTGGGCCGGGCGGCTTAGCCGCTGCCAGGAGCCCAGGACCTGTCCGCCCACACGCTCTCCGTGTCAGGGACAGTTATGGCACCAGAATCTGCCAAAGATCCCCCTTGCCTCCTGTGCGGGGGCCGTGCGGGCCGCAGAGCCGCCTCCTGAGGGTGACAGCTCAGGCAGTACGTCTCAAACCCTGCTCTCACCCCACCGTTCCCCGCATTTGCATTTTTACTACTTTGTTCAAGGGCCAGAGACTCAAGTTTTACCTTCGAGGGGTCAGCCTCATACCCTTTTAGCGGACCCATCACCATGGTCACCATAGTAACCTTTCATTGCCATGGTTACATGCTATTGCTGTGGCTGTGTGGCTCCGCCCACTGCTTAAGCTGTGGGCCCATCAGGGTACGAGCCATCATCTCTCCAGCCCAGGCCCTTGGGCATCTCGTGTTGGGGAAATGGGACCTCACACCTCCCGCCCCAGCCTGCCCAGGCCCTGGCCACAGCCGCTGGCCCCGGCCAGCCCCCGTCCACTGGTGCCTTGCTTCGAGCCAGAGGAGATGAGGTCAGGGTATCTAGGTCCCGGGGAGGAGGGAGGAGGAGGGCCTTCCTCGGGGTCTGTGCGGGGCTCCCCTGACAGGACAGAGGGCTGCTCCGCGGAGGGGGTGCCGTGGAGCAGAGGACAGGGCCTCGGGGGCCTGGCTGCCGTCCTCCGCCTTAACACTAGCCCGCCCCCCTCCAGCGCCGGGCGGTTCTCAGTATTTGTAAGCATCTCAGAACAATAAAGCGTTTGGGGGGATTCGGGAGGCTGAGTTGTGTGGGCCCTGAGCTGAGGTTCCCGGGCTGGGAGGGCTAGTTCTTCCCCACAAAGCGGGGTTTCCCCCGGCGAGAAGCTCGGACCGCCCGTGCGACCGGAGCCCTCCCCTGCCGCCTCTCTGACGGAGGCTGGCCAGGCGGGAGGGTCCCGGACGGAGCACCGGCGCAGAGGCAGGCTGCCTGCACACGTTTAATGAGGCCCAGGAGGCGCTGCGCGGCGGAAGGGCCGTCACCGCAGCAGGAGGCTGAGCACAAGGGCAGCTGCAAGGCAGCGGGGCTGCAGGGGCGCGGGCGGGGCCGCGGAGCGCAGCCGGTCGCCATAGCGGTCCAGGAGCATCAGGGCCAGTCCGTTGGTCCAGCCGAAGCCCTCCTGGGGAGAGGACGGCCAGTGGGTGAGGCCCCGGGGAAAGGCCCCCACGTCCTTCCAGGCAGGTGTGGGACCCCTGACCCAAACCCAGGTCTAACCCAGGGTGCCAGGCTCCTCCCTGGGGACCCACCCGCATGGGAGAACAGGCCTAGCAAGGAAGGTCAAGGTTAGCTGTGGGGAGAGCAGAGCCCCATCACTCCCTGTGGGGTGTGCCCACTCACCTGGACTTCATACTCCCCTCCGCCACCCGGCTGTCCTCCACTGCTGATGTCATACTGGGGGCGAGAGGACAAGCTGTCTCACCCCTGCGGTGCCCAGGAGTGGCCACTGGGGGCCGCCACGGGGCTTTGCAGTTTGCAGAGCCTGACAATTCCCCCTCTCACCACGGGGAGGCGCACTGGCTCGGGGCCTGCTCACCTTCTGAGTCTCCCACCCCTGCAGTGCCCTGGGATGGCCACTGGGGGCCGCCACGGGACTTGGGCCTGGGCTTTGCAGAGCCTGACATTCGGCGGCTCAGGGCCAGCTCACCTTCTCGAACATGGCTGACTTCTGGGAGTAGACATGGAAGTTGGTTTGGATCCAATTCTGCGCCAGCTGGAAAGCCACCTCCTGGGTCTTGGGTGAAGGAGACCTGGCCAGACCTAGGACACCCCGTGGCAGGGCCTGAGTATCCAGATCCCCATCCCAGGGGCGCAGAAAGGCCAGGGCCGGCCCTGTGCCCTCTGTCCTGGAACCACGGGCAACCACCCTGGGGCGGGCCCTGGGATCCGCCCCCCCGCCCCTACCTCTGATGACCAGGTCCTGCAGGGGCGCCCAGGCGTTGGGGAAGTCCCACTGCTGGCCCGTCTTCCGGAGCGAGGTCGGGATCCCGTGCTGGTAGGTGAGGATCTGGCTGTCCTGGAAGGTTCCAGAAGGCAGTGTGACTGCAGGTAGGGGCTGGCGAGGAGCCAGAAGGAAGGGACCCCCCTAAAGCAGAGGTCCCTCTCCTGGGCCCTCCCCTCTGGGCTCATAGCTGCCCCCTGGTGGCTGCAGCGGGACCCACAGCTGAGATCCAGGAGGGCAGGTGGCCACTGGCTAGAGCTCCTGCTGGGTCCTGAGCCAGCGCTGCCCTCAGGACCAGCATCCCCTCCCCTCCAGGTACTTCAGGGCCCGGTCCACCCCAGGGACCCCCCCCCCCACCTCCAGGTACTTCAGGGCCCGGTCCGCCCCAGAGACCCCCCCCCCCAGGTACTTCAGGGCCCGGTCCGCCCCAGGGACCCCCCCCCCCACCTCCAGGTACTTCAGGGCCCGGTCCGCCCCAGGGACCACCCCCTCCCCTCCAGGTACTTCAGGGCCCGGTCCGCCCCAGGGACCCCCCCCTCCCCTCCAGGTACTTCAGGGCCCGGTCCGCCCCAGGGACCCCCCCCCCACCTCCCCTCCAGGTACTTCAGGGCCCGGTCCGCCCCAGGGACCACCCCCCCTCCCCTCCAGGTACTTCAGGGCCCGGTCCGCCCCAGGGACCCCCCCCCCCCACCTCCCCTCCAGGTACTTCAGGGCCCGGTCCGCCCCAGGGACCACCCCCCCCCCCACCTCCAGGTACTTCAGGGCCCGGTCCGCCCCAGGGACCCCCCCCTCCCCTCCAGGTACTTCAGGGCCCGGTCCGCCCCAGGGACCCCCCCCTCCCCTCCAGGTACTTCAGGGCCCGGTCCGCCCCAGGGACCCCCCCCCCACCTCCCCTCCAGGTACTTCAGGGCCCGGTCCGCCCCAGGGACCACCCCCTCCCCTCCAGGTACTTCAGGGCCCGGTCCGCCCCAGGGACCCCCCCCTCCCCTCCAGGTACTTCAGGGCCCGGTCCGCCCCAGGGACCCCCCCCCCACCTCCCCTCCAGGTACTTCAGGGCCCGGTCCGCCCCAGGGACCACCCCCCCTCCCCTCCAGGTACTTCAGGGCCCGGTCCGCCCCAGGGACCCCCCCCCCCACCTCCCCTCCAGGTACTTCAGGGCCCGGTCCGCCCCAGGGACCACCCCCCCCCCCCCCACCTCCAGGTACTTCAGGGCCCGGTCCGCCCCAGGGACCCCCCCCTCCCCTCCAGGTACTTCAGGGCCCGGTCCGCCCCAGGGACCCCCCCCTCCCCTCCAGGTACTTCAGGGCCCGGTCCGCCCCAGAGACCCCCCCCCCAGGTACTTCAGGGCCCGGTCCGCCCCAGGGACCACCCCCTCCCCTCCAGGTACTTCAGGGCCCGGTCCGCCCCAGGGACCCCCCCTCCCCTCCAGGTACTTCAGGGCCCGGTCCGCCCCAGGGACCCCCCCCCCACCTCCCCTCCAGGTACTTCAGGGCCCGGTCCGCCCCAGGGACCCCCCCCTCCCCTCCAGGTACTTCAGGGCCCGGTCCGCCCCAGGGACCCCCCCCCCCACCTCCCCTCCAGGTACTTCAGGGCCCGGTCCGCCCCAGGGACCACCCCCTCCCCTCCAGGTACTTCAGGGCCCGGTCCGCCCCAGGGACCCCCCCCTCCCCTCCAGGTACTTCAGGGCCCGGTCCGCCCCAGGGACCCCCCCCCACCTCCCCTCCAGGTACTTCAGGGCCCGGTCCGCCCCAGGGACCACCCCCCCCCCACCTCCAGGTACTTCAGGGCCTGGTCCGCCCCAGGGACCCCCCCTCCCCTCCAGGTACTTCAGGGCCCGGTCCGCCCCAGGGACCCCCCCCCCCCACCCCTCCAGGTACTTCAGGGCCCGGTCCGCCCCAGGGACCACCCCCTCCCCTCCAGGTACTTCAGGGCCCGGTCCGCCCCAGGGACCCCCCCCCTCCCCTCCAGGTACTTCAGGGCCCGGTCCGCCCCAGGGACCCCCCCCTCCCCTCCAGGTACTTCAGGGCCCGGTCCGCCCCAGGGACCCCCCCCTCCCCTCCAGGTACTTCAGGGCCTGGTCCGCCCCAGGGACCCCCCCCCACCTCCCCTCCAGGTACTTCAGGGCCCGGTCCACCCCAGGGACCCTCCCCCCACCTCCCCTCCAGGTACTTCAGGGCCCAGTCCGCCCCAGAGACCACCCCCCCCCCCACCTCCAGGTACTTCAGGGCCCGGTCCGCCCCAGGGACCCCCCCCCTCCCCTCCAGGTACTTCAGGGCCCGGTCCGCCCCAGAGACCCCCCCCCCCAGGTACTTCAGGGCCCGGTCCGCCCCAGGGACCACCCCCTCCCCTCCAGGTACTTCAGGGCCCGGTCCGCCCCAGGGACCCCCCCCCTCCCCTCCAGGTACTTCAGGGCCCGGTCCGCCCCAGGGACCCCCCCCCACCTCCCCTCCAGGTACTTCAGGGCCCGGTCCGCCCCAGGGACCCCCCCCCCCCACCTCCCCTCCAGGTACTTCAGGGCCCGGTCCGCCCCAGGGACCACCCCCCCTCCCCTCCAGGTACTTCAGGGCCCGGTCCGCCCCAGGGACCCCCCCCACCTCCCCTCCAGGTACTTCAGGGCCCGGTCCGCCCCAGGGACCACCCCCCCCCCCACCTCCAGGTACTTCAGGGCCCGGTCCGCCCCAGGGACCCCCCCCTCCCCTCCAGGTACTTCAGGGCCCGGTCCGCCCCAGGGACCCCCCCCCCACCCCTCCAGGTACTTCAGGGCCCGGTCCGCCCCAGGGACCACCCCCTCCCCTCCAGGTACTTCAGGGCCCGGTCCGCCCCAGGGACCCCCCCCTCCCCTCCAGGTACTTCAGGGCCCGGTCCGCCCCAGGGACCCCCCCCCCACCTCCCCTCCAGGTACTTCAGGGCCCGGTCCGCCCCAGGGACCACCCCCCCCCCCACCTCCAGGTACTTCAGGGCCTGGTCCGCCCCAGGGACCCCCCCCTCCCCTCCAGGTACTTCAGGGCCCGGTCCGCCCCAGGGACCCCCCCCCCACCCCTCCAGGTACTTCAGGGCCCGGTCCGCCCCAGGGACCACCCCCTCCCCTCCAGGTACTTCAGGGCCCGGTCCGCCCCAGGGACCCCCCCCTCCCCTCCAGGTACTTCAGGGCCCGGTCCGCCCCAGGGACCCCCCCCTCCCCTCCAGGTACTTCAGGGCCCGGTCCGCCCCAGGGACCCCCCCCCCTCCCCTCCAGGTACTTCAGGGCCCAGTCCGCCCCAGGGACCCCCCCCCCACCCCTCCAGGTACTTCAGGGCCTGGTCCGCCCCAGGGACCCCCCCCCCTCCCCTCCAGGTACTTCAGGGCCCGGTCCGCCCCAGGGACCGCCCCCCTCCACCTCCAGGTACTTCAGGGCCCGGTCCGCTCCAGAGACCCCCCCCCACCTCCCCTCCAGGTACTTCAGGGCCCGGTCCACCCCAGGGACCCCCCCCCCACCTCCCCTCTAGGTACTTCAGGGCCCGGTCCGCCCCAGGGACCCCCCCCCCACCTCCCCTCCAGGTACTTCAGGGCCCGGTCCGCCCCAGGGACCCCCCCCCCTCCCCTCCAGGTACTTCAGGGCCCGGTCCGCCCCAGGGACCCCCCCCCACCTCCCTCCAGGTACTTCAGGGCCCGGTCCACCCCAGGGACCACCCCCACCTCCCCTCCAGGTACTTCAGGGCCCGGTCCACCCCAGAGACCCCCCCCCCCCCAACCTCCAGGTACTTCAGGGCCCGGTCCGCCCCAGGGACCCCCCCCCACCTCCCCTCCAGGTACTTCAGGGCCTGGTCCGCCCCAGGGACCACCCCCCCTCACCTCCAGGTACTTCAGGGCCCGGTCCGCCAGGGCGGGGTCAGAGACGCAGCCGGCCCAGAGAGGAGTCAGGTTGGTCGGGTAAAACTCGTGGTTCTTCTTTTCATGTTCAAGGTCATAGTCAAACCAGGCCCCTTTCTCCTCGTCCCACAGGACGGCCTGGATGGCGGCCAGGCGCCGGGCCCGCAGATTTCTGTACCTTGTGGCTTCGGGCTCATTCCCTGGGGGCATGTGATTTAGAGGGAGTGACCGGGCCTGCCCTTGGCCGCCTCCTGTTGTGACCCCCAAGGGCCAGAGCCGTGCCCCCCTGGAGCCCCCCACCTCAGGCTCCAGGACCCAGAATTCCCTGGGCAAAGGGGCTAGGGCTCCGGCCTCTGCGGCCCTGTCCAGGCTCATCCTCCAAAGGCACTGGCTCGGGCCTGGACGGGCAGCAGCGGGGAGCGGGGAGGGGATGCAGGCGAGGACTGGGCGCACGTGCCGGTGAGAACAGCGGGGGAGTGACAGGCGGAAGGCCCCGTGTGCACCCCCAGGGCCGCATGAGGGGGCAGGTCCCATTGGGCGGCAAAGCGGGTGGCTCTTCACCCAGGTCCTCCTTCCCGCTCCATTGCCAAGGCCGAGGCGAGGCGGGGCCGAGCCGGGCGAGCCCACCTCCTCCCACCCGGGCCCTGCCCGCCCGCCGGCCGCTCACCCAGGAGGGCGTGGAAGCTGCTCATCAGCCCCTCTGCCTGGCACAGGAACGCGTTGAGGTCCACAGGCACCAGCTTGCTGGTCCGGATGCTGCTGAGCGAGCTGGGGTCCGGGCCTCCCACGAGCCAGCGGGAGGAGAAGTCCCAGCCCGACTCCGCCCCCGCCTTGAGCTCCGCCCACAGGGCCTCCCGGGCGCCTGCGGGGACAGAGGACAGAGCACCGCCCGGGCAGGCCCCCCCCCCCCCCCCCGGCCGCCCCGGCCGCCCCGCTGCAGGCCCGCCCCCCCCGGCCGCCCCGGCCGCCCCCGCTGCAGGCCCGCCCCCCCGGCCGCCCCGGCCGCCCCGCTGCAGGCCCGCCCCCCGGCCGCCCCGGCCGCCCCGCTGCAGGCCCGCCCCACCGGCCGCCCTCACCTGCGGGCACCGCGGCCGCCAGCTCTGCGTCCTTGCTGTAGGACTCTGGTCTGCGGGAGGAGAGTGGGCACCTGGCACGGGGGCTCTGAGCCTCGTACCCGAGCTGGGGCTGAGCCTGGTGACTCAGCGGACCTGGGCCCACCGCCCTGATGCCCCCAGCGACCGTCTCGCCCCCTGAGAGGGCCTGAGCACCGGCCCTCCTGCCAGGGCTGATGACACCCGCTCGGGAGTAAAGACAGGGCCTCACCTGGGCCCCCCGTAAGGGACGTGGTAGCGATTCAGGACGTAGCTCCTCCCCCCCACGCTCACAGAGACGTTCCTCTTCTCGGCCCAGAAGTCCAGCTCCATGGCCAGGGCCCTGATGTTGGTCCTGGGGCAGAGCCGGCACCTCAGCCTGGGCGCCCCTCCCCCCCACCCGGAGGCCTCGGGGACAGAGCCTCAGCCTGGGAGCACCCCCCACCCGGAGGCCTGGGGGACAGAGCCTCAGCCTGGGAGCACCCCCCACCCGGAGGCCTGGGGGACGGAGCCTCAGCCTGGGAGCACCCCCCACCCGGAGGCCTCGGGGACAGAGCCTCAGCCTGGGAGCACCCCCCACCCGGAGGCCTGGGGACAGAGCCTCAGCCTGGGAGCACCCTCCCCCCACCCGGAGGCCTGGGGGACAGAGCCTCAGCCTGGGAGCACCCCCCACCCGGAGGCCTGGGGGACAGAGCCTCAGCCTGGGAGCACCCCCCACCCGGAGGCCTGGGGACAGAGCCTCAGCCTGGGAGCACCCCCCACCCGGAGGCCTGGGGGACAGAGCCTCAGCCTGGGAGCACCCCCCACCCGGAGGCCTGGGGGACGGAGCCTCAGCCTGGGAGCACCCCCCACCCGGAGGCCTGGGGGACAGAGCCTCAGCCTGGGAGCACCCCCCACCCGGAGGCCTGGGGGACAGAGCCTCAGCCTGGGAGCACCCCCCACCCGGAGGCCTGGGGGACAGAGCCTCAGCCTGGGAGCACCCCCCACCCGGAGGCCTGGGGGACAGAGCCTCAGCCTGGGAGCACCCCCCACCCGGAGGCCTGGGGACGGAGCCCGCGGTGCCCACCGGAGGAAGTCGGTGTCGTTGGTGTGCGCCACGTAGCGGGCCATCATGAGCGCCAGGAGCGGCGGCTGGCTGCGCTGCAGGTAGTACACGCGGGGCCCGTTGGGAACGTGCCCGTAGCTGCGGGGAGGAGGTTGCTGACGGCTCCTGCAGAGGAGCCCCGGAGCCAGGGCTCACCCTCCGAGCACCCGTCCTCCGCACCCTCCTGGGCAGCGCTTACGTCCACACCAGGTCCACGAAGTTCTGCAGCATGCCCTTGGCCGTGCCCGGCATCTCCGACACCAGCAGCCCCTCCAGCACCCAGTAGGAGTCCCTGGGAGGGACGGCTTGGTCACTGCCAGATCCCGCACCCCGGCCCCGCAGGCACCCCGGCCCCGCAGGCACCCCGGCCCCGCAGGCACCCCGGCCCCGCAGGCACCCCGGCCCCGCAGGCACCCCGGCCCGGCCCACTCACCAGTAGTAGAACTCGCGGAAGCGCCCGCCGGGCACCATGAAGGGGCGCCGCTGGTAGATGAGAGAGAAGCGCTCGGGCTCCCGGAGGACGTCCAGCTTCATCTGGGGCCAGGAGAGAGGTCGCAGCCTGGACCCCTCCCCACCGGCCGCCGCCGTGGAGGGGCCGCGGGGGCTCGGGGAGGCTGTCGGGCGTGGGCTCTGCCTCCCTGCGCTCGGCCTGCTGGCTCGGCCGGGCCTGGCTGCCGGGAGGCTCTGCCCCCACGGGGGGCCTGGGGTCCCTGCTGTGCTTGATGGAGCGGCGGAGCCTGGCACCAGCTCTTTGGACCCCGGGGCGGGTGGGGGGGGGCGAGGAGCGAGGGGACCCGGTGCTGGTGCTGCAGGGAGTGGCTTCAGGGGCGGGTTTCAGGGGAGCAGCGCCGGAGCGGCACGCCACAAAGGAGCCCGGGCCCCCTGCCTGTGGGTGCCCGGCCTGGGGGCCATGCTGTGCAGTCTTGGACCTGGGAAGGCGAACAGGCGGTGTGCCTGGGCCTTCAGGGAGGTCAGGGGTCAGGAGGTGTCCCCTGCCCTCGCGGACAATCGGGAGAGAGATGCTGCTCCAGACCGGGACGGGACGGGGAGGGGGGGGGGGCTGTGCTCCCAGGGCGGCCTCCCAGCGGGCCCCCCGGCCGGTACCTTCTTTCCCAGCTTCTTCCAGAGCTGGTGCAGCTGCCCGGCCCAGGAGCGCAGCCTGGCGTCCGCAATCTTCTCCAGGAACCGCGGGCTGGGGGGACAGGATGGCGGGTTGGGGGGGGGGCAGCAGGCGGAGGGCCCGCCCGCCCCGCCCCGCTCCGGGCCTACCTGTCCGTCCAGTCCTCGGGGACCCAGGGCTGCAGCTCCAGCCCCACGGGCCAGAAGTGCTTCTGGACGAAGGCCTGCAGCTGCGGCCGGGGCACGCTGTGGTTGTGGGCGCTGGCCAGGCTGCGGAAGGCCTCCAGCACCTGGTCTGGGCGGAGACACGGCTCCGTGGGACCGTGCCCCTTCCCTGGCGGGGTCTGGCCCTGCCGCCTCGGGGGCGGGGGGTCAGGAGCAGGCGGGCCGGCGCTTACCTGGGTGGGAGGCCATCGGCATGTCCACGAACTGCTTGTCGTCCGGGTAGAGCTTGGCCATCTGCACCTGGTGCAGCAGCTCCCCGTGGCAGTACACCGGGCTGCAGAGGGCGGAGGGCGGTCAGCGGGGGAAGAGGCCGGATCCCTGGACCCGATAGGGCTGTGTGCGTGCCCAACACACGTGCGGGAGGGCTCTGGGCGTGGTGACACCAGGGCTGAGAGAAGTAGGAGGGTCTTTGTGCAGCAAAGGACCCAAACCATTTCCTGAGAGGCTGTGATTTGGAACAGTAGAGCGCACTTGGTGGATGAAAGATTAGCACTTTAAAAAAATATTTTTATTGATTTCAGAGAGGAAGGGAGAAGAAGAGAGAGATAGAAACATCGATGATGAGAGAGAATCATTGATTGGCTGCCTCCTGCATGCCCCCTACTGGGGATTGAGCCCACAAGCCAGGCATGTGCCCTTGACTGGAATCGAGCCCAGGACCATTCCGTCTGCAGGCCAACGCTCTATCCACTGAGCCACACCAGCCACGGCAAGGTTAACACTTTAATCAGAGAATAGGGTGGACCAGCCCGGCTGGCATGGCTCAATGGTTGAGCGTCGACCCATGAACCAGGAGGCCACAGTTCGATTCCATCTTGGAAGGGATTTCTGGGATCCACTGCCTGCAGGGTCTCTGGACCGTGTGGTGTACAGCTCCGGGCAGAACTCACTCCCCCTGGATACTGTTCGCCCTGGATACCGAATGCTCCTGGAGGGCGTGGCAGACAGCGGGCCGGGGCCGGGCAGAGACGCGCAGCCCCTCTTGGTGGGCAGGACGCGGGGCACAGGATGGAGATGAGCTCACTAGTGACCCAGCAGGCGGCGCCATGCGGCTGACCCACTCCTGGCACAGCCTCGCCGTCGCCCTCAGAATAAGTTACGCCAAGGGACTACCACTTCCCTCACCCTAGAGGGGGCCCACCCTTCCTGGTGTGAACGTGCACCCCAGCTGCCCTCAGCACCGGTTCACAGTGAGGTCACACGCACAGGGCTCCTGACACCGAGGAGGGTCCCTCCGCCCAAGTCTCTGCTCCCTCCACACGCCAGGCCCAGAGACTCCGGCTCCGTTCTGCAGGCCCTCTCCCCGGGGCGGGGGGGGGGGGGGGGGGGCGGGGGGGCCGAGGAGCGAGAGGGACGGGTGGGCCTGCTGGTGTCTGCCAGGCATTGGCGCTGTCCCCCCTGCAGGTGCTGCACGGGAGCGGTTTCAGGGGGTGGGTTTCAGGGGAGCAGCGCTGAGCAGATCCCTCTGGGGAGTCAGGGGGCCCTCGGGGAACAAATGGGATTTGCTTTTAGGGAGGAGAGGCTTTTGGGGAACAGATTCACTCACTGGAGGAAGGGCCAAGGACAGGAGTGGCCTGGGTCAGGCCAGGCACGGCGATGCCAGGAACAGACCGAGGAGGGGTGGGCGCTGTGCCCAGCAGCCACTGTCTCCCTTCCTGTGCTCAAGGCCACGGCAGCCACGGGCACTGGCCCCCGAGGCTCAGGAAGCCACGAGGGGAAGACCATGAACTTGGGCCCTCCGGCCGTCCTTGGGGACGCACCGGCTGTCCAGCGGTGACTGCCCCTGCTCTGGGGGCCGGTCAGGGGAAGACACCTCGATGAGCAGGGCAGAAACCCTCCAGTACCACCAGCTTCCCAGTACCATGTGGGTTTGCCTCCAGCTGCTTGGAACCTGGAAATGACAAGGTCCCCGAGCGGCCTGTGTCATGTGGCCTGTCCTTAATCATACCTGGTGCTGCCCTGGGAAGGCATCCTATATAACCCTATACAATAGAAGGGAGCATGCAAATTGACCCTAAAGGTGGAACAACCAGATCCACGGCTCGACCAGTCACCTCTCCCCCGGCCACAGGCTCTGCTCGCCCGAAGGTGAACGGGAACCCGGGTGGGGCGGGGGGGAGGGGGTAGGCTGGCTGCGGGCAGCAGAGGAAGGTGGCCCTGATCGCAGACCAGGCCTAGGGATCGTACCTGTGCATGAATTCGTGCGCCAGGCCTTTGATTCTTACAGACCTGGTCTGTGACGGGAGGACAGTGTGCTGCAATCAGGCTAGCACACGTGACAGAACCGCTGGCCCCGCTCAGCGACCTCACGGGCACAAGCCCGTGGTTACCTGGTCTTGGTGAGGGACACAGGGGAGCTGAGCTGAGCGGAAGCCTCCGCGGAATGCAATCCCCATGGAATCGACTGCCTGAGCGGGAACTGGACTCAGCTCATGTCCTTATGAATTACGTGTACAGTTCTGCACACGTAATTCATAAGGTACAAACAGAGGCAGAGCAGGAAGGGAAATAAGTAACCAAATAGAACAAAAATGTGAAAATGTATGTGAAGGCTTTATATGACAGGCTAGCTGTTCCTTTAAATCTACCCCCAGTCTGTACTGACTCCTTCAAATGCTAGGTATAGCCATACTGATACTCTTGCTGGATCTACTAGAGAATCGCTATATTAAATGTTCATACAAGCATGATGGTTTTTCTTTTTTCTTTTTATTTCAGAGAGGAAGGGAGAGGGAGAGAGGGATGAAAACCTCAGTGAGGAGTGAGAATCATTGATAGGCTGCCTCGTGCACGCCCCACACCAGGGATCGAGCCCAAAAGCCAGGCCTGGGCCCTGACCTGAAATTGAACCACAGCCTCCTGGTTCAGAGGTCGATGCTCAACCACTGAGCCAGGCCCGCCGGGCTCTGATGGCTTTCTGTAAGAGAGCCTAGGCCAAGGCCAGAGGGTACTGGACTGAATTCCATTCTGACTCTCCCCACCTGGAGTGCGTGCAGACTCCACTGCGTGGGGGCACATTCTCTAATAAAACAGCCCGCCACCTGTCCGTTTTCACAAGACGCCCGTGGTGGGCCTGGAGGTCCCCGCAGCACTGCGTCCTCTCTGCGGCGCCAGGATGCTACGCGCCTGGCACATGGATGTGTTCACCAACCAGGAGGTTCCACTGAGCTTTGGTGTCTAGAGTTTTTATTAGGATCTCATTATGTATGTATGATTGATTGAATCATTGGTCATGTGATTGAGCTCCATCTCCAGCCCTGCTCTTTTCCCTGGGGGTAGGACTTACATCATGTGTCACAGATGGGGAAGCCATAGTCACGTGGCCTTCTGACAGGGCCTCCCCATCCTGAGTCAGCTCATTAGCATGACTCACTTAGCCACTCCCCCCAAGAGTCACCTCATGAACACAAACTAGCAGACACCACCCTAATAGGCACTTGACCACTGGGGGAACTCCAAGAGCTTAGCAGCTACATCCCCGGTAAAAGGACAGACAGTCTTTGCTACACAACAGGCTCACCCTGGTCTTCGGCCACGGGCCCCTTAAATGAAAATAAAACCTGTTGGAGCATCTGCATTTCGTCAGTGTGACATTTATATAATAGATAAAGCACTAGTTGCTTTATCAACATAAATATACCTAATATTTAGAGCTAGTGTAGGGCAGGGATAGGAGGCTTTTCTGTTGTTAATCCTCACCCGAGGATATTTGTCCATTGATTTTTAGAGTGACTGGAAGAGGGAGGGAGAGACAGAAACATCAATGTGAGAGAGACACATCGATTTGCTGCCTTCCACACTCGCCCACCTGGGGCCAGGAGTCGAGCCTGCAACCAAGATATGTGCCCTTGGTCAGAATAAAACCCGTGACCCCTCAGTCCACAGGCCGACACTCTATCCACTGAACCAAACTGACCAGGGCAGGCATCACGCCACTTCCCAATACATTTGACTACCAATATTAATATTATCCAAGTGGTTCAGATGGCTGTGTGGTTCACTGTGGTATTCAAATCCTCCCACGACCACATCAAAACTGCAACTAAACTACAGAACAACCATTATTCAGAACTGTCTCAATCGATCTGAATAGAAGTCCTAAAACTAAGGATATAAAGAAGAAGCTATATAGAGACTGGTAAGAGGGGTGGAGAAACAAAATGGGCTGGTCCCACATTCGAATGTGGCAGATAAAAATAAAAAAGGATATCAGGAACCACCTGGCTTGGCTCAGTGGATAGAGCATTGGCCTGTGGATGAAGGGTCCTGGGTTCAATTCTGGTCAAGGGCACATGCCCGGTTGTGGGCTCAATACCCAGGAGGGGGGCAGGTGCAGGAGGCAGCTAATCAATGATTCTTTCTCATCATTGATGTTTCTATTTCTTTCCTCTTCTCCCCTCCTCTCTGAAATCAATAAAAAAAAATTTATATAAAAAGGGATATCAGGCCTGGCTGGCATGGTTTAGTAGTTGAGTGTTGACCTATGAACCAGAAGATCATGGTTTGATTCCCTGTCAGGTCACATGTACAGGTTGTGGGGCTCAATCCCTAGTGGGGGGCATACAGGAGACAGTCAATTAATGATTCTCTCTCATCACTCATCATTGATGTTTCTTTTAATTCTTTTTAAAAATATTTTAATTTACTTCAAAGTGGAAGGGAGAGGGAGAGAGAGATATAAACATCAATGATGAGATAGAATCATTGATCAGTTGCCTGCTGCACACCCCCAATTGGGGATCAATCCTGAAACGCAGGCATGTGCCCTTGACTGGAATTGAATCTGGGACCCTTCAGATCACAGGCTGACACTCTATCCACTGAGCCAAACTGGCTAGGGCTATCATTGATGTTTCTTTCTCTTTCTCTCACTTCCTCTCTGAAGTCAATAAAAACACAGTTAAAACAATAAAAACAAAGAGGGCCATCAGAACTGTGAAGATCCCCCTGAGGAGTTAGGAGTTCCAGCTCCACAGCAGGACCCACAGCAAGAGTACCATTGTCAGGAAGAGAGGGCCCCATGACTTCTGGCTGTGCAACCAGCTCAGGGTGTGGCTGAGTGAGACTAAGCTACTGGCGTCCCAGGCATTCCTCTTAAAGGGCCAGAACATGGACTTACTTGAACCTACTTGCTCTGAGTTCCAGCACTGGGCACCAGAGACATGTGGGGAGGAACTGAGTTGTCTGGCATTAGGTTGAGAGCTGGAGGGGCAGCTTTCTTGCAGACAGAAGTGCTGGCAGAGGCCATGTTCCTTTTCAAAGCTGGCAGGCAGGCGTCATATCTGAGTCTCCATCATCCTGGCTCACACTGTTAACCACACTCTAGAGATTCCCTGCCCATCCAACTTTTGGGCCCAATCCAAGCCGTTTCTAGTGACTCTTCCATACAAATAGCCTGTCTTGGCTCATGCTTTGAACTTCCTAATCCTCTCAAACAAGCAGCTGGCCTCAGCATGCCCCATCCCTCTCACTAAGTGGCCCAGGCCCAGCACTAGCAGCAGCCAACCTTGGTTGGCAGGTTGGCCTCTCTTGGGCACTTCCAAGCCCAGCATAAGTAGCAGCCATCTGCAGTTTCTTTATAGTTCATGCCAGGTGGCCTGGGAAGAACACAGGCGGGAGTGGGGGGCCTTTCGTGGCTTGCCCTTCCGGGCGGCCCTGGAGCCAGTGCACTGGGACAGCTTCAGACCACGTCAAAGCACTACCCAACCTCCCCCACGAGGGACACACTCAAGCGGCAGACTCAGCAGATACCAGAGCACTGAAGTAACTCCTGCTCAGTGGTGTGTGCCCTGCACAGCTGGTCCTCTATCCTGGTCACAGCCAGTCCTTACAGTTGATCAGCCTGAGGGTAAATCCCTCCCATTGACATGCCAATAGCAATCAAGGCTCAACTACCACAGGAGGGTGTACATGGCTAACATGGGATCACAGCTGAAAGGCCCAGCTTGGGTGAGCAGGGAGATTGCTCCACTGGACTCTATAGGACACCAACTACTAGGGGAACTCTACCAAGCCCCAGAGACACGGCAGCTCTATCTAGTCCACAGAAACAAACACGGGGCGGCAGCCAGAACGAGGAGGTAAAGAAGCATGTCCCAAACGAAAGGACAGAAGAAATCCCCAGAAAAAGAGCTAAACAAAATGGAGACAATCTATCAGGTGCAGAGTTCAAAACACTGGCTTAAAAAATGCTCCATGGGTGTAGGGTAAGAGTAGAGGAACTTAGTGAGAACTTCAACAAAGAAATAGGAAACATAAAAATGGAACTAGAAAACATAAAGAACCAGTCAGGAGTCAGAACCAGTCAGGTAAACACTGGTACTTGCTGCCTCCACAACCACATCAAAATACAAAACAGCCATCATTCAGGACCACCTGAAATTGGGCTGAATGGAAGTCTCATAACTAAAGAAGAAAGCACACTGAGAGTAATAGGAGGGGTGGAGGTACAGAATGGGTTGGTCCAACACCCATCTGTGGCAGTTGTTCAATCGGCAGGGATATGTAGGCTACAGAGGCCTCTCATGAGGTGAAAGGAGTCCTAGCCCCACACAGACCCCTCCACACAGGCTTCCAGAGCTGGGAAGAGAAGTCCCTGTTACCTTTGGGCTGTAAAAACCAGCAGGGATTGTGGCTGAGTGACGGGGAGGCTATTCTTCTTAAAGGGCCTGTGCACAGACTTACGTACTTGGACTTGTTCCCTGTCTCTGAGCTCCAGTACTAGGGTAGCAGTTCGGCAAGAGGAGGGACCCAGGGACATACGGGGAGGAACTGGATTGTCTGGCACCAGAGCAAGAATTCGGGGGCAGCTTTCTCCCAGATGGGGTGCTCGCAGGGGTCATTGTTCTTACACTGAGACCTCCCCTGTCATAGAGTTGGCTGACAGCATATCTGAGTTCCCACCAGCCTGGCTCACAATGTTTGCTGTCCTGGTGATTCCCTGAGATACCGCTCCACCCGATTTATAGCCCCACCCAACCTGTTTGCAATGACTTTTCCATATGAATGGCCTGTACTGGCTCGGGCTTTAGACTTTCTTAAAATCTCTCAAATCAGCAGCAGTTGGCGTTAGCATGCCCCATTCCTCTTAATAAGAGGCCCCTGGGGGCCCAGCCCTGGTAACAGCCTGCCTTGTTTCTCAGCTTGGCCTCTCCTGGGCACTTCTAAGCCCAACATAAGTAGCAGCCATTTGCAGCTTGCGCTGTGCTCCTGACAGGTGGCCCCAGAGCCAGTGGCTGACTTTGCACCTCCAGTGGGGGCCCTGAGCCAGTTCATCCAGTGGACAGCTTTAGATAACACCAGATTGCAACTCTAAACATCCATAAGTGACACAATCAGGGGCAGCTTCAGTGAGAAGCAAAGGCCCACTGAAGCAAGTCCTGCTCCATAGGGGTCTTCTGCACAACATCTCTTCCTTCCACTGTAGTCAAAGCTGGTCCTCACAGCCAATTGGCCTGGATGTCAGTTCCTCCCAGTGACACCAACAGCAATCAAGGTTCAACTACAGCAAGACAGTGCACACAGCCCACACAGGGTGCACCTAGATTGCCCAGCTCAGATTATTGGGGAAGCTGAGCCACTGGGCCTACAGGACACCTACTACTCTAGGTCACTCTACCAACTCCAGGAGGCATAGCAGCTCTACCTAATACATAGAAATAAACACAGGGAGGCAGCAAAAATGTGGAGACAAAGAAACATGTCACAAATGGAAGAATAGAAGAAATATCCAGAAAAAAAAAAAAAAAACCCTAAATGAAATGGAAGCAAACATACTACTAGATACAGAGTTCAAAACAATGGTTATAAAGATTCTCAAAGATCTTAATGAGAGCATCAGGGGCTTAGTGAGAATTTCAAGGATCTTAATGAGAATTTCAAGAAAATTAGTGAGAACATCAAGGACATTAAAAAGGACAAGTCAGAAATTAAGCGTACACTAACTGAAATAACAAATAATTTACAGAGATTCAACAGTAGAATAGAGAATGCTGAGAATCAAATCACCGATTTGGAATATGAGGAAGGAAAAAACACTCAATCACAAGAGCAAAAAGAAAAAATAATTAGAAAATACAAAGAGCATGTAAGAAGCCTCTGGGGCAACTTCAAGTGTACCAACATTCACATCATGGGGGTGCCAGAAGGAGAAGAGAGAGAGCAAGATCTTGAAAAGCTATTTGAATTTTGTATATTTTCAGAAACAACTCAGAGACCATGTGGATTCCGGCAACATAGAGAAATTGTCAGGACCGCTCCAGCCATGCAGACAGAAGAGAAGCAGTCCAGAGATGGAAGACACTGATGTTGCCTTGCCACACTAGCAGCCAGCAGCTGTGCGTCACTGCAGGTTGCCCAGGACCAAACCAGAGAGGATCAGACCTGCATTACCACTATTTGTCCACCATCTAGAACTGAAATATCATTGCTGATATGTACACATAAGGCACTGTTTGACATTGAAATTAGGTCTCAAAAGAATTGTTGGCCCAGAAAAAAGAAAAGAAAAAAAAGAAAAGCTATTTGAAGAAATAATGACAGAAGCTTCCATAACTTGATGAAGTAAATTGACATACAAGTCCAGGAAGTGCAGAGAATCCCAAACAAGATGAACCCAAAGAGGCTCACACCAACACATCATAATTAAAGTTAAAAACAAAGAGAAAATCTTTTTAAAAGTTAAAGAATCATAAAAGCAGCAAGAGAAAAGCAGTTAGTTACCTATAGGGAAGCTCCCATAAAATTGTCAACTAAGCCCAGTTGGTGTGGCTCAATGGTTGATCATCAACCTATGAACCAGGAGGGTATATGCCTGAGTTTCAGGCTTGATTCCTGATGTAGGGTGTGCAGGAGGCAGCCGATTGATGATTTTTTTCTCATCATTGATGTTTCTATCTCTCTCCCTCTCCCTTCTTCTCTGAAATAAATAGAAATATATATTTTTTGTAAAATGTCTGCTGATTTCTCAACATAAACTTTGCTGGCCGAAGGAATTGGAAAGAAATATTCAGTGATGAAAAACAAGAATCTCTACCAAGGAAAACCAAGATTACTCTACCCAGCAAAGCTATTATTTAGAGATGAAGGACAGATAAAGAACTTCCTAGACCAGGACAAGCTAAAGGAGTTCATCACCACCAAACTAGTATTACAAGAAATGTTGAAGGATCTTCTTTAAAGAGAAGAATACGGAAGATAAAAAATATGAATAATAAAATGTCAATAAATAAATATCTATCAACAATTACTATATTTTTTTTCTTTTCTTTTTTTGATCTTTTTTTTTTTAAAACAAATCTTTATTGTTCAGATTATTACAGGTGTTACTCTTCCCCGCCCCATATCTCCCCTCCACCTGATTCCCAATCACACCCCATGCCCTTACCCCCGCCACTATCTTTATCCATAGGTATAAGATTTTTGCCCAATCTCTTCCCACACCCTTCAGACTCCTTTCCCCCTGAGAATTGTTAGTCCAATCCCTTTCTATGTCCCTTATTCCATTATATTCACCAATCCATTTTGTTCTTCAGATTTTTTATTCACTTGATTTTTAGATTCACTTGTTGGTGGGTATGTATTTGAGGTCTTTTTGTTGTTCATAATTTTTACCTTTACCTTTTTCTTCTTTTTCCTCTTCTTAAAGAATACTCTTCAACATTTCATGTAATCCTGGTTTGGTGTTGATGAACTCCTTTAACTTTTTCTTGTCTGTGAAGCTCTTTATTTGACCTTCAATTCTGAATGACAGCTTTGCTGGATAGAGTAATCTTAGTTGTAGGTTCTTGTTGTTCATCATTTTGAATATTTCTTGCCACTCCCTTCTGGCCTGCATAGTTTCTGTAGAGAAATCAGCTGACAGTCGCATGGGTACTCTCTTGTAGGTAACTAGCTGTTTTTCTCTTGCTGCTTGTAAGATTTTCTCTTTGTCTTTTGCCCTTGGAATTTTAATTATAATGTGTCTTGGTGTGGTCCTCTTTGGATTACTCTTGTTTAGGGTTCTGTACGCTTCTTGTTCTTATAAGTCTATTTTTTCACCAGGTAGGGGAAGTTTTCTGTCATTATTTCTTTCAATATGCTTTCAATACCCTGCTCGCTCTCTTCTTCTGGCACCCCAAAAATCCAGATGTTGGTACGCTTGAAGTTGTCCCAAAGGCTCCTTACACTATCCTCACACTTACACTATCCTCACACTTTTGGATTCTTCTTTCTTTTTGCCCCTCCTTGGGTGATTTTTGCTTTCTTATATTCCAGATCTTTGTTTTGATTCTTGGGCATGTTGGTCTATAGTTGAGTTTCTGTATATTCTTTATTTCAGATTGTGTATGCTTAATTTCTGGCTGGTCCTTTTCCATTTTTTATTTTTATTTTTGAATTCTCACTAAGGTCCTTGAGGCCTCACAAAGCTTCTTGGAGGTCTCATTGAGTTTCTCAGTGGTTTTTAGAAGATTCTTGAGTAACCTTATAAATGTGATTCTGAACTCTGTGTTGTCCAGTTGTTTATTTTCCTCTATCTCTCCCATTCGTGGCATGCTTCTGTGTCTCCTCATTTTGGCTGCCTCCATGTGTTGATGGAGTGGCTTTGTGTGGTAGGTGATCTATAGGGGCCAGTAGCTCAGCTTCCCCAATCACCTGAGGTGGTTGCTTTTGGTATATCCATTTGTGGGCTGAGTGCAGTCTTGGTGTAATTAAGCCTTGGTTTCTGTTGGTACACTGGGAGGAATTGACCTCCAGGCCACTTGTCTGTGAGGATCTGCTGTGTCTATACTGGAGGAACTGCTGCGCTGGAGATGCGCCTTGTTTTAGTGGGGCTTTGGTGCTCACTGAGTCCGTCTCCTGAATGTGTCACTTATGGGTGTGAGGGGTTAAAACTGAGCACTAGGAACACTGGCTTCTGAGTCTCCAATGGGGTACAGTTCAGCTACTGTCTGAGGCCTCCCTGCAGGAGATACTGGGAGAACCACAGTCCTTTCCTCCTTGGACTTTAACAGTTTGTTAGGTTAGACTGCAACATAGAGGGCCATTCATATGCAAAAGCCACTGCTTGGAGCTTGGGTGTGTTGTTTATAGGTTGCACAGGGTGGAGTCTCAGGGCCTCACTAGGCTGGTGTGTGGCCAACAGCAATGGCTGTCTGTCCGTCCACTGCCTCTCCGAGCGAGTCTCAGTGTCTCCCCGCATCTTGTGCTCCCCGCACAGCAAACAAATATTCCTGTGTGCAGCTCTGCAAGCAAGCCACCCTCACTTTCTGACCCGATGGCAGACAGTCTAGCCTCTCTCCAGAAACTGGATTTCAGAGAGATCTGGAGCTTGTCTCTCTTTGGGTTGAAGAAAGCAATGCCCTCTGCCAGCCAGGATCCACTGCCAGCCCATATTGCGTCCTCGCCCCCTACTTCAGTTTTTCAGCGCTTGTGCCCTGAATTCTCCTCTTTCTCTTTCAGTCTGGTTGTAGGGCTTCCTTTAAGCCAGCTTTCCCTTGGGTTTTGGGTGATAGAATTTTATTTTTTAGTTTTATTTTTGAAATTGTTGTGCATGGCAGCAGATTAGGTGTGTTTACCTACGCCGCCATCTTTGTTCCTCAACAATTACTTCAAATGCAAATGGATTAAATGCTCTAGTCAAAATTCGCAGGGTACCTGAATGAATAGTAAAATATGACCCTTACATATACTGTCTACAAGGGACCCACTTCAGATGGAAAGGCACACACACATTGAAAGTAAAGGGATGGAAAAAAAAGATTCCATGAAAATGGAAACACAAAAGCTGTGGCAGCAATACACTCAAAAATAGAGATTGAAAAACAAAATAAAAGGACAAGCAGAACAGAAACAGACTCATAGATGCAGAAAACATTTTGATAGTTGCCAGATGGGAGGGGGGTTGGAGAATGAATGGGTGAAAAAGGTGGAGAAGTAAAAGTTTGTAGTTACAGGATAATCATGGGGATGTTAAAGTACAACATGGAGAGTATAGTCAGTAATATTCTAAAAGCTATATATGGTGTCAGATAGATTTATTGGGGTGATCACCTACTAAGTTATATAATGTCTGATCACTGGCTTGCACACTTCAAACAAATATAATATTGTATGTCAACTGTAATTGAAAAATTAAAAATAATTTAACCAGCCAAAACCAGTTTGGCTCAGTGGATAGAGCGTCGGTCTGCGGACTGAAAGGTCCCAGGTTCATTCCAGTCAAGGGCATGTACATTGGTTGTGGGCATATCCCCAGTAAGGGGTGTGCAAGAGGCAGCTGGTCGATGTTTCCCTCTCATGTTTCTCTCTCATCGATGTTTCTAGCTCTCTATCCCTCTCCCTCTCTGTAAAAAAAAAAAAAAAAAAAAAAAAAAAAAAAAAAAAAAATCAATAAAATATATTAAAAAAACTAATTTAACCAACCATGTTGGTTAATGTTTACTGTATTGCAATGTGGTAGACGTGACCTGGCGTCCCACACTCAGTAGGAAAAGTACATCAGGGAGGAAAAATGAAGTGGAAGTGCTGTGGGAAGAAAGAAAAAGTGTAGTTTACCATCATCTTCCTCCACGGGAGCCACTGTAGTTACACCTTCATCTCTCCCTCGGTGTCCTAGGTTCCCGCGGGAAAACGGAGGGGTCTGTTTAGTTAGGACCCTCTTAACAGCCTCCTGCTGAGTGTGAGCTCACACTTGTGAAGGTGGTAAGCCAGTCCTTGAGGCCTATATCTCCCTGTTTTAGAAACCTAGTTGTTGTTTTTTTTTAAAATATATTTTATTGATATTTTACAGAGAGGAAGAGAGAGGCATAGAGAGTTAGAAACATCCATGAGAGAGAATCATCGAACAGCTGCCTCTTCCACACCCCCTACTGGGGATATGCCCGCAACCAAGGTATATGCCCTTGACCAGAATCGAACCTGGGACCTTTCAGTCTGCAGGCTGACGCTCTATCCACTGAGCCAAACCAGTTTTGGCTAGACACCTTGGTTTTAGCTGCTCATTCCAAATGTCTATCAAATCATTACTCTGAGAATGAAAGTGTGTTCCTGGGTCTGAGAAATGTAACTCCGGGGTCCAAATCATTGCACTCTCTCTTGTTCTGGTCCTTTTGGGATATTTTGAGAATTATCTACCACTGGGCATCTGATCCTAGTCCAGAGGAGGTGTTCCTGTCCGGCCCCACTGGTGGCGTCTGAGTCTCCACATCAGTCAGAGCGTACGCATGGCCTTCCCCCAGGAGTCTGCCCGAAGCCCTCTTCAGCTGTCCCTCTTATGGGCAGACAGACTGTTCTTGTTAGCATGTGGTGCTTCAGCGAGTGCACGTGGAACCTTCTAGATTCAGCCACCTCTGCATTGCTGCAGCCTTCCAGTGTCCACTGGTTTAGGAACCCAAGTGGCCACCTCACACGAGGACACTGAGATAGCCACTGGCTGGCCCAGGTACCTTCTGAGGAAGGAAGGGCTTCTTCTGCTGCTGCTTCTTCTTCTTCTTCTTCTTCTTCTTCTTCTTCTTCTTCTTCTTTAATATATTTTTTATTGATTTTTTACTGAGAGGAAGAGAGAGGGATAGAAAGATAGAAACATCGATGAGAGAGAATCATCGATCAGCTGCCTCTTGCACACCCCCTACTGGGGATGTGCCCGCAACCAAGGTACATGCCCTTGACCGGAATCAAACCTGGGACCTTTCAGTCCGCAGGCCGACGCTCTATCCACTGAGCCAAACCGGTTTCGGTGGAAGGGCTTCTTGTGACTGGCATCCATGTCTTCTGCTTTAAAGTGCCCCTCCAGTTCCCATGATAACTCCATGGGACTGTGCCACATGGGGCATTGCTATTATAGACCAAGTTTCCGTTGACCTTCTGCTGGACCCTGTGGCCAGGTCACAACCACTGACTAAGGTAAGTCAGACCCAACACTGAACCGGGATGTGATTCAGCTCCCCAAGCAGATTTGGTTTTATCATCTTTAACCAGAGTGGCAGCTTGCAAGCAGCGCCTGCTCCTCTGGGCATTGCCATCCTAACCAAGCAGCTCCCTGCTCCCCTGGCCACTGCCGCCTGTTGAGAACTGGGAGAGGGCACACTCCCCAGGTGAGGGCAGTGGCGTCCGGCAGCTCCCTGCTGGCTCCAGTCATTCCCAGGGGAAGAGCGCCGGCCGCTGAAGGGACCGAGAGGCCCCTCCCCTAGGAGCTTGTCTCTGCACAGACCGTGCACCTCACTGCGGTCTCTCTGGCGCCTCCCTGGGGAGCAGGTCTCCAGGTATCGTGGGCATCTCAGGTCCCAAGGTGCCCCTACGGCTTTCAGTCGCAGGGGTGGTTCCCGTTAATGTCTGATAGCAGGCTGGCCATGGCCTCCCCGTAGCCATTCCAGTCCAAAGTCTCAGCAGCCACGCCGGGCGGTGCCCACGGTGTTTGCTCTCTGCCCAGCCTGTGTGTCCGGGGGATGAGGTGGTGTGGACTCTGGCAGCATGAGGGTTATCGCCTTGGCGTCCAGTTAATATTGCTGATGGCAGATTTGTAAGCCTTCGATTTATGGCACAAGGCGGGTAACCATAAATGACTTATGGCACGAGGCAGAGAACCACGCCTGTTTGAACACTCCGGCTTTCCCCTGCGTTTCCACCTGAACCTCAGCTCTTCATCCCGCCGGCCTCTCCAGCAGATGCCGCCCCTTCTAGGGTGGCCCCGTGGCCTTTGTCACCACGGTGCACGGGGGTCTGTGTCACAGAGTCCAAGATGCTTCTCCATCCTCTGACCATCTTGCCCACTCACATGCAGAACTCTGAGTGCCCAGCAGGGGGCATACTTAAGGGACCCGACCCTCTCATCAACATATAATATATTTTTTTTTTAAATAAGTTTTTATTTTTCATATTATTACAAATGTTCCTTCCCCCCCCCCCACCATTGCTCTCCTCCACCAGGTTCCCACCCCACCCTCTGCCCTTTCCCCTCTCCCCATTGTCCTCATCCATAGGTGCACAGTTTATGTTCAGTCTCTTCCCACGCCCCCCTCTCCCCTTTTCCCCAAGAATCGTCAGTTCACTCCCCTTCCATACCTCTGATTCTATTATATTCAACAGTTAATATTGTTCATCAGATTTTTTTAATTTCCTTGGTTTTTAGATTCACTTGTTGATAATTACGTATTTGTTGTTCATAATTTTTATCTTTGTTTACTTTCTCTTCTGAAAGAACCCCCTTCAGCAATTCATATAATTCTGGTTTGGTGGTGATGAACTCCTTTAGCTTTTTTTTATTAGTGAAGCTCTTTATCTGGCCTTCGATTCTGAGTGATAGCTTCGCCGGGTAGCTTATTTTTGGCTGTAGGTTCTTGCTATTCATCACCTTGTATATTTCTTGCCATTCCCTTCTGGCCTGCATGGTTTCTGTTGAGAAGTCAGCTGACAATCGTATAGGTGCTCCTTTATAAGTTACTACCTTCTTTGCTCTTGCTTCTTTTAATATTCTCTCTTTATCTTTTGCTCTTGGAATTTTAATAATGATGTGTCTCGGTGTGGTCCTCTTTGGATTCCTTTTGTTTGGAGTTCTGTGCACTTCCTGGACTTGTAAGTCAAATTCTTTCACCAGGTGGGGGAAGTTTTCTGTCACTATTTCTTTCAGTATGTTTTCGATATCTTGCTCTCTCTCATCTTCTGGAACCCCCATAATTCTGATGTTGGTTCGCTTGAAGTTGTCCCAGAGGTTTCTTACATTATCTTCAATTTTCTGGATTCTCTTGCCTTCTAGCTTCTGTGGAGGAGTGTCTTCTGGCTCTTTATGTTCCAAATCTTTGACTTGATTCTTGCGATCTTCCCTTCTGTTTTTAGGACTCTGTAGAATATTTTTTATTTCAGACAATGTATTCTTTATTTCTTGTTGTTCCCTTATCATTTCTTGATGGTCTCTTTTCATATCCTCATAGGCCTTATCCATCTTTTCTAGGAAATTCTTGAAAAACCTTATAAGCGTAGATTTGAACTCTATATCCAGACGCTTTTTGTCCTCCATTTCTTTCATTTGTGATCTATTTTGTTGTCGCATTTCGCAGTTACAGATGGGACGGGATTTCAGGGTGGAGCCTGCAGCTTTGGCTTCCGTCAGCCCCGCCCTATGCGGGTCCTTCAGTGCTCGCTGCCGGCGCCTCTGAGAGAAAGGTGCCCTCGATTTTCGCCTGCTGCCAAACAGTTTATGCTCTCCCACAATGAGCCCGGTATTGGGGTTCAGTTCAGTTGGAAGTGGAGTTGGAGGTGGCGTTCACAGCAGTCTGGAGCCCCAGTCTCCTTCCCGTCAGGGCAATCCCGCGGCACAGCCGACCGTCCCTTCTCTGGGGGCAGTGTGCGCGCCTCCGGGACCTCCTTTCTCCGCTACCCCGGGGTTCCGACTTACAGCCCAGCTCCCTATGGCTGAGCCTGAGTCCCCGGGGTCTGGCCCAGAACGGGGGTTCAGAGCAGTGAGGGGCCCAGCACAGTCGGAGTTTTATCTCCTTTCCGCTAGGGAACGCCCGCCAGGCACTCGGCCTCCCTCCTCTCCGGCTCAGTCCTCTTCGCGTGCGCCGCGTGTCTCCGTACCTTGGGCTTTTACAGCTCCTCCGTGCTTCCTTCTGGTTTTCTCCTTGCTTCTTGTTGTAGGATTTCCAGTCAGTCGACTTTCCTGTAGTTCTGGGTAATGTCCATTTTATATTTTAGTTGTATTTTATTAAAATTGTTGTGTGCGGCTGCGGCTAGTTGCCTACCCGAGCAGCCATCTTGGATTCTCCAACATATAATATTTTTAAAAAATATATTTGAATTGATTTCAGAGAGGAAGGGAGAGGGAGGGAGAGATAGAAACATCAATGATGAGAATCATTAATTGACTGCCTCCTGCACGCCCCCCCCCCCCCATTGGGGATTGAACCCACAACTCAGGCATGTGCCCTTGATCGGGAATCGAACTTCCTGGTTCATAGGTTGATCCTCAACCACTGAGCCACACTGGCTGAGCTATCCCTGCTATTTTCAGTGGTGTGCTGTAAGAATTTTAAAACATGCAACATCAGGGGCACTGGCCCCTTTTCCCTTAGATTGTTAAATTTAAAATTACCACTGCCATCACAATAGCTGTCTGGTGTGGATGAATCAGATCGGCAGAAGATGTATTTGGGTGTGCTGCCGAAGTGTAGTGACTTGTTTGTGTACGCCATGAGGTGACAAAGGTTGGACAGCGCTGACCTAGTCCCTTCGCTTGGGAACCTTCTTCCTTATCTGTTGCTTCAAATATTTGCTCCTTAGGAAATGGCTCTGGGACCAGGGCCTTGTCCCCAGCGGCCAGGAGCGGCCAGGATCAGGTCTCCCCAGCACACTGCTTGGCCGGCCCTGGGATGAGAAGCTTTGGTTTGAACTGGCCAGGACCCAGGCTTGGCTCATCTCTCACTTTCATTTTTTTAAAAATATATTTTATTGATTTTTTATTCAGAGAGAAAGGGAGAGAGTTAGGAACATCGATGAGAGAGAGTCATCAACCAGCTGCCTCTTGCACACCCCCTACCGGGGATGTGCCTGCAACCAAGGTACATGCCCTTGACCGGAATCGAACCCAGGACCCTTCAGTCCCCAAGCCGACGCTCTATCCATTGAGCCAAACCGGTCCCGGCTCTCACTTTCATTTTTGCTCTTGTAAATAATCATCTTCAAGGGATTTTGTTTTTTTGTGTTTTTTTTTTGTTTTTTTGTTTTTTTTAAAATATATTTTATTGATTTTGTACAGAGAGGAAGGGAGAGAGAGATAGAGAGTTAGAAACATCGATGAGAAAGAGTCATCGATCAGCTGCCTCTTGCACACCCCCTACTGGGGATATGCCCGCAACCAAGGTACATGCCCTTGACCGGAATCGAACCCGGGTCCTTCAGTCCCCAAGCCAACGCTCTATCCATTGAGCCAAACCGGTCTCGGCGGATTTTGTTTTTAAACCTTTCTTATTATTTTGCATTTTCTTTTTCATTTTATTTATTACTAGAGGCCTGGTGCACAAAATTCATGCAGGAGTGCAGTCCTTAGGCCTGGCCGGAAATTGAAGCACGAGCATCTGGCGTGGAAGGGCAGGTCCCAGCTGACCTCTGAGCCCTGGGCAGCACCTGGGCTCCCACTCACACTCTCCTTGGCCTGGCATTGTCTGCTCCCCTGCTCCATCATCCCGCTGAGGTCCCGCCTAGTCAAGGGCACAGTCCCCAGTATGACTACCCCAGTACTACTGCCCGTCAGGGCCGGCAGCACCTCCACTGCTGCCCGCTGCCAGCACCACATTGCTGACACCTGCCATGTTCCACGCCACCCCCTGGTGGTCAGCACACACCATAGCAAGTGGTGGGACTCCGGTCTCCCAGTCAAACTCCTGTTCAAATGACTGCCCAAGGGGACAATTTGCATGTCAGGCTTTTATTATATAGGATTGTTTTATTGTTGCCTCTATTACAGACGTCCCCCATTCCTCCTCCCCCAATTTGCCTTTCTCCACCTCCCCCTGCCCAGGCCTTCACCACCCTATTGTCTGTGTCCATGGGCTGTGCATAGATGCACATATGTTTGCTGGTTAATCTCTTCCCATCCTTCCCTCTCTACTCCCCTCTGAGATCTGTCAGTCTGTTCCATGCATCTATCCCTCTAGTCCTATTTTGTTCATCAGTTTATTTTGCTCATTAGATTCCACTTATGAGTGGGATCATGTGATTCTTGTCTTTCTCTGACTGGCTTATTTCGCTTAGCGTGAGGCTCTCCAGGTCCCTCCATATTGTCGCTTCTTTTTTACAGCTGTTCAGTACTTCGTGGTGTAGATGTACCACAGCTTTTAACCCACTCACCTACTCATGGGCACTCAGGCTGTTTCCAGATCTTAGCTACTGTAAATTGTGCTGACTGGTGTTTCAAGCTTCTTAGCATGTATGCCTAGAAGTGGGACCACTGGGTCAAAAGGCAGTTCCACTTTAAATTTTTTGAGGAAACGCCATACTGTTCTGCACAGCGGCTCACAGTCTGCATGCCCTAGCAGTGCAGGAGGCTCCCGCTGTACTTAGCATTTTCTGATGCGCTCAGTGAGCCCGCTCCCTGGGGGCCGCATCCAGCGTCTTTAAATCCCACGGTGGTTGTTACCTTCAGCACCGATCCCAGCACAACTGCGGTTCTAACCTGGGTGCCCATGGCCGCCAGGAGCGAAAGGTCCTTGCCCTCTGCGTGTCAGCTCACTGTCCCTGAGCCCCGGGGCTCAGGGAGGTGAGGCATCCTAGGAAGGCACATGTTTCCTAACACTCCCTCAATGCTCCAGCGCAGGCTGGCACTAACCTGCTGGCTCTGACGCCACCCCCAGGTCAAGGGCACAGTCCCCAGTACGACTGCCCCTCCTCGGCACCAGTGCGAAGCTCAGGGGGCCCCACGCTAACCCCACTTCTGGCCAACTGGCTGCAGTGCAGGCATTTGCACCAAGCCCCTCGGCTCGTCGTTTTGCTCTGTAGCGTCTTTGTCACTGGAACCCAGGCCAAGCCCGATATTTCATGCTAATAATGGGGTTTATGGCAGAGGCCAAGGGTCACCCTCTATCACCCTGACCTTCATGACTCAGGTCAGCCATGTGGACACGCCGTTCCCCTGGAACTGACCCAGGAGGAACCGGAGGCACGCCCGGGAGCTCCCCGCTGGGAAACGGGTGTGTCTGTCACCCATGCAGCGGCCCGGGCGGAGCGGCAGCCTCGCCCTTTCCTGACCATGTCTGCACCCCTCACTGTGAGACCAGTGCTGGAGACCCCGTGTGAGCGCTGGGGAGACACCGTGTGAGCGCTGGGGAGACCCCGTGTGAGCACTGGGGAGACCCCGTGTGAGCGCTGGGGAGACCCCGTGTGAGCGCTGGGGAGACCCCGTGTGAGCGCTGGAGAGACCCCGTGTGAGCGCTGGAGACCCTGTGTGAGCGCTGGAGACCCCGTGTGAGCGATGGGGAGACCCCGTGTGAGCGATGGAGAGACCCCGTGTGAGCGCTGGAGAGACCCCGTGTGAGCGCTGGAGAGACCCCGTGTGAGCGATGGGGAGACCCCGTGTGAGCGCTGGGGAGACCCCGTGTGAGCGCTGGGGAGACCCCGTGTGAGCGATGGAGAGACCCCGTGTGAGCGATGGGGAGACCCCGTGTGAGCGCTGGAAAGACCCCGTGTGAGCGCTGGAGACCCTGTGTGAGCGATGGGGAGACCCCGTGTGAGCGCTGGAAAGACCCCCTGTGAGCGCTGGAGACCCTGTGTGAGCGATGGAGAGACCCCCTGTGAGCGCTGGAGAGACCCCGTGTGAGCGATGGGGAGACCCCGTGTGAGCGATGGAGAGACCCCGTGTGAGCGCTGGAGAGACCCCGTGTGAGCGATGGAGAGACCCCGTGTGAGCGATGGGGAGACCCCGTGTGAGCGATGGAGAGACCCCGTGTGAGCGATGGAGAGACCCCGTGTGAGCGATGGGGAGACCCCGTGTGAGCGATGGAGAGACCCCGTGTGAGCGATGGGGAGACCCCGTGTGAGCGCTGGAGAGACCCCGTGTGAGCGATGGAGAGACCCCGTGTGAGCGCTGGAGAGACCCCGTGTGAGCGATGGGGAGACCCCGTGTGAGCGATGGAGAGACCCTGTGTGAGCGCTGGAGACCCTGTGTGAGCGCTGGTGAGACCCTGTGTGAGCGCTGGGGAGACCCTGTGTGAGCGGGGAGGCCCGTGTGAGCGGGGAGGCCTGAAGCTAAGGTGGGCCAGGACCCTGACCGCACACTGTCTGTGCTTCCCTTTCTGAGATCCCTCTTCCAACCGCTCAGGACTACATCTATGAATTATGCCAGATACACCCTTTCCTTTCAAAATATATATTTTTAAAAATATATATTTTATTGATTTTTAACAGAGAGAAAGGGAGAGAGATAGAGAGCTAGAAACGTCGATGAGAAAGAAACATCGACCAGCTGCCTCCTGCACACCCCCCACCGGGGATGTGCCCACAACCAAGATACATGCCCTTGACTGGAATCGAACCTGGGACCTTTCAGTCCGCAGACCGACGCTCTACCACTGAGCCAAACCGGCTTCGGCCAAAAGATATTTTTTAAAATTTGATTTCAGAGGCAGGGAGAGGGAGAGAGACAGAAACATCATTGATGAGAATTACTGATTGGCTGCCTCCTGCAGGCCCCACTCCAGGGATTGAGACCACAACCTGGGCCTGTGCCCTAGGAATCAAACCATGACCTCCACACTCAACTGCCGAGCCGCAATCAACCACCAGCAAGTCCAATCACTCAGCCTTCCAAACAGCCCCCACACTGAACGCTTCTCGCCTTTCTGGTCCTACATGGAGGCCCGCCCGGCCCCTCTCCCGGAGCCTCACCACCTCCCGCCGGTCCCGATCCCGTCTGCCCAGCCGCCCGGCCTCCTCCCGGACCCTGTGCGGCCTCAGCCCCGCGTGCTGCCCCCAGGCCTGGCCTGTCCCTCCCAGAGCCCGCGGCGCCCGCATCGCCTCCTGAGACCCCTCGTCTGACACGCTCTCCTCCCAGCCCCAGAGCGGCCCTGACTTCCTTCACTTTTCATGGTGCTTCTAGCGCCCGCCTGCCCGTGGCTTCTGTTGGGTTCCAGGCAGGCGAGGCTAGGCCGAAGAGGTGCGGCCTCGTTTTTCTTGTTTCCCAGCAGCCAGGGCGCAGAGCTCACCAACCTTTGTTCTGGGAGTGGACGCCCCGGCCTGGGAGGCAGAGGCCGCATCTCCAGGATGTGCAGGTGGAAGCGATGGCCCTGAAAGCCCTTCAATTGTCCTTCGTCATAGGGGTCAGGGGGGGAGGTGCCCACTCCTACCTCTCATGGGGGGGTGCCCACTCCCACCTCTCACAAGGCGGGGGCAGCGCCTCCTGGGCGCCCAGCCCCAGGCCCAGCAGCAGCAGCAGGCACAGCTGGCAGGTACTCATGGTGGCCACGCTGCAGCCAGTGAGCCAGGAGCCCTTTCCAGTCCCTGAACCCCCTCCCACATCCAGGCTCGCAGAACACTTTCTAGAAAAACCCTGAGGACAGCCCTGTGGGTTCAAGGAGCAGCTGGAAGGGAGGGAGGGAGGGAAGGGCCTGGGTGGGTGCACAAGCGGCCAGCAGGGTTCCAGGGCAGTGCGCTCCCACACGGGCCTCGCCCTGCAGAGCCCGCTCCACTGGGACCCAGCCTCCGCCCTGCCTCAGGCCTGAGCCCATCCCACCCCAGCTCCTGGCCTCCGCCTCCCCACCAGCCCCAGCGGCCATCCCGGCTCCTACCTCCCATTGGGGTGGAGGGGGGGAGTGCCCACTCCTACCTCTCACGGGGGGCAGGTACCCACTCCTACCTCTCACGGGGGCAGGTACCTACTCCTACCTCTCACGAGGGGGGGCAGAGGGGTGCCCAATCCTACCTGTCACAAGGCGGGGGCAGCGCCTCCTGGGCGCCCAGCCCCAGGCCCAGCAGCAGCAGCAGGCACAGCTGGCAGGTGCTCATGGTGGCCACGCTGCAGGCAGTGAGCGAGCTCAGGCAGCTCCTGCCCTGGGCACGCCTGGCCCACCTGCCAAGGCGGCAAAGTCCACGTGGGAGGCGTGGCCCCTGAGGGGAGCCAAGGAGGCAGCGGCCGGCGTGCCAGCAGCGGCCTGTGGCAGGCAGGGGATTGGCGCTGCCTCAGGAAGGTCACGCCTCGCTCGGCACCGGGAAGACGAGCCAAAGGGGCAGAGGGTGTGGGCCGGGCCGGGCTGCAGCCGGGGCCCAGGGCGATGGCTCGGCCCCGAGAGGAGACGGGAGGGGAGGCCCACTGCCCGCCGCCACCTGAGCAGTGAGTGCCCGGTGCCGCAGGACGGTCTGTGATCTTCCCTTATGCCCGGTCACTGTCCAGGGTGCACGGAGGGCCTGGCAGTGTGGGCTGCGACCGACGGCCGGGCCCTGTCCCCCCGCGTCCCCCCAAACTCCCCTCCTGCCACCTGCCCCCAGATGCTCGTACTTCCTTCCTTTTTGAAACTTAACTTTATTGTGGTTAAGTACATGTAACACAAAATTTGCCATTTCAACCTGTTTTTGTTGTTGTTAATCTTCACTCAAGTCTATTTTTTCCATTGACTTTTCCCCCCTCTTTTTTCCCCATTGATTTTTAGAGAGAGTGGAAGGGAGTGAGGGAAAGAGAAGAGAGAAACAGTGACATGAGAGAGACACATCCACTGGTTGCCTCCCACAGGAGCTCCAGCTGGGCCGGTATCTAACCTGCAACCCAGGTATGTGCCCTCAACCATAAATCGAACCCATGACTCTTTGGTGCCTGGCAGATACTCTAATCATTGAGCAACACTGGTCAAGGCTCACCATTTTTAAGAGCACAATTCAATTCAATGTATGCCTCATTACAATTTTCCCCATCATCTATTTCCTAACTTAAAAAAATTTTTTTTTTATTGATTTCAGAGAGGAAGGGAGAAAGATAGAAATATAGAGACATCAATGATGAGAGAGAATCACCAATTGGCTGCCTCCCGCAACCCCCCTCCCCCGACTGGGGGGATCGAGTCTGCAACCCGGGCATGTGCCCTTGGCTGGAATGGAACTTTGGACCCTTCAGTCCACAGGCCGATGCTCCATCCACTGAGCCAAACCAGCCAGGGCCCAAACTTTTTCTAATGATCCTGTTGTGGGGTCAAACCCTGGGTTTAAAATAAGACCACCAGCCGAGACCAGTTTGGCTCAGTGGATAGAGCGTCGGTCTGCGGACTGAAAGATCCCAGGTTCGATTCCGGTCAAGGGCATGTGCCTTGGTTGTGGGCACATCCCCGGTAGGGGGTGTGCAGGAGGTGGCTGATCGATGTTTCTCTCTCATTGATGTTTCTGGCTCTCTCTCCCTCTCTCTTCCTCTCTGTAAAAAGTCAATAAAATATATTTTTAAAAATAAGACCACCAGAGGCTGATGATTTATTTAAAAAAGTAGGCAAAGATTTATTGAAATATCTGGCCAGGACAGCCGTAAGAGCACCACACGCAGGCGGACTCTACACGACTGCACTGCTTCAGGGGCAGGTAGTTCTTTTTAAAGGTTCTGAGAAGGAAAACCCCTATTTTGTAACAAACTGTTGTTTAGAATTTTCTGCTGTTCTTCCTAGACAAAATGTTGCTGTCTAACCTTGTAGGCCAGAGACCAGATATGCCCACAATCTCAATACCATGCCAGGTGTCAAGGCCAGCATCGAGATAACCAATAAGTGCACATAGGGCTGGCTCTTTAATAAAAATTTTTTAAAAAAGGAAGTTCTGACTGCAACTATCCTATTGTTTAAGTAAGTGAAGGTCGAAGTCAGAATAGTAGGGTTAAAATTCAAACAGCAGTTTTTACCCAAGTATGATTGCTACCATATTTCAGATCCCACACAAATACTGAAACTAGTAAGCAATAACTCCACAGCCCCTCCAGCCACAGCCCCTGGGAGCCATATTCTACGTTCAATCTCAACACATCTGCCTGTTCTACGTGTGTCATGGAAGTGGAACCATACAATGTTTGTCCTTTGTGCCCAGTTTATTTCACTTAGCATCATGAAGACTATTCCATTGCGTGAACATATCTGTTCAGCTGTCGTTGGACCATGGGTTGCCTTCACCTTTTGGTTGTGGATCGTGCTGCTATGAACGTGGGTGTAAACAATCCTGGAGACTCGAGGTCAGTCTTTTGAGTGTGTGCCCAGAGGAGGGCTTACGGGGTCACATGGTGACTCAGTGTTTAATTTCTGAGGAACATAGGACAGTGCTCCCCAGTAGCTGTTCCATCTCATATTCTCCCTACTGGTGCACGATGGCTCCAGTCTATCCATTCCCAACACTTGTTCTTTTCTTTTTCTAATATATATATCTTTATTGATTTTAGAGAGGAAGGGTAAGGGATACAGAGACAGAAACATCAATGATGAGAGAGAATCATTACTGGCTGCCACCTGCATGCCCCCCTAACTCAGGGGGATCGAGGCCACAACCCTGGCATGTGCCCTTGTCCAGAATCAAACCTGGGACCTTTCAGTCTGCTGATCGACACTCTATCCATTGAGCCAAACCAGTGAAGGCAACACCTGTTCTTTTCTGTGTGTGTGTGTTTAAATTCTTTGCTTTTTTTTTTTTTTTTTTTTTTTAAGTCCTCATCAGAGGATATTTTTCTATTGATTTTTAGAGAGAGAAAAAGACAAAGAGAAACATTGATGTGAGAGAAACATATCGATTGGTTGCCTCCTGAATGAGCCCTGATCAGGGCCTGGCCAGAGAGGAGCCTAAAACCAAGGTTCGTGACTGGAATTGAACCTGGGATCCTTTGGTCCTCAGGTCAGTACTCTGCCACTGAGCCAAACCAGCTAGGGCTGTAGTTATTTTTTAAATAATAGACATCCTAATGAGTAGGAAGTGATGTCTCATTGTTTTTTTTTTCCTTTTCTTTAAAAATAAATCTTTATTGTTCAGATTATTACAGTTGTTCCTCTCCCCCCCCCCCCCCCCATAGCTCCCCTTCACCCGTTCCCACCCCACCCTCTGCCTCCCCCCACCCACTGTCCTCATCCATAGGTGTATATTTGTCCAGGCTCTTCCCACACCCCCACACCCCTTTCCCCCGGAGAATTGTCAGTCCACTCCCTTTCTATGCCCATAATCCTATTATATTCACCAGTTTATTCTGTTCATTAGATTTTTTATTCACTTGATTTTTACATTCACTTGTTGATAGATATGTATTTGTTGTTCATAATTTTTATTTTTACCTTTTTCTTCTTCTTCCTCTTCTTAAAGAATACTTTTCATCATTTCATATAATACTGATTTGACGGTGATGAACTCCTTTAGCTTTTTCTTATCTGGGAAGCTCTTTATCTGACCTTCAATTCTAAATGATAGCTTTGCTGGGTAGAGTAATCTTGGTTGTAGGTTCTTGCTGTTCATCACTTTGAATATTCCTTGTCACTTCCTTCTGGCCAGCATAGTTTCTGTTGAGAAACCAGCTAACAGTCGTATGGGTACTCCCTTGTAGGTAGTAACTGTTTTTCCCTTGCTGCTTTTAATATTCTCTCTTTACCTTTGCCCTTGGCATTTTAATTATGATGTGCCTTGGTGTGGTCCTCTTTGGATTCCTTTTGTTTGGGGGGTTCTCTGCTATTCCTGTACTTATAAGTCTACTTCTTTCACCAGGTGGGGGAAGTTTTCTGTCATTATTTCTTCAAATAGGTTTTCAGTATCTTGCTCTCTCTCTTCTTCTGGCACCCCCATAATTCGGATGTTGGTATGTTTGAAGTTGTCCCAAAGGCTCCTTACACTATCTTCATATTTTTTAATTCTTTTTTATTTTTTATTTTCTGGTTGGGTGTTTTTTGTATTTCATATCTTTGACTTGATTCTTGTGATCCTCTAGTCTGCTATTGGATCTCTGTGTATTATTCTTTATTTCAGTCAGTGTATATTTAATTTCTAGTTGGTCCTTTTTCATATCCTCAAAGGTCTCACTAATTTTATTGGCCTTTTCTAGAAAGTTCTTGAAAAACCTTATAACTGTGGTATTGAACTCTATATCCAGTCATTTGCTTTCCTCCATTTCTTTCATTTGTGACCTGTTTCTTTTTCTCCACATTTTAGCTTCTTCCCTGAGTTGATAGAGTGGCTCTGTGTTCTAGGTGTCCTATATGGCCCTGTGGCTCAGCCTCCGTAATTATCTGAGGTAGACACTCTTGGTACACCCATTTGTGGGCTGTGTGCCTTCATTGTTGTTGGTATCACTGGGAGGAATAGACCTCCAGGCCAATTGGCTGGGAGGATCAGCTGTGTCTACGATGGGAGAACTTCTGTGCTGGAGTCACCCTTATAAGGCAAAACTTGCTTCAGTGGGGCTTTGGTGCTCACTGAGTAGGCTTCCTGAGTGTGTCCCTTATGCATCTGAGGAGTTGTATGTATCTGTTCAGTTTTAACAACATTTGTTAAATAGCATGTCTTTGCCCCCTTTGTCAGATATTTTTTAAAAATATATTTTACTGATTTTTTACAGAGAGGAAGAGAGAGGGATAAAGAGTTGGAAACATCAATGAGATGTGTCCGCACTGGGGAAGTGTCCATAACCAATGTACATGCCCTTGACTGGAATTGAACCTGGGACCTTTCAGTCCGCAGGCTGATGCTCTATCCACTGAGCCAAACCGGTTTTGGCTCCTTTGTCAGATATTAACTAACCACAGAGGCCTGGGTTCCTTTTCGGGCTGTTTTCCTCCACGGACCCATGTGTCTGTTTGTGCCGGTTCTAGGTTGTGTGGGTCATGAGGAGCATAGCTTGATATCAGGGAGAGTAATTCCTCCAACTTTGTTCTCCCTCAGGATTGCTGTGCTGTTTGTGGTCTTCTGTGGTTCCACACAAATGTTTGAATTACTTGTTCTAGTTCTGTGAAATATACCATTTATGTGTTGGTAGGAATTGCATTGAACCTATAGATTGCTTTGGGTAATATTTTAATGATGGTAATTCTTCCTATCCATGAGCACAGGACTTGTTTCCATTTATTTGTATTTTCAATTTCTTCCTTCAGTGTCTTAGAATTTTTAGAACAGGCCTTTTCCCTCCCTGGTTAAAATTATTCCAGATTTATTATTATTTTTTGAGGCAACTATAAATGGAATTGTTTTCTTATCTTCCCTTTCTAGTAGTCCATTGTTGATATATGAAAACTCAACAATATTTATTTCGTATCCTGCTATTCTGCTGAGGCTCCCGTCCCCCGAGGCCTCCCGGGTGGGAGGGAGGGGCGCCCAGGCTGAGGTGCCGGCTCTGCCCCAGGGACAACATCAGGGTCCTGGCCATGGAGCTGGACTTCTGGGCCGAGAAGAGGAATGTCTCTGTGAGTGTGGGGGGGAGGAGCTACGTCCTGAATCACTACCACGTCCCTTATGGGATGCCCAGGTGAGGCCCTGTCTTCACTCCCGAGCGGGTGTCATCAGCCCTGGCAGGAGGGCACGTGCCTCATGCCCCCTCTCAGGGGGCGAGACTGGGGATGGAGCTGCGTCTTAGGAAAGGAGTCCTGGGCTGAAGCTAGTGTGGCCTGCACCACCTTCGCCTCCTCCATGCCACTGGCTTGGCCTTGGAGACCCACAGAGTCTGCAGCCGTGAGTGCCAACGTGGGACAGTGGGTGCCCGTGGGCAGGATACCTTGGTTGGTGTCCTGCTGTTAGAGTCCCAGGGCCTGGGGCTGGAAAAGGGTGCCTCAGGTCTCCTGCCCCTGCCCCTGCTCCTACCACCTCCCCCTGCGGATCAAGACCACTGTTTTGTTGCCCTCAGTTGCACATGGCTGGCTTGGCCACAAGGACACCTGCGCCCGCAGAGTGAGGGGCCCCACGCCCCGGCTGAGTGTGCGGGAGGCGGCATCCCCACACATGGCCACTGGTTTCTGGAGGAAAAGGAAGGTGCTCTGGGCCGGGCGGCAGCCGGTCCTGGTGTCCGTGGTGGCTTCTGCCATGCCTCTTCTCACCTCGCTGCCCACTGTGACCTCACTCTGTGGACAGGGCACCAGCCCAAGGAGGCCGCTCACTCACCCTGCTGGCCCAGCGTCAGCACACAGGTCCTCCTGGGGGGGGGGGGGGGGGCGCTTGCTCTCTCTCTCTCTCTCCCTGGAATCGAGGGGACCAAGAGACTTCTTTTTTTTTCTTTTCAATTTATGTACAATTTATGTTCATCACAGAATTTTTAAAAATAAATATTTTTGATTTCAGAGGGAGAGGGAGACAGAAGCATAAGTGATGAGAGTCATGGATCAGCTGCCTCCCGCACGCCCCACACTGGGTATCGAGCCCGCAGCCCAGGCCTGTGCCCTGACCGGGAATTGAACTGTGACCTCCTGGTTCATAGGTGGATGCTCACCACTGAGCCGCACAGGCCGGGCTCCCTGAAAGACTGTTAAAGCAAAGCAGGTTCCAGGAGCGCCAGTGTGTGGGAGCTGGCACATTCCCAGACACAGGTCTGTGGAGGAGCGGGTGTGGGACCCTTGGTTGCCAGATCTCCCAACCTTTTGAAATAAAAGGAAATACATCTTTTTACTTAAAATGTCCCACACTCTAGCTGAAACCTGGGGGTGATGCCTGCATGCGGGAGGAGTGAGGAGAGGGCCCCTCGCGGGAAAGAAGCCTCAGCTGGCGCCTTGGGCCTGTCACAGCCGGCCCTAACGGATGGAAACGCTCAGAACCCACCCTGTGTGCGGGAATGCTGTCCCGCATGGGAGGCGCCCGCAGAATCCCAGGGCGATGGATAGACAAGCGCCTGTTCTTTTCTTCTGATCTGGACCGCCTCGGCCCACTTGGGGGGCCTGCGGCTCAGAGGGGTTCCTGACCTTCTGGGGGCTCCTCCCAGGTCTGAGCGCCGGGAGCATCGTCAGGGGGAAAGCCACACTAACAGTTCACTCAGCTTGGGTTTGCAGAGGGGCCGCAGCTTGTGGGGAGCACCGAGAAGGGGACCCCGAGATGCCCTCAGCCTCCTAAGTCTCAGAAGCAGCCCTCCTACCCTCCCAGCACCACCCTGCGGCTCTCCCAGGCCCCGACCCAGTGCCTCCTGTAGCAGAGGGACCAGTTCCTCCAGCCCCCAGCACACACTGAGCCCATGGGGCCGGCCGGCTCACTGAGCCCCAGGCGCGGGGCTGCTAGCAGAGGAGCTGCTGGGCTGCTCACTGGGCCATGCAGTCCCCTGGACCCGGAGGAAGCCCATCGGTGATCTCCCTCTCCTGTCTCCCTCCCTGATGTCTCTCCCCCTCCCTGATATCTCTCCCCCTCACTCATGTCTCTCCCTCCCTCATGTCTCTCTCTCTGGAAGCCTGTCCTCAGTGAGGAGTGAGTGAATGAATGAAGGAGTGGGAGGCTTTGCAGTTGCCCTCTGCCCTCCCACCCTCCTGCCTCGGGCACAGAGGCCGCCTGCAGCGGGCGGCGCCTGAGCTGGAGCCGCAGCTAAGGCGGCGCCCATAGGGGGGCAGCCGCCCCGGCCCCTCGGGCGCAGGCCTGGCGCTGGCTCCACGAGGAAAGCGCCCCAAGCCGCTGGCTCCGTCCCGGACCCCCTGGGCGGCGCGGCCGGGAGGGGGAGGCGGCCCCGCAGCTGTCCGTCCCTGCGCTGTGCTCCCTCCTGAGGCGCGTCTTCGACATGTTAACCACCGTCCGTCCGCCGGGCCTGGGCCCGGGGCTGAGCTGGACCGATGGCCGGGTCCGGGTGGGTCCCGTCAGGGCGCAGGCGGGCTGGGGGTTCCGACGGGGGGTGCGGGGGCAGCGGGCCCCCGGTTCCCTCAGCACGGACCCCCCCTCACTCCCACCCCTCTGAGCCATAAAACAGCGCCAGAGAGGCCGCCGGCTGGGCTGGCTCCGGCCGCCGTATGCACTGCGAGGGCGGGCCCCGGAGCCGCTCGGAGCGGGGCGGCGGCCTGACCGCGCCTCCTCTGAGCGGCCCCGCCGCCGCCCCTCAGGCCCCGCCGCCCCGCCGCCCCCTCCTCAGGCCCCGCTGCCGCGCCCGCCGCCGCCCCGCGAGGCCTGAGCGGGAAGCGGAGCGACCGGGCGCCCGCTCTCCTCTGCGCAGGCGCTGCTGCGGCCCGGCGCCCGCCCTCCTCCCTGTGCGCAGGCGCCCTGCAGCCCCCGCCCCGAGACCGCCCGCCGCGCCGGGCCAGGCGCTGTGAGGGGCTCAGGCCCGCCCGGTTCCGCCGCGTCGGGTCCCCGCGCAGACACAACCGTGGTCCCTGAGGCCAGGCTCCTCTCTGAAGAGGGGCGGCCTCCTTCAGGGGCGCGGCCCGAGGAGACGCTGTTTGTGTGGGTCGCCATCCCGGGCACCTGTGCTGAGCCGGGAAGCTGCACCCGCAGCTCAGGGGAGGACGGACCCAGGCCCCGCGGAGAGGCGCCCCAGCGGCCACCGGCCTCGCCTGGGGGCCCCGTCAGCCGGGCCTCGCCTGGGGCCCCGTCAGCCGGGCGCGCCACGCTGCCCTCCAGGAGCCTCCCGTGCGGCCTGCAGCGCACGCCTGGCGGGAGGGCGGCATGGCCGTCCGGGCGCTGCTCCGGCACACGCCCCGGGCGGCGGTCACCCTGTCCGGGCCCGCCTGTGGTGCGGAGGAGCCTCTGCCTGGCCGCCATCGGCATGGAAGCGAAGGTGGACAAGAGCAGCCGCCGGAGCAAGTCTGTCCCGGGTCCCGGCTCAGCGGGAGAGGATTGTCAGGACCCGGGACTTCATCGCCGTAGACCCAGGGGCTCAGGCCTCTCACTCCTCAGGGGAAGGGAATTCCGGGTGCACACCCAGCCTCCTCACCGCTGTCAGCCGGGAATCCGCCCAGACCTGGACCTGGCTGAGCGAAGGCTCCCGCAGGCCCTCCCGCCCGCCGGCCCGCGGGCAGGGCTGCTCCCAGGAGGCAGCTGCCCGCTCCTCAGCCAGGGCTTCCTCTGGCCGCAAGTCCACGGCATGCTCTGCCCCGCGGGTTCTCACATTCTCACCGAGGCACGCGGTTGGTCAGTCGGGGGGCGGGGGCAGGAAGGAAGGAAGGATCTGATGTGGCAACTTCCAGCCTTGGCTCCAGGCTTGGCCACTGAGTGAAGGCTGCTCAGGCGGCGGGAGGGCGCAGGAGGTCTTCTTAGGGCCGATCTCATTGATGTGTGTGATACAGGCTGGCCCGCGGCACAGCCCCTACCCCCAGGCAGACACAACACCTTCTTCCTTCAAATAGGGAAAAACTCAGAGCGCATGGGTCAGTTCAGAGTAGAATGATAAGAAGCATAGGTATGCTTACTTTATCCTATTTTCTTCAGATTTTGTTTTGAAAACAAACATTAACAGCTCCAACTGACACTTCCTGTCCCCTGTCCTGCTTGCATCCTGCCCTCCCCTCAGGGGAAAGTGCCCCCACACGTCTTTATGTTTTTACTGTATGTATTTACAAACAATGGATAGCATCGCTTTGCATGTTATTTTTTATTGTTGTGAATCTACATAACATCGTATTGACAGTTTTCCCCATTTTTAATCTTTAAGATCCTTGCTTTCCATTACCTTCAGTACTTCATGCCATTCCCTTCTGGCCTGTAGTTTCTGATGAGAAATCAGGTGTCAGCCTTATGGGAGCTCCTTTGTAGGTAACAAATTACTTTTCTCTGGCTACCTTTAAGATGCTGTCTTTCATTTTTGGCATTTTAATTATGATGTGTCTGGGCATGGGCCTGTTTGGGTTCTTTTTGCTTGGGATTCTCTGTGCTTTCTGAACTTGCATGACTTTTTCCTTTACCAGGTTAGGGAAGTTTCCTGTCATTATTTCTTCAACCACATTCTCTATTCCTTTCTCCCATTCTGCCTCTGCTGGCACTCCTGTTATTCTAACATTGTTATGTTTCATGTTGTCCCAAAGCTCCCTTAAGCTGTCCCCCTGTTTTTTAATTGTTTATTCTTTTTTGTTCTCTGATTTTTTCAACCCTATCTTCTAATTCACTAATTTATCCTCAGCTTCTCCTAATCTGCTGTGTATTCCTTCCAAAGTGGTCTTTATTTGTGCTGTCATTCTTTATTTCTGTTTTCATAGTTACTATATCTTTTCTCATGCTGTTTAGCATCTTTACCATCATTATTATATCAGATAAATATCTTATTTCCACTTCATCTATCTCTTCTTCTGGAGAATTCTCTTGTTCTTTCATTTGGGGGTTGTCTCCTCCAGTGCCATGAAGAGAAGTCTCCATAACTTTCGGCTGTGAAAACAGTGGGGATTATGGCTGAGTAACACAGAGGCTGCTGGAGTCCCAGGCAGTTCTCTTAAAGGGCCCATGCATGGACTTACTTGAATTCCCTCCCTCTAGTTCCAGCACTGGGGCAGCAGGTTGAAAGGCACAGAGACATATGAGGAGGAATTGCATTGTCCAGCATCAGAGTGAGAGCTGGGCTGGGGTGGTGGTGGTACACAGCTTTCTACCAGACAGAAGTATTGGCAAAGTCCATTGTTAATTTTCCAAGCCCTCCCCATATAGAGCCTGCCTTGGCACATGCTTAAGATTTTCCTAAAATCTCTCAAACAGGAAGCATGTAGCCTCAGCATGTCCCATACCTCTCGCTAAAAGGCCTCAGGCCCAGCACTGGCAGTGACTGGCCTTGGTTTGCAGCTTGGCCTCATCTGGGCACTTCCAAGCCCAGCACACGCAGCAGCCATCTGCACATAACTTTGTAGGTTAGGCACGGTAGTCCTGGCAGAACACAAGTGGTGGTTGACCTTGGCCTGCTCCTCCCAGGATGCCCCAGAGCCAGTGCACCTGGACAGCTTCTGACCACATCAAACATTGACGTGCAAATAACAATCAAGGCTCAACTATAAGAGGAGGGTATACACAGCCCACATAGGGAGTGCATCTTGAGTGCCAAACTTGGGTGGCCAGGTAGGCTGTGTCACTGGACCCTACAGGTCACCTACTACATTAAGCCACTCTACTAAGTCTGGAAGACAGCAGCTGTATGTAAAACATAGAAACACGGGGGGGGGGGGGGGGGGGCCTGCCAAAATGAGGAGACAAAGAAGCATGTCCCAAATGAAAGAACAACAAAACTCCAGAAAAAGAACTGAACAAAATGGAGACAAGCAATCTACCAGATACAGAGTTCAAAACACTGATTATAAGGATGCTCAATGAAATTAAGAGAAGAGTAGAGGAACTTAGAAATTCAACAAAGAGACAGGAAACATAAAAATAGAACTAAAAAATATAAAAAGGAACCAGTGAGAAATGAAGAACACATGAACTGAAATGAATATATTTCAGGGAATCAACAGATTACATAAAGCCAAGAATCAAATCATTTGAATATATGGAAACAGAAATCACCCAATAAGCACAGCAAAAAGAAAAAAAGAATTATAAAAATAAGGTTAATGTAAGGAGCCTCTGGGACAACTTTAAGTGTACCCACATCTGCAATTTGGGGGTACCAGAAGGAGAAGAGAAAAATTCCCTAACCTGGTGAGGGAAATAGACATACAAGTCCAGGAAGTTCAGAGTTCTAAACAAGATGAACCCAAATAGGTCCACACCAACACACCATAATTAAAATGCCAAAAGGTTAAAGACAAAAGTTAAAGTAGCAAGAGAAAAGCAGTTAGTTGTCTACAAGGGAGCACCCATGAGTGTCAGCTGGTTTCTCAACAGAAACTGCAGCCTGGAGGGAGTGGCAAGAAATGTTCAAAGTCACGAAATGCAAGGATCTACAACCAAGATTATTCTACCCAGAGAAGCTATCATTTAAAATTGAAGGTCAGATAAAGAGTTTCACAGGCAAGAAAAAAGCTAAGAGAGTTAATTGCCACCAAACCAGAATTATATGAAATGTTAAAGGGTCTTCTTTAAGAAGGGGAAGAAAGATAAAAACTATGAACAAGAAAATGGCAATAAATACATATTCTTCAATAATTGAATCTAAAAATTAAAATAAACTAGCAGAACAGAGAACATTTTGAGGGTTTCCAGATGAGAGGGGTACTGGGGGGGCTGGGTGAAAAATGTGAAAGGATTAAAATATACAAATTGGCCGGGACCGGTTTGACTCAATGGATAGAGCGTCGGCTTGGGGACTGAAGGGTCCCGGGTTCGATTCCGGTCAAGGGCATGTACCTTGGTTGCGGGCATATCCCCAGTAGGGGGTGTGCAAGAGGCAGCTGATCTATGACTCTCATCGATGTTTCTGGCTCTCTATCTCTCTCCCTTCTTCTCTGTACAAAATCAATAAAATATATTTAAAAAAAAAATAATAAAATATACAAATTGGGCCAAAACCGGTTTGGCTCAATGGATAGAGCGTCGGCTTGGGGACTGAAAGGTCCCAGGTTCAATTCCGGTCAAGGGCATGTACCTTGGTTGCAGGCATATCCCCAGTAGGGGGTGTGCAAGAGGTAGCTGATCGATGACTCTCATTGATCTTTCTAACTATCTCTCTCCCTTCCTTTCTGTACAAAATCAATAATATATATTTTTAAAAATAAGATATACAAATTGGTTGTTATAGTATATGAGAGGGCAGGACAGGATTAACTCGACAGGGCTAACTCCTGACTCCATCTTGTACTGTCTTCTCCATTTTGTATAACTTTGTCACTGTGTAACTGGACAGCCCTCACCCAACCAATCGGGGTCAGCCAAAGCAGTGACCTCACCACCCATCCCCCAGACCCCTATAAAACCTTTTGTTCTGTTGAAGCTCGCTCTCTCTCCACCTCGCTGCTGCATTGGTGTACGTGGGATTGAGCTCAGGCTAGCTCAAAATAAAAAAGGCTCTTTGCTTTTGCATCGGACTTGGCTCCCTGGGAGTTTTGGGGGATAACAAAATCTGGGCATAACAGTATAGTCATGTGGATGTAAATTACAGTATTGGGAATATAGTCAGCAATATTTTAATAACTATCTATGGTGTCAGATGGTGCAAGATTCATTGGGAAGATCATTTAGTAAGTAAGCTATGTAATGTCCAATCACTAGGATGTACACCTGAAAACTAATAATGCCTGTCAATAGTAATTTTAAAAATATAACATGATTTTTCAAAGGTGTATTTCTTCTTTTCCAAATATACAGTCAACCTAGTAAATAGTCACAAGTCCTTTTGAGGAAGTTTAGAAAGGGGATTCAGCTTCCCTTTTACTTAGAGGCTCTGTGTCAGTGAACTGGCTCAGTCCTCAAAACTTCAGAGATGATCAACAGACTGGCTCAAGTCAGAATTCTGCTCACCAGATCTAGAGCTTTTCTGTGCATCCACATCAAATAAAACATCAGAAGAATGTCATCTATTCAGTTCTAGGGACGCTGTAGACAATTAGATAAGGACAAAGGTGTCTACAGATAAGGGCCCCTCTTCAGAACTTCCAGAAGCCTTCTCTTTGTATGTTAATTGCATGCTCATAATTTTAATTCTTATGTGTGCACTTGGCCTATTTTTGCTAATTGCCATAGCTCCTGGATTTCTCCATGCCTTGCTTTTCCATTACCTGAAGTTTATCCCTTGGTACCACTGGCAGAAATTGGAATTATGATACTGTATACCATGGGTTTCTCATATCCATTCCCATGCCTCCCCTTAACCAATCCCCATGGGCTACCATTGATCTCATCAAATACATCCAATCCCAGAATCTTAGTCTAAGAATCTATTTTCTGAGGTCAGTTCAGGTCCCAATTACTGTCTGAGTCCCAACACAAAACAGAGAGCACATTTGTAAAAGGAGGGAATCTGAGGACAGTTTATTTACATACGCCCTATTTACAAAGGGAGAGGTGTAGGAAAACCCAAGTGAGTGGAGTGGGGGGAAAAGATCCTGAGGCAAAGAATCCCCAGTATAGTTTGTAATTAGATTAAGTCTTGCACAGAGTGTGGCAAAAGTAGGTTTACAATTGTTCATATGGAAATACAGTAATCTATACTAATAAAAGCCTAGTTGGCCCTCAAGTCATCACAAGATGGCTGGCAGGGTAGGGCAGTTGTGAGTGATTAGACCAGCAGGGAGGGCAGTTGGGGGCGATCGGGCCAGCAGAGGAACAGTTAGGTGTCAGTTGGGCCGGCAGAGGAGCAGTTAGGGGGAGATCAGGCAGGCAGGCAGAAGTGGTTAGGGGCAATCAGGCAGGAAAGCAGGCGAGTTGTTAGGAGCCAGCAGTCCTGGATTGTGAGAGGGATCAGGCCTGAACTGGCAGTCAGACATCCCCCAAGGGGCCCCAGGTTGGAGAGGGTGCAGGCTGGGCTGAGGAACAACCCTCCCCAGTGCACTAATTTCATGCACTGGGCCTCTAGTCTTATCTAATAATAGACTAACATCTAAATTGGCTGTATCTCTGCTATGCCCACCAGCCAATCAGGACTGATATGCAAATTAACCCAACAAAGATGGCAGTTAATTTGTACAAACAGGCAGTAAGCAACCATGGGCGGGCAGGATGCTTGCGTTGTCACCATGGTGACAATGCAGGTGTTCTGTCCCACCCCTCGTCTCTCAGGGCCTCTGGGCTGGAGTGAAAAGGTGGTGCCAGCAGCCAAGGAAAGGAAGGCCCTTTCTAGCACAAATCTTAGGGCATTGGGCTTTTAGTTTATAATAATAAAAGGGTAATATGCTAATTAGATCAGACATTCTTCTGGGTGACCTGGAAAAAGCATGGGCTGCAAGGGAAGCCCGGGTCCGGAGGGAAGCAGGTGCCAGCAGCTGGAGGAAAGCCTACTCTTGCACAAATTTCGTGCATCAGGCCTTTAGTTTATAATACAAAAATAAACTGTTTTGCACCCTGGCCCATTTGGCTCAGTTGGTTGGGTGTCATCCTATGCACTGAAAAGCTGCTGGTTCAATTCTTGATCAGGGCACAAGCTCAGGTTGGGGATTTAATTCCCATTAGGGGAGTAACCCCTTCCTCTGTCTCTAAAAAAAATAGCTTGCCCCAGCCGGTGTGGCTCAGTGGAGAGTGTTGGCCTGCAGACTGAAGGGTTTCAGGTTCAATTCTGATCAAGGCCACATGCCAGGTTGTGGACTCATCTCCAATTGGGGGTGGGGGGCAGCTTTCAGGAAGCAGCTGACCAATGATTTTTATCATTGGTGTTTCTCTCTCCCTCTGAAATCTATAAAAATATATTTTAAAAATGTTTTGTGCTCTCCCGGAGCTATGGGCTCAGGGGGAAAACTGCTCCATCTTGCAAGGAAAAGTGGATCTTATCTGAGGCCTGAAAAACCCACAACTGTGGAGACCACCGAACAGCTGTGAGGCTCCAATTGGCACAAACACACGGATTCAAGGGAGCTCTTCACTCCAACACCACAGAAAGGTCTGATTTTGCCGGGGATAACGTGAGGGATCTCGGTCCTGGCGGCGCTGGCCGTGGCGGCGGAGGCTGCCACAGTGGCTGAGGAGACGGAGAGAAGCGTGAGCGCGCTGCAAGAATCTGAGGACCAGGGAAGTCTGTGCCCACAAAAGTCCCCCACTGTTGGGTCTGGCGTGATCCATGAATGTGGAAGAGGGTCCTCAAGGTTGCTAACAAAGGGGAATCTTTAAAAAAAGCAACGTATTCTGATCTGACAAGAGGGAAAACGTTAGAATTTGTAAGGTGTGCAGGCTGCTTGAACTTTCGTGCAAATCTGTCCTGCGCATACCTGGGCTTGTTCTCCTTCATCCCTTTGCTTCTGAGTGGTAAGCAAAGACTACCCAGTTTGGCATATCCTGGGAGACTGCAGGGGGAAATTGTGTTTTGGAAACCAGGGATCAGAGCGGGGAGAGACCGTCTGGGAGCCAGCTCAGAGGTGGCCCACCTCCACAAACTGGTATTGAGTGCCATAGAGAAAGAAGGCTAGAGCAGCCAAAAAGACGGGGAAGTCAATCCAGAAACACTGTCACCTAGGGGTTGAATCACAAACTGATTTTTTAAATTAGTAATATTATTTAATAAAAAATAAAGGGACATAAGACACTAAGAAACAGCCTACTTAAAAATAAGGACTAGCTTACAACACTGAGGTGCAGTGGAACACAGGGAACTGCAATACTGTCTGGACTGAGAAACAGGTGTGCCAAACAGAATAACAAAGGAAGTGAATGATCTTCACTACTGCACATTTTTTCTATTTTTTATTTTATTTTCATTTTTTACATCTTTTACTTAAGAAACAAATTTTTTTCCTCACTTGATTTTACATTTTTAATTATTACATTTTTAGTTTCAACCAGCATTATTACTACTGCTATTTTACCTTTTTTGTTTCCTTTTCTTTTTTTTTTAAGTGCCATTCTATTTTACATTTGGATTAGTGTTCATTTTATTTTCATCTTTCCTATACCATCGTTTAACCCTAACACAACTCAACCTTTATGCCATCACTCTCTTCCTAACCTTTCCCCTTTTGGTGTCGTTTATTTAACCCTTTTCTGCTTTAGATTTTCCCTATTCTTTCTGCCTACCCCCTGCTAAAATTTTCAACCAACTTATATATCTAATTTCCAATACCCTGCTCCAAGTGCATATATACCACTCTCTGCTGTCTTAAAAAAAAAAAAAAAAAAAAATTGTTTTCCTCTCTGTCCTTTTGTTGTTGTATTGATTATATTGAATTTTTATGCTTTTTAGTGAGATTGTTTTGTTTATTCTTCTGTTGTTGTTGCTTGGTATTTTTTATTTGCTTTGTTTTTGTACTTCTGTTTTCCCTTGCCTTGCTTGATATTAGTGCGTGTTGTAGGTTGTATTAATCTCCAAGTACTGTTGTTGGCATTTGCTGGGATTAGGGTTGTTCTATTGGAATTTTCTCCCCATATATTGTATATAGTTTGTTCCCCTTTTCTCTCTTAGTCTCTTTCTTATCTCTTTTTCTTCCTTTTCCTATTTCCCAATTTCATTTCAACACTCCATTTTTTTCCTTTCTTTTCCCCTTTTTTATTTTTATTTTTTTATTCTTCTTCTTTCTCTCCTATCCCCTAATTTGCCTTTCTCTAGTGGTTACCCTTATTAAAGGTTATTAATATTGCAAATACATTTCTGTTCAATGCCTTTTGTATTGTACTGGGTTGTGTTGTATTTTGTGCCTTTAAATCAATGCTGGAGAGAGAGAGAACTACATAACCAGACATCCTAAAAAGAGAGACCATGGGGAGACAAAGAAATAGCCCACATATGAAAGAAAAGCAGGCACCACCAGGAAAGGAAGTAAACGAATTAGAGACAAGCAACCTACCAGAGCAAGAATTCAGAGAAATGATTGTAAGATGGCTAAAAAGAATGGAAGACAAATTTGACAATATGAGTAAGAACCAAGAGGAAATAAAAAAGAACCAAGAAGAAATGAAAAATGACATTGCTACTGTAAAGAACTCAATAGAAAGCATCAAGATTAGCCCTACCTTGTTTGGCACAGTGGATAGAGTGCTAAACTGCAGACTGAAGGGTCTTGGGTTCTATTCCAGCCCAGGCTCTGGTCAGGATGCATGCAGGAAGACAACCAGTCAATGTGTTTTTCTCACATATTTCTGTCTTTCCCTCTCTCTTCCACTGTCGCTAAATCAATGGGAAAATATCCTCGGGTGAGGATTAAAAAAAAAAAAAAAAGTTTTCCTCTTCTTATGTGGAAACCGGTTTGGCTCAGTGGATGGAGCGTCGGCCTGCGGACTGAGGGGTCCCAGGTTCGATTCCGGTCAAGGGCATGTACCTTGGTTGCGGCACATCCCCAGTAGGTGGTGTGCAAGAGGCAGCTGATAGATGACTCTCTCTCATTGATGTTTCTAACTCTCTATCCCTCTCTTTTCCTATCTGTAAGGAATCAATGAAATATATTAAAAAAAAAAAAAAAGAAAGCATCAAGAGTAGACTAGAAGAAGCAGAAGACCGCATCAGTGAGCTAGAAGACAAGATGGAAAAAAATACCCAATTAGAGCAGCTTCTAGAAAAAAAAAAAAAAAAAATTAAAAAGCAGGAGGAGAGCCTAAGAGAACTTTGGGACAACACAAAACAAAACAATATTAGAGTAATAGGGGTTCCAGAAGGAAAGGGGACTGAGGAAGACATAGAAAACTTATTTCAAGAAATGACAGAAAACTTTCCTGAGATAGAGAAGAAAAAACCAAACAAATCCAAGAAGCTCACAGAGTCCCAAACAAAATGAATCCGAAAAGACTGAGGCCAAGGCACATTATAATCAAATTGGCAAACATCAATGATAAAAAATCTTAAAAGCAGCCAGAGACAGAAAGTTACAAATAAAGCAACCCCCATCAGACTAGCAACTGACTTCTCAACAGAAACTCATCAGGTCAGAAGGGAATGTAATGAAATATACAAAGTCATGCATAGGAAGGGTCTGAATCCAAGAATACTATACCCAGCAAGACTATCAATCAAAATTGAAGGTGAAATCAGGAGCTTCACAGACAAAAAAAAAGTCTAAGGGAATTTATCACCACCAAACCAGCAATGCAAGAAATGCTAAAGGGTCTGCTGTAAAAATAAAAAAGAAACAGGAAGCAAAGAAGGAACACAGGGGTATAGAATAAAAATGGCGACAAATAAGTACTATCAATAATAACATTAAATGTAAATGGATTAAATGCCCCAATCAAAAGACATAGGTAACGGATTGGATAAGAAAACAAGACCCATATATCTGCTGTCTACAAGAAACCCATTTCAGAAAAAAAGATGCACACAGACTGAGGTGAAGGGATGAAAAAAGGTTTTCCAGGCAAATAGAAATGAAAAAAAAGCTGGGGTAGTAATACTTATATCTGACAAATTAGATCTCAAAGTGAACGACAAAACAAGAGATAATGAAGGCCACTTCATAACACTAAAGGGAGCAATCCAACAAGAAGAAATAATGCTGGTAAACATATATGCACCTAATACAGGAGCACCCAAATACATAAAAAAATTGCTGGAGGACATTAAGGGAGAGATTAATAGCAATACAATCATAGTAGGAGATTTTAATACCCCACTGTCACCTTTGGACAAATCATCTAAACAAAAAATCAGCAAAGAAACATCAATCCTAAATGACTCACTAGACCAGATGGAATTAATTGACATCTTTAGAACATTTCATCCCAAAGCCACAGAATATACATTCTTCTGAAGTGCACATGGGTCATTTTCAAAGATAGACCACATAGGCAGTCTCTTCAAATTCAAGAAGATAGAAATCATATCAAGCATCTTCTCAGATCATTGTGGCATAAAACTGGAAATCAACTAATAAAAATAATCCAAATAAATCAAACACATGGAGACTAAACAGCATGCTATTAAACAATGACTGGGTTGCCAGAGAAATCAAGGAAGAAATAAAAAACATCCTGGCAACAAACGACAATGAAAACACAACAATCCAAAATCTATGGGACACATCAAAAGCAGTCTTGAGAGGGAAGTTCATAGCTCTACAAGCCTACTGCAAAAAAAAAGAAAAATGGTAATAAATTATCTAACTCTACAACTCAAAGAGTTAGAAAAAGAGCAACAAGAAAAGCCCTGTGTAAGCAGAAGGAAGGAAATAATAAAAATCAGAGCAGAGATAAATGACATAGAGACCAAAGAAACAATACAAAAGATCAACAAAACCAAGAGCTGGTTCTTTGAAAGAATAAACAAGATAGATGAACCTCTAGCCAGGCTAACCAAGAAACAGAGAGGACTCAAATAAACAAAATCAGAAACGAATGAGGTGAAATAACAACAGACCCCGCCAAAATACAAAGGATTGTTACAAAATACTACAAACAACTCTATTCCAACAAACTGGACAACCTGAGGAAAAGAATATATTCCTAAAAAAATATAACCTTCCAAAACTCAATCAGGAAGAATCTAAAAATCTCAATAGGCCAGTAACTTTGGAAGAAATTGAAGCAGTCATCAAAAAGCTTCCAGCAAACAAAAGCCCAGTGCCAGATGGCTTCACAAGAGAGTTTTACCAAACATTCAAGGAAGAACTAAAACCTATCCTCCTCAAACTATTCCAAAAAATTCAAGAGGAAGGAACACTTCCAAGCTTTTTTTTTGAAGCCAGCATTACCCTAATACCAAAACCAGATAAAGACAACACAATGAAAGAGAATTACAGGCCAATATCCCTCATGAACATAGATGCCAAAATCCTCAACAAAGTTCTAGCAAATCGGCTGCAGCAGCACATCAGAAAGATCATACACCGCGACCAAGTAGGATTTATTCCGGGAATGCAAGGATGGTACAATATCCACAAATCAATAAATGTGATACATCACATAAACGAATTGAGAGATAAAAATCATTTAGTCATATCAATCGATGCAGAAAAAACATTTGATAAAATCCAACACCCTTTCCTGATAAAAACTCTCAACAAGGTGGGAATAGAAGGATCATACCTCAACATAATAAAAGCTATATATGATAAACCCACAGCAAACATCATACTCAATCAGCAAAAACTAAAACCATTCCCTCTAAGAACAGGAACAAGACAGGGATGCCCACACTCGCCAATCCTGTTTGACTGGAAATACTAGCCATTGTGATTAGACAAGAAGAAATAAAAGGCATCCAAATTGGAAAAGAAGTAAAACTGTCCTTATTTGCAGATGACATGATACTAAAAACTCTAAAGACTCCATCAAAAAACTAATTGATAGTTTGAATTTGGCAATGTAGCAGGATACAAAATTAATAAATGAATTTGGCAATGTAGCAGGATACAAAATTAACGCCAAGAAATCTATGGTATTTCTATACACCAATAGTGAACTTACAGAAACAGAGACTAAAAAAGCAATCCCATTTACCATAGCACCAAAAAAATTATGATACCTAGGAATAAACTAAGGAGGTAAAAGACCTATACGCAGAAAACTACATGACACTGAAAAAAATAGAGGAAGATGTAAACAGATGGAAGAACATACCATGTTCATGGATTGGTAGAATCAACATAATCAAAATGGCCATACTTCCCAAAGCAATTTATAGATTCAATGCACTCCCCATTAAAATACCAACGGCATACTTCACAGACCTAGAAAGAACTCTCCAAAAATTCATCTGGAACAAAAAAAGACCCTGTATAGCCACAGCAATCCTGAGAAAGAAGGGTAAAGTAGGAGGGATCTCAATACCAGATTTCAAGCTGTATTACAAAGCCACTGTTCTCAAAACAGCCTGGTACTGGCACAAGAACAGACATATAGATCAATGGAATAGAATAGAGAATCCAGATATCTACTCAAACCTCTACACTCAATTAATATTTGACAAAGGAGGCATGAACATACAATGGAGTCAAGACAATCTCTTCAATAAATGATGTTGGGAAAATTGGACAGATACATGCAAAAAAATGAAACTAGATCACCAACTTACACCATACACAAAAATAAACTCAAAATGGATACAGGACTTAAACATAAGACGGGAAACAATAAAAATACTAGAGGCATCCACAGGCAGCAAAATCTCAGACATATGCCAAAAGAACTTCTTCACTGATACTGCCCTTGGGGCAATGGAAGCTAAAGAGAAAATAAACAAATGGGACTACATCAAAATAAAAAGCTTTTTTACAGCAAAAGAAACCATCAACAAAACAAGAAAGCCCACTGCATGGAAGAACATATTTGCATGTTATCACTGATAGTTTTAATCTCCAACATCAACAGACAGCTTATACAACTTAATAAAAGGAAGATAACTGATCCAATTAAAAAATGGGCAACGGACCTAAATAGAATCTTTTCAAAAGACAGAAGGAAGGCCAAGAGGCACATGAAAACATGCTCAAAGTCACTAATTATCCAAGAGATGCAAATCAAAACAACAATGCAGTATCATCTCACACCTGTTAAAATGGCTATCATCAACAAATCAACAGACACGTGCTGGCAAGGATACGGAGAAGGAACCCTCGTGCACTGCTGGTGGGAATGCAGACTGGTGCAACCACCGTAGAGAATATGGAGTTTCCTCAAAAAACTGAAAATGGAACTCCCAATTGACCCAGTAATCCCACTCCTAGGAATATATCCTAAGAAACTAGAAACACCAATTAAAAAGGATATATGCACCCCTATGTTCATAGCAGCACAATCTACAATAGCTAGGATTTGGAAACAGCCTAGATGCCCATTAGCAGATGATTGGATCCAAAAACCATGGTACATCTACACAACGGAATACTGTGCTGCCATAAAAAAGGAATTCTCATCTTTTGCAGCAACCTGGATGGAATTGGAGAACATCATGCTCAGTGAAATAAGCCAGTCAATGAAAGAGAAACACCACATGACCTTACTCACTCATGGATAATAAAGATTATAAACTGATAACCAAAAAGATAGAGCAACAGACTGTCCAATTATAGGGGTAGGATAGGGAGATATGGGGGAGATAAGAGATCAACCAAAGGACTTGTATGCATGCAGATAAGCATAACCAGCGGACACAAAACTCTGGGGAGGGTGGGCATGTATGCGAGTGTGGGGAGGGGCAATGGTAAGATATGTACACATATACCTTAATAAAAAAATGGAAGTTTTGTGTACTCACAACTGTAAACCTACTTCCCCCCCACTGTACCTAAGTATTTCTTTGGGGGCAGAGTTATCATATTTAGTTGTCTGCATTTCTCACTTAGGTCTTCCTCAGTGTTTTGTAGTTCTTAGCACACAAATGACACTCACTAGGTTTACTCCTAAGTAAGTTTTGTGGACATGTTTGTGTTACTGAAACACCTGATAAGTTCTGGGAAGTGATGACACCTTGTAGACATATTTTCTTTCCAAATGATTCTTGGGTTGGTTTGGGCTATAAAAATTGACCAAGTGCTCTCGCTTGTTTGGCTCAGAGGATAGAGCATTGGCTTACAGACTGAAGGGTCCTGGGTTCAATTCCAGTCAAGGGCATGAATCTTGGTTGCAGGCTCGATCCCCAGTGGGGGTTATTCTTACTCTCTATCCCTATCCCTTCCTCTCTAAAAAATAAATAAATAAATAAATAAAATATATTTTAAAATAAATAAGAAATAAAAATTGACCAAGTGAGAAGTGGGTGCTGCAGTGTCTAACTGGGCTGGATGAAGGCATCAGATTTTACTCAACAGGCTCCACCCTGCCTCAGCTGGACAGGAATCACTGCAGCGCAGGCTCCTGCTGAAGAATGCACACACACACACAGCTGGAGTTCCAGTGGGCTTTATTGAGATAAATTAACAAAAGCAAAGATTTTATCAACCATCTTTTCTGAACTTTATAACCTCAGCAGAGACTCTGGTCCACATGTGCATCTACAATGTAACGCCCAACAAAAAGGAAGCCCCACTGGAACATTTGCCAATTAACAGAAAGCCAATCGTCCCTTCCCCCAAATGTTTGCAAAGTTTTGAGTCCCCACTGTTCACTTCTCAGTGGAACTGGTCCCTTGTGGCTAGGGACAATGAAATTATACCCCATTTTCATTGAACAAAAATTTTCAGGTTTTACTTTTGTTTCAAAAGGGAATAGTGACTTTGTTTCCTCCAGGCACCCCTCCCCCACAACCACTGGTTAAACACAGTAGCTTGTATCCTCATAACCCACCCCGCCCCTCCCCTGCCCAGCATTGCCTGCGAGAACTTAAACACACTTCCTGTTGGAGCCTGTCAGCTGCGGAGGGGCAGAGTCCAGTGCAGGCTGGCTCCTGCGACCATCAGCTGTCACGGCCTTTGGACCCTTAGCTCTTTACCCCAGAGATGAGTTTTCAGATCAGGAGTAGACTTTTTTTTTTGATTTTTAAAAACTATCTTTAAGGATATACAGAACCACAAGCTCACTCAAGTTCACCAAAAGTTGACTAATGTCAACTCCCACGAGGCCAATTATTGTTTGACAAAGATAATTGCCAGAAAATGATTCCACAGTAACAATTTTTAAGATACATACAATGCTGAACAAAGTGGCAAATTAAAATAACATGGCTTAATTCCCAAGAATTTATTTCATCTTCGTGTTACTCATCTAGAAGGGCAGAGTGTGGCTAAAGGCAATGTCTGCGGCTATGAGCTTCCAAGTGTCTAAATCCTCCGTGCGGACACCCTCCCTCTGGGGCAGTCACCTCCCTCCCACCCCCATAAAAAAAAAAGAAAAAAATTAAGCCAAGTGATCAGAATGAGATGTTTGATTCCAACAACGGACACTCCCGGCTTTGTGCTGAGTCGTCTGGTTCTAACCCAAGCATGATGGTATCGAACACAAAGCACACGGCAAAGGAAAGATGCTCCCATCTCATTCTGAAAACAAGTATTGATAACCGCCCTCCCCCCACCCCCCCTTGGGGCCAACCCTTTCTATGGTGCAGGGCAAACTTGAAAATTTAGGGACGGATTTAGGTTTTTCTCTCTCCTGTACTTCTTCCCACGGAAGATCATTTTGGAATTTAGTCCGATCCTAAAGGAAAGGCAAGTCTCTCCATGTATGGGGAGAGACAAAACGGCCCAGAGGCAGCCATAACCGCAGGCTGGACAATGGGCTGAGGTTATGTAAATATTTAGAGGGAATAGTTTTCATCCAAGTGAATGAACCACTGGAAAATATCACCATTACTTAAAATAAACACCCTACACCGGAAGAACACGAAAACGATTCCCAATAGTAACAAATGCTCCTTATTGTGAAGGGGATTTAAAAAGAGAGACTAGGATTTCACCTAGTCCTTAGAGCAGCGGTCGCCAACTTTCAGACCTCACGGACCACCAGCGGTCCATGGGCCACCGGCTGGCGACCGCTGTCTTAGAGCATCTTTCCATTTTACAATTCCTATTCAAGAGTCAAGCACCAAGACTGGACAGCTGCCCGTACAAGACCGCGTCCAGTCCTGGTGTCCCAGACAGTTAAGTGCCACTCCTCATCCGAGGCTATACTCAGTAATACTTTCAATTTAAAGTCTGTGCTTTAAGAGGGACCCACAGGCACGTGGCACCAAGCAGACAGTCTGAGGATGGCAGAGAGGACTGTGCTGTTTATAATCACTCGCACTCTGGCGAGATATAAAACTGCATTTATTAGCTTTCTTGCTTTTCTTCTAGAATGATCCCTCTTATCTTGCCAGAGAAGGGAGAGAGAGTGCTGCATCAGTACACAGTAAGATATATATTTTTTTGGTCAAAAGTTGATGCCTTTTAAATTCCCTCCCTCTCCTCCTCCCTGGAAAGTTACTCCCTGAAGCAGGGCTTGTACTTAGTTGCCAACATTGGCTGCGGAAGAGCCCATGTGGCGTGGACACCCAATGAACGAGCTTGTTTTTGGGGGTTTGTACTGTGCAGCTCTTGCTAGTTGTAAAGAGATTAGGGCTATGTCTCATCAGGAGGCATCTGTAGGATTTTGATCTTCAAGGAATTTTGGGTGAGTCACAAATCATTTTTGTTTAGAACTACATAGAGTCAAAAAAGCAACTTTGAATAACTGATTTCTTTATCCAGATGAGTTAAGCATGAAAACATAGGAAGGACTTGTACTATTTTAGGGCTTTGAAAAACAATGGAATATGGGGGGGAAAAATTTATTTTGCCTTTTTTTTTTTTTTTTTAACCCTAGATGCCTCCTGATTGACCTAGTACACTGGGTTAAAGGGGAATTAAAAATGTTTTTTTAAAAAAAGTTCACTGGTTTTGATTCATCCCACTCCTTTTGCCTGGAGATCAGGCCAAACATCAAGCATGTTGGGAGGGGCACAATTTAATGCAACACTATTGACTGTAAAGCACTGCCAGCGATTTACACTGCGAACAGGACAGTTCTCGTCACAAAGCTAGCGGAGAGCAGGCAGCAGCTCTCAGGGTTGCCCATCCCTGCAAGTTTACATGTCCAAGTGGGCAGAGGGCAACAGCAAAGGAAGTGACCCACGGAAACGGAGCCCAGAACTGCTAACCTCCCCGGAGCTGGTACTGGCTAATATTGTGCAAGGCAGACCCACGCTTTATACATCCACTGCTCAATCGCTGCTGCTCAAGGGAGTTCCTGCACTGCGACGCACATTCTTTGTCCCCTTTTGCAGAGCTTAAAAAGTTTCTCAAACTTTTAAAAAGGGGAAAAAAGCACAATCAGAGAGAGTCTTTCAAAGTTGGACGGGTGTTTGAAGTTTCCTTGCTCCCTCGCAGGCCTCCTCTAAAGACGCCAGAGACAGTGTGGCAGCCGCAGTGAAGACTCCGGGGCCCTTTCTCAGCACGGGGCCCCCACAGGAGTCTGCTCGCTACAGTAAGAGGTCAAAGTACTTTCTAGAATTTAGTGTTGCGGAAAACTGAGCCCCTCTCATCTTAGCTGCTCCCATAATCACTCTAATCCCCTTAATCCCAGCAACCTTCATAAAAAAAAAAAGATATATATATGTATGTATATATATATGTATGTATATATATATACACATATATATGAACGCAGAAAAAAACGTATTTACAAAGTTTATACAAGTGTACACACCCAGTTTTCTATGGGACACGCTCTGCCACAGAGGAAAGAGGTCAAGGCCGACAGGCTGCGCCTCAGTGCCCTAGCTGCGCATGGAGAGCACGTGGCCAGTCTCAGGGTTCCAGAGCACAGAGGCTAGCTGTATGGCTCCTGCGGCGACAGACGCTCTTTCCTTTGGGAGCAGTGATGTTGCATCTACTCAGCCCAGAAGAAACTTTTGCTTGGGATTGTGTGGTTGTTTCTTAAATACATGTATTTACAGTGCGGATGAACTGCAGTTGCATATCAACTCCTCCACTTAAAGAAAAAAAATGGTGCTTAACATTACTAATAGGCTTCATCCTTCAGCCCTGGGCTTGAGTACTGGGTCGAAAGGGAAAAGAGACTCCAAAGTGAAACCAAAATGAAATAAAACGTTTTAAAAGAAAAAGAAAAGAAGAAAAAAAAAGGAAAGAATTACTATTGTTGATTCCTTGGGCTGTGTCTAGAAGATGATATTCTGAATGGTCTCATAGCATAAGGCACTTCGCACAAATAAGTAATAAGCTCTTCAGGCTTAAAAAACGGATGAGTCATCAGGGAGAAGTTGAAATGCACAAGAGTCAGCTGTTGGAGAATTCGGAAATAATAGACAAGCTTGTGTGTTCATCAAGATTCTTCTCTTTTTAGGGTTTCTCCCTTCTCTTCTTTCTCCTCCTTCCTTGTCCCCCTTTCCCCAGAAAACATTTTTAAAAATCCAGCAGTTAGTGCAACTAATGTTCAGTCAGCACACAGTGCAAACAAGTGGAACAAAAAAGGCAAATTCCTTCTTTTCAGCTTTTTTCTCTTCACCAGTTAAAAAAGAAAAAAATGTCTGAGTTCTTTTAAGTCTTCATAGTTCCAAAATAAAAGATGAAAAACCCACAAAGAGAAGAGCATCCCCCCCAAATGATGTGTCACAGATCCAAGCAAGCCTTCTTCAGTTTGTTAAAGCCTAAGAAAGAAGAAACCTAAAATTAACATCTGCGAAAACAATACGAACTAGGGTGTACAGGCTTTTACATCCCATTCCAAACACTCTCCTGTAATAGCGTCTACTCAGCTCTTAGCGACTGCAGAGTCCTTTCGGGATTAAGGAATGTCTGCCAGGCATTCGAGGCAGGATGAGAGCCTGATAATTTTGGCCTCAGCCAGCAATCATTCACAACACATAAAGCAACTTTTTTTTTTAACCTTACACAAACGTAGTAAATAGCTTGCCAATATACTAACTGGCTAGTTTTATGTTTAAGGTTTGACATTAAAAAATTTAAAAAAGTGAAAGTAATTTGAAAAATCTAAAAATAACAGGTAAAATGTTCATTGCTAATTTGGAATTCATCAGCTCTCAATTAATCGTATTTTCCTTATAAAAAATTCCACAAGTCTACTTTCCTCTATGTTGAGTCTTGTTCAGAGCCCAATAGTCACAAAGAGATTAAGTGAGAGGGTGGTGCAGAAAACCAGAGTGGGCATTTAAAAAGAGGTAACTGCTTAGGGCCGTGGTCGGCAAACTGCGGCTCTCAATCCACATGCGGCTCTCAGGCCCCTTGAGTGTGGCTCTTCCACAAAACACCACAGCCTGGGCGAATCTATTTTGAAGAAGTGGCTTTAGAAGAGGTTTAAAAAATTTGGCTCTCAAAAGAAATTTCAATCGTTGTACTGTTGGTATTTGGCACTGTTGACTGATGAGCTTGCCGACCATTGATCTAGGGGGTGTGACTCAGTGGCTGAGTGTCAAACTAGGAACCAAGAGGTCATGGCTAAATTCTGGGTCAGGGCACATGCCCAGGTTGCCAGCTCGATCCCCAGTAGGAGTGCGTGCAGGAGGCAGCCAACGGATGTTTATCTCTACAACTCCTCTCCCTTCCTCTCTCTCCAAAATCAGAAAAACAAATTTTTTAAATATACAAAAATTTAAAAAGACATAGTCATCCTCATAACCCAATTACACATTTGGCAATAAGGCACTGTAAGTCATTTAACTTGACTTACCGAGGCACCCATTTGAAAGGAAGAGTGAATGCCAAAAGATTATTGAATGATAAAGGAAAAGATAATAGAAAATATTTTCACACTCAAAATTGCTGAAAAAGCTGAAACTGGTTTGACTCAGTGGTAGAGCATTAGTCTGCGGATTGAAAGGTCCCGGGTTCGATTCCGGTCAAGGGCATGTACGTTGGCTGCAGGCACATCCCCGGTGGGGGTTGTGCAGGAGGCGGCTGGTCGATGTTTCTCTCTCATCCACGTTTCTGGCTCTCTCTCTCTCTCCCTTCCTCTCTGTAAAAAAATCAATAAAATATATATTTTTAAAAATTGCTGAAAAATATTCTCTTTGCTTTCATTATTTCTGAAGTCGGAATTTACCTTGGCACTGCTCCCAGTATCACATTACTTAGGAAGACTGTATTCAAGAACCACATTTACAGATTTTCTAATAAGACGAACCACAACTTCACCCCAGAGATAGCTACTTTACTGGCATCTGTGCCGACAAGTGTTTTACCACCCTTCGTTGCTGTTACGGATGCCAGGACATCAAACTGCCCCCACGAAAGAGGGTTTTGATTTCTTTCCTTTCTTTACATATGCCCACTGAGCTGTTCCATAGGCACACATGTGCATGTTACGGCTTATGTTCCATAGGCACACACGTGCTTGCTACGGCTTATGTTCCGTAGGCACACACGTGTTTGCTACGGCTTATGTTCCGTAGGCACACACGTGTTTGTTACGGCTTATGTTCCGTAGGCACACACGTGCTTTGTTACGGTTTGTTCTGTAGGTACACACATGCTTGTTACGGTTTGTCATCTTCTACAGGCTCGCTGTGGTATTCCGCCACATACAGGCTCTTGTCAATGTTGCTCGGGATAGGTTTAATTTCTGTTCCCAGCTGCTCCTCAATACTTTTCAGGTTGAAGCGATCATCATATGTGATCAAGTTGATAGCTAAGCCAAGATGACCAAAGCGACCTAACAAAAAAAATTTTTTAAATTAAAAAATGAGTAAATGTGAGAATGTACATGTGTAAACCTGTAAGCATCAAACCGTAAAGAGTTAATGTTTCTGTCCAGGGCACTCCGGGTGCAGGAATTGTACTCTCCTCATAGTCACATCACTTCCCCAAAGTAGTACTCTATTTTACCCTTTTCAAAGGACAAAATAGGTATTTTTGTCAAAAGTTGCCAAAATATACATATTAAATAGTAGTTACAGATTGTGTGAAGTTTCTCCTCTGTTAATTTTACCTCAAATTATGCATATGGTAGTTAACTATTCTTAATAAATGTTCTAGAAGAACTAGAAATTAGTCTTAAACACAGAACAACTATATTAGTTTTAATTCGCTGTTCTCATTGCTACCCACGATTTCACACAAAACCCTACAAAATTTAGTGACTAAAGTTCTCAAAAAACAAAACAAAAAAAACCCCCAAACGTCCACAAAGAGCATCGCCCTCCTGTCCTTCCTCACCTGATCTTCCAATACGATGGAGATAGGTCTCTGCCAGCTTTGGGAAGTCAAAGTTTATTACCACATTCACAGCTTGTATATCAATACCTCGGGTAAACAAATCTTAAAAAAAAAATAAATAAAAAAACCTCCATTACAACTTTCAATATTTAAGCAATTTTAAGCATTTAAACATGTGTCTTGGTACTGTAATGCTACTTAACAAATATTTCTAGTATACCTTAAATGTATTTCTTTCACTTAATAATTAAATTACTAGCATTATCTTTCATGCACATTATCACAAATAACTTTTTGTCACAGTTATCTTTGCCCAATTCTACAAGGAAATTTTAGAAAATGGTCTAAGGCCGTGGTCGGCAAACTGCAGCTCACGAGCCACATGCGGCTCTCTGGCCCCTTGAGTGTGGCTCTTCCACAAAATACCACGGCCTGGGCGAGTCTATTTTGAAGAAGTGGAGTTAGAAGAAGATTAAAAATTTTGGCTCTCAAAAGACATTTCAATCGTTGTACTGTTGATATTTGGCTCTGTTGACTGATGAGTTCACCGACCACTGGTCTAAGGTAACTGCAAATACAGGAAGAGACCAGGGTAACTAGTAAACTCATAAAACAAATCTTAGGAATAACCAGTAATTTTATTTTCTTTCGCCTGTTTTTTTGCTGAATTATTTATATGTCTGAAGTAAGCTAATCCCATAATTACTATGCTAATTTTAGCTCTGAAAACTATAAATAGTAACAACAGTCTAATAACTAGGCTTACCTTCTTCTACCGGCTCCTAACTCCAACATAATAATCCATGATGGTCATAATAATGTTTCTAAAATATTACTCTGAATCTGTAAGTCCTTGCTTTAAATGACGTTCAAGGCCCTCCTCTGTTGAGTCTTATCACACTTTTCTAACACATCTCCTCAAAACTTCCTCTCCTCTAAACCCTCCCCTCTCCCTCCCTTGAACCTCTCCTCAGCCCTCTCTGGACCACTTGTGACACCAGTCCCCTAACTCAGTGATCGGCAAACTCATCAGTCACCAGACCAAATATCAACAGTATAACGATTGAAATGTCTTTGGAGAGCCAAAATTTTTAAACTTAAACTTCTTCTAATGCCACTTCTTCAAAATAAACTCGCCCAGGCCATGGTATTTTGTGGAAGAGCCACACTCAAGGGGCCAGAGAGCCGCACGTGGCTTGAGGGACCGCAGTTTGCCAACCACGGCCCTAACTTAATCTTACCTAGCTTACAAAGCAATTAAAATTCCATTTATTCTCAGATAACCTCAGCTAGTTACTTCCCTCTCCTATGAAAATTTAGGATTATTTGCTGCAGTTGACTCTTGAACATGGGGGTCAGAGGCACGCACCACCCCTGCAGTTGAAAATCTGTAACAACTCCCCCTAAATTTAACTATTAACATAACCCTACTATACTGGAAGCCTTACCAATATCACAGTTGACTAACATATTTTATGTTATACTAGAGGCCCGATACACGAAATTCGTGCAAGGGGCTCAGCCCTCACAGCCTGGCTGCCACGGCTCTCATTGCCAGGGCTGCCTCCGGTGTTCCTGCCCCCACCCCATCTTCTGGCAGGCCTTTCAGCCATCCGGTCTAATTAGTATACTGGCTCTTTATTATATAGGATATTTAATATATTGTGTTCTTACAATAAAAAATTTTTCTTATTCTCTTAAGAACACTCTCTTTAAAGAAAATGTCAGTAATATATTTCCTGTATTTATTGAAAAATAACCCATATATAAGTGGATCCATGTAGTTCAAATCTGTGTTGTTCGACCACTTTATAAAATTCACATTTGCAAATTACTTTTAGTCCCCAAGGCCTGTCTTTGTAAATAAAGGTTATTTTGTTGTTTTGTTAATCCTCATCCAAGGGTATTTTCCCATTGATTTTTTTTTATTTTTTAGATAGAGTGGGGGAGGGGGGGAGAAAGAAAAAAAAAACCACACACATCGGTGTGTGAGTATGTGAAAGAAAAACATTGATGTGAGAGAGACACATTGATTGGTTGCCTCCTGATGGGTTGGGGGTTGAACCTGCAACTCAAGCACATATCCGACTGGGACTCAAACCTGTGACCCTTTGTTGCACAAACCAACACTAACCAGTGAGCCCATGCCCATTTGTTTATATACTAAGGGTGCTTCGGAGTTAGAATGGCAGAGCTCAATATCTTGTAACAAGACAAGGTGTGCAAAGTCTAAAACATTTACTATCCACCACTTTACAGATAAAGTGTGCAGGCCCTGTATTAGACTTTTGTTGTTGTAAATCCTCAGGTCAAGGATATTTTTTGTTAATTTAAAAAAAAGATACTTTTATTGATTTCAGAGAGGAAGGGAGAGGGAGAGATAGAAACATCAATGAGGGAGAATCATTGATCGGCAGCCTCCTGGGAGTCAAGTCTGCAACCGGGGCATGTGCCCTTGACCGGAATCCAACCTGGGGCTCTCCAATCCACAGGCCGATGCTCTCTCCACTGAGCCAAACCAGCTGGGGCTCCATTAATTTTTTTTAGAGAGGAGTTGAAGGGAGGGGAAAGACAGAGATAGAGCAATCCAGCTAGGGTTAGACTCTGAATGCTGTTCACCTTTTTAACACTCATTAAACCATTGCTCCTTGCTGAAACCGGTTTGGCTCAGTGGATAGAGCGTTGGCCTGTGGACAGAAAGGTCCCAGGTTTGATTCTGGTCAAAGGCATGTACATTGGTTGTGGGCACATCCCCAATAGGGGGTGTGCAGGAGGTAGCTGATGGATGTCTCTCTCTCATCGATGTTTCTAACTCTCTATCCCTCTCCCTTCCTCTCTGTAAAAAATCAATAAAATATATTAAAAAAACAAAACCCCCAAAAAACAAACAAAACACCACTGCTCCTTAAAGGGGTGGAACGTGTATTTACTTATACACGTTCATACATGTTATTCAGTGTTAGTTTAATGACATCATTGTTCTGAAAAATCAGAAAGAAGGCATTGGTACTTCAAAAACCTGAAGGCAACCTTGCAAGTAATGATTAAGTAAAACCCATTGTCCTGGCTGACTTTGGTCAGTGGTTAGAGCGTCATCAAAGGATCTCGGGTTTGATTCCCGGTCCAGGGCACGTGTGGGGACAGCCAATCGATGTGCTCCCTCTCTCTTTTCCCCTTATTCTTTCCTCCCTCCCTCTCTCTCTCTCTAGAAATCATTAAGAAAAATATTCTGTGAGGATTTTTGAAAAGAGCATTAATCACAATAATTTATATCAGTGTATAATTACAAAGAACATTTTTTTGAGGGGGGTATATTTCTCCCCCTGGCTGGGTAGCTCAATTGGCTAGTGATGTCCCAATACACACGGCAAGAAGCAACCAATGAATGCATAAATAAGTGTTGTTCGACCACTTTCGATGCTCTCCCTAAAATCAATAGGTAAAATTAAGAAAAAAAAAATCTCAAACAGGAAAATGCTTAATAGCAAATGACAAATGTGAACATAAATGTATTAATTCACAGCTATATTAAACTGTTCTTCAGCTGTAAGGCAGAGAAACAAGGTAACAGGAAGGTATGCAAGGTATTTGACAGTCCTTTCTATTCATGTAAATATTCTGCTAAAAATTTCAAAGTTTAATCTACAGTTAACGTTTTTAAAAACACCAATCTTGAAATATTCTAAATCTTGATTTGGATGCACATGCAAATATTCAAATATACGTGATTTATTTATGTGTTTACCTCAATTTTTAAAAATTCTAGGCTTTCTCTCTACCCAGAAGACTATTAATCTTATACCAATATTAAGATTATATTCCTAATGTAAAGATGGGAGGAGCTTTAGCTGCTTTGGCTCAGTGGATACAGCGTTGGCCTGTGGACTGAAGGTCCCAGGTTTGATTTCAGTCGAGGGCACATGCCTGGTTGTGGGCTCCAGCCCCAGTGGGGGGCATTTAGGAGGTAGCTGATCCATGATTCTCTCTCATCATCATTGAAGTTTCTAATATCTCACTCCCTCTTTGAAATCAATAAAAATATATTTAAAAAACGAATAAACAAAAGAGATGGGAGGATACTGAATCTATTGCGTTGTCTGATTGTCTACCTGCCTCCCCAGTGTTTTTCTTCATGTTGTGAAAATATAATAAAATTCAGACTAGTTTGCTTCTGGCAAAAAATCAAAAGGCCACAATAAGCAATTTCTAAAACATAGATGGTTTCACAATATAATTCATTTTGTGTGTGCTAAATGTAATTCACTCCTGTATGCTATTCAGAAGAAACACAAATTCTAAAATTTGTTTAGAAGGCAGGTAAGACATCAGTGCCAGAACCAGTCTTCGTAGCGTCAGATATGGACCCTGAGTTCAGGAGGGTCCTGAACTTCTCCAAAGAAGTTCTAGAAGTGGTACCAGGGTGAGCTAATCTATGTCACAGGCTCCTGCTGTGGAACATGGACAAATAAGCAGAGCAGAAATAGGGAAAAAGCAATGGATAAAGGAAACAAGAAATACTTACCAGTGCAAACAAGATTGCGGCATAAGCCATTTCGGAAATCATGAAAGACACGATTTCGATGTTCCTAGGAAGAGAGCAATGCATTGTATTTGACCAAAACTCATGCACATAGCCCCAAATCCCCACTATTTCTCCTGCACAAAATTTGTTCACACAAATGAGAAGTGAACCAATTCAATATACATATATTTATAAGGTTAAAAACATACCATAAATTGGTTTCCCATGGGCATTAATAAGCAACTAATAATCTCTATATGTTGTATTTAAGTCAAAGGTATTTAGATTTTTTTGCTGAAGTGGATTTCAAGTAACAATTTTCACCATGTTTTTGTATATATACCCTTTAAAAATGTTTTCCACAAATGATGCCAAGTTTGGCTTGACCAAACTTCTGTTTTACCTTTTTAGTAATTATATACAAAAGCTAAAGTAACTACTTTCCAATTAAAAAACTAAAATAGAGCATATAAAATGATTCTAGAAGTTATAAATCTAGCATCTGGCAAACTGGCTTATCTTGTGAGCACAAAATTCTTCCATTTTAAAATATTCTCATCAGCTGAATACATTCATTTCCTATGATAATGTCTAACTGCTAGGCGCCTACATAGTGGTATTTGATCCATGACATTACGCTTCTTTGAAAACCAAATATGAGTTAACTAATTTAAGTTCTTAACCTTAACAAGTCTACAGAAACTGCTTTTCATGAAATTTCACTTGGTACACACACAAATGTCATTATAGTTTTTAATTTATTCTTTGCTGAATAAAAAGTTCAAAAATTTAGAGATTCCATCACTTTCTTAAGGCAAATAGTAAAAAAAAAAATTTAAAAAAAATACTTGGGTTGAGGTTCATAAATACATTAAAAATGTAAAATCCTCAGCACTAATGGAAATGTTCTATACCTGTACTGTCCAGAACCGTAGGTGATTGTGACATGTAATGAGGCACTTGAATGTGGTCAATGTATTTAAAATTTTTTATTTAATTTTAATTCATTTAAATTGCCACATGTGGCTTGAGGCTATTGTGTTAAATACTGCACAACTAGAGATAACCTGGGGAAAGAAAGGAATAAAGTCTGACACTTGTATTACTTTTGACAGTTGACAGATATTTGGACATTATCTCAATATTCCTTGCAAGATAGGAGTATGCATTACCCTATTTCATAGTTAGAAAACTGGGCCTCCAGGAGGTTAAAATGAAGAGTCCTTCATGCAACAAGGAGTAATTTCTTCTTAAACTCAGGACATTTGGAGGAGCATCAAAACAAAATTCCAAGAAATACTTAAAGTGTTTTAAAAATCTGTGCATGTTCTAGTTTGACACTCACCTGCCTCATTTTAGCATGGATATAGAAGCAGGAATAACCCAGTTGAGAAATCTTCTTGGCTAGCAATTCAACTCGCTGAGAGGAGTTACAGAAAATGATCGACTGGTTTATCTGAAGCTGAGCACAGGGGGGCGGGAGGGAGAGACATGAGAAAACCGTTATTTACTTTGCACATCTTGAAAATACTGACTGGCAAACAAATGTTAAAACCATGGTCTATGACAGAAAGTTTTATGATACAAAACTGTAAAAATTGTAAATACTATTCATTTCCTTAATATTTACAGATACTTTATAAGTTTTATTGTAGCACAGTATATTTCATAAGGGCACACAATTGCAAGAACAAAAAATACAACAGTTGCTGCAAATACTGCATTAGTGAATAAAGAACCATTGCTCCTAGGATAAATACAGTTCCTGTAAACATCTGGTCACAAGGGGTTTTTTTTGTTTTTTTAAAAACTGGTATTAGAGAGAGAGAAACATCAACTGGCTGCCTCCCGCATATGCCCCACAAGAGATGGAACCTGAAACCTGGGTATATGCCCTGACCTGGAATCAAACCTGCCTCCCTGGTATAGAGCATGACACTCCACTGAGCCATACTGGCCAGGGCTGGCCCTGAGTTTTTCATCAATGAACCAATAGCCTTGTTTTTGTGTCACTGTTTAAAGACACATTATTTATTCATTGTCAACAGCATCGTAACTCAAGCCTGTGCAAGCAAGGTTTATTTCATACACATTTCCTCTGTGAGGCACTGAGACTTCTGTACTTTGGTGGACTAGACAGCACTTTAACACTATGCTTTTATTTTTTTTTTTTTTTTATTTTTTTATTTTTTTTTATTTTTTTAAATCAATCTTTATTGTTCATATTATTACAAAGGTTCCTCATTTCTTCCCCCCTCCACCAGGTTCCCACCCCACCCTCTGCCCCCTCCCCATCCCCCATTGTCCTCATCCATAGGTGCACAGTTTATGTTCAGTCTCTTCCTCCCTCCCTCTCCCCGATAGTAAATCCCTTTTCAGATAGTAAATCTGTTACTTAGCATTTTCTCATATCAATAATACCTCCACATGCCCAATGATACTTCACACAAAAGACATTTCCAAATAGGTCAACCAGCCTCATCCAGGCCCCACTCAAGGCACTCACAGATCAACACCCCAGCGCTATACTAACTCAACACATCCAGATCTAAGCCTTCATCACTTGATTCAGCAGACCCTCAAGTTCCCGCAAAAGTTTCCAGCCATGTCTGAGAGGCAGCCGTGGGCAGGTACAGGCGAGGAGCGAGCTGTTTCGGGCCTGGCTGCTCCGGGCCTGGCCTCTGTTGCTCTGGTTCGTTCCACAACCAGCTGCTCCGGGTCTGGTCACTGCCGCTCCCGACCTAGTTGCTCTGGACTTGGCTGTTGCTGCTACAGGCCTGGCCGCACCCGACCCGGCTGCTCTGGGACCGGTTGCTCCGGTCCCGGCCGCTCCGGGCCTGGCCGCTCCCAGCCTGACAGCCGCTGCTCCGGGCCTGGCTGCTCCCAGCCTGGCAGCCATTGCTCCTGGCCTGGCCGCACCAGACCCTGCTGCTCCGGGCCTGGCCGCTCCCAGCCTGGCAGCCGCTGCTCCGGGCCTGGCCGCACCAGACCCTGCTGCTCCGGGCCTGGCCGCTCCCAGCCTGGCAGCTGCTGCTCCGGGCCTGGCCGCACCAGACCCGGCTGCTCCGGGCCTGGCCGCTCCCAGCCTGGCAGTCGCTGCTCCGGGCCTGGCCGCTCCCAGCCTGGCAGCTGCTGCTCCGGGCCTGGCCGCACCAGACCCGGCTGCTCCGGGCCTGGCCGCTCCCAGCCTGGCAGCTGCTGCTCCGGGCCTGGCCGCTCCCAGCCTGGCAGCCACTGCTCCTGGCCTGGCCGCACCAGACCCGGCTGCTCCGGGCCTGGCCGCTCCCAGCCTGGCAGCCGCTGCTCCGGGCCTGGCCGCACCAGACCCGGCTGCTCCGGGCCTGGCCGCTCCCAGCCCGGCAGCCGCTGCTCCGGGTCTGGCCGCTCCCAGCCTGGCAGCCGCTGCTCCGGGCCTGGCCGCACCAGACCCGGCTGCTCCGGGCCTGGCCGCTCCCAGCCTGGCAGCCGCTGCTCCGGGCCTGGCCGCTCCCAGCCTGGCAGCCGCTGCTCCTGGCCTGGCCGCACCAGACCCGGCTGCTCCGAGCCTGGCCGCTCCCAGCCTGGATGCTCCGTGCTTGGCTACTGCTGTTCTGGGCCTGGCTGCTCCCAACCCAGCTGCTCTGGGCCGGGCTTCTCCGGGCCCCGCCACTCCGTGTCTGGGTGTTCCAGGACTGGCCACCCTGGGCTTGGCCGCCTCTGCCTCAGGCCTGGCTGCCACTGCCCCAGGTCTGGCTGCTCCAGTGCTGGCCGTTGATGCTCTTGTTCTGGCTGCTGCTGCTCTGGGGCCTGGCCACTGCTGCTCCGGGCCCAGCTGCCACTGCCTTGTGCCTGGCCACTCTAGGCCTGGTCGCCGCTGTTCCAACATTCTGTCCCTTTTTTCTCTCTTTTTTTTTTTCTTTTAAAAAAACAAAACAAAACGCATTTATGTTGCAATGTTGGCTGGTGCGTTGAGTTCTGACTAGTCTTTGATTTTTCAAGATCTTCTTTGTATTCTTTCTTAAGTAATTTTACTATCATTTGCTCTCACTTGATTTCTTCACATTGAGAACTTCTTTGGTTTCTTCCTCCTTGTCCTGGGAGCTCAGCAGGTTGGCCTGTGGCACCCCTTTGTTCTCCGCGGGCTCCCGCGCTGCTCCAGCCTGTTGCCGGGGTCGGCGCCGCCCAGGAAGCAGCCCCCGTCCTTGGCTCCGTTGCCAGCGCTCAGCAGTCGAAGGCTCAGGGGCACCCCCCCCACTGGGGGCCCCGTCGCCCGGCTCCTTGCTGGCGCCCGGCTGGCTGGTGTCCGGCAGGGGCTCCTGCTCCTCGTGGCGTTCCTCCAGTCTGGGGCTTTCTTTCTCCCTCCCACTAGGGGAGTCCAGGATCAGAGTCAACAGACTGTCCTCTGTGCACAGTGTGCGCGACTCCGGGGGCTCGGCCTTTCGCCGCGCTCCCAGGACTCCACCTCACAGCTCCGTCTCCCCCTGCCCGAGCCTGGGTCCCCAGGGACTGGCCCAGACCTGGAGTTTGGGGCGGTCTGGACTGAGGCTCAGAGCTGCCGCCGGAGGCTTTGTTTCTTCCGGCTAGGGTAATCCAGCATCAGAGTCAACATTCAGTCCTCTGCGCGCCATGTGCGCGCGACTCCGGGGGCCCCGCATTTCGCCGTCCCCCGGGATTGTCTCCCCCTGCCGGAGCCTGGGTCCCCAGGGTCTGGCACATAACTTGGGGCTCAGCGCTGCCGGTTCGGGGGTTCAGCCCAGGCTGGGGGTTCTATTTCCTTCCTGCTAGGGAACGCCAGGCAGCACCCAGCCCTCTCCTCCTCTCCGGCTGCGACCTCTCCATGCGCGTGTGCGTGCGAGCGCGCAGCATGTCTCCGTACCTTAGGCTTTTTTTCAGCTCCTCTGATTTTCCTTCTGGTTTTCTCCCTCCTTCCTATTGTAGAGTTTTCAGTCAGTCGACTACCTGTAGCTCTGGGCAATGTCCACTCTACATTTTAGTTGTATTCCCTTGAAATTGTTGTGAGCTGCTGCGGCTAGGTGTATACCCGAGCAGCCATCTTGGATCCTAACACTATGCTTTTAAACAAAAAAGTCACAAGAATGCAAAAAAGATGTGGCATTAAACAGGCCGTGAATATGACCTCAGTTGAGAATATACACAATGACTCCAATTGGTATGCATGTCCACCAATGGCCTCAAAAGCATCCACGTGCCGATTGTGATTATAAATTCTGGCAAGTACGAATTTGCAAATACAGTACCTGCAAATGAGGACTGACTGTAATTACTGCAAACATGAGAATCAACTTTAATTAAGGTCAACTATTTTAAAATTAAATAAAAGTACCTAAGACTTGTCAACTATACCCCAACTTCAGATGAGCTGAAACTATCTCTCAAGAAAAGCTAAAAACTTAAAAAAAAAAAACAAAAAAAAAACACATTTGAAGTGGTGGGGAAACGGATACAATGTGTTTTATTGGGATCAGTAACAGGTAATGTGCAGGAGCCCTGTTCCTTACCCTGGAGAACAGTGTGTTGAGGCAGTGTACTTTTTGGCGCTCAGTTACATATGCGTAGTACTGAGTTACTCCCTTCAAAGTTAATTCCTCCATCAGGTTAATCTCATAGGGTTTCTGCAAATGGGAATTCTGAAAATAAATAAATAGAAGACTTATTCTTAAGTGAAAGCAGAATATTTCTCTTAAACTCAAAATATATCTTATACATCTGTCTGAAAAAAACAAAACAAAAAACTACTGCTTTAAGGATGCAGATTTCTTGAAAACAAATATACACAATCTTTCATGAAGAAATAAATTACAATACAATGTGAGGGTTAACAGCTAGATTATGTTGTAATCTATTTACAATATATAGCATCAATGGCTGTGTCAGCCTGACACCAAAAAGCGAACAAAGAATTTAATCAAATTACTATTTAAAAATTCAGTTAATTTATGCACAACAAACCTTATTAGCTGATAAAAAAGCCAAAACTTAAAAATAATCAGCCTAAACTATAGCCTGACAAGAAGATATAATTATGAATAAGATATATGCATGAGTAAACAGGATGGCACTGTTGCCAAGTTCATCTGTTCACACTCACCATGAACTTCTGTACACTAAGAGGAAAAGTAGCGGAATATAATAAAATCTGTCTGTTTTTAGGTAGCGTGAGAATAATATCCTCCATTATTTGCACAAAATCCTGTGACAGCAACTTATCTGCCTGCAGTACAAGAGAAGACAATTTTAAAAACAATCAAGTAATGTCAAGTTCTTTGGTTACCAAGGCATCATACCCCCAAAGCATCCATGGAATGCTCCTGTGGTAAACACGAAGTTCTCTGCGCCACCACATAAGCCGACAGCACCAAGGCACATGGCCCGTGACTCAGGGGGAAAGTGTGAAACCCTTCTACAGGGGACATGGTGGCAGATTCCATAACAGAATTTTAATATGATTTCCTTTAAAGAGCCAGTATGATATACTGGTTAAAAGTATAGGCTGCAGCCGAAACCGGTTTGGCTTAGTGGTAGAGCGTCGGTCTGCGGACTGAAAGGTCCCAGGTTCAATTCCGGTCAAGGGCATGTACATTGGTTGCGGGCACATCCCCGGTAGGGGGTGTGCAAGAGGCAGCTGGTCGATGTTTCTCTCTCATTGACATTTCTAGCTCTCTATCCCTCTCCCTTCCTCTCTGTAAGAAAAATCAATAAAATATATTTAAATAAATAAATAAATAAATAAAAGTATAGGCTGCAGAGTCAAATTACTTTGATTGAAATCTTGTTTCCTTCAATTTACTACACTGGAAGGTTGCTTAACCAATCAATTCTTCACATTCCACAATTTTAAATTAGGATGTGTATTCACTACAGTAACTTCATTGGATACCTATCTTACAAGATTGTTGCAAAATTAAATTAAAAAACCAACAAACACGTAAAGGCACTTAGTGTTAGTATATAGTGAATAATAAATGTTCTCTCATTACTCAAAGAAAAAAATAACACAGATCTGAATTAGACCACAATCAACCTGATCTACCTAGCTAGCTAAAATGCAGACCAAGCCGGGACCGGTTTGGCTCAATGGATAGAGCGTCGGCCTGCGGATTGAAAGGTCCCAGGTTCGATTCCAGTCAAGGGCATGTACCTTGGTTGCAGGCACATCCCCAGTAGGGGGTGTGCAAGAGGCAGCTGATCGATGATTCTCTCTCATCGATGTTTCTAACTCTCTATCCCTCTCTCTTCCTCTCTGTGAAAAATCAATAAAATATATTTAAAAAAAAAATAAAAAATAAAAAATAAAATGCAGACCAAATAGAAAAGTAATTTTATTTCAATATATTAAGTGATGTACTGTATGTATAAAACACTACTGGGACCCAAGGAGCTGAGTAAGTTCTTAAAGGCACTTACTACCTAGTGAGATAATACGAGTAACAGATTAAAAAACCAAATATAAAATATTATACGCTAAATGAGGGGTTAGAGACATTATATGCCTTTTAAGATGTATCACTAAATGGAAAGAGACTTAGCATGAACTTGGTTTGAAGTTATTCAACAACTTCTCATCTTGAAAAATAAAAATGAAATCCAAACTATCTGGCATCCCTAAGAAAGGCACAAGGCTGACCTATTCCTATAAATATCATCTATTGCCTTTAAAAGGCAAAACATGTTTTTATAAGCAAATTAGTTTGAACTGATAAAAGTCGTGTGTTTATTAGAAAATCATAAGGAAAACACAAAGAACCTTTGCTCAGAATAATACAGAATAGCATCTTTCCAAATAAAGAGACATTACCTCATCCAATACTATCATCTGGACATGATCAACTTTTGCTACTCCTTTCTTGATAAGATCCAGGATTCTCCCAGGGGTAGCGATTACCACGTGCACTACACAAGATTAGAAAACATTCTCATTAAGTTTAGCTTGGGCATAAAGGATGTAGTAAAAGCTTGCATACATATATAAACCTTTAAAAATATATATCTAACTAGAGGCCTGATGCATGAAATTCATGCATGGGTAGGGCCAACCTGTGGGAAACCCGGTGGGGCAATCAGGAGGCCCCCTATGGGCAGCTCCTGTGTTGAGCGTCTGCCCCCTGGTGGTCAGTGTGCATCACAGTGACCAGACATTCTGCTGGTCAGTTGATTTGCATTGTTGGGAGAGGTAGAAATTTAGTAGTCCCTCCTTATCCAGTTTCACTTTCCATAGTCAAGTGCAGTCTGGAAACATTAAATAAAAAATTCCAGAAATAAACAATTCATAGGCTTTACATTTCGAGCCATTTTGAAAAATGTGATGAAAACTTGCACCTTTCCACTCAGACCTGCCCAGGATGCAAAGCATCCTTTTGTCTAGTACTCTGCCAACCACCTGTTAAGTCACTTAGGAGTCATCTAGGTTGTCAGATGGTTGTATCTCAGTGCTTGTGTTCAAGAAATATTTATTTAATTAAATGGCCTCAAGTGCCAAAGAGAAGTTGGAATGTGCATCCTTTAAGTAAAAATGTGAAAGTTCTCTACATAAGGAAAAAAATGTATGCCGAGTTTGCTAAGGTGTATGATGAGACTCAATCTTCTACCCATGAAATTGTGAAAAGAAATTTGTGCTAGTTTTGCTGTCATACCTCAAACTGGGAAACTTATGATGATCACTGTAAATATAAGTGCTTAGTTAAGATGGAAAAGGCATTAAATTTATGAGTGGTAGATGTGAACTGAAAAAGGCCAAATTCACCTAACTTTTATTACAGTACTAAAGGCCCCACGCACAAAAATTCGTGCTGGGGAGGGTGGGTGGGTGGGTGGATGAGGGTGTCTCTCTCAACCTAGCCTGCCCCCCTCACTCCAGGAGCCCCCGGTCACTGTCCCCATCACCCCACTAATGCTTCCGGCCCTCAGCCCTAGCTTCTTAGCTTTGGCCCCATTCCCTGCCCTCTGGTGGGCGGGGCGATCTGGGGCCAGGCTGGCTGGGGGAAGGGGCTGTGAGAGGCTGAGGCTGAGCAGCTTGCACTCCATCCAGCCTCTGTAGAGGCGTGGCACTTGAACTGGCCCACGCTACTGCCTCTGTGGCTGCCTATGCGGAAGGGGCAGCCCTGGGACCAGGCCAGCCGCAGCGTGTCCCATGCCACCTTTGCCTTCTCACCGCCTATGCAAAAGGGGCTGCGGTGCCAGACTGGCCCACCCCTCCCATGCAATCTAGGTCCTCACAACCGCTATAGCTTTGTCCGGATGGACGTCCGCTCTAATTATCATATTGCCCTTTTATTAGTATAGGCATTGCTGTAATTGTTCCATTTTATTATGTTACTGTTAATACCTTACCTAATTTATAATGTGTGTGTATGTATGTGTTCGCACGAGCATGTGTGTAGGATGTGGCACTCCCCTAAGTTTCAGGCACCCCCTGGGGGAGGGGAGGTCTGAGAACATATCCCATGCAGGTAAGGGGGGACTACTGTAGTACAAAGAGACAAAATTTGTATTTTAGGATAGGGGTTTCTACTTCATCTTAGGTTGACTAAGATATACTTATTTGTTTCACCTCTACATGGGATGGGCTCAAGGTTCCCAAATCCCTTGCTCCAAATAAGGGGCCTATTTCCTTCTTAGGACAATCCCTAGTGAATAACAATAGGCATATCAGGCTTCTAATATAGTGGACTTTTTCAACTAGAGTTATAAGGATCAAATGAGATAATCATTTAAAATAACTGTGCAGTATGAAGACTACAATAACTGATCTAATGACAACCATATGAAAATCTAATATTCTAGCCAAAGCTGGTTTGGCTCAGTCTGCGGACTGGAGGGTCCCAGGCTTAATTCTGGTCAAGGGCATGTACATTGGTTGTGGTCACATCTGCATTGGGGGATGTACAGGAGACAGATGGTCCATGTTTCTCTCTCATTGATGTTTCTAACTCTCTATCCCTCTCCCTTCCTCTGTGGAAAATCAATAAAATATACTTTTTTTAAAAAAAAGAGAAAAATCTAATAATCTATGTATAATTTTATACATAAGATTTCATTGTTTTATCTTTCCCCCCACACAGTAATGTATCATGGAGAACCCTTCATAAAAATTAATACAGATGAGCTTCATGCTTTAGTGGCTGTGTGGAATTCCATTCAGACTATCCTCTAATGTTTAGGTTTTTCCAATTTTTCAGTTCTACAAAACCACAATGTAGTAAACAACCTCGCATTTGGCCAATTCTTTCTTTAGGAAAGATACTTGAAAATATACATTTATAATTTTGAAACATGCCAACTTGCCCACCATAGAGACTGTATCAATTTATATGCCTATATTATAAGGTAGCCTATTTTGCCACAAACTCATGTTATTGGTTATTAATTTTTTTTGGTCTTGCCAATCAGAAAGGCACAATATCAATTTGCTGTTCTTATTTACATTTTTCATTTCTATTACTATCTCTTTGATTTTTAAGACACAGAAGGGGGTGAGGGAGAGAGAGAAGAAGAGATAGATAGATAGATAGATAGATAGATAAACATTAATTGGCTTCCTGCATTCAGGGTTCAAACCCACAACCTAGGTATGTGCCCTGACCGGGATTCAAGCCTGCAATCCTTTGGTGCAGGATAAAACACTCCAACCAACTGAACCACCTGGCCAGGACGCTTATTAATTCTTAACAACAATTTTCATAAGCTATTGAAAGGAAGCACCATGTATGCAGTTAACTCAGAGAGTGAGGTGACCCGGGTCAGTGATTTCCTACCTGTGTCATCGAGCCTCATTATGTCATCACGTAAATTGGTTCCTCCTGTGGTTGCCATCACTTTGGCCCCTCCCATGTGTTTGCTGACCTGGATGCAGATTTGACTGACCTGTAGAGCAAGTTCTCTTGTAGGAACAATCACCATTGCTGAAAAATAGCAAGCACAGAGAAAATAGGAAACATAACATAGATTTTAAGAGTTTAAGAAGCTACAGAAATACTGCTCCTTGCAATCTAGATCCTCAGTATATTAAAAAGTTAAATCATAATAGGCCTAACCAATTCCAAAACATCAAATGAACAAATCTTTAAAAAATAAAAAAAATAAAAAAAACCACACGCGCGCGCACACGCGCGCGCATGCACACACACACACACACACACACCCCCCACACACACACACACCCCACACACACACACACCCCCCACACACACACACACAAACCCCGCTTAGTAATCCAACTATAAACTTTTCCTAAACAATGTTGCTAGAAGTCTTGTTCTGTTCTCAATTACAAACCTTTAAAAGGTTCCCTATAAGTTGGCAGCTGCTTAAAGTTTATTAATTTAATATTTCAGAAAGAGACTCACTAGTCTACACCCCCGAATAGGGAACTCTGCCCCAGGAATGAAAGTAGGTAAATGAAAGATGGCAGAAATGGTATTTAGAGGCCACAACAGCTGGGGGGGAAAACTGCTTTAGAAGTGAAAACTTAACTCTCTTAGCTTACTTTGAGTACAAGCATGAAAATATTTCTTCCCTACTGCTTCAGCTCCTAAAATTCCAAAAACGTGGCTTTAAAGAGAAAAAATTCGCCCTAACTGGTTTGGCTCAGCAGATAGAGCGTCAGCCTGCGGACTGAAAGGTCCCAGGTTCGGTTCCAGTCAAGGGCATGTACCTTGGTTGCAGGCACATCCCCAGCAGAGGTGTTCAGGAGGCAGCTGGTCGCTGTTTCTCTCTCATCAACGTTTTTAACGCTCTATCCCTCTCCCTTCCTCTCTGTAAAAAATTATATATATAAAAGAGAAAAGATTCATGTTTTCTTGCAGACACACAGCTGCCAAGAAACAATTCGGTTCCATAGTTTTTTTCTATTTTGTTTATCTTTGTTCATTAAACTCCAACATATAAGAGAAATCACAGTTCCATAGTTTTTAAGTAATAATATCCAACAATTTAACTTCTCATGATCTTAGTGCTCCTATCTATAAGGCAATAGCTTACTTTGCCTGTATCACTGGAATATTATCAAAACTGCGTAATATAAAACTTTTTTTGAAAACTACAAATCTCTTTAAAGAGTTGTGGGGAAAAAAGGATAAATACTAATTCCAGACTAGTTCTAGCTTAAAAAACTTATCTTCTACATAGCTCCAAGGTCTAAATTGTTATTTTCAGTTTAAACAAACAACTAACCTTGTATATTGTCCTTCTTCAGGTCTAGCCGTTCAAGTAAGGGAATGAGGTAGGCACCACTCTTGCCCGTTCCATTTTTTGCTCTAGCTAAAATATCCCTACCAGATAAAGCGATGGGAATGCTCTCCTCCTAAAAGAGACAAGACGAAACAAATTACTTGTCAATAAAAATAGCACAGTCTGGCCGGTATGGCTCAGTGTTTTGAGAGTCAACCTACGAACCAGGTGGTCCCACGTCCGATTCCCGTCGGGCACAGGCCCGGGCTGCGGGCTCGCTCCCCAGTGGGGGCGTGCAGGAGGCAGCCAGTCAATGATTCTCTCATCACTGATGTTTCTCTCTCTCTCACTCTCCCTTCCTCTCTGAAATCAATGAAAATATATATTAAAAACAACAACAACAACAAAACAGGACATAAGCAAAATTTTAAAAAATATATATTTTATTGGTTTTTTTACAGAGAGGGAGAGGAAGAGTTAGAAACATCGATGAGAGAGAAACATCGATCAGCTGCCTCCTGCACACCCCCTACTGAGGATGTGCCCGCAACCAAGGTACATGCCCTTGACTGGAGTCAAACCTGGAACCCCTCAGTCCGCAGGCCGACACTCTATCCACTGAGCCACACCGGCTAGGGCGAGCAAATTTTTCTCTAAAATACACTGAAGGTGTATCACTTTGATATTGCTTTAACGTGCCTTATATGTTTGCATTTTACAAGAATAAGTACGTAGAGATGACGTAAATTAGCAAGACCAGTCAACATCACCATCATTATTAACCAGTATTTACTAAAACTGCTCATAGGATATATATTAAATTGCATTCCAATGTAATAAACACTGTACATGTAAGTGTGTATGGCCAAGGAAGCTGAGCATCAACAACAAAGAGAACAAAGAAAGGAGGAACTTGAGCTGACACACAGAAAGAAAAAAACAGAAGACAATTAAAAAACTGGAGAAAAAAGTGACAAAAAAAAAATACAAAGCGAATACTATATATGATACTTTAGGACTAATAAGCCAATTTTGCAATGAAAATTTGTATCTTGGAAAACTTAGCCTTGCACAAAGCAGGAAGAGGCTGGAAAAGTCTAACCTTAGGTCCTATTTCATATTTAATAATTATATCCATAAACCTCCAATATCTGTCTATACAGCCAACTCCTCTGTCCTGAAATATGCTCATATGGAGAGTGAATTCCAATCTAGTTACCTCAATCCATGGTCACATTCCTGAGGGGGACTCTCATTTTCATACTGAAATTACTGTCATGTGTGTTTTGCAGAAGACAACATTTCCTATTAACTCAGGACTAATTTCCCGGACAATAGCAAAGGCGCCTCACAGTCACTAAAAATTAAACACACATGTATGTTGGGAAACCAAAAGGCAGGACAGTATAAGCAGGGAGGAAGCAGAACGGTCCTGTTTCTCAAATTAAAGACATTAATTTTAATTTTTAAAACTATAAAGTTAGGCCCAGCCAGTGTGACTCAGTGGCTGAGCGTCAGCCTATGGACCAGAGGGAAATGGTTGGAGTCCGAGGGGGCACAAGCCTGGGTTTCGGCAGCTCGGTCCCCAGTGCGGGGCATGTGGGAGGCAGCCAATCAATGACTCTCTCATCATTGATGTTTCTCTCTCTCCCCCTTCTCCTTTCCTCTCTGAGATCAATAAAAAAAAAAACTAAAAAAATAAAGGAAAATAAATGAAATTCACAATCATTGTAATAATTAGTTCTTTCTATACCTAAGCTAATGACCAAAAGAAATCTCTCCAGCACTTTAAACATTTTTTTAAAAAATCTTTTATTGATTTTTTACAGAGAGGAAGAGAGAGGGATAGAGAGCTAGAAACATCAATGAGAGAGGATCATTGATCAGCTGCAGGATGTGCCCGCCCGCAATCAAGGTACATGCCCTTGACCGGAATCGAACCTGGGACCTTTCAATCAGCAGGCCGACACTCTATCCACTGAGCCAAACCGGTTTTGGCTTAAACATTTTAAAAATATATTTTTATTGTAGAAATATCTAAGTCATAAGCATAATTCTATTTCCCACCATGACATTCATTCTACCCAGAACCCAATCACAGGGTCAGATGGGTTCCGTATGGTCAAAATAACTAGCACAGATGCCAGAACTGAGAAAACGGTCCGTGACAATTCTGTTATCTTGTTCCTATAACCAACAGAAAATAGTCTGCTCATTGTGGTAAAGCAGGCCAAGGAAGAAAATGCCTGGAGATCAAACCTGCAACCTTGGCCTATCAGGACAACACTTTGACCCACTGAGCAACCCAGCCACGGCCTCTACTATGGTGTTTAAACAGGCCACCTGCACACTATAGCAAAAAAAAAAAAAAGGGGGGGGGGGGCGGGGGGGAGATGGGGCTAAATGGTCTCCAAGGGGTTTCCAATGGTTTTCTGAGCCAGGTCCTTTAAAACTATGAAAATTTTCAATGAAGGCAGGCAGGTCGAGTTAATTTGGGGGTACCCTAATATGTCTTTGGTTTAGATGGAGGCTACTAACTTATAAATTCCTCTATTTTCTTTGATGGGGCTCACGCTCTACGGAAACTGTTGAAGGGTAAGACTTTGTCACAAAGTCAGTAAGCTGGTCTGTAAGTTAGGATGCACTGATACTGTGCCTGAATGCTGGCCATATGATTAGTCTGCTAATTCAGCACATCCACACTGTCTCTTACCACTGTTTCCTAGGAAGACCAGGTAATACGAAGCAAGAAAACAGATTCAGACAGCTCTGAAACCAAGAGGGAATAATGTGAAGCTGCCAAGAAAGGAGAAAAACAAGCCTAAAATTCTTAAAACACTGTGTGCTAGGCACTCTGCAAGGTAGATACCTTGTGATATCTACGTCCTTTCAAGTTTGGTACATTTTGTTTTACAATTTATAAGATGGATCCTCAGAGATTAATTTTTTGCCCAAGGTCATGAAGCAAGAAATGCCAGAACCAGGACTTAAACTTAAGTCTGCAAATAACAACATGTAAGTGAGGATGTGGAGAAATCAAAACCCTCATACAGTTAGTGGGAATGTATAGCCACTTTGGAAGTCTGGCAACTCCTCAAAAGGTTAAAGAGCATTAGCATATGAACCCACAATTCCACTCCCAGATATATAACCCCAGAGTGAAAACTTCTCCACACAAAACTTGTACATTAATGTTCACAGCAGCATCTATATAATAAAAGCCCAGAGGCTGTTATGGCAGAACGACCAGTCGCATGACACACCAGGCACAGGGGCCACCAGTGCCGCTGCCGAGCCCAAGGGCCCCAGGGTCAGTTGTGCCACCGCCGCTGCCAAGGCACCGGTTAAGAACGCGAAGGTGGCCGAAACCGGTTTGGCTCAGGGGTAGAGCGTCGGTCTGCGGACTGAAAGGTCCCAGTTTGATTCCGGTCAGGGGCATGTACGTTGGCTGCGGGCACATCCCCAGTAGGGGGTGTGCAGGAGGCAGCTGGTCGATGTTTCTCTCTCATCGACGTTTCTGGCTCTCTCTTTCCCTTCCTCTCTGTAAAAAATAAATTAAAAAAAAAAAAAAGAACACGAAGGTGGCCAGTGTGAGCATGCAGCTTGAGATGAGGCTCGGAGGGACAAATTAAATCAGCTGGGCACTGAGATGGCTGCCACCAAGGCTGGCAGGTCAGGGCACCCCTCTCCCTGCTACAACCCTCCCCACGTGGCACCTGTCTCAGGCAGGGGCTTTGGCCCAATCCACGTGAGCAAGACTGAGAAGCGGGGCGGGGGGCACGGCCTGGCCACCTGTGGGTCCCTCTCCACACGCCAGCTCCTTCGCTCTCCGAGTCCCGGCTCTAGCGAAAGGCGCCTGGCGTGCCAGGCCGGAAGGTACTGCTCAGGAGGCCAGGAAGGCGGCGGAGAGAAACCTGTGAACCTGCTACCTGACCAGCAGCCTAGGACCCGGCACCATCAGAAATGGACCGGCTCAGAGCACACCCAGCTGGGGGGAAGGCAGCCGCCTGGGAGGGGCCTTGCCACCAGCAGCTCCTGGTGGACCCACCCCAAGGAAACTCGGTCTTTGGTTCCTTAGTTCAGTCTATCCCGGCTAAAGAGGAGCGCGGGGCACATTTTAGGGGAGAATTAAGACTAAAGCAGTGTGCTCTGTTCCGTGGAGATTGCTACCCAGTTGTCTTAGGCCTGAATTCCAGGCGATTGTGGGGCCTGGCTCTGTCGCTGGGGCCTGTGCCTTCCAATTGGCCTGTATTTGTTGAAGGGCCCAAAGAGAAGAACGGGAACAAGTTTTCGATGCAATGGATTTGACCAAGACAAAGGAGAGTGGCGGGCTGAGTCTAATATACACAGAGACCCCAGCTCTGAGTCCCTGAGGCCAAAGGGAGCTCAGGGCCTGTTTGCAGAGCTTTCCTCCCTGGGAAACTTGGGGCCCACGCTCAGCTCCAGCTCAGTGGGTCTTCTCCAGCCCCTCCCCCTCCCCCGATTGGGGGCGAGGCTGGCCGGCCAACCTCCCGCGGCCCCTCCTCCCAGAGGCCTGGCAAGGATGGACCCCACTCTGCACGAATTCGTGCACCAGGCCTCTAGTTATTTATAATAGCTAACAGTGCCATACAATGGAACATTACTCAACAGAAAGGAATGAAGTTTTGATATATGTTACAACATGGATGACTCCCTAAGGAAATATAAGAGGAGACCATATATTGTATAATTCTATTTATAGGAAATGGGTAGAATAGTTAAGTCCATAGAGCAGAAAATAGATTAGTGGCTGCTTATGGCTAGGGGAAAATGAGAGACTGCTAAAGGAGTTTCCGTCTAGGGTGATGAAAACGTTCTAAAAGTGATTGTAGTATTGATTGCGTAACTGTGACTATACTAAAAACCATTGTATAGTTTAAATGTGTGAATTGTAAGCTATTCGAGTTATATCTGAATTTAGCCCAACAATCCCACAACCTTAGTCTGATGGCAGAATCATGCCACCTTAGCTCTCCAAGTCCATGATCTAGGGTCTAGGGACTGATCCAATCTCTCTCTCTATAAAAGCCTAAGCGACTGTTATGACCGAATGACCTGTCGATCAAGAGGAGGCAGTGGTCAGTGCGCTCCCGCAGCCAAAAGCCCTTGCCCCAGCCATGGTCCCCTGCACTGGGCCTCGAGTATATATACATGATGTATTTTTGTTACATTGGTATCCATTTCCCTTTCTTAGTAGAACCCTAGCTTCCTTCTGAGGTAGTTCATCTCCCCCACTGCCAATGTATCAATAGTCTAGCCAACCTCCTCAGCCACATGATAGATTCTGGCATTGCTGTGTTTTCCACAAATTCTCAGGTAAAATAACAGTGAAGAAAAGGCAATGTGGACGGTAGTCTCAAGTATCTAATGCTTTGGCTAAGTGGCTGGAGAATTAATGCCTATATGCTATACCAACACTGAGAGCGCAAATAACTAGGTCAATTTTAAAATCTAATACAAAGGTGGAAAATAGAAGCCAGCAAGGGTTTGCTAAATGAACCAATAAATAAAACTATTATATGGAACAATAACCCATGACATTTCTTACACATTAATCATTTACTAGGCATTGTATTTATTTTTTTTATTAAGCTATTATATGTGTACATATCTTTCCATGTCCTCCTCCCCTCCCCCCCGCACTGTATTAAGCATACTAACATTCATCCCCTCGCTGAACCTTCACAATAGCCCTATGGTATATGCTATATCAATTTTACAGGCCAGCAAACTAGGGCATAGGAAGATAACTCAATCAACTAAGAAAGCAATGGAGTTGGGATTCAACCTGGGCAGCCTACTTGCAAATCTATAGTGCTCTTAGGCAGTTCTCTAAGCAGGGTAGACCAAGTTCGCCTGCCGACATGTTAACCATAATTTCAAAGCTTTCTAAATGCAGCTGGCTTTTTGAACGCCGTTTCCTGCATGCACCTTGGTAAGTACCAGAAATCCAAAGTGGAAGGACAGACCCCACAGGAGAGCTCTTAGAACTTTTATCCTTACAGATAAAACACACTAACATGAACTACATTATAGAAAAGTAGTTTACACATTTTTAATTTCCACATTCACATTGCCTATCTCATTGCCAAACTGTGGCTCACGAGCCACACGTGGCTCTTTGGCCCCTTGAGTGTGGCTCTTCCACAAAATACCACGGCCTGGGCGAGTTTATTTTGAAGAAGTGGTGTTAAAAGAAGTTTAAGTTTAAAAAATTTGGCTCTCAAAAGAAATTTTAATCGTTGTACTGTTGATATTTGGCTCTGTTGACTAATGAGTTTGCTGACCACTGGCCTATATGATTATGTATAACATTATCTTGACACTTTATCTAGCCATAATAAACTTCTTTCATTTTGTCCACAAAGGCATACTGTCACCCGTAGGCAATCACTAGCTTAGTGTTCTGTGCTTAGAACATGGATCAATTCTTCTTCCAGGCTGTCTCATCTTCCTCAAATGGCTACATATTTATGCAATTTTGAGTAGAAAATAGTATTACACTAAATTATCTGTACAATTAGCTTCACAGACTGTGAAGGCAGGAACCCTCTCTGCCTTGTTCAACATAACATCCTGTATCTAACACTTTCTAGGCCACTCAATGTTTGCTTAATGAAAAAGTGGGTACAACAGTTTTAAGTTGCATAAAGACAACAATCATGTTTATCAAATCTGCATATGCACACTGCATGTTTGTCTACATATATGCATGTACATGCATGCACACATACTGTATATTCCCTTGCTATTTCTACTGAAAGGGCCAAGGAACAAAAAGTGCACCTAGTGTTCAGATGTTGACCTCTAACCCTATTCCCCACTAATTGGGACTGGGGTTCCTTGGAGAAATGCTGATCCCAAGGCTGGACAGGGTAGGTACAGATAAGCTTCATGCTATGCCAAAAACGAAGTACTCAAGAAAAATGGAGGGAGGAAAGGGTGAAGAGGTGGAGCACAGAGGATTTTTTAGGACAGCGAAACAAATCTGTATGATACCATATGGTGGATATGTCATTATACATTTGTTCAAACTCATAGAATGCACCCCACCAAGAGTGAACCCTAAGGTAAACTATGGACTTTGGATTATACATGTCAATGTAAGTCATCAGTTGTAACAAATGTATCACAATGTATAACTCTTACAGAGAATACTTGAGCTATGCATAAGTGGGGTTGGGGCATATGGGAAATCTCTCTTTCAGTTCAACTGCTGTGAGCTTAAAACGGCTCTAAAAATAGTCTACGATAGGAGTGGGGATGGGCTAGAGGAAGTATATGGGGGGAAAAGGGGGCATATGTAATCCTTTCATACTAAAAACTAAAAAAAAAAAAAAAAAAAAGAAAAGAAACCTGATAATTAATTAAAAAAATAAAAATGGTCTATCTGAAAAAGAAAAGGGGGTACATAACAAAACAATCACAAAGGAGCTCAAACCTGGGAATTTGAGCACAAAAATATCATTGGAAAAAGAATTCACCATCACACACACACACACACACACACACACACACACACTCTTAAGAAAAAACAAGGGTAAAGATAGGGAAGGTTCTTTAAAAAGCCAACAGAGTCCTAGAGTTGGAAACTCAGCATAATTAACACAGACAGGATCATCAATGGATGCTAAAACTAGGAGAAACTTTGATAAAGAGTAGGGTCTCTGCATGATATTAAAGTGATCTCTACAGACTGCTTATAAATTTCAAAGAAGGAAAAAAGCTGCAATTATACAGTAGAAAAATTAGAGGCCACTTTAGCAGGGTAATCAAAATTAAAATCACCAATGAGAAATAAACACACTGTATACCCTCCAAATGTGATAAATTGAGAAGGCCATAGCATGATTTCTACAGTATCTTGGCTAAAAATGTATTAACTTTAATCACATAGAAACATGAGACAAACCCAGAATGAGAAATGTCCTATTTTAAAAACGGGGCTATATTTTTAATATGTCAGTATCATAAAAGACTAAAACAGACCAGTAAAATGCTGAAAGGAGGTTAAAGAGACATAACTATATGCAATACCCAATCAAAAAAATGCTAAAAAGGCATTTTTTAGGTCAATTAAAAATTAGAATACAAATGATAAGATAGAAATATTGTATTAATAAAGAACATTTTTTTCTAAAGGGGGACTTAAAGAGACACAGAAAAAAAAGAAGTATTAACATTGATTTGACCACAGGTTATATAACAGAGTATCTCTTTCTTAGGAAACACTGAAATATTTAGAGGTGATGGCCATAATTTTATAACTTATCCTTAAGAGGTTTGGGGAAGAGAGAAAGAGTGCATATATGTGTGGGTGTGGTATGCACAAGAGAAATATTGATTCATTTTATCATTCCCATAGATAAGTACATAATTATTCACTCATAACATTACACATGTGATAAAAAGTAGAAACATACCTGAATAGGAGATGGCTTTTCCCAGCCCATTTCAAAAATTCCCATCAGTAACTCCCGCTTTAAACAATAATCTTCAAACTCATTTCCTTTTGTGGAGGTTACATCCTAGTCAACCATGCAAAACAATAAAAAAAGAATAAAGTACAACTCTGTTCTTTTGTTAGCTAGCATGCTTAAGCAAATTTGTCTGAGAAACTACTTCTTTATCTACCCCTTTTAAGATGTAAATATATGCAGATTAGCTGTCCTGATCTGTATTTCCAGGCCATTTAAAAACTGTGTTTGGAGGAAAGGCCACTCTGTGATCATATTCTTCTAAGGAACAGGTGGAATACTCTAAGAATCATGCTGTGAAATTAAAACCCCAGATATGAAATCAAACCCTCACTGCCTACAAATAGCCTAGTCAAAATCAGGGCTTCTCAAGCTCAGCAATACGGACATTTGGGCCAGAAAATTCACTGCTGTAAGGGGCTGTCTTGTAGCCTTTCCCTAACTGTGATAACCAGAAATATTTGTAGCTGTTGCTAAATATCTCTTGGTTAAAAATGCTGGGCTAAGAGAACTAGCCCTTTTCAACTTGCAGGGGAGCGGGCCTAAGCCATCAGTCGGACATCCTTAGCACTGCCGCTGAGGCGGGGAAGGCTCCACCACCACTGCTGCACTCGCCAGCTGTGTGCCTGGCTTCTGGCTGAGCAGCTGGCCTCCTGTGGGAGTGCACTAACCACCAGGAGACATATTCTACATTGTCTGCCCCCTGGTGGTCAGTGTACATCATAGTCACCAGTCATTCCTCCCTCAGGCCGAAACTGGTTCTCCGACATCCCTGAGGGTCTCAGATTGAGAGGGTGCAGGCCAAGCCGAAGGACCCCACTGGTACACAATCAGACCTGGGAAGGGATATGGGAGGACTCCAGGGTGTGTCCAGCCCATCTCACTCAGTCCCGATTGGCCAGATCCCAGCAGCAAGCTAACCTACCAGTCAGAGCATATGTTCCCTGGTGGTCAGTGCAGGTCATAGCAAGCAGTTGAATGGCCTTAGTATATCATTAGCATATTACGCTTTGACTGAACAGCCAACTGGACGACTGGATACTTAGCACATTAGTCTTTTATTATGTAGGATTAATTAGAGGCCCAGTGCATGAATTCATGCACGAACTGGGTCCAGCCCAATTGGGCCAGGGGGCGGGGATGTGGGAGGTCCGCCTGCTGGCCCGTCCCCTGGTCAAATTGCCAGTCAAGGGGACAATTTGCATATTAGCCTTTTATTATATAGGATTACTTCACTTTTAGAGTTTCCACACCATCTTAAGTTAAATTTTACAATCAACTTACCGAAGTTTTGATTCTTAGATCCTTTGGAGGGAGTTTTAAAGTCTTTTTCCAGTCATCACCAGGTCTAGAGAGAATGTAATAAAACTGAAGTATGAGAATTCATAGCATCATATTCTAATACAAAGATAACTCATCTCAATTATAATCCTATTAGTAAAAGCCTATGTGGTCGACACCCTCACACCATAACGAGCGTCACCAGGAGGCTGCGTGTGCAGTGGGTGCACACGGGCAGACAGGAGCTTGACGCGGTGTGCGTGGCGTGGAGGCGGTTCCTGTGGCTCCGCGAGGCACGGCCCGAGGTTCCGGCTTACCTTTTTGGAGCAACTGATTGCAGGGCTCCCGCACTGTGACAGGGCACAGGCCAAGCCAGGCCTCCCCTTTCCAGTGCACCGTTTTCATGCACTGGGCCTCTAATTAAGTTATAAAAAGCAGAATAAGTTTAATATATTGCCATTTACTTAGGAACATAGTTAACAGCCCTGGCCTGTGTGGCTCTCACACACCAAAAGGTTCACCTGGTTGATTACCCATGGGAAGCAACAGATCAATGTCTCTCTTGTATCAATATTTCTTTCCTATCCTCCTCTCTAGAATAATCTAAAAAAATCTAATGTATAAAGAATATGGTTAACAGAGATAAACATATTATGTATGTGTTTTAATTTAAGCTAGTTACCAATATTAAAAATTAGAAGATTTTGTGTAAATGTCCAGATTCTGGCTTTTTCTGTAAAACTGGAATCTTTAGCAACATTGTTTCCAAACTTCTGCATGGCAATAGTTTGACAGAGCATAGTAACTGAGTTTAAAATCAAGCAGCTAACCCTTTAGAGGGCAAGTATCCTCTCATCTGGCACAGCCATCTGAGTTGGTAACTTCTGGATACTAGTTAAAACCAAGGACTCCAGCCCGGCTGCAGTGGCTCAGGGGTTGAGCATCCACCTATGAACCAGGAAGTCACAGTTTGATTCCCAGTCAGGGAACATGCCTCGATGTGGGCTCAATTCCTAGCATATGGCGTGCAGGAGCCAGCCGATCAATGATTCTCTCTCATCATTGATATTTCTACCTCTCTCTTGAATGAAAACAAAACAAAACAAAACAAAACAAAACACCAGACTCCAGTTTCATCCCTGACTCTACCATTTATTTTTTGACCATGCAGCAGGTACTTTTCCAAGTTTCCATTCTCATATATACAACGAGTTAAGGATTATATCAGATAATTTACAGAAGGCAATCAGCACAGAGTTGGGTGTGGTCCCCAATGGGGGCAGCCTGTGGGGAGGGGCGGGGGAGAGACAGAGACTGGACGGCCAACTGGTGATTCTTATCATTGATGTTTCCCTGTCTCTCTCCTTCTCCCTTCCTCTCTGAAATCAATAAAAATATTAAAAGAAAAAAGAAAAACAAACAAAAAAACTCCTTTAAAAAATGAACTCCATATGATCTGTTAATGAACATCTCTCTAAATCTTTGTTACCAGGTATGCTGTAAACCAGCGGCTGCCAACCTTTCAACCTGGCGAGCCACCGGCTGGCGACTGCTGCTCCAAAGGTTTCCTTCAACCAGTGGTCGCCAACCTTTCGGACCTCACAGACCACTGGTTGGCAACCACTGCTTTAAACTATGAATAGTTAAAAAACAAGAAAAATACAATTTTTAAAATCTCTTTTAGGCCAGACAAAAACCTCTACTATATACCCAAAGCATCTAAAAGGGGGGAAAAATTGGCAATAAGGCAAACATGCTTTTCAACAGTGTTGCCTTTAAAATAAATAAGTTTTGCCCTGGATGGTTTGGCTCAGTGGCTAGAGCATCGGACTGCAGACTGAAGGGTCCTGGTTTCGATTCTGGTCAAGGGCACATGCCTGGGTTGCAGGCTCGATCCTCAGTAAGGGGTGTGCAGGAGGCAGCTGATCAACGATTCTCTCTCATCACTGATGTTTATATCTCTCCATCTCCCTTCCTCTCTAAAATCAATAAAAATAAGAAAATATTTTTTAAAAAATAAGTTTTTTGCCCTGGCTGGTATTGTTCAGTGGTCAGAGCTTCACCCTGGGGAACCAAAGTGTCTCTGGTTTGATTCCCCGTCCAGGGCACATACTGGTTTAGGAGTTCGCTCCCCATCTCTGGTGGGGGCGTGTACTGGAGGCAACTCATCAATTGATGTTTCTCTCCCCCGCCCCCCCTTTCCACTCTCTAATAGCAATATGGGGGTGGGGGGCAGAGAAGATATATGTTTACATTGATTTCATTATAGCCACTCATAATCAGAGCTTCCAAAGCATTAGAAGTCTTGATTTAGAAAGATGAACACTTATTTTACTTAAAGCTAGGTTCCATATAATCAAAGACACTCTAAGAAAGGTACCTATTTGCTTCCACTTCCAAGGGTATTAAAGCCTTCTACCTCAACCTATACCACAGCAAAGTTTCTAAGCACAAAAATGTCAGCTGAACATCCTACTAGGCCAGCCTACCACACTGTCAAATTCAACAATGAATAAAAGTACAGAGGATACAATGCAAAATCTGTCCACAAGGAATTTAGAAACCAAACTACTAAAACAAGAAAGTAAGTGATAGCAGTAGTATTAGAAGAGTCCTGTAATCCCTGGAAAACAAAAATAAAACCCACTGGTGTCTCAAATTAGAATAACACAGATTTACGTTCCTATTTTTAAGGAATAAAAATAGCCTAAATTTTGCTAGCCTATTCATAGTCTATCAAGACAAACTACAATTCAGAAAATATTCTAATTAAAGCATTCACCTTAAAAATAATAGAATATACATTAATGATCTCCCAGTGATCATTTATAAGATATCCTGTTGTCTTATTATAAAAGCCATTTTTCTTTAGGAAGTGCTTCCGAAGCAGGAAAGTATCCAGATTGTTAACACAAAACATTTTAGTTCAGTGATCCTTTTCATCATCTTAGAAGATTTCTAGAGGTTAAATCAATTACATGGCTAGATTCTTAACAAAGCCAAACCTCAAATGGGTCAAGTTTAAATGTTAATTTTCTATTAACGGAATCTTTAGAGTGATATTTACCATTCAAATAATGTATAGTGAACATTTAAAAAATGGCAGTCTACAATCTTCCAGATTTGAAAAAAAAATTCTGTAATCAGATGAGGCTCTTTTTAGTCAACTAGGGCAGTGGTCGGCAAACTCATTAGTCAGCAGAGCCAAATATCAACAGTACGATTGAAATTTCTTTTGAGAGCCAAATTTTTTAAACTTAAACTTCTTCTAATGCCACTTCTTCGAAATAAACTCGTCCAGGCCATGGTATTTTGTGGAAAAGCCACACTCAAGGGGCCAAAGAGCCGCATGTTGCTTGAGAGCCGCAGTTTGCAGACCAAGAAACTAGGGGAATTGGGGCTATTCAAAGATGTGTTTCCCAGAGTTCAAAATCCTGAGATCCTATATTTTACGGTGTGTTATTCTGTATGTGTGTGTAATAGGAGGAAGCTTATAAACCAAAAACTTTTAAGCTAAGTTGCAAAAACTGAAAAAAAAAGCTATGGATAAATTTTGAGTACATTTGGAGGTAAGAAGGCTGGGCAAGTCCTTACATTTGAAACTTGAAATTGACTTTAAATGTCATTTAAACTAGGACATGGTGCCGTTATACTAGGGAAAAATCATATTGACAAAAACAAGATGAATCTGAGCTAATTATGAAAGCCAGCGATGTTTAAAATATAACCTATACAAAATTAATATATATCTGTACCTATATTCATTACTTAATAAACCTGAATTATGACAGAAATACATTATTCTACTGCAAATACCTAATGGCCATAAAGTCATCTGTCCTCCACAATCAAAACGGTTAAAGAATACAAAGAGTAGTCATTAACAAAGTAATAAAAAGAAATCTCCTTGCTCCCCCAAGTATGTTTATTTCTTCTAACACTTACTTAATAGTGGTGGTCATACTCTGTGCCTGCTGCTGAGTGCCGTTATTGATTGTGTTGGTGTTTTTCAGTTGGTTCATCTGTTGCTGTGTCGGTGTGCCCCCTCCTCCGGGGCCACCACTGGGCTTCACAGGACCCCTCAGCTGACCGTTTTGACTGGACAGACCCATTATAACAGGGTTCTCTGTTCTGGCCGTGCTCATGCTGTATTAAATGTACAGATGTCTCTTCCAAACTTCAAAACTTTTGAAAATCAGTAGAGAAACTGTAATACAGTTTATTAGGCTCTCCAAAATGAAGAGATAAATATAAGTCTTGCTCAATATTGAGTCCTTTATTGCAATGCAGGCAAGCACCTGTAAGTCTGTGAACAGTAAGCAGCAGTAACTTGCTCTCATGCACCGAATCAACTTTTTATTTTTTAAAGGTTCTCTAACGAGGTTTGGTTATATAACTGAATTCACTCACTTCAATCTGAAACAAAGAAAAAGTTAAGTTAGCAAACACACGAAGGTTAGAAAAAACTGTTTTCCCTAACACTTTTTTTAAATTAAAAAATTAAGAATACCACTGCACTTAGATCACATCATTAGCCAGGCTAATAGAGAGACAAAAAGATGACCTGTACACAAAATCAAACCCACAATGAAATCAATCTCAAACTTTTAAATTGTCAGCTCAAAACAACCCAGAGAATTATTAGTATAAAGATACTGTAATTAGCAATAGTTCTCAAGTGACATAATCTTCTCTTCCTCCCTGAATTTTCTAAAAGTCAATGATTCATTCCACTTAATTGCGTCACAACTCAAAAAAGTATCTCACAGCTTAAGAGTAAATCTACATATGAACAAGGCAAGACAAATTTCTTCTATTTCTGACAGCAGCTGAGAGTCCTCCAAGAGTTATATAAGCTTTTGACTTAACTTATGCTTTTAGAAATATAACCCATTTGTAACCTTATGAATTTCAAGTGCAAAAATTAAACTTTATGAAGAAAAATGCATTTTCCTTTTTTCCTTAAGTTCTTGTCCTTTAAAACAGTAACTGAAGCAGGAATATAGACATGTCTACATGTCACAATATTTTGCTTGAAAACAGCCAGGAATTGGAACACTAAAAAAACTGTTGGCTGGGCTGGTGCGGCTGTTGAGAAGAGGCATCAGAACCCAGAAGAAAGTCAAGATTCAATTCCCGGCCCAGGCACATGCCGGCGTTGGGGCTGATCCCCAGCAGGGGGCGTGCAGGAGGCAGCCTTTTCATGGTTTTCATCGATGTTTCTCTCCCTCTCCCTTCCTCTCTGAAATCTATTTTATATATATTAAGGTGGTTAACTTCCTCCATTTTTAATTATTCCCAAAACCAAATTCATATATTAAAATGAAGTGAATAAAAAATTTACAAAGGCCAGACAGGAAATAAATGCCTACTCTGTTGGGTTTGTTCCTTTTTACCTCCTTACCCAAAATACACAAGCTTATTAATTAGCGTTTTTGTCATACTCCACGGCTTCTCAAACAAAATTTTTTCTAAAATACTTATGCCTTAAAAAAAGAAAGTTGCTCACAAGCAAATCCTGATGATCTCAAACACAAAGAGGTATTATTTCAAAGTCTCCCAGAATCTGATTAACTTCTTAGGCAGATCGTGGTTAACCGTTACCTAGTTTCAAGGCAGTGGATGGTATCCTATAGTGACAGGTTTATATTATGATCAACAACATCAGTAGTTCGCACCAGAAAACTTGTTTGCGAAGTAGGAAAGGATGAAGAGGGCAACCTCCGAAGATTAAGTGTCATTACCATCCATCTTGTGCGGAGACAGAATCAGATCCCCAGAGGGAGACTGCGTCCCTCTTAATTAAAAACGAAACTGCACTGCAGCAGTCTCCGAGAGGGAACCGTTCCTCCCACCCCTTCCCAACGCAGGCGTGCACCTTCTCTCTCTACGTTTTAAAAGTTGGAAGGAAACGCAGCCCGCGGGGAGGACCCCACGCCGAGTGGATCACAGCGTTTCCCCGGCTCCGGGAGCAATGGACAGTTTTCCTCCCGAACAGGCCGTCACCCCGCGGCCCGGGGCTGGGCTGGCTTTCCGGTGAGGAGGAAAAGGGGGAGGAGAAAGGGGAGTAAGCAGCAATGAGGAAAGGCACAAGCCGAGGGTTTGAGCCTCGTAATCGTAAAGTAATAATTCAATTATTTCTTGCTCTCCCCGCCCACTCCCCTCTCCCCCCTCCCCCCCCAAAAGAGACACCCTCAGTCCAAGTCCGCTCCGCGATCATAAACACCCAGGGCCGGGCCTGCAATCCTATCTGCGCAACAAGAGCAGGGACCGAACCCGCTCCGAGAGGAGGAAACAATATGGAGTTTCCTCTAAGGCCCCACCGAGGAGCCCTGACCCCAAAGCCCTCCTGTCCTGTCCTCCACGGCCCGGGCGCCAGCGACACCCTCACGGCCCAGGTCCGCCCAGCTGCTGCGCCCCTTCCCCGGGCCCTCGGCGGCTGCCCCCGCCGCCCCCGAGGCTGCCTCGTACCCGGTCACCGCCATCGTGGCCTGGGGTCCTGGCGCCCAGCCCTCATTCCCGCTTCTAGAAAGGTCCTCCGAGCCCGAGGCCCGCTCCCCGCGGACCCCGCCGCGCACCGCATCCGTATCCGACTCCTCAGCGCCCGACCCCAGCTGCCGCCTGCCTTCCTCCCCGGCCCGTCCAGGCCTCAGCCGCCGCCTCTGGGCGCCCACGCCGTCGCCGGGCTCCCCGCAGCCCCGACTGCGCCGCCGACCCAACCCCCGCCCTTCGCCCAACTCCCCGGCTCGGCCCGAGCCCTACCGCCGAGGCCGCTCCGCTCGCACCCTCGGCCCTTTATTGTTGACTCGAAGCTCCCAAAATGGCGGCGCTCCTTCCTCCTCGGCTCCTGCGCCGCCCCGCCCGCCGCGCCGCCGGCCCCGCCCCGCGCCGCCGGCCCCGCCCCGCGCCGCCCGCCCCGCCCCGCGCCGCCCGCCCCGCCCCGCGCCGCCCGCCCCGCCCCGCGCCGCCCGCCCCGCCCCGCGCCGCCCCCTAAGCCCCGGGGCCCGCCCCCCCCCGCCCCCGGCCCTGTCGGCCCGGCCTAGTCTCAGCCCCGCCCCGCCCCCCCATCCCGTCCCCCGGCCCGGCCCCGCGTGGTAACCGCGCCCCAGGTCTGCGGCCCCAATCCCGCCGCTGCCCGCACTCAGGCCGCCGCCGAAGTCGCCGCTGGCCACTGGCCGCCTCTCTCCGGCGCCCAACCTGGCCCGCCGCTCCCGCCTTACTCCTGTGCCCCCCGCGTGGCGGCGGCTCTTCTCCGCGCAAGATGGCGAGCTCTCCGGCGGCGCCGCCGGCTCCCGGCTGCCGGCTCCCGGCTCCCGGCTCCCCAGCTCCCGGCAGGGGTCGGCGGGGCAGGATGCCCTGCGGAGGCCGCGGACGCCGGGCTGGGAGAGGGGGCGGCTGCCCCCCAGCGGGAGGGAGGGCTGGGGGCCCGGTGGTGACCGAGGCCGACCTGCACCTCTTGCCCCGGGACGCGCCTGAGCCGGGGCTCCCAGCCACAGCTCGGGACGGAGAGCGGACGCGGCCCGCGGCGCCCGAGAAAGGCCGGGAAGCTGCGGGGAGTCCCCTGCCCTGGAATAGGTTCTGAAGGACAAGGGGTTCCGGCCGGCCTGACCCTCACCGGAAAGGTATTGTGTGTCCCCAGAAACACTTTTAATGTCCCGTCAATCCTTCACAGAGCAACAGGAAAGCGAGGTTGTTCCAGGTGAAACAAAATGGAAGCTGGAAAGCTAGGTCGGGGGAAGAAAAGCCCACGCCAGTGCCCTCACCCAGCTGAGACCCGATGCCCAGGACAGCGGCCAGGCCCGGTGAGGGCACAGCTCTGACCACATCTGCAGTGCCCAGCAGGGGAAGTGAAACCACCGCCCCTGCAGGAATCAGTCTGATGGGTCTCCATGGTCTGACCACCAGCTTCCCTCATTTTTGCTGCTGCTTCCAACCCATCAGATGAAGTTAAACATGTTCCCCAAATCAGTCACACAAGGTGTCCCTTGAATAGCCCGCCTCCAGCTCATCCTCCAGCACCCTCCAACCGTTCTCTTTGTTGGTCTTTAGCACACAACCAATGGAAAGGTGATAAAGAGGTGTGCAAAGGCTGTTGTTGAGATAAAAAAGATTCCCCTTACAGTTTTTAAAATGCTTCATTTGTAGCATTCCATCTGCCACCCAGATTTTAAAACACTGCTGTGAGGAAATAACCTGCACCTTGCGCCCATCCTGGAGAGAGGGGGCAAATGGCTGCCTAATAAACGTTAAAAAGGGAGGCCTTTGTTTGCCTCCTGATTTCCCAGTAGCATGAATGTTAGGGGAGAGGAGCCTGAAGGTCTGAAACAGCCTGTGGGGTTTCTCCCTGCACAGCCCAGAACAGGCCAAGGGGCGGAAAGGGGTTTGCCTCATAAATGAACTTACCTTCCTCGGGGACTTGGCCGAAGTCCTGACAGAAAAACAAACGTGAGGAAGCAGCCAGAAGTAAGATATGAAATAACTGCCCATTTTTACCTGGGAATCCTGTCACGGCTAAAACATAAACTTGACTAGAGGCCTGGTGCACGAGAATCTGTGCACTGGATGGAGGGGGCGTCCCCTCAGCCAGGCCTGCACCCTCTCGCAGTGCGGAGCCCTCGGGGATGTCTGCCTGCCAGCTTAGGTGGCTCCAGTCAGACATTGGCTGGCAGCCCGGGAGCCCCTGGGGGACGTCCACTGGGGCTCGGCTGCAGCCAGACAGCCTTAGACTGCCCCGGGGGCAGGAGAGGCCGCCGGCGCTCCCGCCCTTTGGAAGCGTACTGACCACCGGGGGCAGCTCCTGCGTTGAGTGTCCGCCCCCTGGTGGTCAGTGCGTGTCATAGTGATGTTGTTCAGGTCGTTGTTAGGTTCATTTTGCATATCACCCTTTTATTATATAGGATGTCAGCTCTTTTCAGTTTCCTGATGAGAAGCATAGACAGTATAAAATTAAGCTATGAACCCCTTGGGTTAGCAGAGTTCAATTTAAGTAGTCAATAGGTCTGATCCAACTATTATATATCAATACTTCAAGAACCGTAGAAAATATGACAGTAGGAATATAGATGAATGATTTGATAATGCATTATATAGTAAAATTAATGTTTTAAAAATACTATGTAAATCCAATCCTTTGGCCTTTTACTTAATATTGAATATAATTTTTTGGGTGGTCTGTGGTAAATATGTTTCTGGAGGGTGTTCTATACCCAGTGAGTTATTTATTTATTTTAACATAATGCTTCCCAAGATGCATTAGCTGTGTTTATTTGATTTGTAGTCACTCTCACTTTCCTCCTACCCTATGATTTGAATTTTGAAGTATAAAGCTGTTAGCTAAAATGTTAGGCCTGGATTGTTAGCTGGCTTCTAAAGAATCTGTCTGTAGAAAAGATGTTTAAAAAATAAAAGATTCAAAAATAAAATTGAGGTTTTCAGTATCTTTATTTATAACATAATAGGATTCCTTTTTTTTGAAAGAATGAGATGCAACTAAAAAATGCTACTTGGGCCGAAACCGGTTTGGCTCAGTGGTAGAGCGTCAGTCTGCGGACTGAAAGGTCCCGGGTTCGATTCCGGTCAGGGGCATGTACGTTGGTTGCGGGCACATCCCCAGTAGGGGGTATGCAAGAGGCAGCTGGTCGATGTTTCTCTCTCATCGACGTTTCTAGCTCTCTGTCTCTCTCCCTTCTTCTCTGTAAAAATCAATAAAATATATTTTAAAAAAAAAATGCTACTTGGGCGGGGACCGGTTTGGCTCAATGGATAGAGCGTTGGCCTGTGGACTGAAAAGTCCCAGGTTCGATTCTGGTCAAGGGCATGTACCTTGGTTGTGGGCACATCCCCAGTGGGGGGGGTGTAAGAGGCAGCTGGTCAATGTTTCTCTCTCATCGACGTTTCTAACTCTCTGTCCCTCTCAATTCCTCTCTGTGTAAAATCAATAAAATATATATTTTTAAATGCTACTTGGAATTCAGTTACAGTAACGGGTCCTCCTAGCAAGCATTATTTGCTAGTCTCACGTCCTATTTACCAAAAATAACCAGAAAAAAATTACATTAATTTTAAATCACTTGATTTTATTTTAACTTCAATTGAAAATATTTAGAATCTAGAATTCCAAGTAATTTGAAGTTGGATATATTTTAGCGAAGATACTATTTAAAAATATATTTTTTATTGATTTCAGAGAGGAAGGGAGAGGGAGAGAGAAACATCATAGATGAGAGACAGGGGTCAAGTCTGTAACCCGCACATGTACCCTTGACCAGAATCGAACCTGGGACCCGTCAATCAGCAGGCTGACACTCTATTCACTGAGCCAAACAGGCTAGGGCTATGATACTCTTAAAACTCAAAAAAAATTTTCACATTCTAGATCACAGGATACATAATATTTATTTCATACATTTTCTTCTTCATTTTCTTAAATATATATCTTTTTACTTTTTTCTTTTTATTTATTTATTTTTAAATATATATATATATATTATTAATTGCAGAGAGGAAGGGAGAGGAAGAGAGAAACATCAATAATGAGAGAGAATCATTGATCGGCTCCTCCTACGTGTCCTCTCCTGGAGACAAAGCCCCACAACTCGGGTATGTGCCCTTGACTGGAATTAAACCTGGGACCCGTCAGTCCACAAACTGACACTATCCACTGAGCCCAACCAGCTAGGGCCTCAAATGTTTTTAACATGCTAAAATGGATTTCACACCTTTCACTTTCTATAAAGCTTTTTTAAGGAAACATAATAGCTTTTTTTTTCAAACTGAATAAGCAAATATGTTCATTACTTAAGAAAAAAGATTTGGCCGAGACCGGTTTGACTCAATGGATAGAGCGTCGGCTTGGGGACTGAAGGGTCCCGGGTTCGATTCCAGTCAAGGGCATGTACCTTGGTTGCGGGCATATCCCCAGTAGGGGGTGTGCAAGAGGCAGCTGATTGATGACTCTCTCTCATCGATGTTTCTAACTCTCTATCTCTCTCCCTTCCTCTCTGTACAAAATCAATAAAAATATATTTTTTTTAAAAAAGATTTGCCTATACTAGGGGTGTCGAACTCAATCAGAGAAGGGGCCAAAATCTAAAATCCAGCCTAAATCGCGGGCCGAATGGTTTACTGAACAGTCATAAACTGACAATGTCATAAACTGACAGCGGAGTGCAGTGATGACAGCGTGGTGTGGGCCACATTGCAAGGCCTGGCGGGCTGGATTTGGCCCGCGGGCCTTGTGTTTGACATATGTGGCCTATACCATCCTATGTAATAAAAGCCTAATATGCAAATTGACCAAACAGCAGAATGACCGGTGCTATAACACGCACTGACCATCAGGGGGCAGGCACTCAACACAGGAGCTATCCCCAAGTCCCAGGCCAGACAAGGTTAGTGCCAGCAGGCCTCTAGGATCTATACCAGTGTTTCCCAAACTTCTCTCATGATGAGAATCACCTGGTGGAGTTGTTAAACCACAGATTCCTGAATCCCACCTAAGAAGTGCTAAACTAGAATTTTTGGGAACATACAGGTAAAACTGTATACTTAACTAGTGCTCTAAGACAATTTTACCTATAAGTTCCCCAAAATTCTAGTTTAGCACTTCTTAGGTGGGATTCAGGAATCTGTGGTTTAACAACTCCACCAGGTGATTCTCATCATGAGAGAAGTTTGGGTAACACTGATCTATACTAACAAAAGGGTAATATGCTAATTAGACCGGGTGACCGGACATCCAATTTCCTTCCGGACAAAGCCATGGTAGTGGGTGCCAAAGCAGAGGCAATGGGGCCTAAGCTGGCAGCTGGACATCCCCCGAGGGGTCCCAAATTGGAGAGGGTGCAGGCCAGGCTGAGGGACCCCCTCTCCCCTGCCCGTGCACAAATTTTGTGCACCAGGCCTCTAGTCCTCAATAAAAGGATTTACCCCTGGCTGAGCTTCATAGGTCAGCATTTCCCTCTTTCATGACTTGCATTATAATATATGATTTCCAAAACAAGTTTCAGCAGGTAAAGCTCTTTCCCAAATGTGCTTTAGCAACATCTGGTAGTCACTGAGATTAAAGGCTAATAAGCCCAAGGAGCCAAATACCATTTCTCTTTGGTTTCATAGGTAAAAACTTGCCTCTTCAATTTACACACCTGAAGAAAGTGAAGCAGACCAGCCTGCTGAAGGCTGAGTACAGGTCTTCTCAGAGAGGTACAAGTACTAAACTGAAGCTAATGCGAACTGAGCAATGTTTTTACTCACTGGGAGGCCTCACAGGCACGTTTTGTTGGAATAAATGTTCCATTTCTGCCTGGCTGGATGGTTCGGTTGTTGCACATTGACCCACGAGCCAGGAGGTCTCTGTTTGACTGATAGAGTACATGCCGGGTTGCGGGCTTGATCCCCAGTAGGGAACGCGCAGGAGGCAGCCAATCAATGGTTATTATCATTGAAGTTTCTATCTCCCTCTCCCTTCCTCCCTTCCTCTCTGAAATCAATAAAAAAATATTTTTAAATGTTCCACTTCTGTAGTTAAACAAGTTGAAAAGTAGGAAAGCAGTATTACAAGCAAGGAGAGTTAAAATGGGTTAAACACATATCCCCCAAGCTACCGGGTTAATTTGCAGAATTGATATTCCTTTGACAGATAACATTTCTCCATTCCTAAGGCACCGCAACCAGCTAGCTCAGTTCACCAGGTGACGTTTGGCCTCATAAAGTCCCAGCATTGTTTGGCTTCTGGTAACCATCCAGAGAATTCTAGCCTTTCATTTTTCCTCTTCAGTTTTACTAAAATTACTGCTCACCAGCAATTTTAACTTATTAATTTAAAAATAATGTGCGGCCCTGGCTGGTTTGGCTCAGTGGCTAGAGTGTTAGCCTGCTGACTGAAGGGTCCCAGGTTCACTTCCAGTTAAGGGCACATGCCCAGGTTGTGGGCTCAATCCCCAGTAGGAGGCGTGCAGAAGGCAGCGATCAATGATTCTCATCATTGAATGCTTCTCTTTCTCCCTCTCCCTTCCTTTCTGAAATTAATAAAAATGTACTTTAAACAAAAAGAAAAGAAAAAAAATCTAAATGCACAGCATTAAAAATAAAATAATAAAAACAACATGTGTGTCCAAGCTGATTTGGTTCAATGACCAAAGGGTCACAAGTTCAATTCCAGTCAAGGCCATGTACCTCGGTTGCAGGCTCCTTCTCGACCCAGGCCCTGGTCAGGGTGCATGCAGGAGGCAACTAATCGATGTTTCTCACATTGATGTTTCTCTCTGTCTTTCCCTCTCTCTTTCACTCTCTCTAAAAATCAATGGAAAAATAAAAATCATTTTTATTTAAAAATCCTTGGGTGAGGATTAAAAAATAAATTAATTATAAAAAATAATGTGTGGCTGGGAAGACACTGACATCTGGAAACTAACTTTTTAGGCATAAATTTACTTTAGTCAACTTAGAGCAACAAAGAGCTGCTGCTGTCCCCGCCTGCGTGCGCTGTCCCCGTGAGTGAGCCGGGCGGTTGCTGACGGGTCACACAACCAGGACACTGGGATTGCCATGGCTCAGTGTGTGCCTCGCCTCATTTGGCCCAGGACTTTGCAACAAGGTTATATTTCTGAATAACCTTCTCTATAGGGATAGCAACCATTATTAAAAAAAAAAAAAAAAAAAAAAAGTGCCTAGTTCTGGTCTCCTGCCCCCAGTCAATTTGTAGAGCCTTTTATTGGTCCTGGAAAATAGAACTGTAATCTTAGGTATGCGCCCTGGAAAGGCAGTTTATAGCTAAAAGGTAGGCAATCTCTTCAGTCCTGACACCATGGTTGGATTACCAGAACAAGACAGTGAACAAGGGGAAAAGTGCAGTGTAGTCTCCTTAGTGACTTTCCTAACTCTTCACCTGCTTGATGAATTTTATTTCATACTAGTGGCCCGGTGCACGAAATTAGGGGGTGGGGGAGTGTAGGGGGTGTCCCTCAGCCCAGCCTGCACCCTCTCAAATCTGGGACACCTCGGGGGATGTAGGATCAGGCCTAAACCTGCAGTCGGACATCCCTCTCACAATCCAGGACCGCTGGCTCCTAACTGCTTGCCTGCCGGATTGCCCCTAATTGCTTCTGCCTGTCAGCCTCATTGCCCCCAACTGCCCTCCCCTACTGGCCTGACTGCCCCAAGTGCCCTCCCCTGCCGGCCTGACTGCCCTCAACTGCCCTCCCCTGCCAAGACCTGCCTCCTCTGCGGGGATGTGCCTCCTCCGTGCGGGGCAGCAGCGACGCTGGGACTGGCCTTCTGCACGCTGCATGGAGCCGCGGGACTTCCAGGCCTCATTGTGCGGGCAGCTGCCAGGCCTCCCTCCGCTGTGTGTGTGGCCATCTTGTGGTGGCCATATTGTGATAATGTCATGCACAAGGGCCACCGAGGCTCTTATTAACATAGATTTTTTTAATTTAAAAAAAATAGGTTTTTACTAATATTTTTAGAGAGAGGAAGAGAGAATAATGTCAACATCCATTGGGTATCTCCTGCACGCCCCCTTCTGGGGATGGAGCCCGCAACATGGGCTTGGGTCCTGACTGGGAATTGAACCACCAACTTCTTGGTTCCTGGGTCACTCACCCGCTGAGCCACATCAGCTGGGCTGCTTGATGAATTTTAAAGATTAGTCTTTATCGTGTCAGCTACCCCCAATAAACCTTTAGTGTCTCCCAGTTTCTTTTTACCACGTGGAGTTTACACTTCATGACAGACTGGAACTGCCAAGGTGCCGGCCAATCTGCTTTCCCCCTCGCATCCAGTGTGCTTGTGACGCTGGCACCTGGACAGGGCCCGTTCCCTCAGCTGCCTTCTCCCTTGGAGACCTCTCATTGCCTTCCCTCGGCGTCCATCCAGAACCCAGAGATTCCCAGAAGCTCCCATCCTCCCACCTCCTCCTACTTGCTCTTGGCCAACTGCGACAGGTGCAAAGGCCAGTATTCCGAACGTCAGAGTATGAAGTGGGGAGAGGGTGAGTGATTGAAGATGTGTCCAATTGAGATGAAGGACATAGCGTTTCCTCCAACCCATCTTCCTGGGGTCCAGACTTCAGGCTTCTTTTATGTCAGGGTGAGGGAGGCTGGGAGGGGTAAAGGGGACTGACAATTGCAGATATCTGGGCACCAACAGGGATCACAGGAGGAGTCTGAAATCTCTGCATCTCTTTGTTCCCTATCCATTGACCTCTGCTGACCTAAGTCCTTCAAATCTTTGATAAACAGTCATTTATTTTGTACATACTTCCTCACCTCTTCCAAGAGGTACCTTCTGGCAAGGAGCTGTTCTTACAAAAACTTATGCCTCAAGCAGAATTTCTCTAATAATGAGCATGAGGGCCACGAGAAATGCAGGCTAGGACTCAGGCAGACTCACAGAAGAAAGCAAACAAAGAAAAAGTTAACACTGAGGCGGAGAGTGAGTATCCAGCTGCTCCACACCGTGTGAAGGGTCAGTCAGGTCTGGGTTCAGACCCTAGTTCTGCCGCTGGTTACTGCCACAAACGGGGACGCTCTCTTCATTCGGAACTGCAGGCCCTATGTTTACAAAGTGGGAAAATAGGGCCTAACGCTGTGGTAAGCGTAAATGAGAGCTTGTGTAAATCACTTCGTTAGTGGCTGGCAGACAGCACTAAGATTTTTTTACTTGGTGTTGCTCTAATTATCGACTTTCATCTGAGCCTCTTCTTATTCTCTCAGGTACAGCCTGTGGTGGCACTCAGTTCCTTTTCCCCAGCCGCTGCGTCTCTCACCTCTTCAGTCCAGCGCCTCCCCAACCTCAGGGAACAGGGCAGGCAGGTGGCACTGCTCCTGCTCAGCGGTGTGGGTGCTGGAGAGCCGTGACCAGACTGAGCGCTGGACAGCAGGCCCTGCCCCCCGCTGAGCCCCGTGGTGCTGCGAGCTTTGCACTGCTGCCTCTCAGGCAGCGCTGCTCATTAGCACCAACACGGGCACTTTAGAAACCCTGGTGCCAGGGCACCGTCCCAGAGGATTAAATGAGCATCCTGGTGAAAACAGACGGAGCCAGGGTCCGGCTGCCCGTCACTACTCGAGCCAGTGCGGCAGAGACAGGGCTGAATCATAAATGAGCGTTTATTCCAATCCTGCTGAGTATGGGAGAGCCGCAGGTCCTCCGGGAAAACTGCCCGCACCCACCAGAAGCCAGCTGCTTGTGTGGGGTGGAAGGAGAAAGGTTATGTGAGGAAGTAGGCAAAGGGAATAAAAATGAGTGTGCAGAGTGTGTTTCACAGGCATGGGGAAGTCGGCAGTGTGAGCTGGGACTCTGTTTGTTAATCATTCCATGATAATTGGCAGTTCTCAAATGAGAATGGACTAAATGCTAGGATTGACTCCCAGGTTCAAGGTTGACTCCCAGGCCCCCCGGGAGGGGGGAAGGGGGAATTGGGCGGGCATACAACTCCTGGGCAGGTTAGAATGTGTTTTCTTTAATCAGAACAAAACAATTACGGTTAAACAGAGCATGATTAACATTTCTTATAACTATAGCTAGTCCCCAATATTCTATTTCTGCCTCTGACATTTGGGGTGGGGGTCCAGCATTTTTTGTTTTAAGGCTTCCAAGAAGATCCTCACGTGCAGCCAAGGGTAAGAACCACTGTTCTTAAAGGACACTTAGCTCCTATAGCAGCATTCCAAGTCTTTCCTCTTATTTATAAGTCCACAGTCAGATCAAAGCCATCCATAGAAGCTTTATCAGCTCTCCTCCTCCCCAAGACAGACTGTTACCGTCTTAGAGAATGACATCACACTTTAGCTTTAAGGCTAACCTAGCCCTCACAGACTTCTCTTTAAATAAAATATTCTATCAGCTACTACATTTCCCTTACATTCTTATTTTTAAAAAATATGTTTTTATTGATTTCAGAGAGAGAGAGAGAAACAGGGAGAGAGAGAGAGAGAGAGAGAGAGATAAAGAGAGAGATATGATGGGAGAGAATCATCAATTGGTTGCCTCCTGCACACCCCTAACTGGGGATTGAACCTGAAATCTGGGCATGTGCCCTGACATGGAATAAAACCCTGACTTTCTAGTTCATTGGTCAATGCTTAACCACTGAACCACATCTGTGGGCTCCCTTGTATTTTTTAAAGTCTTCCTCTCTGCTATTCTTCCCCTTAATCTAGATTCCAGCCCAATTTTCCCTCCCTTCTAAACAGCAAACAAAAGTAATCTGTTTTCTCCCTGCTGGTGAGATTCCAGACTTCCCGCCTCTTCCCCTCTGTATATTAGCACCAGCATACTTCTGCCAGCGGACCCGCCAGTAGGTTCGCAGTGCCTGTCACTGCCTGAGCCAGTTCAGCAGACGCAGGTTGAATCACCTGTGAGTGTTTTTGCTAATCCTGCTGGCAGCATGGGAGAGCAGCAGGTCACCCACAGAAATCTCCTCTGCCCCCCCCCGCCCCCCAAACAAGCTGCTTATGATGGAAGGACAAAGATTACATGGGGAAAAGTAGGCAGAGGGTATGCCAAATGGGCAGTTTATATGTAGGTCTACAGCTTTGCAAAAACTGGGGGTCTTCAAAGGGCCTAGAGATATGCAAAGGGATGGGTGTCTTCAAAGGGCTGGTAACTCTGGTTTCTGTAACAAGGTTGTTAATCTTTCCAATGTTGTTTATAATGTTACCTAGTGGCCCGGTGCATGAATTTGTGCACATTGAAAGGAAATTAATTAGAAGAAATATATTAATATTGCTATTCGCCCTTTCTCTATAATAGGAGTGTCAACCAAATTCACAATAATCAATGACAGATCGAAACATACACTTGCGATTGGCACCAGCGAGAGCTTTATATGTATAGCGCGTATGCGAGTCAACTTGGCCTTTTATAGACAGAGAATGAACTGCTTCATTAGACCTGCTTTCTGATGCAGCTACACTTTTTCCAGCCCACTGAAGCACCCCAACTTCTCTTTCAGGTAATTGTTAGCAACACAGCAGTAAATATCAACACGAAGCAGATTATTATTGTACATCACGCAAGGAGAAACAAAGGGTGAAATATTTAACTGCAGCAGTGTCTGACTATATTCTGTGCATGAGAAAACCAGAAATCATTTTCAAGGTCCACCATTTCTTGTACTTCTTTTTAGTTGGGTCACCTTTCTAAGCTTTCTAAATCTGTTTTCTGGCTAATGAAAAGAAAATAGGATTCCACCAAGTCTCCTATCTACCTACACAGGATTTCTGTGAGGATCAAATGAGATGAGGCATGGGGAAACGCTTCACAGACATTTGGTTACAGTGTGAAATGTTCCCACCTGGCTATGAAGCAAGTGGTGTTTTCCTGGACTGGAGAAACTGCGAGGAGGCTAGTGCTAGGGAGAGGAAGCAGGGCATTGCTCTTGTTGTCATTACTGGGACAGACACGTAGCATATTAGCCTTTCTATATAGACTAGAGGGCTTGTGCATGAAATTTGTGCACAGAGGGAGTGTTTCTCAGCCCAGCCTGCACCCTCTCCACTCTGGGACCCCTTGAAGGATGTCCAACTGCCAGTTTAGGCTAACTGCCTCTGCCTGCCAGCCTGATCGCCACTAACTTGCCCCCTGCTGGCCTGATTGCCCCTATCTTGCCCCCCTGCTGGCCTGATTGCCCCTATCTTGCTCCCCTGTTGGCCTGATCACACTAACTGGCTCTGCCTCGGCCCTGGCCTAAGCCGCAGTCTGCACTCCGTCTGCGGAAGGGGACCTGTGGATCAGGGGAAGGAGCCCCCCCATTGCCCTGCTGCTGCTGCCACTGCCAGCTTGAGCCTGGGCCCTTCGCAGCTGCACCGTGGCCCTTGCAGCCTCTGCCGCTTTGTCTGGAAGGACATATGGAAGGTTGTCCAGAAGACATCTGCCCTAATTAGCATATTACTCTTTTATTAGTATACATAGGCAGCTCCCTGAAGGGGAGAATGGGCTGCATTTCCAGGTGAGCGCCCAGGTCCCACCACGTTAGCATGTGCCTTCTTCAATCAGAACAAACAATTACAGTTAACAGAGCAGGATTCATATTTCTTACAATTATAGTTGGTCCCCAATATTTTATTTCTGCCCCTACCAATCACATCACTGTCCTGCTCGAGTTCTTTTATGTGTGTGTGTGTGTGTGTGTGACCAACTTTTATTTAAGAACAAACTTTTAAAAGTAAAAATGAATGAAACCATGTGAGATGAAGATACAAAGACAAAAATTCAATGTAGAAAAAAGGTCTTGCTGGGACACAGTCGAGGAGAAACGCCAGAGACATTTCACAGACCCACAGCAAGCTCACCTGTGAGCAGGAGGAAGCCGCTAATTTCTAATCCTGCCGGCGGCACGGGAGAGCAGCGGGCCATCCACAGAAATCCCCACACCTTCAGGGTTTCATTTCGCTCAGCCTGAGCTCTCGCTCAGTTCAAACTGCCTGTGACCGGCTCGGCCTAGAAAAACTCTCCGTCCAATGTGCCCTTCTTCCCCGTGGACGCTGTTCTCACCTGTGCCTCTTCCTCCCGGAAGCTCTCCCAGCTTAACATGGACTTCTCGAGGTGCATCTTCTGCTTCTTGGCTCCAATTTTCCCAAAAGGCTGCTCATTCCGCTGCATCTTTTTAATCCTGACCCAGCAGGGAGTGGCGCCAGAGTGGAAGGGACATCAGTCTGAGGTTTTCCTTTCTCATTTTGCTTGAAGAAGGATTTGGCCTCTTTAGATGCAGGATCCACTTCCTTAGTCACCCTGATTTCTTCACCAGCAAAATCAAACACCTTGGTGAGGTTAACTTTCTCTCTCTCTAGGTTTCTCTAGCTCTTCTGCTTTGACCTACAGTTTGTTTGAACGAGTCTCTTCAGCCTCTTCTCTTTTTTTAACTTGTGGGCTCGAGGGCACTTTTTTTTTTTCCTTTTTCTTTTTTGATGTCAGAGAGGAGGGGAGAGGGAGAGAGAGATAGAAATATCAATGATGAGAGAGAATCACTGATTGGCTGCCTCCTGCACCCTCCACTGGGGTTGGAGCCCAGAACGTGGCCATGTGCCCTTGACCAGAATTGAACTTGGGACCCTGAGTCCACAGACTGACGCTCTATGCTCTGAGCCAAACTGGCTAGGGCTCGAGGGCACTTCTCATTTTGGCCCCACATCGTTGAGGAAGCTGGCCCACAGTTCATCCTCCTCCTCTTCCCTGGCATCCTCCGGCCGGCTGCCTTCTTCTTGCTCTGCAGCTGTGCCTTCCTCCTCATTGCGGCTCCTGCAGGTTCCCCATGGTCCTCCTCTCCCTCTTCTAACGGGAGCGCCGGCAGGCTCCGAGCCTCTCATCGTTCCCTTGGTTTTCTGTGTTCGCTCTTCACCATCCACTTCATCGTCCTTCATGTTTACGTCATCTTCACTGTACTCCACCGAGGGCACGCAGTGCGTCCTGTGAGGAGTCTTTGGAGTAGAAGGCCTCCATGTCTCTGCCACGCGGGTGCCAAGCCACAAGCCGGCAGCCGCTGACCCCGAGGCAAAGCTCTGGGACAGACCAAAGCAGAGGCGTGGTTGGGATGAGGCCCGCCGCCTTTAATGGTTCTTTGTTACTGTTACCATAGAAACATTCAAACGTGGGAGGAATTTTTGTGAGTTTATTTGAGCCACACTGTTGTCAACTGCTGAAGCAGAATCTCAGTGGATTGGGATCATGCTCCAGAGAATTGCCTTTTTGTTTTGTTTTCACCTATTTTTACATTACAATCAAAAGAGAAGAGATAAGGGTTACATGAAATCCATTGGTGATAGATTAGGGCGGCAGGAGAAGGCAGAGAGGGTGGGGAGAACTCTGGGATTGGATAAAAAGGAAATGACGGACACATGCTTCTTTTACGCAGGTGGGTGCAGGATAGCTAACAGTCAACAGTGACTGTGAAGGAATTTGCGGTCTCTGTCCTAGCACCCAGGCGCATTTGGTTGTGCCCCAGGGGTTGGGGTGATGAGGAATTACAAGGTGCCCTGACACTTCATGGGTATGTTATCGTAGAAGATGCAAAAAGGCAATGGGCTCAGCTAAGGTAAAGATTGCCCTGGTCAGGGAGGATACCCGTGTAGGAGGTGACTACCCACCACAACTGCTTTTGAAGTGTCATTTCAGACCACCCTTTGTGGTGACTTTAGGTCTCTCAGCTTGCAGTACAGTCATGCAGGCCTTCCCTGAGCTTGTCAGGTCAGCATGTGGCCCCTTTCGTCCACACAGCCCCTTTTGGTCATAAGTCAATCCCAAGGATGATTGGTGGTGGGTGTGCTGGTTGATAATGGAGTCCGGGGTCCCCCAGTGCTGGGGAGGCTCGTTCCTAGGATGTCTCTGTGTCAGCATTTGTCTTGCTGAATAGGTTGGACCACTGGGGATGGGATAAGACCATAACTTTAGATGTCATTCAAGGTTGAATTATTATTATTTAAAATAAAAGGCAGGTAAGTGGGAGGCAGTCACATCCTATATATCTTTGTTAAAAAGTATTCTGGATCATTTATAAATTTTAAGTCACCATGATTGAGTCTTCTTTGCTGTTTGTCTTAAGTTGTTTTTTTATGGTTTTTTTTTTCATTTAATATAACATTTACATACAAGGAACAAAAGTAAAAAGAAGGATCTGAGGGAGAACAAACATCTACTATTATCCAGAAGCTCTAATTTTTCTTCTGGGCACTTAATTTAATCTATTCCTATATTTAGACAATATTCATCTAAAACACTCATCTAGATTAGATCTGTATATAATTCTACCAGGGGAATTATTAGGGAGGTGTCCTTAGAGAGGTTTGTCCGAGGTAGGTCCTTCATAATAGATTAGCCTAAAAAGTGCACCAAAGCTTATATTGGCAGTAGAAGACCTCCAGTGTGGCCAACAAAACATTAACTTCATTATCGTACTGATAATCAGAATATCACTGTCCAGTAGGTGGGAAAGATTAGCAGGTATCCAAGTTAAATTTTTATGTCTAATAGGGAAAGGGGTCTAGGGAGATAGATATTGTTTTATATTAATTCAATCAATAACAATAGGTGACATAAGAACAAGGTTTGAGCAGCATCAATTTATGAGCACACAGGCCTTGTTGATGTCTTGGGATGGCTGTCTACCTCCTTCGTAGTCGGTGGCTTAACATAATTCGAACTATTACTTCTTGCAGAGAAAGCACAAGGATTTTTTCCTTGAAATGAATCTCCATACCTCATGCATTCTATTATCACAACCATATAATTTCTCCTAACTTAATTTGAACTTTTAACTCTTAGAAGCCTCAATTTCCAATAATAACCAAAATGAAATAAAATAAGTGACCAGCATTCCTTAGATTGACACATTTTAAACACACTTTCACTTTCAAGAAACACCTTCAAGCACTAGACGTTCTATCAAAAGCTTAAATTCGAGAGAATCCAAGATGGCTGCACAGGTAAACACCTAGCCGCAGCCGCACACAACAATTTCAATAAAATATAAAATGGACATTACCCAGAACTACAGGAAAGTTGACTGACTGAAAATTCTACAACGAGAAGCAAGGAGAAAACCAGAAGGAAGCGCAGAGGAGCTGTAAAAGCCCAAGGTACGGAGACACGCGGGCACGGAGAGGACGGAGCCGGAGAGGAGGGAGGCCTAGTGCCTAGCTGGCGTTCCCTAGCGGGAAGGACATAAAAGCTCCAACTGTGCTGGGCCCCAGTTCCGACTGCTCTGAACTCCAGTTCTAGGCCAGACCCCGGGGACCCAGGCTCAAACAGAGGGAGCCTGGGCTGTAAGGCGGAATCCCGGGGGAGCTGCAGAGAAGGGACCGTTGCGTGCAGAGAAGGTACTATTGGCTGTGCAGCGGGATTGCTCTGGCGGGAAGGAGACAGGGGCTCCAGACTGCTCTGAACGCCACCTCCAACTCCACTTCCAACTGAACTGAACCCCTATACCGGGCTCATTGTGGGAGAGCCTAGACTGTTTGGTAGCAGGCGAAAATCGAGGGCACCTTTCTCTCAGAGGCGCTTGCAGCGAGTACTGAAGGACCCTGAGTCTCAGGAGCTGCATAGGGCGGGGCTGACAGAAACCAAGGCTGTAGGCTCCACCCTGAAACCCCGCCCCATCAGGGAAGCTGCGAAAATGCCGAGACAATGAAATAGATCACAAACGAAAGAAATGGAGGACAAAAAGCGATTGGATATAGAGTTCAAATCTATGCTTATAAGGTTTTTCAAGAATTTCCTAGAAAAGGTCGATAAGACCTATGAGGATATGAAAAGGGATCAACTAAAATTAATAAGGAATCAACAAGAAATGATAAGGGATCAACAAGAAATAAAGAATACATTGAAATAAAAAATATTATACAGAGTCCTAAAAACAGAATGGAAGATCACAAGAATCAAGTCAAAGATTTGGAACATAAAGAGCCAGAAGACACTCCTCCACAGAAGCTAGAAGGCAAGAGAATCCAGAAAATTGAAGATAATGTAAGAAACCTCTGGGACAACTTCAAGCGAACCAACATCAGAATTATGGGGGTCCCAGAAGATGAGAGAGAGCAAAATATCAAAAACATACTGAAAGAAATAGTGACAGAAAACTTCCCCCACCTGGTGAAAGAATTAGACTTACAAGTCCAGGAAGTGCACAGAACTCCAAATAAGAGGAATCCAAAGAGGACCACACCAAGACACATCATAATTAAAATTCCAAGAGCAAAAGACAAAGAGAGAATATTAAAAGCAGCAAGAGCAAAGCAGGTAGTTACCTATAAAGGAGCACCTATACGATTGTCAGCTGATTTCTCAACAGAAACCATGCAGGCCAGACAGGAATGGCAAGAAATATTCAAGGTGATGAACAGTAAGAACCTACAGCCAAAGATAATCTATCCAGCAAAGCTATCACTCAGAATCGAAGGTCAGACAAAGAGCTTCACCAATAAAAAAAAAGCTAAAGGAGTTCATCACCACCAAACCAGAATTATATGAATTGCTGAAGGGGGTTCTTTCAGAAGAGAAAGTAAATAAAGATAAAAATTATGAACAACAAATACGTAACTATCAACAAGTGAATCTAAAAACCAAGGAAATTAAAAAAAAAAATCTGATGAACAATATTAACTGTTGAATATAATAGAATCAGAGGTATGGAAAGGGAGTGAACTGACGATTCTTGGGGAAATGGGGAGAGGGGGACGTGGGAAGAGACTGAACATAAACTGTGCACCTATGGATGAGGACAATGGGGGGTGGGGAAAGGGCAGAGGGTGGGGTGGGAACCTGGTGGAGGAGAGCAATGGAGGGGTGGGGGGGAAGGAATATTTGTAATAATATGAACAATAAAAATTTATTTTAAAAAAAAGCTTAAATTCATATTCCAGACTTTCAGCAAAAGACAAAAGCAGACAAATTTAAAGGCTTACTTAGCAATCAATGTTTCAGTATTTCATGTTATTTCAAAGTACCCAGAAATCCAATAACCTTAATTAAAAGGTACTAATTTAGAAATGAGATAAGTTAAAGGTGACTTGTTTGGGCAGCTCTGAAATTTAAAACGGCCCTGACCAGCCAAAACCGGTGTGGCTCAGTGGATAGAGCAATGGCCTGCAGACTGAAGGGTCCCAGGTTCGATTCCGGTCAAGGGCATGTACCTTGGTTGCGGGCTCATCCCCAGTAGGGGGTGTGCAGGAGGCAGCTGATCGATGACTCTCTCTCATCAATGTTTCTAACTCTCATCTCTCTCCCTTCCTCCCTATAAAAATCAATAAAATATATATTAAAAAAGTTAAATAAATAAATAAATAAATAAATAAATAAATAAATAAAACGGCCCTGACCAGAGCTCCAGGTGTTTGCAGCTCCGAGGCCCTGGAGCTCGGCGTTGGGAGCCAGTTCCGGGGCGTGGTGAGCAGACGGGGAGGTCCGGGGAGGAAAGGAGTCAGCGGCTTTGACGCTGAGCCACCCCTGCCTGCAGAGACTGCAGAGGAAAGCAGGACGGTGCTTTGATTCCTCAAGACTGGCAAATGGTGGCAAAAGGACTAAGTGACCCATTTGGAGTGTTTCTTTCTATTCAAGGACATTTTTCTCCGGGGCTCTGCAGCCACCACAGAGGCCAGGTTTCCAGCTGCCGCCGGGTCTGACTGCTGAGGGCTGTGGCCTGGAGAAGACATTGGCCTCAGAGGCCCGTTCTCCACTCCCTCCCCTGGGCACGGAGAGCAGGCCCGGCTGCGGTGGCCCTGCACCTACAGTACCTGCCAGACCTCTCCCCGTCACGGTGGAGTGGCCATCGCTGACTTAAAAGCCCTGTCAGGTGAATTGGGACCGAATTGACTAGTAAAATACGTTGCCCTTAATGTGCCCTCATTGAAAGGGGACAGTTCTGACTAAAACAGCCGTGGTGGCTTAGGTACCCCACCCCGCGTACAGAAGCCTTCCTCCGAGGCGGCAGCGGGAGACTGACGGGGCAGGTCAGTAACGATAAGGCCCCAGTATCTACAGCCCCTCAGTGACTTCACGGTTACGGCGATTTCAGTTTCTCCTGAAGAGTTAGGAAGGAGACGGGGAGTGCCCGCTCCTCGTCCTGAGCGGCCCTGCGCTCACTCCAGTTTCTCTCAGTCAGTCGCCCTTCAGGCTTCCTTTCCGTCCTCCTCATGGTGACCTGGCTTCCTCAGCAGAAGGCTCCTCTGCAGCTCCCAGGCCCGCCTGTCCCTGGCCTTGCCCTGGGGAGCGGTGGCGTTCCCTGGGACAGGCCGGAAGAGCAGGGCCTGTGTGAACCCACCAGGGTCCCGGGTGGAGTCGGGAACAATTGCCGGCTCCTCTCTGCGAGCCCAGCTTTTCCCAGAGGGAGCTGCTGGCCCCTCTGCCCTTCTCCCTCAGCGAGCGGCGCAGAGGAGGCGGAAGGGAAGGAAGAAGGGAGGGGAAAGGCGAGTCTGGACAAGGAAGCTCAGAAAGCAGGGGGTGGGGAGGCATTTTAGCTTCAGAATAGTAGTTCTGAGACAGTCTCCAGCGTTCCTTATTAATTTCCATCCTTTTTTTTTTTTTAAGAATTTTTTTTGCTATGCTTCTCCTTCGAAGCTTCTAATTTCCAAATCAAGATATGCTTCCCATATAGTCATTCAGTTTAATTTCAGAGCCGGCATTTTTCTAATTTCTGCAGGCAAAATATTAACGTAGGTACCCAAAGTCAACTGCATTTTGGCCATTGATAAGTTGGTATTTTCTGGTCAAATCTCCCCATTTCTGTGAAGCACCTGCCAGTCCAGGCTTTCTGTCAGGAGTGTCAAAGGGTGGGTTTGGGAGCTGTGGGCCGAGGCAGCAGTTTCCCACAGTGATTTTTTTTTCTTTTTTAAATATATTTTAATTTTTTTACAGAGAGGAAGGGAGAGAGATAGAGAGCCAGAAATGTCGATGAGAGAGAAACATTGACCAGCTGCCTCCTGCACACCCCTACTGGAGATGTGCCCGCAACCAAGGTACATGCCCTTGACTGGAATCGAACCCGGGACCCTTCAGTCCGCAGACCGACGCTCTATCCACTGAGCCAAACCGGCTTCAGCACGGTGATTTTTTTATATCTGTAGTCTGAGCAAATTTTCTGGACATGCTATGTAAGTGGGTCAAGTGTAGCCTCCTTTCTCTCCCGCTGTCTGACACCACAGGGAAGGCTCGGGCCCAGGCAGACCAAGGCTTATGGGTCCCCTGGGTGAGCAGAGCTGGGACTTCCCCCCAGCTGGGGCTCCTGTACTGACACCTCCACAAAGATTCTTCGTCACCGAAGAACACCCCAGAATCAAACTGGAGGGAGGATGTGCCCCTTTCTTTTGGAGCTAAATGGCTTCAGCTCATTTATAAGGCATACGTTTTTTTCACTTAGACTCTCAGAAAGCAATCCAATTGAAAAGCCAAAATCAAAACCAGCCACCCTTTTTTCCTCCAGTTCTGCCTGAGCCTGGGTTCTGTCAAGCCTTATCCTTAAGGATTTTAAAACACAGCTCAAACAAAGTCAGACCCTCTACCAAAGCCAGGGAAGGTCCTGGATCCAAGAGACAACCCACCCCCGCCCGCCCAATGGGCGGAGAACGGCCCGGGCCCTGTGCGGATCCGGGCACTGGGCGCAGGTCTGTTGGATGGTCCTGAGGGGCCTCTTTGGAATCCTGCATGACTGCGTCCAATAATGTTAACGAAAAAATCATTCAAACCTGGAAAGAACTTTGTGAGTTTATTTGAGCCAAACTAGCTCAACTAAACTAGAAGAAGTT